>NC_140957.1:32111095-32711095 GCF_014529385.1 Adiantum capillus-veneris
GAGGATACGTGGAGAGTGTAGATAGAGATTAAGTAGAGGGTAGATAGATAAGGTTAGGATTTAGGAAGAGATTAGGGTTTAGAGAGAGGTGTTTTTAGAGTAGATAGAGGGAGTACAGAGGGTGTAGAGATTACCTCTATTTAGCACACTCTCTCTGTGTTTAAAGGGTCGATATAGAGATTATGTAGAGAGTAGATGGATAAGATTAAAATTTAGGAAGAGATTAGGGTGTAAAGAGAGGTGTGGAGAGAGTAGATATAGAGGGTGTAGAGTTGAGGTAAATTAGGTAAAGAAGGAGGATACATAGAGAGTGCAAATAGAGATTAAGTCGAGGGAACATAGATAAGGTTAGGATTTAAGAAGAGATTAGGGTTTAGAGAGAGGTATAGATAGAGTAATTAGAGAGGATGTAGAGATTAGGTAGAGCGTTAACACAACCTTGTCCTCCCAACCAACACCGCCTTGTACACACATCTAATCATTCGCACGATTTTGACTTTGTTGAAGCTACCCACAATCGCAACTTTATCAGACGCCCAACCTTCACAAAGTAGGTCAAAACCCAAGTGTAGGATATCATCTTTCGTAACGTTGAAGACTGTGTAGCGTCCCCGCTACATGAACGACAATGCCAAGATGATATCGTCCTCAATGTTCACATTAGTAGGCTTCCAAGGGATTGGAAAGGGAAGGGGGACCTCAAGCTCAATAACACAACGGTGGAAGTAGATACTACCCTCACAAAGGAGGTCAAAACCCAAGTGCAAGGTATTATCTTTAGTAAGGTTGAAGATCGTGTAGTGTCCACCCTAGGTGAATGAAAATTCCAAGAGGATATCACCTTCAATGTTCCACAATTCCTTTGCTCACATCCAAACAACAGCCCACATGGTATAATGGGGTCAGCCACAATCACCTCTCTTACACATGAACATCGCACCAACCATGCAATCCTCACTTTCAAGATCAAGCAGATCAAATCAAACTCGTTGAGCAATTGCGGCTTCTCAAGGACACCAAATTTTGGTTTGCAAAAGATCTAACACCCGCCTAACTCAAACAGACGAAAGAAGAACTCCAAAAGATATGAGAAGCGCACTCAATAGGGAAATGGTAAGTTTATCAAGAAGGTAAAGCCGTTATCCAGGAGTTTTGAACTCCCAAACCGGCTCCCTCCTCACCTACCCCTTCTTAGGTTTTGTTCATTTCATCTTATCTTCCCTTTATCACACCTCGCTAGACCCTTACTCCTTAATTGAGATGTATTCAACACCCGGGGGGTCCACCTTTCAAAAATACCTATAGCACGTGCGTTCAAGAGGTATTTTTAAAACCCCTATACACACACACTTCATCATGAATTAAAAGACCCATCTTCCTTCATAAACCTGTAACTTTTTTTCAATTTCCCATTTTTTAAACCCCTCTTGTACATGGAATTCTCTAACTCTTTGGTATATAAAGAAACCCTCCGGGTGAACTCACGTGCTACACTTAAATATTTTTAGGTGGAGCCCTCGAGATCCAACAAACCCTTTATTCAGAAGGAACTGTGTAATGTTTTGTTTTTGGTCCCATAGGTCATATTTGACCTTCGTGGATGATAATTAAATATATTTTTCTATCTATATCTACATATCAAAGATGTCATAATGAGCAGAATGCATAATCATTGAGAATGCCAAATGGATGCCGGCACAAACATGGCAATGGCAATGCAAATGGCAATGGAGATGCTACAAAGTTTCAAATACGATGCTTATCTTAAAGGTTTTGAGTGTGCTCCTAGTACTAGAATTATGATCATGCATAAAGGTTCTTAAGTCAATCATCAACTACATAACCTTCCAAATCACTGGTTGATTTGACTCACTTTTCAATCTCGGAGATGAGTATACAAACCCCCTACAATAAATAGAGTTGTCTTGTGAGAGAAGAGTATTAAGAAGAAGCGACCAATATTGTTGATGTGAACTATGTGCTAGAAGAAGACATTCATAGATCAGATATCTTTTATACAGGTCAACAATAAAATTGCTCATCTGGGCCATCCAAATTGGATGGACCAGATGAGCATCTTTATTTTTGAAAATCCGTACAGCGGTAATATGTGAGATAATATGCGAGGTAATAGGCACGGTAATATGCGCGGATATATTCTCGATAATAATTGCGACTTATTACCGCTCTAATTATCGCGTATATTGTTGTTAAACCACTACCACGTCCTTTGCCTCTATTATTGCCGCACATGCAATATTTTCTCTTTCTATTTTCCTTTGTTAATCCATAGCAATGCTAGCGGCCCCTGGAGTTTTTCTCTTATAATGGGAGAAGCTCACGTGCAAAAGCAGAGGAGATCGCAGCCGCAACAGTCAAATCAAAAACTAAACCTGGACGGGCACTAAACTTTGACAACCTAGAAAATGCATATCACCTCACATGTAAGGCCATAAAAACGACTAAGCATACATGATGCGCGCGTGGGTGAGATGGTTAGCTTATGCGACCCTCAACCTGAATTGCAAGGCCACTGGTTCAAAACCCAGCAAACGACCTCGATTTTTTCCACTAGTCGAGTTTACTGCGCTTCGTTTTTTTGTGTGCTGTGTTTAGTGCGCCTCAAGATCTTGCCCCTCAACTCGGACCGTCGATCCCATTACTCTACCCGCATTTAATATGGGTGTTACTTACTCCCAAGACACTCCCTATCCCCATTCCCTTGTCCATAATACATATCTTTATAGCTTGTTTTAGAAGGCAAACACGAGACTATTTCTCTACAAATAGTTCCGTAGGGTTGTGAACTTGAAGCCATGGATGATGGAAAAGCAGAGGCAAGGTAATGGGCATTGATTGGGGATTAAAGGCGGACACTATTTATAAAACTTTGCAAAGCGTTTATCGCATCCTTTACAGTGTTTTGTAGTGAGAAAAGAGCAAAATGGGGTGGCCATAGGAGAGAGGGAGAGCGGAAATGATTTATTTTTTAAACTAAATATTAGCGCGTATATTACTATTGAATATTAACCACGTATATTTACCTTGTTGTATATTGCCTCGCTTATTACCACATATATTACCGCGTAAATTTCAGAAAGAAAAGAGCGTGGTATGCCGCGTTTTTTGCAGCATACCTTGCTCTTGTACTCCTACCGCCATCGCACCTGCAGGCGTATTCTCCCTCTCAAATCTCACATCCCTCTCTCTCTCTCTCTCTCTCTCTCTCTCTCTCTCTCTCTCTCTCTCTCTCTCACACACACACACCTACTTTCTCTCCTTAACACACACACACACACATACACATGCACAATCAATCTTTGGTGGAGCGCTCCATCACTTGACGATCGTTGGAGAGGAGAGGGCGGACCGCAAGAGGGCTCTACACAAGAGGACTGCAAGAAGACTTGAATATTAGAGGAGCACAAGAGGTAAGCTTCTACATTAAACATTAGGTATTAAACACTAGAAAAAAAGTGATAGAGTATGATAAATTGTACATTAAAAAAATGATTTAGAGAGAGATTAGAGAGATATATATTCAATTTAGCGTATGTGAAATGAGAGAGAGAGAGAGAGAGAGAGAGAGAGAGAGAGAAGAAGAAGAAGGATTAGAAAGAGAAAAAGAGGGATAGAGGGTGAGGATAGAGAGGAAGTAGGGAGAGATTCTTAGATTAGAGAGAGAAAAAAGGATTTTCATGCAAGAACAAAGCACATAGAGGTTCACTACACTATGTCAGGGAAGGCTACATGCAGGGGAGATCACACTAACTTACTGTCCTACACAGGATAACATTGGCAGATCTATTTACGAAGGCGTTATCACGAGAAAAGTTTGAAGCTTTCCGAAAAGCTTTGGGCTTACTCTCATACACATGATGATCTGCTACCTTGTACGGATTCACACTATCACTACAGGGGGGATTTGTAGACATGTAGTAGTGTTAGTGTGTATACGCGCTTCACCAGGGGCACTTTTCTCCCACTGGGTTTTTCCCCCTGGACATCTGGTGTGAAAGGACACCTTATCTCTTAGGGTTTCATATAAGCTTTGTAGCTCTGAGTTTGAATACACTATTATTCCAATACAGAGAGAGAGACTACAGAGATCTCGTACACAAGCTCTGTGTCTTCTCCTTCTCCATCTTCTTCCTACTCCTGAGTTGCTGTCTTCCTTCTGTTTCCTGTTCCATCATCTTCAACATTTTGAACCTACTATTTGTTGACCATTTCACCTCTATGTAGATGTGTGTGCATTTGTGTGTGGGGGACTAGAGATGAAGGAAAAGTGCATTTTCCATATCCTTAATCCATCGTCAAACGTAGTGGTGGAGCCAGACCGATCAGTAGGTCGTTTTGTAGTCACTAGCTTGTAATTATGTGTGTATATGGACAATACAATTTTTTATTAGAACAATACAAGTGCAATATTAATAAGTGAATCTTCCCCGTCCTTACCTTCAGTAGGCCAACGTGACTCCTCGCCTTGTTTTTCAAATTCTTACAATACTTTGAAGTGTTTTTTCATTCATTATTTTTATGCTTTTGGAATATATTGTAATCTAAATAGTTTATTGCTACACTTTTCTCCAAAAAACATAATATTTTATTGTGATACCAAATGTTTTAAAATACCAGTGTCAATTTCTATTTTTCTCTCTCCCAAAGAAGCCTTTTATTATGGAATTCTTCTCAATAGCCTTATGTAGGCCAAAGTGAATTGTCCCCTTGTTTACACAAGATTTCTAAAAGTTCAAGGTTTGTTTTCCACGATCATATAGCCATGGAAAATTTGCACTTCAACTTTTAATTTTGAAGGATATTTTATATTGAGTTAGTACTTTTAAAATATGGTATAAAAATTATAATTTACCTCACGACTTTCAGTATCTTGTAGTGCTTAGTGTAAGGTATCCACATATTAGTGAGCATTTCATTAAGAGAATTCCTAATGAAGATAGAGAGGGAGAGCTTGAATTAAAGGTAGAAACACCTAATTATCTTGGCATGAACAATACTTGTAAAAGAGAGACAATTAGAGATATTGATAACAGTTGAGGATCATATTTACTTGGAGCCGGTCCCCCTTCTAAACGGCTTTTGCATTATATATTCTCCCATAAAGAGAGACTTGGTAAAATACATTTTTTGTGTTCCTTGAGACCTTGTTGATGCCATGAAGATGGCTTCATGCACCAATATTATGCCCAAAACAACATTAAAACTTACTTGCAATAAACATAAACTTGTCCCCGGCCTCAATCACAAGACCTCAAACACTTTTAAAGGTGAAGAGAGCTAGCATGGAGTGAGGAAAATGAAGAGGAGAAAGATGTAACATACACGAAAGAAGAAGTATTCTCTTCATCACTCTTAGAGTTTAGCTTAGCATAGTAATGGAGATTTGAGAAGATGGTGACCATGCTTTGAAGCTTGACTCTTGCTTGGATTTGCATTCCATAGCCAATAAGTGTTGTTTTAGACTCTCTACTTCTCAATCTTGGAGAAGGAGATGTCTCTTGCATAACACACAATGAGTGTCTGTGTTGTGTGGTCTCGTGGGTTCCAAAAAAATGAGAGAGAGAGAGAGAGAGAGAGAGAGAGAGAGAGAGAGAGAGAGAGAGAGAGAGAGATGGGTCAACCTAGCTAGAATATTCTAGTTACAAGATCATTGGCCCAAGGTTAGGGCTAGCCAATGAAAGGCCTTGGTCAAATCAAACAAGGGGTGTAGCATTTAAACAAGTTTCCTTCTTTCCCCCCTTTGAGAGAGAGCTTGATTTATTAAATACTTGAATCTAAATTCTTATTGGCTCTCTAGGTCAACTGGCCAATAGGAATTAAGCTTGCACATGGTTTTCTTAGACCCTAATAGACTGCCCAATAGGAATTAAAGGGAGTTGTAATCTTATTGGTCCCTTTTATGCGCTTTTCCACAAAGCTTAAGATTGATTTAATTAAGCTTACTTCCCATTGGTAATTTCCATAGGCCATCCAATATCATTCAGGCTTTATTGGGGGTAGCTTGGCTAGGAGCCTAACATGTGTCCTTTATGTCTCTTGTGGAAGGGTGACTCTTGGGGGGGGGGGGGGGGGTGTGTGTGTTTGCTCTCATGCTCCTACCTGTAGGGCTTGCCCCCTCCTTTGTAGGACTTATGTTGAATTTTGGGTTCAAGCACCTGAAGCACCTCAAGTTGGTCAAAGTCTTACCTGAAGGTTCTAGGCCTGAGGACTTTTATAACTAACCTTTGGAGGTTTTAATGAAGCTCAACCTAAGGTCTTTTAAAACTCCATTAGGTGCACATTGCTCCTTCATAGACCTCTCTCCATTTGGATCCTTATTGAGATGAGCTTATCTCTCCTCTTGGTCCCCTACTGAGAATGGTTATAACAGCACACAATCCGTATCCTAACTCTTGTTCCCATTTATCTTCCCACATTAAATGATCAATTCAATAAAAAAAAATCATTTGGGATAGGTAGATATTAGATTTTATGACATACTCCTCTCTTGAAAGCATAGTCGTCCTCCACTATGAGGTGGAGAAGGTAAAGCCTAGTCACATTAGTCGATGGTTTCCTAGCGGGTAAAGGATCCCTTTCTACCCTACGACACCATTCTAGAATGGATGACTAATCCATTTGGTGCTTGAGAGACTCAAATCTTCCACAAGCATGTCTGCTGTCCATATCATGTTTCCAAAGTAGAGTGACATTTCTACTTGGTGTTTGGGAGACGTCATCGCCACAAACATGCTCTTAAGCATGCATACTAGTTAAATTTGTGCACAATGAAAGAAAAGGAGAGAGTCTTATAAGACAAAAAAATTATTCATTTAAAGTGCATTTACATTTGCTTACTCTATTGTAGTGTTGTAAGCATTGACAAGGTTCACATTATCCCGGAGGCACCTGTCATAACTCTTGAATTAATAAGATACCATTGGATAATCTTACCATGTCATAGCATCTTGTCTTCATGCCAAAGGATGGATTTGGGTTGAAGCACCTCTTCTTGATCCATGATCTTTGGAGGGTTTTCATTTATTGGTTATGTTGGTGGCTCTCCTTTTGTAATGCTTGAGTAGGCTCCCATGAAAAGCATTATGTACGAGCCAATGATTGGGCAACTTTAATTGATAAGCCATTTTGTTGATGGGCTTAAGAATTTGAAAAGCATAGTAGTATCTTGATGCTAACTTAGCATAATACTTTGGGTGGCCTCCAGGATTCTTGCATGTAGTTTGCCTTAAACAAGCCTTGGAAAATTTTAGCAAGACCCAATCATTTTTCTTAAAAGCTAAGGCTCTTTTGTGCTTGTTGCAGCATCTTTTTGCCTTTGCTATGAGATGGATATAGCCTCTTTAATCTTTCAAAAAGATTCTTGTAGATCTCGGCTATACTCATCAGTGGCAAAGATCTTCCCATGTACCTTAAGTAGCAAGGGACTTTTAGATCTTCCCTTTATGACCTCGAAAGGTGCCTTCCCTATAGAAGTATGTACGGTGTTATTATACGCATACTCTACAAGGTGTAATTACTTCTCCAATTGTGAGTGTTGATCTACTTCCGTGACATAGGTTTTTTAGTAGATCTAGAATTGTAACGTTACCTATCTTACTTTGTCCATCCGTATGTGGGTGATAGGCCAAAGATAAATTTAACCTTATATCTAGGTTCTCAAGAGACCCTTGCAAAAATTACCAATCATTCTAAGATCTCTATCCGGCACGATAGATGTTGGGAAGCCATGGTATTTGAAAATCTGAGATATGAAGAAGGTTTCCATTTGATGTGCCTTAATAGTCTTGTTGACAGGTATAAAGTGTGCTTGTTTGCTAAACCTATAAACCTATAAGCTATTGTCAATATTCATGCATTCCCATGGATAGACTTGGGAAATCCAAAGATAAAATCCATGGAGATGCTCTCCCATGGTGAATTAGGAATGGGAAATGGCTAGAGCAATTGCGATCCGATGGGCTTGAAGTGGGAATAGTTGCTTTGATAAATTTCAATAAAGGAATAATGCTGGAAAAAAAAACATTACCCACAATTGATGAGCACGTGCAAGGAATTTGAGTGAGTAGGCATGGCTGATTTTATCATATGGCACTGGATGGTGGTGCCCAGGCTACTAAGCAGTCAGGGCCACAATTAGGGCACGTGAATGAAGGGGTTCCAGCAAGTACCAAGAAAGCACATGGGGCCCCAAAAGAGAATGGTGGTACAACATTTAAGTGAAAGCTCTAAGTTGGTGTGGAACACAAGTAACACAACAGACTAGCAGGCGACAAGTAGACAACAATCGGCAATGGTGTGATAGATTTTCAAGCACTGAGAGGGTGTTGATAGTGTGGGCTAGCTGAAGTAGAAGATTGTAGCAAAACCCCATGTGATAAGCTAATAGCATACTAGTTAATGGTGATTTGAGCACACTCTGTAGCCCATGTGTTTGTAGGTGGTTGTGTGAGTCCATTAGCGAGGCTAAGGCACGTGAGAAGATGGAGGCAAGTGTGAGTAGTGCCGGTAGGTGCACAAGGGTTATGGGTCAAAGTGTTGATTGTAGAGCTTTGATGGCTTGTATATGCACATAGTTTCTACAAATCCAAGCCAACAGATAGTGTTGGCTGATAAATGTCAAGCGCCTTGTTCAAATCTCTTGACAGATTTATCTTGCATCCAGATGGTTTTTCGCTCTCTCCAAACATCCAAAAAATGTTTTCTATTTTCTTTCTGTTAGGGGTGGATCCCACTATTGAAAGATTCCCACATTGTCTAGTGTTCCTTCAAAGAAACATTCAATGAATCTTTTCTTGAAGGCCATACACACACACACACACACACACACACAACACACACACACACACACACCACACACACACACACACACATGAACTCTTTGCCTTGAAGTCCACAAACACACACATGAAATTTAGAGTTCTAGTCAAAGCCTAAACAAAGGGATCACTTAGACCAAGAAGAGTAATACCTGAAGGAGATCATCAAGAACATGCCCATGCCCATGGCTTGGCTAATTAATAATTAATAGAGAGTTTAATCAATGCTAATGTTATAATGCAACGCATGGGAAATTATGATTAGCAATTGCAATAGAGAGAGAAAAGGGGGGGTAGGGGGGTTAATGCAGTTAAGCATAGGGAGAATGCCTATGATCTAATAGATTAGGAAATGCTAATCTAGGCCATGCTTTGATGCCAAGCGTATTGTTAAGGAGGGAGATCAATGTGTCATTCGTGGGAATGGAATTCTTGGAGAGGTTAGAGAGAGATAGAGAGAGAGAGAGAGAGAGAGAGAGAATTGCACAATAAAGTAGATGCAAATAGGTTAATTGTTTTACACAAAAGAACCTACAAAGGGCTACTTATATACAAGCTTGTCAAATAGACTTTGCCTTCTACAAATGCTTCTCACACACACAAGCTTCTTGCTAACACCCATCTTTTGCCTTTATCAATGGCACACACATGTTCCACAAACCTCTAGAGAGGGGGTTTTCCCATGAGTGTGAGGTGCGATAAACTCCACAACCCCAACAGCAGAAGGTATTAAGAGGCACCTTATTGCTACACACATAATCAGAATGGAGTTGCAGAAAGAATAAATTGAACAATTCAAGACCAAGTCATAGCATAGCTTTCTATGGTGACTCTAACTCAAGGTTTTGGAAAGAGGCCATACTAATAATAGTACACATCATTAGTAAGTCGCTTAGTACACCATTGAATTAGGAGTTGCGATCGAAAATGAGACCACGTTATGATCCTTTGCATGTCTTTGGATGTGAGACATATGTACATGTGCCCAAAGATCTTTGGACAAAGCTAAACCCAAAGTCACACAAGTGTATTTTCCTTGGTTATGGTAAAAATGGACAGATGGGATATCATTTCTATCACCTCAAATCTCCTAAATTTATTCATAGTTCACACATATTTTTCACCGAGTCAAAGGTGCACAATAAATCTACCGAAGAAGTTGACAAAAAAAAACTACATTTGAGGACATTGGGCCAAATTCTATGGAAACTCAAAAGACTAGTGATGCACCTTTCACCTGGGTTGGTAGGGCAAAGAGCAGTCCTTAGGCTTTGCAAAAATCTAGTAGATCCTCATTCACCTGAGTAGTTTTAGCCAGGATTTGGGACTATGTCATGTTGAAAGACTGCAGTGAGCCAATCTTGTTACAAATAATCCATGTAGATGTATGAAAAATTCAAGTGGTATCATGCCATGCAATTAGAGTACTAGTTGATTGTCAATCATGAGACATGGGACTTGGTTGAATTGCCTGAAGGCAAGTAGGTCTTACCTTGAAAGAAGAAGTTTACATATGATGAAGGCAAGTAGGTCTTACCTGAAAGAAGAAGTTTACATATGATGATCCTAAGTGTAAGTACAAGGCTAGATTGGTGGCTAAGGGATTTAATTAGTGGAAAATTTTTGATTTTGACAAAGTCTTCTTGCCCGTGGTTCAGATGACAACACTGCGCACAATGCTTGGATTAGTAGCCTGAGGAAATGAAGCTTGTCCAAATGGATGTGAAGATAGATTTTCCTGAAGGGGATCTTAAAGAGGATGTTTACATGAGGCAACATGAAGGTTTTGAATAGCCTAGCAGACAAAAGCTTGTACGTAAACTCAAGAAACTCTCCTTTTCATTCTACATAAATTTACACAAATTTGAACCTCACTATTTGTTGACCATTTCACCTCTATGTAGATGTGTGTGCATTTGTGTGTGGGGGACTGGGGATGAAGGAAAAGTGCATTTCCCATATCCATAATCCATCATCAAAGGCAGTGGTGGAGCCAGACCGATCAGTAGGTCGTTTTGGAGCCACTAGCTTGTAATTATGTGTGTATATGGAAAATATAATTTTTTATTAGAACAATACAAGTGCAATATTAATAAGTGAATCTTCCCCGTCCTTACCTTTAGCAGGCCAACGTGACTCCTCACCTTGTTTTCAATTTCTTACAATGCTTTGAAGTGTTTTTTCAGTCATTATTTTTTATCCTTTTACTATATATTTTATTCTAAATAGTTTATTGGTACACTTTTTTTCAAAAAACATAATATTTTATTGTGATACCACATGTTTTAAAATACTAGTGTCAATTTTTATTTTTTCTCTCTCACAAAGAAGCCTTTTATTATGAAATTCTTCTCGATAGCCTTATGTAGGCCAAAGTGAACTGTCCCCTTGTTTACACAAGATTTCTAAAAGTTCAAGGCTCGTTTTCCACGATCATATAGCCATGGAAAATCCGCACTTCAACTTTAAATTTTGAAGGATATTTTTATGAAACTTTCCTAGCTCCATAAAATACTGAGTTAGTGCTTAGAAATATGATAAAATTATAATTGACTTCAAGACAAATATGTCTATATGGAGTATTACAAATTATAAGCATTAGAATCACAATCTATGTACCTGAATTATTCTCAAAATCTCATTACAAATTGTGTTAGAATATAGTGGAATGTAAAATATAGGAATGTTGAAAACAATTGCCCCTGTCCAATGAAGATTTATAAAAAAAAAAGAGTGCAAGAGAACTCAGACATGTGCACTTCCTAGATTGTATTAGTACACATGCACGCAAGGAGCGAGATAAGAGAAGTAGAGAGGAGAGGAAAGTGATGCAAGACTGAGTGCAAGTGGTAGCTACTTGGGGTTGATGGAAACCTTGGTCTGTCGAAAAGGTGTTGTTGTAAATCTTATGTTCTCAATGTTTGTCTCCTTATGTGGGGTCAATTTTTCCCTGTGGCAAAGGGGAAGTCTGTTGTGGAAGTCAGCTAAGGACGACTTTTTTTGTGCTTTTTGTGATGTTGCAAGGTGGGATTAGCTCCCGAAATTTGTTCTATTTGCAATGTAAGGATGGCATTGTGTAAAGCTAGAAATGTGTGCTGATCTTTGGACTCATGGCGGGGCATCCGCATGAGTTGGTTTCTAAATATTTGGTTTTGTTTTTAATATATCCTCACCCTCATATAGGAGTGTATTGCCAAAAAACGAAAATGCAAAAGAAGCCTTCTTGTATATCTTTTTTTGGTTACAAAACTCACAATTGTGAATGATTGTATTAGAATGTATCTCTTATTTTGTGAGAAATGCAAGGCATGAACCTTCACGAAATACCACCAACACATTTTTGAGATTAAATTCATGGCTTGTGTAACGTTACTTTTAACCATAATTTAAACTTTGTGGTGGTAGAGGCACTCCTGATTGGGGGGCCAAAAGTCACAATTGTGAGTGAATTATATTGATCATACCAAAAAATTCCAAGATCTTGCCATGCTCGTGTCGAGCCATGACATCATCGAGAGATCATAATTACATCGGCTATATGGGGAATAGGACACTTGGCGTCGTGTAATAGAGACACTTCTGATTGTTGACACAATGTTGACTCTTAGGATCTCATGTCATTATTGCCATGATTTTGTAAGAGTAAAACTTTGCTTTAAAAAGGGCTCTATATGAGCTTAAAGATTATCATATATGAGCCCCTTCACCAAAAGAACCACCAACTGTGGTTGCCTTGTCATTAGATGCAAAAACAGAATGTGAGAAAGCCACTTGAATACATTTTGAAATGTTTGAGATTGCATAAAGAGACATCAAACAAGCACTATACTAAAAAATCTTGATCAAGAGAGTTTATCACAAGAGAGTTTATCACATTTCCTTGATATAGAGAGTTTATCAAGAGAGCACTATACTAAAAAAATCTTGATCAAGAGAGTTGATGATGTTAGATAGAATATCAACTATTGCTTTTTGGAGGATTGTGGGATTTAAAAAAAAATATACCTATGATGTCTCTCCACATCAATATTGGAAAACCCCAACCAAGTTTTGGCTTTTTAAAACAAGCCATGGTTATGAATGGAGTTAAGTAAGGTGTGTGTCACATTGGAGCACCCAAAGGGTGGCCAAGCCAAGATGGCGGCCAACCATTGCTACAGGAAAAAGTAATCTTTGCCTTTCGAGCGTATCAAAGGGACGGCCTCAACCCCTCGGCCAACATTTCAAAAGAGGAGGCCATTTGCAAAAGGTAAGGCGCGACTGCAAAGGATTTAAATTGAGCACTAGTAGCCAGCGTGATACCCGGAGGTGCTACCACTTGGATGTCAACGATTTGCTGCTTGGCAAGGTCGACTTTCTAATTAAAACCCAATGTGACTCGAAATCTTGTAGCAAGCATTGTAAATATCCTTGACACTATGGCATCTTGCAGAGTGAAGTAGCATCAACTTGGAGAGAAGATTATATCATTTCTGTGGTGATCTACCATGATGAAGATAAAGTGATTATCACAATTGCAGATGGAAATGCAAGTGATGGCCATTCTTCTTTGTAGGCACTTTTGATTCATAATTTCATGCTATTTTTGCAGATTGTTTTTGTATGAACTTCTTGTTAAGGTTTTTGTAAATAAATCAATAAAATTCTTAGATTAAATATTGTAAAACAACTAAAATATTGATTTCTTCTTTACTTTGGTTCTTGATAAAATATTCAAAATAAAGTTATCCTATACCTCAATACCTCAGGACTAAACCAATAAATGAGGATGAAATACACCTTCATCTCCAAGGTTGGAATGTAGCAACGCTAAACCTTTTTAAGCAAAGATATATTCCATGTCATACTTTAAAATTATTAAACAATATGTGCAACAATTTTTAAAGTAAAAAGGTAATCCCATTCTTTAGACAAATGCCCTTTCCTTTGTAGCATACCACAAGATTTGCAAATCTTTACATTAAGACAGATGTTTTTTCAAAGAGGCAAGAAACCCCTTTATGTGGCTTTCAATTAATTGAGAGAAAGCCATCTTCCCAAAAATTCCACGAGCAATCCCAGTAGTTAATCACATATTCAATTTCATTCTAATTTCTACTTCTACTTTTCCAAAGAAAAATTGAACGTATCTATGTGACTTTCATTCAACTAAAAGGAAGCCATCTTCCCAAAAATTCCATGAGCAATTTAACCAGTCACAACCATATTACTTTTCCAATTTTCAATTTTCTACTTCTAAAAAGTCAAAGCAACCCAAGAATTTAAGCGTCATCAGCTAGCCATATTCCTTTGTCAGAATTGAGAGATATTAGTCAGTTATGTCAAAGCAATAGACAAGGAGAAGCCAAAGCCAACACTACTAGAAACCATATCGAAGAAGCATTCCAAGCCAGTCAATCACCTAGCATAATGTAGGGTCCAAAGATCAAGTAAGGCAATCTAAAGACCATAATCTCTCTAGGAGTTAGAAGACAACACAAAAATCAACACTCCATCACCCATCAATATTTCAGGTTATGATTATTAGTAATACCATTCCAAGGATATCATCATGTTGCATAAGCCAAAAGTAAACATTAGTGAGAAATGTGGCATATACCCAAATAAGTGGTAAAGAAGCTAGAGCTAGGAAAAAATGAAGTCTAGTGCATGCTCTATTTCTACCAAATACCAAGATATAAACATAAATACACTTGTTGTGGGTAAGAAACTAATGCAAGGCAAATAGTAGAATCTTTAGCCTAGCTTCTCATGCTTAGCAAAGCAATACATTTAGGTCAGCATCCATTATGTTGACTTAGCAATTATAGTACCACCTTCAAAAAATTCTTTATAAAATCAATAATCACAAGACATCATAACAAGAGTCACTAAGGTGATTAGTGAGTCTACAAATAATTCCAAAACCAGAGTATAATTAGCAAATTAGAGTATTATCAATAAATAAAATATAATCAACAAATCAAAGTAAAAAAAACTATGAAAGTTATGGGTTCCTCAGTCCAAAAAAGTGATACAGATCAATCCAAGTGTTGAAATGATTCCATAAGAAAAAAAACAAGCATGAAAGATAACCAAGCCAGCAACCATTTTTAAGGTTAGGTAAGAGAGTCAAGCCATATCCAAGAGGAAAGAGAGAATCTCTCATGTTTCCCACAGCTCTAAGAATAGCTTCCAAAATTCTCAGATTCGTGATAGAGGTATAGGATTCCATGTCTAGGAGTAGACACAATCCAAGAGTTTCAAACCTTTAAATTTTATCGAATTCAGCCTCAAAGTTAAAAAGTTTAACAATGTTTATCAATCGAAAGAACCTAGAGTAGACACAATCCAAGAGTTGCAAACCTTTACATTTCACCAATTCCAGCCTCAAAATTGAAAATCTTAAAAATGTTTAGTGAAAAACCTGTGAAGGAGTGTCATAAAATCTAAGATCTAACTTTCCCAAATGATTTTCTCATATTAAACTGGTTATCTAAAATGGGAAGATAAAGGGTGCAAGAGTTAGAATATTAATATGTGCTATTGAACTTATCTCAACCAAGGAGCAAGAGGAGAGATAGTCTACCAAAGAGCAATATGAACTCAATGAAGCTTTAAATGAACTTAGGGTAAGATCCATTAAGCCTCCAAAGGATAGTGCTAGAGTCCATTTGGCCTAGGATTAATGGGAAATTCTATTGCCAACTCTAGATGTTTTAGACCATTCAATATGTTCTCTTAAGGTTTCTATGGACCCCAAAGTGGCCAAGTTGCATCCCCCACTTGCATGGGGAAATCCCTTATTGTAGGGAGATGAGAGAGAGAATACTCACACACATTAGAACTCAACTCTTTCACTTAAGGCATAAAGGACGCATGTCAGGTAACTAGCCATGTTGCCCACAAGCAATCCCGATTCCCATTGGATAGCCAACATGAAGAACCAATGAGAATTAATCATACCCTAGAACAACCTTTGATCTCATTGGATAGCCCACAAAACGAAACAATAAGAATAGACTATCCCATGGGTAAGCTTTGATCCTATTGGGTAGCCTACTAGGGTGACCAATGAGAGTAGAGCATCCCACGAGCAAGCTTGAATCTCACTGCATAGCTTACTTTGAGAGACAATGAGAATTTAGCTATATTTAATCAAAGAATTAATCTCTCCTATCAAAGAGGGAATGAAGGACACTTGTCACAATGCTAACCCTCTTGCTCAAAATGAAGTGAGCCATTCATTGACTAGCCCACAACCAAGTCCAATATCCTTCAAGCATGCCCAAGAAGGGAGAGTCGATGGGTCTCTCTCTCTCTCTCTCTCTCTCTCTCTCTCTCTCTCTCTCTCTCACACACACACACACACACACCAAGGAAGTTCATTCTAAGAAGGTGAAGACGCCTTCTCAAGGCCCTAAGAGAAGTGGATAAGCCTACAACAACAACACTTGACCATGGAATGAAAATCCAAGTAAGTGCCAAGCTTTCAAGCATGCCCAATTTCTTTTCCATCTCCATTACTATAATATGCTATGCTTCAGGAGTGAGCTAATGTGAGAAGAATACTTCTTCCTTGTTAGAATACTTCTTCTTTTTCTTCTCTTTCCTCACTCCCCACTAGGTTTCTTCACCTTCGAAGGTGTTTGAGGTCTTGGGATTGAGGCCCTACGAAGTATTTATTGATGCATGAAGGTTAATGAAACTAGCTTGATTTTTTGTCACAAGAAAAAGCATTCCCATAATCTTTATAGAGTAGCAAAGGAAGGAGTCGTACAAAGTTCCCAAAAAGTATCAAAATGAAAAACCAACAATATACCACATCATCTCTCTCTCTATGTTTCTTTAGCAGCCTCCATAACCTTTTCCACTTTCTTTTCCTCACTCACTTAAATCAAGGAATTTCCTTAACCTTTCAATCTTTCTTTCAAGGCCAAAAAATAAATAGAAATGAAGTAGTCCAAGACTAAGTGAGGGATATAAAAATTCCCTCACCTTTTAAAGAGCCAGGAAAAGTCTTGCTATGTGGAGTCCAACTAGTCTATACCCTACACCTTGATAAGAACAGTAGGAATAATTTACCCTAGCCAATAAGTACTTGCAAATAGGAATGTTCAAATGGATATACTACCATCAAGACCTCAAATTTCATAAGATGCCTTGTATAAATGAGATTCTTAAAAAAATGGGAAAATTCCCTGAACTACTGTGAGCACAAAAGTAGCAAACCAAGATAGTCAAAGACAGCTTGTGGGTGTATGTGTGTGCGTGCGCAGCTTTGAAAACACCATAGCAAGTGCATGGACAAAGTGTCTAGGTCCTAGATCGCTTACATTGGGAAATGGATGCACAAACTAGAAGGTAATGTTTAGACCATAAACTTGGAGGAAGAGAAAGGCCTCAAATACGAGGAAGAGGGAGATGGAGACCTCCAATACACACTCGACGTACTATGGGGGGAGGGATGTTTCAATCACGATGTGTAGTCATTAACGGAAGGGGAAGAGACGAAGAAGTAATCCCAAGAATAGTGTGCCAGAGGTATTGAAGGCAGTCACCATCAAAATGCAGAGGAGGGAGAGAGGGATCCTCACAGGTCGATCTTTGCAGGAGAAGAACCAAGTGATGAGAGCGAAGTACAAGGAAGTTAATGCGACCAAACCACTAACTCTCTAAAAAAAAATTAGAGACACATCCCACCATAATAGGAGGCCACTCAAGGCTCACACCAGATGTTATTTCCATAACAAGTCAGCCATCTTTATGAGGTTTTAGATAGGCTTGATGGTTCTTTTTAAAAAAAAGCCTTAATCGATAATAAAATAAGTGTATTCTTTTGTTGAGGAAGCATCCCACCTTGATACTACCTCGTAACAGAGGTAAATAGATCTCCACATAAGAAGGAGTAAACACAAGTCAAGGTATAGAGACAGAGAGAGAGAATCAAAGCCAACCATAACTAAAGGTTAGCAGGCTAAGGTAGCAACTAGCAAAAGTAAAACGACATAGACCAATTATGATGAAAATGTCCCATATTCAACCCAGTAAGGGGGGAGGATTTGAACAAGGTATCATGACTGATGGTAATCACCCAAGAGACAATGTAACCTTTAGATCCATCATGAAAAAGCGAGATTCACCAAATGAGGAAAGTGCAAGATAATTATTCATGGTAGGAGAAGAGGGAAAGTACAACAAGGAAGAGGAAAATCCCAGATTCACCATTGAGGAAAATGCAAGGTAAAGACTCATGGTAATCACCCTACAAGATAATATCACCATCAGCTGCATTATGCATAGCATAAGCCAGATTCACCCCCTTGAGGGAACTGCAAGGTAAAGACTCTTGGTAATCACCCACAAGAAAATATACCCGTCAACTCCATCATGCACATTATAAGTCAACTACTGAAAATTAATAAGGTAAAGCAGCTTCTTAGCATAAGTCAAATACCAGAAGAGTATGAATTCATTCAAAAGATAACATGCAATGGCAGCAAGAAAATTGTAGTCGGATAAAACAATCACAACCGAGTATAATGACCAAGTGTGTGTGTGTGTGTGTGTAAGATAGAGAGAGAGAGAGAGAGAGAGAGAGAGAGAGATATGAAAAGGTAGGTTCAATCAAAATGAGAAATAACAAGGTGAGAAGCTAAAACTAAGAAGGGATAAGAGCTTTGGAGACTAGGTATGAATGAGGGTTACATTCACATATCATTTTTGTTGTATTTTAATGTAAAGTTGTATTGTTACACACAAAATCATAGATGCTTAATATGCTATGAAGGACTTTAATTAAACAACAAGGTGAAAAGCTCACATTGACATTTAAAACAAAAATATAAATTAAAAATAACTAAAATAAAAGCAATAGAATAAAGGGACTCACTGGCAAAATAGTGCAAGGAAACTCTAAGAGAGAAAACAAGGTGAAGACTTCACGATGGCCTCAAGAAGGAAACAATTTTTGTTGTGATAAATTGAATTAGACCACATTTGACATATAGAGAGATAGAGAGATGCATATGATTGCCATCACATTTGTAAGGTTCTTTCTAAGTGTGTGTGTGTGTGTGTGTGTGTGTGCGCGCACGCGTGTACGCACCAAATAAAATTTAACATTGCATACTAGCAAAAGCGAACATGCATGCACCAAATAGAATTTAACATTGCATACCAACAAAAGCGAACAAGTAGCAAATGAGATGGAAGCCCCTAAACTTTTTTAGCTTTGCTTGCTCCCACCCCAGTCCCCTTCTGACGTGAGCTTCATCAGAAGCCCTTCATCTGCCATTCATCGGTGAGAGAAAATGGTTCCATGCACAAAAGGCAAGAGGCCCCCGAGTCGCCTTTAGTCGAAAAAATGAGGGTCTGAAGTTTCATTAGAGTGGTGCAAGAGTTGCCTAGCCAATCTCATCCCCTGTAGAGAACCCTCACGCTAGGTGTGAATTTTACCACAAAGAAGCCTCTTATTATGAAATCCTTCTCAATAGCCATGTAGGCCATAGTGAATTTTCACCTTGTTTAAATGACTTGAAATGTCAACAATCAATCAACTTTTAAAATTATATGGTGTGAATTTTTTTTTTAAAATGACTTGAAAATGTTAGCAATCAAAGTTAATGTGATAGTGACCGTTGGATGGTGAGAGGTGCAAACAGAATTGCACGTTTTTTCTACCACTCCCGTAAGGCCTTCTTGGCCAAAAACCTCTAAAGGAAAAATAAGCAAATGAAAAACACAAATATAAATGTATAAATGTGCACTCGACCATCTCTTCTTTATATATGGACACAAGAACTCTTTTGACTTTCCACTTTTTTATTTTGTAAACTCACACCAAGGAGGTATACAACATCCTCATGGTCTCACTGGATTGGTTCTCCCCCCTGAACAAGCAATGGCCGGAGACAAGATGAGTGACAATTGCAAAGAACATCTGGTGCCCACAATGGCCGCTTAGGATGAAGGTCTTTGTTTGGAGGGTACTGTGGGGGGCCTTGCCGACTTGGATAAAGGTCCTCTAGGGGGCCTTGCCGACTTGGGTGAAGGTCCTAGCCAAAGGTATTGGTCCAGATAGATTCAATACAAATCAGCAAGGGAAAACCTCCCCCACTTTTTCAAGGACTGCCCGGGGATCTGTGGACTGGCAGGAAAGGTATGCAAGTGGGTTCAAAAGACATGGAAGACTGGGTTCAACAAGAACAATCTCTTCTTGTGTGGGAAGGTGATCATGAGCCAACCACTTCTAATCAGTACACAAATTGTCAGGTGCTGTTATCTTAAACATGTATGGAAAGCTAGGAACTATCAACTATTCGAGAATGTCATTGAAACAACCAGGTTCATGGAGATCATTCAAGAAATCAAGGAAGCGATTATTGCCATTGGGAAACGGAGCAACTGTGAAGAGTGGAACAAAGTTGTGATTGCAACAATATCGGAATTGCATAGGTAAGGGTCTTATCTTTAGCCAGCTTAGGGTTCTACCTCTATCGTGGGATGACCCCCCTATTAGCCGATGTATTGATGGTTACCGGAAGATGTCATGACTCGACACGAGCATGACTAGTAATTGTAATTCTTTTAGGTTGTAAATATAATCTACTCACGATTGTGAGTTTCACAAAAAAAAAAGATGTTCTAAAAGGTTTTTTACTTTTCTTAGATTGGAAAGACGTAATAATCACTGACAAATTAAAAAATATATATATTTTTAATGCTTTTATAAATTAAAATATCTATTTTTTTAATAAATCAATATTTCACATAATCCGATCAAAACAACATTTCACATCATGGAATCAAATATTGCCTTTTTTTTATAAATCAACATTTCACATCATGGGATCAAAACATCTATGAATGCACTCCTTACCCAAGGACTAAGTAACACCCATATTTTAAGAGGGGGGGGGGGGGGGGTCAATGGGATTAAAGGCGGACACTATAAAACTTTGCAAAGCGTTTATCGCATCCCTTTACAGTGTTTTGTAGAGAGAAAGAGCAAAATGGGGTGGCCAAAGGAGAGAGAGGAGAGCGGAAATGATTTATTTTGTAAACTAAATATTAGCGCGTATATTACTATTGAATATTACCACGTATATTACCTTGTATATTATCGTGTATATTGCCTCGCTTATTACCACATATATTACCACGTAAATTTCAGAAAGAAAAGAGCGTGGTATGCCGCGTTTTTTGCAGCATACCTTGCTCTTGTACTCCTACCGCCATCGCACCTGCAGGCGTATTCTCTCCCTCTCAAATCTCACATCCCTCTCTCTCTCTCTCTCTCTCTCACACACACACACCTACTTTCTCTCCTTAACACACACACACACACATACACATGCACAATCAATCTTTGGTGGAGCGCTCCATCACTTGACGATCGTTGGAGAGGAGAGGGCGGACCGCAAGAGGGCTCTACACAAGAGGACTGCAAGAAGACTTGAATATTAGAGGAGCACAAGAGGTAAGCTTCTACATTAAACATTAGGTATTAAACACTAGAAAAAAAGTGATAGAGTATGATAAATTGTACATTAAAAAAATAATTTAGAGAGAGATTAGAGAGATATATATTCAATTTAGCGTATGTGAAATGAGAGAGAGAGAGAGAGAGAGAGAGAAGAAGAAGAAGGATTAGAAAGAGAAAAAGAGGGATAGAGGGTGGAGATAGAGAGGAAGTAGGGAGAGATTCTTAGATTAGAGAGAGAAAAAAGGACAGAGGGTGTAGATAAGGAGAGAGAGTAGATAAAGGGTATAGAGATAGAGATTACGTGGAGAGAGAGTCAAGATTAGGGGATAGAGAGAGTGGAGAGAAGGTAGAGATAGATATTAGGTACAGAGTAGATAGATAAGGTTAGGAATTATAAAGAGATTAGAGTGTAGAGATGTGCACATAGATTAGATAGAGTGGAGGTAAAGATTATGTAGATTAGGTAGCGAGGGAGAATACGTAGAGAGTAGCAATAGAGAGAGTCAAGATTAGGGGCTAGAGAGAGTAGAGAAAGGGTAGATATAGACATGAGATAGACAAGGTTAGGATTTAGAAAAAGATAAGGGTGTAGAGAGAGGTGTGAATAGAGTAGATAGAGAGGATGTAGAGATTAACTAGATTAGGTAGAGAGTACATAGAGAAGGTGTAGAGATAGAGATTAGGTAGAGAGAGAAAGAGAGAGAGAGAGAGAGAGAGAGAGAGAGAGGTGGATAGAAGTTATGATGTAGAGGGAGAGTAGAGAGAGGTTAGAATGTAGATAGAGAGACGGAAGATACATAGAGTGTAGAGATAGATATATGGACTAGAGAGAGTGTAGATAATTTACCTCTATTTACTACTCTCTCTATGTTTAGAAGGTAGAGAGTCTGAATAAATAGATGAAATTAGGATTTAGGAAGAGATCAGAGAGGTGTGGATAGAGTAGATAGAGATGGTGTAGAGTTTAGGTAGAGAGGGAGGATACGTGGAGAGTGTAGATAGAGATTAAGTAGAGGGTAGATAGATAAGGTTAGGATTTACGAAGAGATTAGGGTTTAGAGAGAGGTGTTTTTAGAGTAGATAGAGGGAGTACAGAGGGTGTAGAGATTACCTCTATTTAGCACACTCTCTCTGTGTTTAAAGGGTCGATATAGAGATTATGTAGAGAGTAGATGGATAAGATTAAAATTTAGGAAGAGATTAGGGTGTAAAGAGAGGTGTGGAGAGAGTAGATATAGAGGGTGTAGAGTTGAGGTAAATTAGGTAAAGAAGGAGGATACATAGAGAGTGCAAATAGAGATTAAGTCGAGGGAACATAGATAAGGTTAGGATTTAAGAAGAGATTAGGGTTTAGAGAGAGGTATAGATAGAGTAATTAGAGAGGATGTAGAGATTAGGTAGAGCGTTAACACAACCTTGTCCTCCCAACCAACACCGCCTTGTACACACATCTAATCATTCGCACGATTTTGACTTTGTTGAAGCTACCCACAATCGCAACTTTATCAAACGCCCAACCTTCACAAAGTCGGTCAAAACCCAAGTGTAGGATATCATCTTTCGTAACGTTGAAGACTGTGTAGTGTCCCCGCTACATGAACGACAATGCCAAGATGATATCGTCCTCAATGTTCACATTAGTAGGCTTCCAAGGGATTGGAAAGGGAAGGGGGACCTCAAGCTCAATAACACAACGGTGGAAGTAGATACTACCCTCACAAAGGAGGTCAAAACCCAAGTGCAAGGTATTATCTTTAGTAAGGTTGAAGATCGTGTAGTGTCCACCCTAGGTGAATGAAAATTCCAAGAGGATATCACCTTCAATGTTCCACAATTCCTTTGCTCACATCCAAACAACAGCCCACATGGTATAATGGGGTCAGCCACAATCACCTCTCTTACACATGAACATCGCACCAACCATGCAATCTTCACTTTCAAGATCAAGCAGATCAAATCAAACTCGTTGAGCAATTGCGGCTTCTCAAGGACACCAAATTTTGGTTTGCAAAAGATCTAACACCCGCCTAACTCAAACAGACGAAAGAAGAACTCCAAAAGATATGAGAAGCGCACTCAATAGGGAAATGGTAAGTTTATCAAGAAGGTAAAGCCGTTATCCACGAGTTTTGAACTCCCAAACCGGCTCCCTCCTCACCTACCCCTTCTTAGGTTTTGTTCATTTCATCTTATCTTCCCTTTATCACACCTCGCTAGACCCTTACTCCTTAATTGAGATGTATTCAACACCCGGGGGGTCCACCTTTCAAAAATACCTATAGCACGTGCGTTCAAGAGGTATTTTTAAAACCCCTATACACACACACTTCATCATGAATTAAAAGACCCATCTTCCTTCATAAACTTGTAACTTTTTTTCAATTTCCCATTTTTAAACCCCTCTTGTACATGGAATTCTCTAACTCTTTGGTATATAAAGAAACCCTCCGGGTGAACTCACGTGCTACACTTAAATATTTTTAGGTGGAGCCCTCGAGATCCAACAAACCCTTTATTCAGAAGGAACTGTGTAATGTTTTGTTTTTGGTCCCATAGGTCATATTTGACCTTCGTGGATGATAATTAAATATATTTTTCTATCTATATCTACATATCAAAGATGTCATAATGAGCAGAATGCATAATCATTGAGAATGCCAAATGGATGCCGGCACAAACATGGCAATGGCAATGCAAATGGCAATGGAGATGCTACAAAGTTTCAAATACGATGCTTATCTTAAAGGTTTTGAGTGTGCTCCTAGTACTAGAATTATGATCATGCATAAAGGTTCTTAAGTCAATCATCAACTACATAACCTTCCAAATCACTGGTTGATTTGACTCACTTTTCAATCTCGGAGATGAGTATACAAACCCCCTACAATAAATAGAGTTGTCTTGTGAGAGAAGAGTATTAAGAAGAAACGACCAATATTTGTTGATGTGAACTATGTGCTAGAAGAAGACATTCATAGATCAGATAACTTTATACAGGTCAACAATAAAATTGCTCATCTGGGCCATCCAAATTGGATGGACCAGATGAGCATCTTTATTTTTGAAAATCCGTACAGCGGTAATATGTGAGATAATATGCGAGGTAATAGGCACGGTAATATGCGCGGTAATATTCTCGATAATAATTGCGGCTATATTACCGCTCTAATTATCGCGTATATTGTTGTTAAACCACTACCGCGTCCTTTGCCTCTATTATTGCCGCACATGCAATATTTTCTCTTTTTATTTTCCTTTGTTAATCCACAGCAATGCTAGCGGCCCTGGAGTTTTTCTCTTATAGTGGGAGAAGCTCACGCGCAAAAGCAGAGGAGATCGCAGCCGCAACAGTCAAATCAAAAACTAAACCTGGACGGGCACTAAACTTTGACAACCTAAAAAATGCATATCACCTCACAATGTAAGGCCATAAAAACGACTAAGCATACATGATGCGCGCGTGGGTGAGATGGTTAGCTTATGCGACCCTCAACCTGAATTGCAAGGCCACTGGTTCAAAACCCAGCAACGCACCTCGATTTTTCCACTAGTCGAGTTTACTGCGCTTCGTTTTTTGTGTGGCCGTGTTTAGTGCGCCTCAAGATCTTGCCCCTCAACTCAGACCGTCGATCCCATTACTCTACCCGCATTTAATATGGGTGTTACTTACTCCCAAGACACTCCCTATCCCCATTCCCTTGTCCATAATACATATCTTTATAGCTTGTTTTAGAAGGCAAAACACGAGACTATTTCTCTACAAATAGTTCCGTAGGGTTGTGAACTTGAAGCCATGGATGATGGAAAAGCAGAGGCAAGGTAATGGGCATTGATTGAGGATGACTATAGAAACGGAGCTATGTTATTTCATAAGCAAAATGTGCACAAAAGCGGAGTTGGTGCCTCTAAATAGTGATAACGCATGCTCAATGTGCTCTCCAAGCAAACGTGCAAAATGCTAAGAATTAAGGGCTGCTTGTAATGCTAATACATTATTCTTTAGGCCACGATTGATGATCTTTTGTCTTTTTCAATTTTGTGTTTAGGAAAAGGTACTATTTAAGGGTAGATTCGCACGATCGAAGGGCGGGGGTAAAGCAAACGTAAGTTGCATTGTCTCCTTGCACTTGAATAGATTGAGCATTCAAAATTTTTCTATCACCTTTTCGCAAAACGAAGCCTTGCTCTATTCAACTCTGTCGTCTTTGGTGTTGATGTAATGGCTTTTTCCTATTAATATAACCTCTCACATATTGTGAGATTTACCAGCAAAAAAAGTCTCAATTTTTAGGCTACAATCTGATACATTTGTGTACCTTTCGCTTTAAAGAGGGCCATTGAATATTGGGTCACACACAATCTTTCTTGTCCTCTTCCAAGTTTTTTTTGGACTACATAAGTAGTCCTTAGTAAAGAGTGGATTTTTGGGTGCAAAAAGCTTGTTGATTAATGCCACATGGCAAGTTAGCACTTGTGAGAGGGTGTTGACATTTGTGTACCTCTCTTTAAAGAAGGGCATTGAGTATTGTGTCAAAACATTATTTTCTATGCTTCTGTAATATATTATACATTAAATAGTTGTTGTGACACTTTTTTTATAAAAAAAATACAATCTTGTATTGTGATACCACATGTTATCAGATAATTTATTATTAATTTTTTAAAAAATAATATTTAATTGTGATAACAAATGCTCTTAAAAGTTAGCGTCACTTTTTTGTTTCCTCTCAAAAAGAAACTTTTATCGTTAAATTCTTCTCATGGTCTTAACCTTGTGTAGATCATAGTGAACTTTCACCTTGTTTCAAACACAAGAGTGGGCTAACACTTTCAAAAACTATTTTCTTTTCAAAAACTAAATTTAAAGCAACGAGAGAAAGATCTGTGATTAAACCATTAAAACAATAAGTGATAAAATCATTAGGCCACCCACTAGATACAGTGTTAGAAAAAAATCGAGGTACAATGTATTTTAACCAGCTAAAATCATAAAATCTCGCTTAGGTTTTGAGCTTGCCTTGAAGAAAACTGGCAAATTTACAAGTTTTAGTCCAAATACCGACAAAAGCTTCAAATTTTGACCTAAAAAATGGTTGAATTTCAAGTTTGCCCTTATTTTCTTCGGTTAGGAAAAATGTATTTTTCTAGCCCTGACTAGATACATTATGAACAAGCCACAAGAGAATTTGCACCTTTTTAACACCCATCACCTCAATGTCTAGTCATGAGCTTCCAAAAAGGCAATGAAGTGAGACCTTTAAGAAATTTTCTCTCTCTTTATTGACACTTTAGTGTATTTTTCAATGAGATCAAATTCCAAAATCTTGGCCAGATTATCAGCTTGCCTTGAAGAAAGCCGACAAACTTTTACAAGTTTCAGTGTAAATATCAGCAAATGCTTCAAATTTTGACCTAGAAATCGAAGGAGTTTTAAGTGTGTCCTTATTTTCTTCAATTAGGAAAAATGTTTCGGTAAGCCCTCGCCATTGCAAAAAACCAATAATTATTATTTTTTTTATCAAATATTGAACGATCAACTAGAAAATAGACAAGTTTAATAAAATTTGAGTTTGGTTAAGGCAAAAAAAGGGTAAGCAATGCTATGAACTTGTCCTTTGGGAAAACCAAAAAGGCTTAAAATAAACTCACTGTTTAGCTTGGTTAGCTCGGGTTGCTATGATTAGATTTGTATGTTGGCTCCTTGTAAAGCCAAACTATGCGGTGTCTGTTGCATCCATGGCTCGGTGCGAGCATGGACCTTATGTAATTCCTTTGATATTACCATATGGATGTACACATGAGCTTCCAAAAAGGCAATGAAGTGAGACCTTTAAGAAATTCTCCTTCTTTATTGACACTTTACTAGCCACTAGTACACTGCTCACAAAAAACAAAGATTTAGTGTATTTTTCAATGAGATCAAATTCCAAAATCTTGGCCAGATTATCAACTTGCCATGAAGAAAGCCGACAAAATTTTACAAGTTTCAGTGTAAATATCAGCAAATGCTTCAAATTTTGACCTAGAAATCGAAGGAGTTTTAAGTGTATCCTTATTTTCTTCAATTAGGAAAAATGTTTCGGTAAGCCCTCGCCATTGCAAAAAACCAACATTTTTTTTCCTATCAAACATTGAACGATCAACTAGAAAATAGACAAGTTTAATAAAATTTGAATCTGGCTAAGGCAAAAAAAGGGTAAGCAATGCTATGAACTTGTCCTTTAGAAAAACCAAAAAGGCTTCTCACTTTGTCATGTAAACACGACTTTCACAATAGTATGTGATTGAAACACGCATATTTTTTAGATTTAGCCTGGTTAGCTCGGGTTGCTATGATTAGATTTGTATGGCTGGCTTCATGTAAAGCCAGACTATGCGGTGTTTGTTGCATCCATGCCTCGCTGCGAGCATGGATCTTATGTAATTCCTTTGGTATTATCGTATGGATTTTATGTAATTTTGGTGGCTTTTGGTATTACTCTATGAAATGTTTTACTAATTGCAAGGCTTAGCTTGAAGAGACTTGAATGTCCTTGTCATAAACTATTTCATTTTATGTAGTCAACAATAAAACATCAGCAAGGTTGTCACTCTTTTTAGTAGTTTCTTACCAGATTCTCAAAAGGCTGTAGTTTTTAATGCCATAGGAACAATTCCAACAACGACCTAGCCAACGAGTTTTGAACTCAAGGCTGGATCTTTTTTTTTGGGGGGGGGTTGGGGGGGGGGGAGAGAGAGAGAGAGAGAGAGAGAGAGAGAGAGAGACCCTCTTACATTGATCACTTGCATTTTATATATATATGTATGTAGAGAGAGAGAGAGAGAGAGAGAGAGACCCTCTTACATTGATCACTTGCATTATATAGATAGCCTGAAAATACATCTATTAAATAAGGGAACAACAATCATACAGTAAATGATTTGGAAATTCCATGTTGAGTAGCCTTGTAAGAAACAAAACAAGCCAGCTATCAAATCTACCTATCATCACTTGCATAACTAAAAGAGATGTCAATATAAAAGCCTAAAAAATTCTTCACACATTAGAATGTGGCAAACTATGGAAGAAGCAATGCTTGGAAGCGCGATGGGTCGAGATTACGAATAACATCTGGATTCCACAATGGCCTCATTTCGTAAAGGTTTTTCTGTGCAAGCTATTGTGGGGGGCTTTGCCAAGGGGCATCAAGATTCAGACACGTGGTATTGGGTATGATAGGTGGTCAAGGTGCAGATTGGCTAGTGAAGACCTCACCCACCTATTCATGGAATGCCTGGCAATCAAAGGCTTGGCAAAGAAGGTGTGCAAATGGATACAAAAAACATGGAAGATAGAGTTCTACAAGGAGGATTTGTGCCTTGCTAGGAAGCAGTTTCGAAGCCCTGCACTTCTAATATGTACTCAAATTGTTAGATTTTGTTTCTTCAGTAACATATGGACGGCTAGGAACTACCGTGTCTTTGATAGCGACCTCTTTGTGGCAAGTTTTTTAGCGATTGTACAAGAAAGTAAGGAGCTAATAGTGGAGGATTGGCTTAGGGCGACTCTCTCCATCCGATCGAACCTTGTTGTGTAAAGAATTGGTTCTAGATATAGCTAGGGTTTAATGTAACCACCTGCTCTTGGTGTATATTTCTTGGTGTCATTCTAATACAATCACTCACAATAGTGAGTTTTGCAAAAAATGTAACAAGTATTTTTTAGTAAAGGGTTGGATTTTGGATGCATCTCTAGACCATTGGCTCACATATTAGTGCCACATGGCAACCTAATGATAAAAACCTTTTGTAAATTATTTATTTTAAGCCCTTGCGAGAGAGTGTTGACATTTGTGTTTTGAAGAGGGACATTGACTATTTTGTCGAGCACAATCTTTCTCATTCTCTTTCTTTTTGGCTTTCTAAAAGAAACCCTTAGTGTTGGGTTGTGTTGGGCTTCATAGTTTTCAATGCATAATAAAGACTTACCTTTCATTTCACATCCTTTCTTTACTTTTCTTTGCATGTTTTAGAATCCCAGGCAACATTTACTTTTTCTGCATGCTTGAAAATGACTTTAGAGATGAAAACATTAAACAAAATATTCATAAAAGTTTGATCTTATGATGCAGTCTTTGAAAAAGTTCTTTTTTGTTTAAGTAGCAAGTTTTTTCCTTATAAAAATACAAAATAAAAATATTAGTAGAAATTTTTGAATTTGTAAAATATTCGAATTTTTTTTAGTATATTCTATCGGGTTTTTCTACTTTGCCTTCCTTTACAACCGGCTAATTTCGATTTTTGACTTTGCCTTCCTGAGCTTAGGCTACTTTTCCTAAGCTTAGATACATCTCTCTCAAACACTAAGGTATTGATAAACCCTTAGTGTTGGGTTGTGTTGGGCTGTGTTGGGTTGTGTTGGGCTTCATAGTTTTCAATGCATGATAAAGACTTACCTTTCATTTCACATCCTTTCTTTACTTTTCTTTGCATTCTATTGTTTTAGAATCCTATGCAACATTTACTTTTTGTGCATGCTTGAAAATGACTTTAGAGATCAAAACATTAAACAAAATATTCATAGGAGTTTGATCTTATGATGAAGTCTTTGAAAAAGTCCTTTTTTGTTTAAGTGGCAAGTTTTCTCCTTATAAAAATACAAAATAAAAATATTAGTAGAAATTTTTGAATTTGCAAAATATTCGAATTTTTTTTAGTATATTCTATCGGGTTTTTCTACTTTGCCTTCCTTTGCAACCGGCTAATTTCGATTTTTGACTGTGCCTTCCTGAGCTTAGGCTACTTTTCCTGAGCTTAGATACATCTCTCTCAAACACTAAGGTATTGATAAACGATTCTCTCATTTGAGGATTTAAAAAAAAAACCACTTCATTAAATTGTTTAATTATTTTCTATGCTTATTGGAAAGCATTAAAATATTCTTTTGTTTTTATTTTTAATGTGTCTTTTTATTTTACTTCTTTTTTGTTTTATTTTGTTTCAAAATACTAATGTGCAATGTGCACCATTTATCTTATTATTGGGGCCCTTTCAAAATATATAAGCCATTTGTTTTAGAAATCCATCGTGTCCTTTCACTTGTTTCTTTTTTTTTTTGACATGAAGAAGGCCATAGGGGGTTGGTGGAGAAATGATGCAACTTTCCAGGCGTTCATGCAAAGGTTGTCGACGGTGGACACGTGTCCTCTTGGGTTGAGAAGGAAAGTTTTTCTAAAGAGTATATCTTTCTTTAAATTATAAATGGATATTTCCATCATTGTAATTTGGTCCTTCATTCAAAGGTCTCGTGGCTTCTTCTTTTTTTGTCTTTGTTTATCTGGACTACTCAAAAAACTACTTAGAGAACAAAGCATTCATGGAAATTTGATCTCATGATGTGAAATATTGCAACATTTTGATTTGTGAAAGAATTTTTTTCACTTAAGGACCTCCTATAAGGATATTTCATATAATTGTTTTCTTTTTTGGTATGCTTATTAAACCTAGCCACCTTTTCTTATGAAGGCATTAAACTATTATCGGCTTTCGACAAGAGCTAGCTCAATTGGTTGAGCATTCCATCTTTGTGACCCGGTTTATAGGTTCGATTGTGGTTGAATGATGCCTGAAGGCGCACCTTTGTATCTGATCGGGTAGGAATGCCCAAACTGCTACAAAAAAGTTATTATCGGTTGCTAACAAAAGTCCTTAAAGAACAAGACATTAGGGAGGGCATTCATAGAAGTTTGATCCCTTGATGTGAAATATCCAATACTTCAATTGTGAAAGAATGTTTTTATTTAGGGACCTTTTAAAAGAAATTATTTTATTATTATCTATGCTTATTAAATCTACTTTTTAGTTTATAATGGTATCTCTTTATTTTGTTGTTTTTATTTTACTTCTTTTTATTTTATGTTTCTTAATTTTATTTTATTTTAGAATGTCAATGTGATCTTTTCACCTTGTTGTTTAAGTGGGTCCATTGTAACAGACAAGCTATCTCTACTCCTTCTTTATGGAGCTTGGAAAAATTGGTGAGACCTCAAGGCATCCAAGTGTTAGCTTAAGGGTGACTCCACTTTTTTCATTTTGAAGGTCATAAAAAAACTCTCCTTTTCTTTCTACATAAATTTACACAAATTTGTGTAGACATGTAGTAGTGTTAGTGTGTATACGCGCTTCACCAGGGGCACTTTTCTCGCACTGGGTTTTTCCCCCTGGACATCTGGTGTGAAAGGACACCTTATCTCTTAGGGTTTCATATAAGCTTTGTAGCTCTGAGTTTGAATACACTATTATTCCAATACATAGAGAGAGACTACAGAGATCTCGTACACAAGCTCTATGTCTTCTCCTTCTCCATCTTCTTCCTACTCTGAGTTGCTGTCTTCCTTCTGTTTCCTGTTTCATCATCTTCAACAATTGGTATTAGAGCAAGGTGATTTCCAGAGCCTCTACTTGCGTTTTCGCGTCCGCGCGCGCAATCGCAGTTTTCAGGCAGTTTTCGAAAAATTTGCTTGTGGGAGCATCCTCGACGTTCCGGGAGTATTCTGAGCAGGCGACCTGAGGTTTTACCCCCCTTTCGAAGCCGTTCGAGCCCTCAGAATTTTGTTCTGAGCAGCGTAGCAGAAGTTACTTTTCGGAGGCGTTTAGATCAAGAGGGTGTGCTTTTTGACAGATTTTCTTCAGGTAAACAGTTCTTTTGGGAAGCAGCTTGTCTTAGCTTTGTGCTGAGATTTTGTGTAGAGTTTTGCTTGGATTGGAGAGGAGATTTGTGAATCTCTTGGAGGTTCTTTTGCTCTCTTGTGTGCATCTACAGTATGGCTCAATCTACGGAGAAAGAGATTTTTGGTGCGTTTACATCCGAAGACAAATTGGATGGTACCAACTATTCTCTTTGGTCTTTTATGGCCAAAAATGTTTTGGTTGGTAAAGGATTGTGGGATTATGTATCTGGAGATGAAGTTCGTCCAGGTAGCATTGCACGTGCCACGCCTGGTCGTGGTGCAGCTGTTGGTGCAGGACCCTCACAAGTCACTCCAGAGCAAAAGAGATGGGATACTAAAGATGCACAGGCTATGGCTGTGATTGCCTTAACCATAAAGAGGACGATCACACCACATATCAGATCTTGCAGAACTTCTGAGGATGCTTGGAACACTCTGCAAGCTATGTTTGGAGGAAGAAACGCTGTCAGAATAGAGTTTTTGAAGAAACAACTTGACAAAATACAGATGGACGAAGGTGACGATATTGTCGAGCATCTTACAAAAATCAGGGATCTTAAAGAGCAATTGCTTAGCATTGATGAAGTGATTCCAGAGAAGGACTTGGTTTCCAAAACACTCAATTCACTACCACCATCTTATTTGACTTTTCAGACTTCTTTGACTCTGTCTTTGCAAGCTAATCCTGACCCTCTTCATTTTGAAGAGTTAGTGGCTTTGCTATTGCAGGAGGATCAATCACGTAAGAACAAGTCTTTACAGGTGGATGGTATGGATCATGCTCTTGTTGTACAGAACAAAAATAGGGGTAAAGAGAGTGCTCATCACTCCAAGTCTGGTGCAGGACAGTCTTCAGAGAAGTCTAAAGGTGATTCTGACAAGTCCAAGAAGAAAGGTAAATGTCACTACTGCAAGAAACCTGGTCACTACATTAGTGAGTGTAAAAAGCGAATTTCTAAAGAAAAGAAGAAAGAGTCAAGTTTGGTTGTTTCAGCTTCTGGTGATTCTTCTGCAGCTAAAGAAGAGTCTGCAGGATTTGTGCAGGATTCTTATGCTTTTGTAGTATGTTCAGATTTTTCTGCTTACAGTGTTGACAAGACACAAATGATTTGGTACTTTGATAGTGGTGCATCCAGGCATATTACTTCAAGGAAGGATTTGTTTTGTTCATTGGATGCAGCTCCAGCAGGAAAGAAGGTGACATGTGCAAATAATGCTTCTTATCCAATCAAAGGCGTTGGTAAGATTTTGATTACCATTTCAGATGGTTCAGATTTATGCTTGCCAGATGTCTTATATGTTCCAGGGATCAAGAAGAATTTGTTGTCTGTATCCTCTCTTGTAAAAAATGGTCTTCGGGTCATTTTTGAGGATGACAGATGTGTTGTACGAGATCGAGAGAATGGTTATTCTCTTATCACTACAGGTACGCTGGAAAATGGACTATTTGTGCTAGATCGTTATGAAAAGCAGATTCAGGTATATATTGCAGAAACAAAGACTCAGGCCATGCAGGATGCTGAGTTGTGGCATGCTAGATTTGGGCATGTTAGTTATGGCAGTTTGATGACTTTACAACGTCATAATATGGTGCATGATTTGTCTTTATTGGAGATGCCACCAAGACATGTATGTGAAGGTTGCGTTCTTGGAAAGATGCACAGATTTGCATTTTCGCAAGATGGTTCAGTTAGAGCGACACGAAAGTTGCAGCTTGTACACAGTGATGTATGTGGTCCTATGAGGACGCCATCTATAGGAAACAGCCTTTATTTTGTGACCTTCATTGATGACTTTTCCAGGTTTTGTTGGGTGTATCCACTCAAAGCAAAGTCAGACGTGTTTGCAGTTTTTCAACATTATGTCGCCATGGTTGAAAATGAAACAGGTTGCAAAGTACAGACTCTTCGTACCGATCGAGGAGGTGAATACATGTCAGGTGCATTTAAGGATTTTTTGGGAAAGAAAGGCATTAAACACCAATGCACTATGCCATACACACCACAACAGAATGGTGTTGCAGAAAGGAAGAACAGGTCTTTAATGGAGACAGCTAGATGTATGCTCAAGGCTAAGAGTTTGCCTCATAAGCTATGGATGGAGGCAGTTGCTTGTGCAGCACATGTTTTGAACAGGTGTCCTACTCGTGCCTTGAAGACCATTACTGCATATGAAGCTTGGTATGACAAAAAACCTTCAGTCAGTTATCTTCGTGTTTTTGGTTGTCTTGCTTATGCTCACATCCCTCAGCAGTTACGTGGGAAGATTGATGATAAGGCAATCAAATGTATATTTGTGGGGTACAGTAGTGGAAGTAAAGGTTATAGACTTTACAATCCTGCTACAAACAAGATTTTTGAAAGTCGTGATGTAATTTTTGCAAAAACTACTGCTCAACCTATGGTTGCTTTTGATGTACCTCATATGCAGACACATGATGTATTTGAAGGTTTGCTTCCTTCTTTTGTGGAGAATCAAGAATCACAACAGGTTGATAATCTTGATCAATCTTTTGATCAGCATGTGACACCTCATGATGTAGAGGAAATTGTGCGTGAAGAGCAAGAAGTTCTCAGGGAAGAAAGAACCTTGCCTAAATGGGTTCAGAAAACTTTGCAGGATAGCAAGTTGGATGCACCGTTGCCACGAAAAACACGTGCTGGTACTACTTTTGGCAGAGAGCAAGTAGATTTGGCTTGCTTTAGCACTCTTTGTGATGCAGATGAGCCTGATTCATTTGAACAAGCTTTAGAGTGTGTTCAGTGGAAAGATGCTATGCAGCAAGAAATTGATTCTATTCATAAGAATCATACATGGGATCTAGTGGACTTGCCTACAGGTAAAAAGCCTATTGGTACAAAGTGGGTTTTTAAGGTAAAAAGGAAACAAGATGGTACTGTTGACAGGTACAAAGCAAGGCTTGTGGCAAAAGGCTATGCGTAACAGAAAGGCATAGATTATGATGAAACCTTTGCTCCTACTTCTCGTGCATCCACAGTTAGATCACTAGTTGCAATTGCTGCTCATCATGGTTGGAAAGTGCATCAGTTGGATATCAAAACTGCTTTTTTGAACGGTGATTTGCAGGAAGAAGTTTATGTAATTCAACCAAGTGGTTTTGTTGTAAAAGGTCAAGAGCAAAAGGTATGTAGATTGCGTAAAGCTTTGTATGGTCTCAAACAGGCTCCAAGAGCATGGTATGAGAAGATACATACTTATTTGATTGGCCAGGGATTTCAGAATAGTCCAACAGAAAGTACTTTGTATGTCAAAAAGAGAGATGGAGTTCTCATTATGCTACCACTTTATGTGGATGATATGCTTCTTACAGGCAATAATGCAAATGAAATTGAAGCGTTTAAAGATGCTTTGAGAAAAACCTTTGAGATGTCTGATCTTGGTTTGCTACATTATTACTTGGGTATTCAGTTTGTGCAATCAGAGGATGGTATATACATGTTGCAGGCAAAATATTTGCATAAAATTTTGGACAAGTTTGGTATGCAAAATTGTAAGCCAATCTCTACACCCGTAGAAACTGGATCAAAGTTGAGCATGCATGATGCTGGAGAAACTTTTGATGTACATACTTATGCAGCAGCGGTTGGTTGCTTGATATATTTGGCAGGCAACACTCGTCCAGACATTCAATTTGGGGTTTCACAAGCAAGCAGATTTATGCACAGCCCAGGTATGCATCATTGGCAGGCTGTGAAGCGCATACTTCGTTACCTTTCAGGTACCCCTAATATTTCCATGTTCTTTCCAAGGGGGGATATGTATGGAAAGCACAGTTCTATGCAGCTTCTTGGTTACAGCGATTCAGATTGGGCTGGTGATTTTGACACACGACATTCCACAAGTGGCAATTGTTTTTTCTTGGGAAATTCATGTATATCTTGGCTAAGCAAGAAGCAACCCACAGTGGCTACATCAACTTGTGAAGCTGAGTACAGGGCAGCTTTCACGGCAACAGTTGATTGTGTATGGATACGCAGGTTATTGGCAGATCTTTGTGAGTGTCAACAGGCACCCACTACCATTTTCACTGACAGTCAGAGTGCTATGGCAGTTGCAAGGAATCCAGTATTTCATGCAAGAACAAAGCACATAGAGGTTCACTACCACTATGTCAGGGAAAGGCTACATGCAGGGGAGATCACACTAACTTACTGTCCTACACAGGATAACATTGCAGATCTATTTACGAAGGCGTTATCACGAGAAAAGTTTGAAGCTTTCCGAAAAGCTTTGGGCTTACTCTCATACACATGATGATCTGCTACCTTGTACGGATTCACACTATCACTACAGGGGGGATTTGTAGACATGTAGTAGTGTTAGTGTGTATACGCGCTTCACCAGGGGCACTTTTCTCCCACTGGGTTTTTCCCCCTGGACATCTGGTGTGAAAGGACACCTTATCTCTTAGGGTTTCATATAAGCTTTGTAGCTCTGAGTTTGAATACACTATTATTCCAATACAGAGAGAGAGACTACAGAGATCTCGTACACAAGCTCTGTGTCTTCTCCTTCTCCATCTTCTTCCTACTCTGAGTTGCTGTCTTCCTTCTGTTTCCTGTTCCATCATCTTCAACAATTTGAACCTACTATTTGTTGACCATTTCACCTCTATGTAGATGTGTGTGCATTTGTGTGTGGGGGACTAGAGATGAAGGAAAAGTGCATTTTCCATATCCTTAATCCATCGTCAAACGTAGTGGTGGAGCCAGACCGATCAGTAGGTCGTTTTGTAGTCACTAGCTTGTAATTATGTGTGTATATGGACAATACAATTTTTTATTAGAACAATACAAGTGCAATATTAATAAGTGAATCTTCCCCGTCCTTACCTTCAGTAGGCCAACGTGACTCCTCGCCTTGTTTTCAAATTCTTACAATACTTTGAAGTGTTTTTTCATTCATTATTTTTTATGCTTTTGGAATATATTGTAATCTAAATAGTTTATTGCTACACTTTTCTCCAAAAAACATAATATTTTATTGTGATACCAAATGTTTTAAAATACCAGTGTCAATTTCTATTTTTCTCTCTCCCAAAGAAGCCTTTTATTATGGAATTCTTCTCAATAGCCTTATGTAGGCCAAAGTGAATTGTCCCCTTGTTTACACAAGATTTCTAAAAGTTCAAGGTTTGTTTTCCACGATCATATAGCCATGGAAAATTTGCACTTCAACTTTTAAATTTTGAAGGATATTTTATATTGAGTTAGTACTTTTAAAAATATGGTAAAAATTATAATTTACCTCACGACTTTCAGTATCTTGTAGTGCTTAGTGTAAGGTATCCACACATTAGTGAGCATTTCATTAAGAGAATTCCTAATGAAGATAGAGAGGGAGAGCTTGATTAAAGGTAGAAACACCTAATTATCTTGGCATGAACAATACTTGTAAAAGAGAGACAATTAGAGATATTGATAACAGTTGAGGATCATATTTACTTGGAGCCGGTCCCCCTTCTAAACGGCTTTTGCATTATATATTCTCCCATAAAGAGAGACTTGGTAAAATACATTTTTTGTGTTCCTTGAGACCTTGTTGATGCCATGAAGATGGCTTCATGCACCAATATTATGCCCAAAACAACATTAAAACTTACTTGCAATAAACATAAACTTGTCCCCGGCCTCAATCACAAGACCTCAAACACTTTTAAAGGTGAAGAGAGCTAGCATGGAGTGAGGAAAATGAAGAGGAGAAAGATGTAACATACACGAAAGAAGTATTCTCTTCATCACTCTTAGAGTTTAGCTTAGCATAGTAATGGAGATTTGAGAAGATGGTGACCATGCTTTGAAGCTTGACTCTTGCTTGGATTTGCATTCCATAGCCAATAAGTGTTGTTTTAGACTCTCTACTTCTCAATCTTGGAGAAGGAGATGTCTCTTGCATAACACACAATGAGTGTCTGTGTGTGTGGTCTCGTGGGTTCCAAAAAAATGAGAGAGAGAGAGAGAGAGAGAGAGAGAGAGAGAGAGAGAGAGATGGGTCAACCTAGCTAGAATATTCTAGTTACAAGATCATTGGCCCAAGGTTAGGGCTAGCCAATGAAAGGCCTTGGTCAAATCAAACAAGGGGTGTAGCATTTAAACAAGTTTCCTTCTTTCCCCCCTTTGAGAGAGAGCTTGATTTATTAAATACTTGAATCTAAATTCTTATTGGCTCTCTAGGTCAACTGGCCAATAGGAATTAAGCTTGCACATGGTTTTCTTAGACCCTTAATAGACTGCCCAATAGGAATTAAAGGGAGTTGTAATCTTATTGGTCCCTTTTATGCGCTTTTCCACAAAGCTTAAGATTGATTTAATTAAGCTTACTTCCCATTGGTAATTTCCATAGGCCATCCAATATCATTCAGGCTTTATTGGGGGTAGCTTGGCTAGGAGCCTAACATGTGTCCTTTATGTCTCTTGTGGAAGGGTGACTCTTGGGGGGGGGGGGGGGTGTGTGTGTGTGTTTGCTCTCATGCTCCTACCTGTAGGGCTTGCCCCCTCCTTTGTAGGACTTATGTTGAATTTTGGGTTCAAGCACCTGAAGCACCTCAAGTTGGTCAAAGTCTTACCTGAAGGTTCTAGGCCTGAGGACTTTTATAACTAACCTTTGGAGGTTTTAATGAAGCTCAACCTAAGGTCTTTTAAAACTCCATTAGGTGCACATTGCTCCTTCATAGACCTCTCTCCATTTGGATCCTTATTGAGATGAGCTTATCTCTCCTCTTGGTCCCCTACTGAGAATGGGTATAACAGCACACAATCCGTATCCTAACTCTTGTTCCCATTTATCTTCCCACATTAAATGATCAATTCAATAAAAAAAAATCATTTGGGATAGGTAGATATTAGATTTTATGACATACTCCTCTCTTGAAAGCATAGTCGTCCTCCACTATGAGGTGGAGAAGGTAAAGCCTAGTCACATTAGTCGATGGTTTCCTAGCGGGTAAAGGATCCCTTTCTACCCTACGACACCATTCTAGAATGGATGACTAATCCATTTGGTGCTTGAGAGACTCAAATCTTCCACATGGCATGTCTGCTGTCCATATCATGTTTCCAAAGTAGAGTGACATTTCTACTTGGTGTTTGGGAGACGTCATCGCCACAAACATGCTCTTAAGCATGCATACTAGTTAAATTTGTGCACAATGAAAGAAAAGGAGAGAGTCTTATAAGACAAAAAAATTATTCATTTAAAGTGCATTTACATTTGCTTACTCTATTGTAGTGTTGTAAGCATTGACAAGGTTCACATTATCCCGGAGGCACCTGTCATAACTCTTGAATTTAATAAGATACCATTGGATAATCTTACCATGTCATAGCATCTTGTCTTCATGCCAAAGGATGGATTTGGGTTGAAGCACCTCTTCTTGATCCGTGATCTTTGGAGGGTTTTCATTTATTGGTTATGTTGGTGGCTCTCCTTTGTAATGCTTGAGTAGGCTCCCATGAAAAGCATTATGTACGAGCCAATGATTGGGAAACTTTAATTGATAAGCCATTTTGTTGATTGGCTTAAGAATTTGAAAATCATAGTAGTATCTTGATGCTAACTTAGGAGAATAGTTTGGGTGGCCTCCAGGATTCTTGCATGTAGTTTGCCTTAAACAAGCCTTGGAAAATTTTAGCAAGACCCAATCATTTTTCTTAAAAGCTAAGGCTCTTTTGTGCTTGTTGCAGCATCTTTTTGCCTTTGCTATGAGATGGATATAGCCTCTTTAATCTTTCAAAAAGATTCTTGTAGATCTCGGCTATACTCATCAGTGGCAAAGATCTTCCCATGTACCTTAAGTAGCAAGGGACTTTTAGATCTTCCCTTTATGACCTCGAAAGGTGCCTTCCCTATAGAAGTATGTACGGTGTTATTATACGCATACTCTACAAGGGGTAATTACTTCTCCAATTGTGAGTGTTGATCTACTTCCGTGACATAGGTTTTTAGTAGATCTAGAATTGTAACGTTACCTATCTTACTTTGTCCATCCGTATGTGGGTGATAGGCCAAAGATAAATTTAACCTTGTATCTAGGTTCTCAAAGAGACCCTTGCAAAAATTACCAATCATTCTAAGATCTCTATCCGGCACGATAGATGTTGGGAAGCCATGGTATTTGAAAATCTGAGATATGAAGAAGGTTTCCATTTGATGTGCCTTAATAGTCTTGTTGACAGGTATAAAGTGTGCTTGTTTGCTAAACCTATAAACCTATAAGCTATTGTCAATATTCATGCATTCCCATGGATAGACTTGGGAAATCCAAAGATAAAATCCATGGATATGATCTCCCATGCTGAATTAGGAATGGGAAATGGCTAGAGCAATTGCGATCCGATGGGCTTGAAGTGGGAATAGTTGCTTTGATAAATTTCAATAAAGGAATAATGCTGGAAAAAAAAACATTACCCACAATTGATGAGCACGTGCAAGGAATTTGAGTGAGTAGGCATGGCTGATTTTATCATATGGCACTGGATGGTGGTGCCCAGGCTACTAAGCAGTCTGGGCCACAATTAGGGCACGTGAATGAAGGGGTTCCAGCAAGTACCAAGAAAGCACATGGGGCCCCAAAAGAGAATGGTGGTACAACATTTAAGTGAAAGCTCTAAGATGGTGTGGAACACAAGTAACACAACAGACTAGCAGGCGACGAGTAGACAACAATCGGCAATGGTGTGATAGATTTTCACGCACTGAGAGGGTGTTGATAGTGTGGGCTAGCTGAAGTAGAAGATTGTAGCAAAACCCCATGTGATAAGCTAATAGCATACTAGTTAATGGTGATTTGAGCACGCTCTGTAGCCCATGTGTTTGTAGGTGGTTGTGTGAGTCCATTAGCGAGGCTAAGGCACGTGAGAAGATGGAGGCAAGTGTGAGTAGTGCCGGTAGGTGCGCAAGGGTTATGGGTCAAAGTGTTGATTGTAGAGCTTTGATGGCTTGTATATGCACATAGTTTCTACAAATCCAAGCCAACAGATAGTGTTGGCTGATAAATGTCAAGCGCCTTGTTCAAATCTCTTGACAGATTTATCTTGCATCCAGATGGTTTTTCGCTCTCTCCAAACATCCAAGAAATGTTTTCTATTTTCTTTCTGTTAGGGGTGGATCCCACTATTGAAAGATTCCCACATTGTCTAGTGTTCCTTCAAAGAAACATTCAATGAATCTTTTCTTGAAGGCCATACACACACACACACACACACACACACACACACACACACACACATGAACTCTTTGCCTTGAAGTCCACAAACACACACATGAAATTTAGAGTTCTAGTCAAAGCCTAAACAAAGGGATCACTTAGACCAAGAAGAGTAATACCTGAAGGAGATCATCAAGAACATGCCCATGCCCATGGCTTGGCTAATTAATAATTAATAGAGAGTTTAATCAATGCTAATGTTATAATGCAACGCATGGGAAATTATGATTAGCAATTGCAATAGAGAGAGAAAAGGGGGGGTAGGGGGGTTAATGCAGTTAAGCATAGGGAGAATGCCTATGATCTAATAGATTAGGAAATGCTAATCTAGGCCATGCTTTGATGCCAAGCGTATTGTTAAGGAGGGAGATCAATGTGTCATTCATGGGAATGGAATTCTTGGAGAGGTTAGAGAGAGATAGAGAGAGAGAGAGAGAGAGAATTGCACAATAAAGTAGATGCAAATAGGTTAATTGTTTTACACAAAAGAACCTACAAAGGGCTACTTATATACAAGCTTGTCAAATAGACTTTGCCTTCTACAAATGCTTCTCACACACACAAGCTTCTTGCTAACACCCATCTTTTGCCTTTATCAATGGCACACACATGTTCCACAAACCTCTAGAGAGGGGGTTTTCCCATGAGTGTGAGGTGCGATAAACTCCACAACCCCAACAGCAGAAAGGTATTAAGAGGCACCTTATTGCTACACACATAATCAGAATGGAGTTGCAGAAAGAATGAATTGAACAATTCAAGACCAAGTCATAGCATAGCTTTCTATGGTGACTCTAACTCAAGGTTTTGGAAAGAGGCCATACTAATAATAGTACACATCATTAGTAAGTCGCTTAGTACACCATTGCATTAGGAGTTGCGATCGAAAATGAGACCACGTTATGATCCTTTGCATGTCTTTGGATGTGAGACATATGTACATGTGCCCAAAGATCTTTGGACAAAGCTAAACCCAAAGTCACACAAGTGTATTTTCCTTGGTTATGGTAAAAATGGACAGATGGGATATCATTTCTATCACCTCAAATCTCCTAAATTTATTCATAGTTCACACATATTTTTCACCGAGTCAAAGGTGCACAATAAATCTACCGAAGAAGTTGACAAAAAAAAACTACATTTGAGGACATTGGGCCAAATTCTATGGAAACTCAAAAGACTAGTGATGCACCTTTCACCTGGGTTGGTAGGGCAAAGAGCAGTCCTTAGGCTTTGCAAAAATCTAGTAGATCCTCATTCACTTGAGTAGTTTTAGCCAGGATTTGGGACTATGTCATGTTGAAAGACTGCAGTGAGCCAATCTTGTTACAAATAATCCATGTAGATGTATGAAAAATTCAAGTGGGATCATGCCATGCAATTAGAGTACTAGTTGATTGTCAATCATGAGACATGGGACTTGGTTGAATTGCCTGAAGGCAAGTAGGTCTTACCTTGAAAGAAGAAGTTTACATATGATGAAGGCAAGTAGGTCTTACCTGAAAGAAGAAGTTTACATATGATGATCCTAAGCGTAAGTACAAGGCTAGATTGGTGGCGAAGGGATTTAATTAGTGGAAAATTTTTTATTTTGACAAAGTCTTCTTGCCCGTGGTTCAGATGACAACACTGCGCACAATGCTTGGATTAGTAGCCTGAGGAAATGAAGCTTGTCCAAATGGATGTGAAGATAGATTTTCCTGAAGGGGATCTTAAAGAGGATGTTTACATGAGGCAACATGAAGGTTTTGAATAGCCTAGCAGACAAAAGCTTGTACGTAAACTCAAGAAACTCTCCTTTTCATTCTACATAAATTTACACAAATTTGAACCTCACTATTTGTTGACCATTTCACCTCTATGTAGATGTGTGTGCATTTGTGTGTGGGGGACTGGGGATGAAGGAAAAGTGCATTTCCCATATCCATAATCCATCATCAAAGGCAGTGGTGGAGCCAGACCGATCAGTAGGTCGTTTTGGAGCCACTAGCTTGTAATTATGTGTGTATATGGAAAATATAATTTTTTATTAGAACAATACAAGTGCAATATTAATAAGTGAATCTTCCCCGTCCTTACCTTTAGCAGGCCAACGTGACTCCTCACCTTGTTTTCAATTTCTTACAATGCTTTGAAGTGTTTTTTCAGTCATTATTTTTTATCCTTTTACTATATATTTTATTCTAAATAGTTTAATGGTACACTTTTTTTCAAAAAACATAATATTTTATTGTGATACCACATGTTTTAAAATACTAGTGTCAATTTTTATTTTTTCTCTCTCACAAAGAAGCCTTTTATTATGAAATTCTTCTCGATAGCCTTATGTAGGCCAAAGTGAATTGTCCCCTTGTTTACACAAGATTTCTAAAAGTTCAAGGCTCGTTTTCCACGATCATATAGCCATGGAAAATCCGCACTTCAACTTTAAATTTTGAAGGATATTTTTATGAAACTTTCCTAGCTCCATAAAATACTGAGTTAGTGCTTAGAAATATGATAAAATTATAATTGACTTCAAGACAAATATGTCTATATGGAGTATTACAAATTATAAGCATTAGAATCACAATCTATGTACCTGAATTATTCTCGAAATCTCATTACAAATTGTGTTAGAATATAGTGGAATGTAAAATATAGGAATGTTGAAAATAATTGCCCCTGTCCAATGAAGATTTATAAAAAAAAAAGAGTGCAAGAGAACTCAGACATGTGCACTTCCTAGATTGTATTAGTACACATGCACGCAAGGAGCGAGATAAGAGAAGTAGAGAGGAGAGGAAAGTGATGCAAGACTGAGTGCAAGTGGTAGCTACTTGGGGTTGATGGAAACCTTGGTCTGTCGAAAAGGTGTTGTTGTAAATCTTATGTTCTCAATGTTTGTCTCCTTATGTGGGGTCAATTTTTCCCTGTGGCAAAGGGGAAGTCTGTTGTGGAAGTCAGCTAAGGACGACTTTTTTTGTGCTTTTTGCGATGTTGCAAGGTGGGATTAGCTCCCGAAATTTGTTCTATTTGCAATGTAAGGATGGCATTGTGTAAAGCTAGAAATGTGTGCTGATCTTTGGACTCATGGCGGGGCATCCGCATGAGTTGGTTTCTAAATATTTGGTTTTGTTTTTAATATATCCTCACCCTCATATAGGAGTGTATTGCCAAAAAACGAAAATGCAAAAGAAGCCTTCTTGTATATCTTTTTTTGGTTACAAAACTCACAATTGTGAATGATTGTATTAGAATGTATCTCTTATTTTGTGAGAAATGCAAGGCATGAACCTTCATGAAATACCACCAACACATTTTTGAGATTAAATTCATGGCTTGTGTAACGTTACTTTTAACCATAATTTAAACTTTGTGGTGGTAGAGGCACTCCTGATTGGGGGGCCAAAAGTCACAATTGTGAGTGAATTATATTGATCATACCAAAAAATTCCAAGATCTTGCCATGCTCGTGTCGAGCCATGACATCATCGAGAGATCATAATTACATCGGCTATATGGGGAATAGGGCAATTGGCCTCGTGTAATAGAGACACTTCTGATTGTTGACACAATGTTGACTCTTAGGATCTCATGTCATTATTGCCATGATTTTGTAAGAGTAAAACTTTGCTTTAAAAAGGGCTCTATATGAGCTTAAAGATTATCATATATGAGCCCCTTCACCAAAAGAACCACCAACTGTGGTTGCCTTGTCATTAGATCCAAAAACAGAATGTCAATTTGTCGAACAATGTGAGAAAGCCACTTGTATACATTTTGAAATGTTTGAGATTGCATCAAGAGACATCAAACAAGCACTATACTAAAAAATCTTGATAAAGAGAGTTTATCACATTTCCTTGATATAGAGAGTTTATCAAGAGAGCACTATACTAAAAAAAATCTTGATCAAGAGAGTTGGTGATGTTGGATAGAATATCAACTATTGCTTTTTGGAGGATTGTGGGATTTAAAAACAAACGATAAAGACAAGAAAATTGACCTATAGGTCCAACCAATTTTGTATTTGGGACTCATTAGAGGGTATCTCACTAGATACCCTTTGTAAAAGGCAAAGGCTAACTGGAAGGAAAACATAGAAAGCACGTTTAGGTGTGACATTTGGAGTTTATTGAAGGGAATAAGGGGAAGTCCGGACACGTGGCTAGGAGAGAGTGGGACAAAAAATTATCGTAATTTGTGAAAAAAAAAATATTATTGAGAATTTTGAAAATTTGAAGCACATTTTGGGAATTTATGACAAAATATTGGGGTCAGGTGTGAAAGGGGGGTAGATGTGGCGTGGAGGAGAGGGAGAGATGATGGCCGTCAGACTGTGTCAGGCGAAGGCAAGTGGCATTCCGAGGGACAGTTGGGCAGAACAATCACAATTGATTGGTCTTTGAGCAGAGAAGGCAGAGAAGGAAATGCACTGTCTAAGGGCAAAGCTGGAGCGCGAGAGAGGTGTGGTCTCTGAGGGCGGAGGCGGAAAGAGGGGGACACCCGAGAGATGAAAGCGGGTAGAGAGAGAGAGAGAGAGAGAGAGAGAGAGAGAGAGAGAGAGAGAGAGAGAGAGAGAGAGAGAGAGAGAGAGAGTCGCGATCGGTTGCTGGGGGCAATGGCAATGCAAGACAGAGAGATAGAAAGGGGAAGCAAGAGGGGGAGATGCGAGGCCCAAGTGCAAGTGCAAAGGAGGCCATGGCGGACACATTCAGGTACAGAGGGAGCCATTGGACGTGTAAGCACAAGGGCAAAGGGGGTTTTTTGCTTAGCAATCGCTTGGAGAAATCTGTCTTCTATGCTTATCAAGTGGTGAACTCTGTGCATAGCAAAGAGAGAGAGTGAGAGAGAGAGCCAAGGTGCAGGCAGCTATGGCGAGCATGGGCTACTGTGTGCAGCGCATGATGGCGACATTTTTTGCTTTAAGTTCCCCAGATTAATGTCTCTCCACATCAATATTGGAAAACCCCAAACCAAGTTTTGGCTTTTTAAAACAAGCCATGGTTATGAATGGAGTTAAGTAAGGTGCGTGTCACATTGGAGCATCCAAGGGGTGGCCAAGCCAAGATGGCGGCCAACCATTGCTGCAAGAAAAAGTAGTCTTTGCCTTGCAAGCGTAGGGACGGCCTGTGCGCTCCTTGCCGCACTGTCGAAGCAAGGGCCTTGCCTAACACTGTGTGCGAGCCATAGACGGCTCCAAGCACACAACTAGCTTAACTAGTAAGCTCAAAAGAGGGCAATGGTGTGTCACTCACCGCTCTATGCTCCTGCCGTGGAGGATTCCTCGCCGCGAAGAAGAAGGAGACGCCACGACGTCACGCTCAACCGCTTCACCGCCGTCGTGCCGCCGCAATGCTCGATCGCTCTCTCTCTCTCTCTCTCTCTCTCTCTCTCTCTCTCTCTCTCTCTCTCTCACACACACACACACACACACACACACACACACACACACACACACACACACACACACACACACACACACACACACACACACACACACACACATACACACACACACAAGGAGGTGAAGAAGAAGAAGATGGAGATGGAGCAAGAGCACTCTTCTATTGCACAAATGAGAGAATGAGTGAATTTTAGGTTTAGTTGGCTTTTATATGAGCTCACCCCATTCACACTTGGGCGCCCATGCTTAGCCAACTAATCCCTTGAATGTCCCAGTTAGAGTGCGCCTCTCATCGGCGATCACTCTTACCCTTTTCCTATTGGACCGACAAGCCCGGTACCTGACTCTACCAAATAAATAATACAATGTCCACCATAGGTTACAACGTCCGTCTCGTAGGTGATAGGGTGTCCGTGAGCCGTGAGGGTTAACATGCCCCCCTTCCTGATGTAGATTCCGTCCTCGGAAGCTATTCAGTTGAAGCTCGTTGGTCGAGGTGGAAGAGCATTTGAGATGAATGTTCTTAGCCTTCATTAGTCACTGCAAAATCAAACAACATTGCACAGTAATTGCATTTTCATAAGCGATTAAAAAGCATATGCAATTTTAGGCAGACAATTGATTGGTAACAGAATTTTAAACAATTTGTCAGCAATAAGCATTAAATTGCAATGTAATCAAATGCATAAACAGATGTAAAGGTAAAAAATTAAACAAGTCTGGGGTCGCTAATTTAACGGTCGAAAGGCACTAGAGATCGACTATTAATACCATGGGTAAGCTTCTTAATTTTCTCTGGTCAATTAAGTTGTTTAATCGCGAGAGCCAAGTATTTCATGTTCGAGGGCTGACTAGAGGCTATACCTAGAGGACCTTGTAGTTAAGCTACGATAAAAGGAATTTCTCATGAAATCATCGCCTGACTGATTACCTTTTCTTTGACCCCCCAAAGTGTTTTCAGAGTGATTCAATTTGATGTGTGTGCTTATTTTGTATGCCTTGGGTTTTTTGCTTTTCAAGGAAAAGCGCCCACACTGGGAACCTCTAGGGCTCTAGTACCATAGGCAATACATGTGAGTGAAGTACCAAATCAAGCTAGGATTTCTCTTCCAGCTTAAGATTTTACAGTGTGGCACTTTGATTTTTTGTTTGTTCATTTTCAGCATTTTAATTTTGTAACTTTGGGGGGTCATATAACACTGATACACTGATACACCTCCCCAGGCTCATCACACTAGTAAACTCCCTTTATAATACTTAAGTGAAAGGTCAATAGGGTCAAGCCCACTAGAAAGCCCTAGTACATTTCACACAATGCTGCCTAAATCGGATTAAGAACCTAAGTAACCATTGATTATTAGGAAGGCATTCCCCATGGTATTAAGAGAAGATCTCTAACACCTAACTTGGTCAAACTAGCTTAGTCAGACTGCTTGATTTTTAAACCTAAACAAGTGATTATGACAAAACATTACATTGAATTAAATGTTTGATACTAAGCAAATGCGGTGAATATTAGGCTACCAATCACAATTAAAGCAGACAATCATAGATGCAAAAAAGATAAGGGGCAATGCTAATGGACAAGAAACACCTGTTTGTGTCGATGGTCGCGCTTGATTTGAAGAGTGAGTCGAGATAAAGATTCCATGAAGGTCCAAATCCTATCAATAGCAACACGCTCCTGTACACACTAGGAAACAAAAGGAATACCTCCAGGAGGCACATTAGTGGGAAAAGGTACCAACACTTATTGAACACAACAAAAAACATAAAGAACCCTAACCTAATTATTTGCACTCCCCCTAGAGAGTCAAGGGAATAGGATATTGTAGAGGTTGGGGGGAAACCCTAAGGCTAAACCCCTATCCTCGTCGTCGAGATAAACAAAGTCATCATCCATGAGACCATATGTGCCATCCGTGTAGTCCTGTAAATTTTCTTTTTCATCATAGGTGCCCATGTTTACTAAGAAGGTCACTAGACGCCTATAGTCATCTTGGTCAAAAGGGTAGGCTTGTGCAATGGGAGAAACGCTCTCTACTAAGTATGGATCAGACATGGTCAAGAGATGTATCAGCCATTCTAACTCCTCAAAATTTCTTTCACATGCTAGCGTACCTATCAAATCCCATTCACATGCAAGCACTGGAAAGACCATGTGAAATATTTGTGAAAAGTAACGAGGGTACCTCTCACCCAAGGCAGGAGTGGATGACTCTAGCGTACTAGCCATATCTGTACACGGAAATAGATGATGGTTAGAGTGCAAATATTACAAAGATCGTGTTCTTGTGCATAATTTGTTTTTATGATTTGTGTTATGGCTCTTGCTCTTTTACTTTTTTATCTTGTTTTTGTGAGTATAAGGCTTTATATATACATTCCCTAAGATTGGAGATTAAGAGGTCAGGGAGAAAGGTTGAGAGGGAAGCAAGTGAATAATGGATGTCCACAATCACTCCCCCCTTCCTTGGGTAGATCATACCGTTTGAAATGATGTCGTCACCCTTTGAAACCAATTGTTCTAGTTGGTAATAGGTGAGGATTTTTTCCAGTAGTTTTCTATTACCTTAGGTGCCTCGTCAAGTTGCAAGGGTGGTAAGGTACTCTCCCAGGATCGAACTTGAAGTGGTTCATCAGGTGATTCTTGAACACTGGGAGGTGTGGATTCTTTTGTAGCTTCATGGAGGTCCACTACTATAGATGGAGGCTGTGTAGAAGCTTTTACCTCTATGGATGTATTACATGAGGAGCTAGAAGCTTCATGGAACTCCCCCCTTCCTGAGCTAGGTGGAATAAATTGGTTTTGCCTTGGAGCCCAAACTAGCTCTCGACTAGGTGTGTAGCATTATGTGATCTTTCCCTTCCCACGGTCTGCCATTGGCTTTAGCGTTACACTGTTTGACTCATATGGGTTTGTTGTCGATAGGGAAGGACACATTTTACGTTTAGGTACCCAAATTTGCTCATTTCTATCATAGTAGCCTTGGGCTTCTAATAGTTGTTTTGGAATCCATCGTGATTTGGTCTTGACTCTCCTAGGGTGCGCTCTTGGTTTTCCGGGGAAATTTTTTCTTGGAATGGATGGGAGGGTTGAGGTAGTTGGAAGTAAGGCCTTGGGGACCCATTGATATGTACTCTTAGGTCGTGCAGGTTGAGTACTTGCAATATTACTACTTGCTGCAACTACAAGTGTTGAAGTGCTAGGTTCATGGGTAGTCGGCAAAGACGAGTTAACCACCTTGGCTTGTGAATGTTGGCTATCCTTCAACTTTGCTAGAGTTTGCAACGTAGGTGACTTTGCTTGAATGATAGGGGTAAGAGTCGGTGGTCGCGTCGTGACACTACCAGTATCCCAATCAATAGTGCATTTGGTTGCCAACATCCACGTGCGTCCCAGGTTTACGTTGCCTTCCATAGCTCCCGCGGGCATGACTAGAAATCTCTGCACTATGCTTCCATTGTCATAGACAACAGGGGTCTGAAGGACTCCAAGAATAGCAGTTTTCTTTTTATTAATGTCCTTGACTTGCATCGTACTCGGGGATAGGGTCGGTTTCCCTAATTGACACCAAACTCCATTGGATAACAAATTGTGTTTAGCTCTCGTATCTAATAAGGCATTGTATAGTACTTTCCCATAGGGGCTATTTAGCTCAATTGGGTATCGTAGGGGTGGCTCAGATTCTAATGAGTCTTCATCTGTGTCCTCGAAAAATGCTTGCATGATTCCCAGATTAGCCTCTCGTTGGCGTCTAAGACGTTGTTGTCATTATCGAGCCTCAACTCTTGCTTGGATTTTTTTAAGCTCTGCTTGTTCCTTGGCAGCCTTCTTTTAATGGATGGCTTGCAACTCTTCTTGGCTTAGAGGATCATAATATCTTTGAATTTACTCCCATTAAGGAATCCAATGGTTTCAACTCCATCTAGAGTCTCCACACGAATGGTACCTTGCGAGGTAATTTCACACACTCGATATGGTCCCTTACCAGCGTATTTCAATTTCTTCTTTTCATTACGTACCCCGTACATAAGAACTTTATCACCAACCTTGATGTCTTTATCCTTTAAATGGCTATCAAACCACTTCTTTCTCCTATCCTTCTCCACTAGAGCATTTCACATAGCTAATTGCCTCTCTTCATCTAGCCTTTCCAGGATATATAATCGCTCCACTAAGGGGTTACCATCCCAACCTTCTTGAGAAGCTACTCGATGACTAGGAATGACAAACTCCCATGGCATAACTGCTTCTTGGCCATACACCATCTTAAACGGTGTGCAATTAATAGCAACTTTATACGCAGTACGATAAGCCCATAAAACTGATGTAAGCTTTAGGTCCCAATCAGTGCGATGAGCCTCAACTGTCTTTGTCAAAATGGAGATGAGAGTTTTGTTGGTACTCTCAGCTTGGCCATTTGCTTGGGGATAATAGGGTGTAGACTTGTGGTGAGATATCATGAAGTTTGATGTGAGTTCTTTTATTACTTCATTTATAAAATGAGTTCCATTGTCACTCACAAGTTCAAAGGGGCATCCAAAACGTGTGATAATGTTCTCAAAGAGGAACTTAGCTGTTGTTTTTGCATCCGCCTTTCGTGTTGCTTTTGCTTCAGCCCATTTGGTTACATAGTCGGTAGCCACAATGATATATCGTGATTGCGTGTTACGTGCAGCCGGACTAATCGGTCCTACAAAGTCTAAGCCCCACTTTTCAAATGGTTGGGTTACCTTGATGGGATGTAGAGGCATCCTATCACTTCTTTGTGGCTTCTTGAAGCGTTGGCATTCATCACATCCCTTTGCAAAAAGTGATGCATCCTTAAACAGAGTGGGCCACCAATAGCCTGACTGTGAGATCTTTCGGGCAGTCAAATTTCCTGAAAAGTGACCACCAGCTACGTCCATGTGTGCCTCTTGTAGAATATATAAATACTCATCCTCGCGAGCACAGCGTCTAAGAACATCATCTTTTCCTCTCTTATAGAGAGTTCCAGCCAGTAAGCAATAGGGTTCGCATTCCTTGATTAATTTTCGAGCTATATCTTTTCGCAATTCTTTGGGTGGAAAACCATTAACTAAGAAGTTAACAATCTTTTCACTCCATTCAGGCATTGTCTCAACAATGAACAAAGGAGTATCAGGCAATTCATCATCAACCCCCGTAGGAGCTTCGCCATTAGGGATACGAGATAAATGATCCGCCATGACATGTTTCCTCCCAGGCCTCACAACAACGGTGAAGTCAAACTCAAGAAGAATTAACAACCATCGTGTAATTCGACCTGTGGAACACGGCTTGTTTACCAAATATAGCAATGCTTGATGATCAACATAAAACACAAACTTGGTAGCAAGAAGGTAATAGCGAAATTTCTTTACTGCGTAAATCATAGCTAGACCTTCGCGCTCTGTAGTAGTGTAGTTCATCTCGGCATCATTTAAGTGGCGACTTGCAAAGCTAATAGGGTAGTCCAATTTACGTTCTTCTGGTTGAGTTAGAACACACCCAGTAGCAAAATTTGATGCATCAATATGCACATGAAAAGGTACATTCCAATCAGGTGTTCGCAGGATTGGAGCACTTGTTAGGGCCTTCTTTAATAACTCATAAGATTGATGACATTCTTCCGTCCAGTGAAACTCGATAAGAAGCTTGTACAATGGACGCGCTATCTCAGCAAAGTTTAAAATAAACCTTCGATAATAACCAACATGGCCCATAAATCTTTGAACTCCTTTATAGTTAGTAGGTGGTGGCAAATCGGCAATGGCTTTAATCTTACTCTCATCTGTGGATATCCCGTTCTTGGACACTATATGCCCTAGAATGACTCCATGCTTAACCCAAAATTGGCATTTGAAAGGGTTCAATGAGATGCGATAAAATCTGCACCTTTCAAATATTTTTCGTAACAAATGCTTCTCCCAAGAAGAATAAACACAAAGGTCGTCTAGGAAAGCTTCACAAAACTCCCTTAGAAATTCTTTAAACGCGGTGTTTATTAATCGTTGGAATGTAGCAGGGGCATTTGTTAAGCCAAAAGCCATAACACGAAATGAAAACACTCCAAACTCTGTGATAAAAGCAGTTTTAGCTTGGTCCTCTAATGCAATTGTGATTTGATTGTAACCAGAGTACCCATCTAAAAAGCTATAAGCTTCCTTGCCCGCAACTCTTTCAAGCACATGTTCTGAATATGGCAAGGGATAATGATCTCTCATAGTGGCTGCATTAACTTTCTTGAGGTCCACGCACACTCTTAGTTTCCCATTCTTTTTTGGCACAATGACTATTGAAGAAACCCATTCTGAGTGCTCAATAGGGTATATGAATCCACATTGGATAAGTTTTTCAATCTCCTCTTGTACAATTTTGGCGTACTTAGGATTCATTGGATAGGGTCGTTGCTGGACAGGTTTAGCGGTGTTGATCATGGGAATTGTATGTTGCACCACAGAAGGTGGAACACCCTTCATGTCATGATATGTCCAAGCAAAGATATCCTTGTATTCCTTGAGGAGCTCCTTAAGTACAGCCTCTTCAGTTTCGGTAAGGTCTTGAGCAATAAAGACTGGTTTAGACTCCTCACCTGGTTCTGCTAATTCTATCTCTTTAACTACCGTTGGACCATCATAGACTCCACTGCTTCCATTGGTAGGTATTCGTTGGGCTTTGGCATACACAACCTTTCGCTCCCCCGTGGTATAAGATTTAAAATGTTCAGGAGCCGTATGTAAGTCAGCAAGCTCTTGTCCTGACGGAGACCTTTCTTTTAGTTCTGCCTCCTTTTGTTGTTGTGCTAACTCTCGGTTTTGACGTCTTCTTATAGTTCGACTCAATTTCGGCTCTGTAACCTCCAATTGAGCGAGGTCAATGGGTCGCGGGCTGCACCACATGACACTCTGGAGATGTTCACCCCAATTGTCTACTAGCTTTCGATGAGCATCACATGTCCCTAGATAGCTAAGCCATTCTGCAGTAGATCTTTCCTTGTTTATCCTAGCTCTCACATTTGCTCGATATCGTCGTCTCTTATATGACCTTTGTTTCTTGTTAAGGTTTTGATTTTGGTAAATGTTTGAACTCGACTCGCCTGATAGGTCTTCGCTTGTATCTTCTTCACTCTCATATAAATTACCATAGATGGTCGTACTAGGCCTTGAGTGTTCAGTTTCTATACTTGGTTCACTCGATGTTTCTTCAGGTTCTGAATCCATTTCTCCCTGAGATTCCTTTTCTGATGTGTATTGGCCTGAAGCCTTTGAGGAATCATCGGTTTCACTCTCAGGTAGGTGTGCCTCTTTCTTATCATCGGATGTTACATGCGCTACACCTAACATGTTTACTGGTGCAATGTGTGGTATCTCTTCCCCATCTGGTGTTACCCAGGTTGTTCCTCTAGCTCCCCATGTATCTATAGTTGCCGCTAGGTGTACCCAATCGACATTGTCTGACTCAGCCATTCCGGGTAGGATATCCATATAAGGAGAGTTCTCCCCAATATCCGTGTCTTCGTTACACGTGTAACAATACTATAATGGAGATGAGTGAATTGTTGTGTCTAATCGATTATCAATGATGAATTTATTTCCTAGAGGATGCGTTCGACCACTTAAAAGATCAACTCGAATGACAGAGTCTTGGAACTGTAAGTAGACGTGGTTTTTGGACCAATCATGCACCATTTTTGCTTCCCTCATGAATGGACGCCCTAAGATCATCTCAAATGACATAGGATGCTTGGAAAAATCCATAACAATGAACGTATGCCTTACCCTGTGTCCCAAGACCTTGATTCTGAGATCCTTTAGCATTCCAATAGGCGTAACAATAGATCCATTAGCCATTTTTACCACTACGCTTGTGGCTTCAAGGTGAGGTCGCCCCATAGACTCCCAACAACTCTTTGTCACCATGCTGACTCCCGCACCACCGTCAAGGACCCCCTTTACAGTTAATCCTTTAGTAGTGATTGGTAGAGTAGCATTAGATTCATCACCTTCAAAGTATTGCCCCAACTTGTTAACGGGTACTTCAATTACAGATTCATGTCCCGCTAGGTCAGATGGTGGTGCTAAATGTTCCTCATCATTCATTACCGAGTCAGGTTTGTTCATATGTGCAAACTGTGGTAATCCGGCCTGTAATTCTCCATTGAGGAAGGCTCGAAGAGCTGAGACTAGCTCGGGGTCTTTATATAGTTTGGACATGATGGTGGTTCTAACTTCTGAAGACATGAAATCCATCAATTTGGCAACATTTAATGGCATCTTGTGGGACGTAGGACCCTGACAAGAGAATGGTGAAGATGGAATCTCCACTTCCTCAAGGGGGTTGGGCATTCCCTCACCAAACATTCTCTCTAGTAGGAAAGGTGTGTGTCCACTTTCAGATGTCCTACCCTCACTCTCTTCCCGAATGATACTGGTTATAGCTAATGGCCTGTAGTTCTTGTGAGGTTGAACTTGTGTGGGAAACACTTTGTCCGACATCTGGATATGTTTGGGTTCAGGTTCTAATGTTCGTTGAGTTTCTTCCACCAAACCCCTCAGTTGTTGGACTCGTTCAATTTCCACTGTTGGGTTTGGATAGGTTCCAATCTTTCTCTTGCAATCCTCATTTTTTGTCTCTCGTGGCTTATCTTGGGGGTTCGCAACTGGGTGGTTTAACTTTGAATACTCTTTTGGTGTTCGTCGTAATTCCCTCTCATGATCCTCCTCACTGGCTTTTTCCTTTGTAGTAATAGTTTTGGTCTCCGTGGTCTCTATCGAATCTGAGTCATCCTCAGGGTCATTCATATACACGGGATCCTCTCCTGTCCCTATGTTAGTCTTTGAACTAGGTTTTGAGCTAGGAGCATTAAGGGATTTCTTTCTTCGTGTTTTCTTCTTTCTCGCTCGGCCAATGGATGCAGCATCTCTCTCTTCGAGGATGTAATTTTGCTTTTGGAGCATCGACCGTGTGAGTGCATTCACTGGTGCTATGTTTATAGTTGGTGGTGTCCCATCAACAATCTCTATTATGTTCAATGGCGTGATTTTCGGTGCGTTTGGATTGTTAGGACACTGTGCGATCAAATGATCTATGCCACAACGATTACAAGTGAGTATTGGCATTGCCAATGCACTCCCTTGACTTGTTTGCATTAGTGCAAAATTCTTTTGCATTCTAATGGGGCACTCAGCTACTCAATGTGGTCCACCACATTCGTAGCACTGAAGAGGTGGTCTCCTGGCAAAACTATTAATGTTTTGGCCTCTTGCTGCTAGCGCAGTAGCTTGATATACCGGTTTGATTTTTCCCCAATGGTCTTCCATATAGTACATGGGACACTCCTCAAGCATGTCGACTCCATAGGTGATACTAGAGTCTATGTCCTCTTCGCAATCTACATAAGTACTAGATGACTTGTAACCTATTTGGTTCATAGGTGTAACTCTTGGATGAGGGGGTTGCGGTCCTAGCACTGGAGGTGGCAATGGTGTGGTTTGGACCACATTTTGGGTTCTAGGGACCATGTGCTATAATGGCAACTGTTGCTCCATGGGTGGGGTAGGCATCAATGCAGGAACTCGAGGTGAGTCTGCCCAAGCTATAGGCGGTCTATTTTCCATGATGCGTTTAAGCATTAGGCAATCCTTCGCTTGATGGCCATACCTACCACACGCGTTACAAGTCCCGTTAAACTTTACTCTGAAAGTAGGGCATTCACTCGTAGTATGTGGGCCCAAGCAGATTGAGCACCATTGTTGCTCCCTTCTTGGATACATATGAGTGTTTTGTGGAGCACGATTACCCCTAAGGCTTTCTTGGATGGCCTTGGTGAGATCTGCCAAAGTCATCTCAGATATCGTTTGCTCTTTCACGATTGGCTTTATCTTCATTGGCTCATGCTCTGATGCTTGCGAGCTACTAGACTTCGGCTCGGCAGACACTCTTTCTCCTGCAATCATTAAATTATCCTCCAATTGGATTGCATTCATGGTGACTGCTTCCCAAGTAGTGATACCTCTAATGACTAGGCCATTATAAATACTTTCATGTCGTAGTCCCCTAATGAATCTATCGAGCAATTGGTTGTTGTTGAATCGCTCGTTTGGATTGCATCGAAAATTCAAATTCTTTAGGCGACTAATGAAGTCTCTCACGGATTCACCTTCTTCTCATTGGGCTTTTTGGAGCTGAGAGGCTACACCCCAAAGTACTCCCTCTCGTATGTATTCTTTTAAGAACAGTCTCCTAAGAGTAGAGTAGATCGTTTTCTCTTCTACTCTTAAGGTTCTATACCAATCTCCAGCCTTTCCGCTTAGGGTCAAACTCAAAGCCTTACACTTATGTAGCTCATTGTGCTCTTCCAAGGAATCGCACACATGTTCAAAGACTTCCATATGCTTTCTAGCATCTCCGTCTCCACTGAATTTCTGTGTGAGCTTAGCTACTTGAACTGCCTTGCTCCTAGGCTCTCTATCAGGTGCACTACGCATGTTTTCCGCAATAGAGCGACCGATAGTTTGAGCAAATGCTGCCAAATCTCCTATTTGAGCAGGTATAATGGGTGTATGTGCTCCTGGAACCACATGTGAGATGGGAGTTGGCCTTGGCCTTGGCATACCGCGGCTCTTGGGTCCCATATTTCGTATGGTGGTGTACCAGACAGTGGTCCAAAGTTTACAGGCGTGGCCCTAGGCATAGGGGGTGCATGATATGGCATGGCTCCACTTGTATAAGAGCTTGGATAATTCCATTGTGGATTGTAAGCTCTTGGAATAATCGGAGGTGTAGGAGCTACATGAGGCTGAGGTACGACAGGTGCACATGATTGATACATACATGTAGGTATAGTTGGGGGCACTGTGCTACTAGGCATCGGCGCAGTGTTAACAAATGAACTCCATGGTGTACTTCTTGTCATGCTCACCACTGGGATATGCATGGTAGCCGTAGTGTCATTAAGAGAAAGATGAGCTAGATCTGGGAAGGTAAAGCTGCCACTTGTGGGCTCAGATTGTACTCAGGCTCCTGGCGAAACAACATATGGAGGATCAATGGGGCTCACTGAGGGAGTCTCCATTTGTGATAGGGTTGGTTGGTTGGCCTTTCCCGTATCCAAGAATCTCATTAGGCCTGTTGAAGGCATGTTGATCCTTGTGTTCTGTCTTTCTAACTCGACAATCCTATGGAGGACATCACAGACTTTCTGTTGTTGCTCATCTATGCTAGTAGCACCCGATGTGGATTGTAGAACATCTAACCAACCCACATGATAGGTGTGTCCTGTGTACCGATCAGTTAAAGCTTCTGCTTGTAGGTCATACTCCCAATTTTCTTTTAGGAATATCCCATCTAGGCCTGGCGTGCTGGAGGTTTCCCTCGAAGTGGAAGCATTATTGCTCCCCATCGCTTGCCCCTCCGTGACTGCTACCTTGGGAGCACTCGGTTGCTCGGCTGGCATGATTGTTGTCATAGGAGCCTTTGCTTTCAGGGCTCGACTTTGTTCTAGCCTTCGTAGGTTCTCAATTTCCCTCTCCCTTGTTGCTTGTATATAGCGTTCGATCTCTCATTAGGAAAAATATGAACCCTCTAGGGGCCCTTTGGGATTAAGGTTAATTAGAGGTCAGCCAATAGGAAGAGGGTGGTGGACACACTCTATACCCTCAAAAAAGTAGGGGGACAAGGTAGCCTTACACCTCTTAATTGTCTCTTACCTAGTGAGAAGGTAAGGGAGGTGGCTAGGGGAAAGGGGGGGGGGGGGGGGGGGGGGGGGGGGACCACTTTGACCTCTTTTCCCCCACTTTTTGGCCCGGATTTAAAAATACACTAAAAATTTCAAATTTCAAGTTTTCCCTCCTTAAAAGGTCCCCAAACCTATTTCATGGTCAAAAAAGTATTTTTGACCTTCAAAAGTTAAAAACGTGCACTAAAAAATCCAAAAAATTGATTTTTTTAAAAAACAAATCAAAACATCATTTTCACCCTCCAAAGTCTTTCCAAACCTATTCTATAGCTAAAAAGTGTTTTTCTCTCTCTACAAATCTTTTTCCAAGCTCTCCATTGCTGCAACAACCACATGCACCCCCTATAGTCTATCATTATCTCTCTGCTAGCTTTCTCCCACCTCCATTGTAGCACCAAGCAAGCTCCTCCTCCATCTCTTCCCCTTACCCACCACATAGTTTCACACCAAGCTAGCTCCTCTCCCTTCTCTCATCTCCATTACAACATGAAACAAGATTCTACTCCTTCTACTTTCATTCACTCACACTACATGGAAACCTCTACTCCCGAAGGTGGCAAAAGTATGAGCTCACATGAGTTGCATACCACAACAATAGGAGGTGTGAATATCGCGTGGGCATTGCAAGGGTTCATCTCCAACATAAAGATAGAATGGTAAGAAAACTACCCTTGTAGCTTACATTCAGAGATTAACATCATCTCCATCTTTAAGTTTATCATGCTGGAGAGAATTAACCTCTTTATGGATTTCAGTGTTTAGGCTTCACACCTCATAACACTGGGTGGTGCTATTTTGTTGATGACTTTGGTGCGCCATCTATAGTTGTGTAGCATGTGATTTGAGTCTCACAATGTTAGTAAGTTGTGTTATCTATGGAGAGTCGTCAAAGATTTTTCTTGTAATTTATTCTTCGTATTATTGTCATTAGATAATTGGAATGATATCATTTTGTACTTTATAACTTTGTGCTCACATAATCTTTTGTTTACTTACAGATTCAACTTGTTTTAAGAGGACATGAGCAAGCAACCATGTGCAGAGATGGAAATCACTCTATTTTTGTTCCTTGAGGAACCTTTCACTACCATGTTAAAAGATTTTGATAAGAATAGTAGGTGTTTTTTAGAATCTTGAACCAATAGGGACTCTTTAGGAGCTCTCATAGAAGCCATCCATATAGTACTATTATCTTCCCTAGTGTCATAGACACACAAATACTCAAGTGTATATGAATCTCTAGATGAGGAAGACAAATACTTGTAAGATAAGCCTAACAGCAACAACATTGTCTCCATTTGTAATTATTTTTCATGAGGCTGGATTCCTCTATAAATGCAATATAAATATGTTTTTTTGTTAAATGGTGTCGCATTGAGTGAGAGTATTTAATTTAGATTACTGAAGTTTCATACAGATCTGAGAAATATTGTTTACTTTTATGGATATTTTGATTTGCCTGTACGATGATTCAAGTCGCAAGTCTTAATCACTCCACCTTGAAGAAATTCAAGCAATATTTTGATTTCAGTTTAATCATTAATGGTTATTCTTATTAAAGTGGATCATAAACTTTGTCAAGATGTCCTCATTTGGGGATGTTGAATATATATCATTAGCAATGTTTCACAAGAACACTAGGTGGACACAAGGAAGTAAAAATTGGCTCCTTGTTTGGTCGATTTCTAGTGTTTAATGTTTAGTGCACAGGATTTGTGAGGCCGTTGACATGGGGAGTTCACTAAAGTATATGTAACATAGCACATGTGTTCAACAGAAGGGATTTTATATTCTTGTAAAGTTGCAGAAACATGTGTAGATAAGGCCTATAAGGGGTACTTTTAATCCATTCTAGTGAACGCACGTGATATAGGAAAATTTTACATAGTGAATGCTCCGGACCTTTGAACACAAAGAAAGGGGGGGGAGGGGGGGGGAGCTCTAATTACATCTGAGTGAAAAGAAGTGGAATTTGTACTGTCATGTTGCATAAAGATTTGCTTTCACTTAATCTAAAAAAAATTTGGTATCTTGGGGTGCAGACAAGGCCATATAATGCAAAAAAAGGGGTGGCCACAAGCGCGCGTAGTGAGCCATCCAAAACTGCTGGATGGGCCATATGTGGGCCCTTGTGGCCACCCTTTTTTTGCATAATTAGGCTATTGCTACACTCCAGAACCCTGGAAAAGATGAGATGAACCTAAAATTGAACTTTTCAAGCACATTATGTCTTCCTTCAACTCAACTTACTAGTTCCCTGCACCAAAAGGGCAAATCACATTGGACAGTATAAAAATCTAGTCTCATGCTGCATAAACATCTGGTTTCATCAAATATTAACATTCTTGCTATTATAAGGGGCAGACAAAGCCATATAATGAAAAAAAAAGGGTGGCCACAAGGGCGCGCAGGTGAGCCATCCAAAACTGTTGGATGGGCCATCTGCGCGCCCTTGTGGCCACCCTTTTTTTTGCATAATTAGGCTATTGTTGCACTCCAGGACCTTGGAAAAGGTGAGATGAATGTAAAATTTAACTTTTCAAGCACATTATGCCTTCCTTCAACTCAACTTACTAGTTCCCTACACCAAAAGGCCAAATCACATTGGACAATATAAAAATCTAGTCTCATGCTACATAAACATCTGGTTTCATCAGCTATTAACATTTTTGCTATCCTAAGGGGCAAACAAAGCTAGAAAATGCAAAAAAAAGGGTGGCCACAAGGGCGCGCAGATGAGCCATCCAAAACTGCTGGATGGGCCATCTGCGCGCCCTTGTGGCCACCCTTTTTTTTGCATTTTCTAGCTTTGTTTGCCCCTTAGGATGGCAAAAATGTTAATATTTGATTTAAATTTAACTCTTCATGGCCAAAACCACTTAACTTAAAACACATGGATAAACAGAAAAGCCAAATCACTATGGAGACAGTAGACACAACTCTTAATCATTTTGTCATTGCAAAGTCATCTGAAATGATGTGAGCCTCTACAACTTCTTGAATAGCCTCGAAGGCTATTGCTTGCATTTTATACTGATTTCCATAGCTTTGAAGCACCTCCTTCACCGTGTGAGCATATTTTTAAAGCATGGCCATGATTCAAGTGTTAAGTTTTTTTTTTTTTTTTTTTTTTTATAAAGTGTTGAACTTTTCGGTTGTTTTCAACAGCTTCTAGATTTCAATCGGCTCCGAATCTGTTTGGGCTTGTCTCACATGAATTTGTTCATCTCATCGCGTTCTTCGACCATCATGTGATGAGAAAAAATCATATCTTGCTCGCATTCTCCAAAAATCAATGTGCAAGTTGACAATTTATTTAAAAATGATGTAAAACATACATTTTTTACTTTTTTCTTAATCTACGGGCTCCAACGAGCATTAAAACCATGGAATCTGAAAATACTCAAAGAACCATTGTTTTTTATTGTGTTAAGGACTGTATTTCCTACATACAAAACTTTCCCAAAATCTCGCCCTAACACCTTCAAAAGTGGCTTCCAAGGAGTGTACTCGGTCAAAATTTGAAACTGAAGAAAAACAATCAGAATGAACTCCTAGACTGTGTATAAATTTTAGAATAACCAAAATTTCCTTCAAAAAAAAGTTATGCTAAAAATTTGAAAATAGCTCCCCATTGGACTCCCCACAATGATAGAAGTCAAAGGGTTCAAGGAGAGGTATGGTGTCACAAGTGCATGGTGGGAATCTCATCGAGGTTTATTCTGTCAAGATCTCTTGTACTTTATCATGTCTTCTCATGTACAATCTTACAAAAAAAAAAAGATACTTTAAATGACTACAAATCTTATTTAACTTATCAAACAATCTAAAATATGGTAGACCAAGAGTGCTCTTACACATCAACAAACAAAAAAGTCCAAACTTCTTCTCATTAACTTTGATAAACATACATTCGTGAACAACTTCCAAGGGGTAGTGCAGTCATAGTTCTTACATCCATTCCATGACATGGTATGCTCATGGGGTGACCTATCATATAAAAATATCTCTGGTGGGGGTGCCCTCATGTTAGGAAAGGGTGTGCTGCTGATGAAAAGTTGTTGTATTGTCCTACTAGGGATCTCTCCATGTTAGCATAGTGATTTTTGGTGTAGTGGGAGCCACATTGCTTAAGGAGAGCTTTGTGCCACCGTAAAAGCTTCATGTTATGCTAGTTCCTTGAGCCATTCTTGCATTAGGATGAGATTACCCACCTCTAATAAGGATGGATTTGAAGCACCTACCTGCAAGATGTAACAAAGAAGGCTGTTTTAGAGGAAAAGTGGTGACACTTGACCTCTCTAACCTGCACCCACTATTTCTTGTAATGCCACTGTTTTGAGCTGAAGAGCTTGACATTCGTGCATCCACGAATGCAAAGAAGCACCTGCACCCATACACAACCAATTGCAATAGCCTAACAAGCCTACTTCTCCCCTCCCAAGATATTGAAGAACCATACACATTTGTCTCACCGACAATATGACGATCTTGGGATGACCTCTGCTCACCCTCACGTGCGGCCTTCGGTGCAAACACTGCGGACAAGCAATATGTACACTTTTGTTGTGCGGAGTACATGGTGGTGGAGGGATCCGATTTGTGATGTCCGTGAGCACCATGGCAGTTGTTGCGTGAGGAAGCAAAGAATGAAAAGAAAGAGGGGGGAGGGAGAGGGAGGAACATGGGAGGAGAGAAGGGGGCAGAGGGGGAGAGAGAGAGAGAGAGAGAGAGAGAGAGAGAGAGAGAGAGAGAGGGGAGGAGGAGGAGAGAAGGGGGTAGGGAGGGAGAGGAGAGGAGAGGAACATGGGAGGAGAGAAGGGGGCAGAGGGGGGAGAGGGAGAGAGAGGGGAGGAGGAGGAGAGAAGGGGGTAGGGAGGGAGAGGAGAGGGAGAGAGGAGGAAGGAGGAGGAGAGAACAAAGGTTTTTTTTTGGGGGGGCATTTTTTTTTTTAAAAGTGGACTTTTAGTGTTTGTAGGTTTAAAAAAATGTCAAAAAATGATTTTTTGATGTGTATATATGTTGGGAGGGAATATTAAGTCAAAAATAAGTAAAAATAACTTTTTTGAAAAAAAGTCAAATTTTGGCTCTTAGTGACCCACGTTTTTGCTGATGTGGCCACACCCCTTTACTCCCTTCACTTTCCAAAAGCTAGAGAGAGAAAGTGACCTTTTAGGTCCACATCCTACATGTGTCTAAAAAAAGGCTAAAAAAGTCTACTCAAAACTAGCTTCTTGAATGCCCTTGTCCCCTTAACCCTACACAACATTAGCCTTAATCCCTAAAAAATAGGATTCCTTACAAGGCCCATGCAAGGTTCATATTTCTCCTAATGTTGTTTTTCGGCAAGACTCTTACCATCGGGTAGTAAAACCTCAGAGGGAGATAGTCCTAAAGGATCAGGAGGTGCAGTGGATGGAACATTCACATGCACACTCTCAAGATGCATAGGGTCTATTTTAGGCATGAATGACGAATTTACTTCCCCACTCCCTTCATTTATTTCATTAACCGCATGTTCGGAGCGAGTAGCTCTACTAAGGGTCTCTTTTAAGCGGCTAAACACGCTGGACCCGGGCCGTGGGCCCATGGCATGCATGTCTTGACTTGAACTATCAGGGTTTGGTGTAGGATACCCCTCCATGACTTCGTAGTCAGAGGAAGAATCACTAGACGCGATATGAGGATCTTGGGTGGTGCTACCTTGAGTCCCGGCCGAAGGTCCAGAACCTAGGGTGAAGGAATAATGGGTGCCCGCGTAAATGGAGGCACTACCAATATGCTCGTGCTCTAACACTCGTCTAGAGCGTAGGTTCATATGACTTGGATCCCCTAGAAGTGTCAGTAAGTGCCCGTGAAGGCTGCTCACCTAGTAATTTTGGGTGTTTTGCAACCCAAGTCTTTTCTTATTTATTTATTTTTTAATTTTTTGGTCCTTTTTTTCTGACCCAGCTATAGAATAGAACGTATGATAGCTCAAAACGAGCGTCTCGATCAGAGGGACGTGCCGTGCTTTACAGCCCTCCGTTTGGTCACTTTATGCCTTCGGAATCCCTAAAACCGTCAATTTCTAGTAGGGAACTAGGCCCAAATTAGAAAGTCTAAGGGTGCAAGTGGGAAGAGAAGGGAGGAGAGTGGAGGACTTGCCCCACATGCTCTCATTCCCTCTTGAGGGGGTAGGGTATATATATAAGAGTGAGTCTAGTGTATATCATAAGACTAAGGACTGAGGCTTGGGCCTGGGCTTGGGCTTGGGCTTGGGGAAATGATCCCGATCCCAATCAAAATTTTAGTGTAGCCCCCCAGTCACTCACGCTTAAATATTTTCAGTTTTTTTTTTTTTTATAAAAGGCGACGATCGCGCACGGTTTAGGTGACCCTTTCTTGGCCACACACACTGTCAACACCTACCTAACCTCTCTGTCAACAGCTCACAGACAACTCACTATCTTATCTACTTACTAACAGTGCTGCTAACCACTAACTAATCTGTTAACCACTCTGCTAACTGCTTACTGGCAGTGGGCTAACTGTCCACCTACTTCCTCTCTCACTACGTTACTGTGCAAAGACTGTGTGCAGGCAAACCTTGACAGAAAACTGTGTACAGACTGTGTGCAAACAGAAATTGCTAACTGCCTTCCTACTTATTCATTCATTGCGAACAAGCTAACGACTACTAACCGTGCAAAGACTGTGTGCAAACAGAAAACACAACATTATGCAAAAATCATAGAACTTGCAGACAATACAGAAATTAACAACTTGCAGAAAAATAACTCATTCCTCTTCCTCTTCCTCTTCTTTCCTACTACAAACAACTCATAGGAGAAGCACAAAGTGCCTCTAGGGCTTAGTGCAGGGCGATTCCCCGGCAGTGGCGCCAAAAATGTGCGCTCCTTGCCGCACTGTCGAAGCAAGGGCCTTGCCTAACACTATGTGCGAGCCATAGACGGCTCCAAGCACACAACTATCTTAACTAGTAAGCTCAAAAGAGGGCAATGGTGTGTCACTCACCGCTCTATGCTCCTGCCGTGGAGGATTCCTCGCCGCGAAGAAGAAGGAGACGCCGCTACGTCGCGCTTCACCGCTTCACCGCCGTCGTGCCGCCGCAATGCTCGATCGCTCTCTCTCTCTCTCTCTCTCTCTCTCTCTCATACACACACACACAAGGAGGTGAAGAAGAAGAAGATAGAGATGGAGATGGAGCAAGAGCACTCTTCTATTGCACAAATGAGAGAATGAGTGAATTTTAGGTTTAGTTGGCTTTTATATGAGCTCACCCCATTCACACTTGGGCGCGCATGCTTAGCCAACTAATCCCTTGAATGTCCCAGTTAGAGTGCGCCTCTCATCGGTGATCACTCTTACCCTTTTCCTATTGGACCGACAAGCCCGGTACCTGACTCTACCAAATAAATAATACAATGTCCACCGTAGGTTACAACGTCCGTCTCGTAGGTGATAGGGTGTCCGTGAGCCGTGAGGGTTAACACGGCCTCAACCCCTCGGCCAACATTTCAAAAGAGGAGGCCATCTGCAAAAGGTAAGGCGGGACTGTGGAGGATTCACATTGAGCATTGGTAGCCAGCATGAAACCCGAAGGCACTACCACCTGGATGTCGACGATTTGTTGCTTTGCAAGGTCGACTTTTTAATTAAAACCCAATGTGACTCGAAATCTTGTAGCAAACATTGTAAATATCCTTGACACTATGGCATCTTGCAGAGTGAAGTAGCATCAACTTGGAGAGAAGTTTATATCATTCCTGTGGTCATCTACCAATGAGGATAAAGTGATTATCACAACTGTAGATGGAAATGCAAGTGATGGCCATTCTTATGGCTAATGATTCCTCTTTGTAGGCACTTTTGATTCATAATTTCATGCTATTTTTGCAGGTTGTTTTTGTATGAACTTCTTGTTTAGGTTTTTGTAAATAAATTATCAAAATTCTTAGATTAAAGATTGTAAAACAACTAAAATATTGATTTCTTCTTTACTTTGGTTCTTAATAAAATATTCAAAATTACGATCCACAATTCCTTGAGAGAACAAATGAACTGGTTCAATGGCTCAAGAATAAAATATTGTTTGTATTCCAATTGTAGTATAAATGATGATGTAAATGATGCAGTATAAATATTCTTAATAAAATATAGTTTGTATTCCAATTGTATTATAAATGATGATGTAATTTTTTTTTTTAAAAGCTATACTTTCATTTGACATTAGACTTAAACTCCACAAATTGGACATTGTAAATTTAATATTTTAATTAAAGGCTAAAATTTGTTTGTAAATATTTGTATTCTAAGTGGTCGACTAAACAAGGTGAAGGTTCATGTTGGGATTCTGAAAAAAACAATTCAAAAGGAAGTCAAATAATGTAAACCTTTCGAGAAACTATTTTTAAAAAGAAAACTTCAATAATGTAGCAACGATTTTTTGGTGTCATTTTTATTTTTGTTAAAGAGAATCTTGGAGGGTGCTTGCTTGGGACTCAATTGGAAAAGAGAAAAGGGTTTCTTTCTTGGAGTGCTTTGAGGGTTGAAATGTAAAAAGAAGGGTAAAGATATTTATGTGCCCCTATCTCTCTTCAATGCATCTCTCTCTCTCTCTCTCTCTCTCTCTCTCTCTCTCTCTCTCTCTCTCTCGCGCGCGCGTGTGTGTGTGTGTGTGTGTGTGTGTGTGTGTGTGTGTGTGTTGTATTAAGATTATACTCGTACACAAAAGAACATTTTATTCAAAAGACGATTGGCTTTAGATATTAGGGAGGTGGTTTGCACAAAATGATTCTACATTTGACTCATTTTTGTACAATATAATCAAAAGGAAATAACATTTCAGTTATCCTATACCTCAGGACTAAACCAATAAATGAGGATGAAATACACCTTCATCTCAATTGTCGGATTGTAGCAACGCTAAACCTTTTTAAGCAAAGATATATTTCATGTCATACTTTAAAATTATTAAACGATATGTGCAACAGTTTTTAAAGTAAAAAAGTAATCCCATTCTTTAGAAAAATGCCCTTTCCTTTGTAGCATACCACAAGATTTGCAAATCTTTACATTAAGACAGATCTTTTTTCAAAGAGACAAGAAACCCCTTTATGTGGCTTTCATTTAACTGAGAGGAAGCCATCTTCCCAAAAATTCCACGAGAATCCAAATAGATAATCACATATCCAATTTCATTCTAATTTCTACTTCTACTTTTCCAAAGAAAAAATGAATGTATCTATGTGACTTTCACTCAACTAAAAGGAAGCCATCTTCCCAAAAATTCCATGAGCAATTTAACCAGTCACAACCATATTACTTTTCTAATTTTCAATTTTCTACTTCTAAAAAGTCAAAGCAACGCAAGCATTTAAACGTCATCAGCTAGTCATATTCCTTTGTCAGAATTGAGAGATAGTAGTCAGTTATGTCAAAGCAATGAGCAAGGAGAAGCCAAGAGCCAACACTACTAAAAACCATATCGAGGAAGCATTCCATGCCAGTTAATTATCTAGCATAAGTGTAGGGTCCAAAGATCAGGTAAGGCAGTCTAAATTTAGACCATAATCTCTAGGAGTTAGAAGACAACACAAAAATCAACACTCCATCACCCATCAATATTTCAGGTTAGGATTATTAGTAATACCATTCCAAGGATATCATCATGTTCCATACGCCAAAAGTAAACATTAGTGAGAAATGTGGCATATACCCAAATAAGTGGTAAAGAAGCTAGAGCTAGGGAAAAAATGAAGTCTAGTGCATGCTCTATTTCTACCAAATACCAAGATATAAAGATAAATACACTTGTTGTGGGTAAGAAACTAATGCAAGGCAAATAGTAGAGTCTTTAGCCTAGCTTCTCATGCTTAGCAAAGAAATACATCTAGGTTGCATCCATTATGTTGACTTAACAATTATAGTACCACCTTCAAAAAATACTTAGTAAAATCAATAATCACAAGACATCATAACAAGCATCACTAAGGTGATTAGTGAGCTTACAAATAATTCCAAAACCAGAGTATAATTAGCAAATTAGAGTATTATCAATAAATAAAATAATCAACAAATCAAAGTAGAAAAAATTATGAAAGTTATGGTTTCCTCAGTCCAAAAAAGTGATACAGATCAATCCGAGTGTTGAAAATGATTCCATAAGAAAAAAAACAAGCATCAAAGATAACCAAGCCAGCAACCATTTTTAAGGTTAGGTAAGAGAGTCAAGCCATATCCAAGAGGAAAGAGGGAATCTCTCATGTTTCCCACAGCTCTAAGAATAGCTTCCAAAAATCTCAGATCCTTGATAGAGGTATAGGATTCCATGTTCAGGAGTAGATACAATCCAAGAGTTGCAAACCTTTGAATTTTATCAAATCCAGCCTCAAAGTTAAAAGGCTTAAGAATGTTCATCAATCAAAAGAACCTAGAGTAGAGACAATCCAAGAGTTGCAAACCTTTACATTTCACCAAATCCAGCCTCAAAATTGAAAATCTTAACAATGGTTATCAATTAAAAGAACCTAGAGTAAGAGAATCACTACAAAAACCTAGATATGAGCAAGTAACCATAAGGTTCTATCATCTATAAAGACAAAGAGCATCTCAAGATAGGAACCGGTAGTGTCTTGCAAGTAAGTTCCTTCTACCATATTTAGTGGGACAAGAGAAAGGGAGGGTCCATATTTCTTTTCACATAGCTTCCCAGAAGCCCCAAATCTTCTACCTCAAAGTGATTCAAATTAACTCAAGTATCAAGAACTTCAAGCTAGTCAAGAACTCCAAATTGACAAAGTTAACTATTTGAATCAAGACCAGATTTCAAAGCCAAGTATCCATAAGAGAGTCTTTAATCAACATCACGATTAATCAATCAAGTGAGATATTGTCAAATTTAAAGTGAAAAACCTGTGAAGGAGTGTCATCAAATCTAATATCTAACTTTCCCAAAGGATTTTCTCATATTAAACTAGTTATTTAAAATGGGAAGATAAAGGGTGCAAGAGTTAGAATCTTAATACGTGCTATTGGACTTATCTCAACAGGGGACCAAGAGGAGAGATAGTCTACCAAAGAGCAATGTGAACTCAATGAAGCTTTAAATGGCCTTAGGGTAAGGTCCATTAAGCCTCTAAAGGATAGTGCTAGAGTCCATTGGGCCTAGGATTAATGGGAAATTATATTGCCAACTCTAGATGTTTTAGACCATTCAATATGTTCTCTTAAGGTTTCTATGGACCCCAAAGTGGTCAAGTTGCACCCCCCACTTGCCTGGGGAAATCCCTTACTGTAGGGAGATGAGAGAGAGAACACACACACATTAGAACTCAACTCTTTCACTTAAGGCATAAAGGACACATGTCAAGTAACTAGCCATGTTGCCCACAAACAATCCCGATTTCCATTGGATAGCCAACATGAAGAACCAATGAGAATTAATCATTCCCTAGAACAACCTTTGATCTCATTGGATAGCCCACAAAGAGAACCAATAAGAAAAGACTATCCCATGGGTAAGCTTTGATCCTATTGGGTAGCCTACTAGGGTGACCAATGAGAGTAGAGCATCCCATGAGCAAGCTTGAATCTCATTGGATAGCCTACCTTGAGAGACAATGAGAATTTAGCTATATTTAATCAAATAATTAAGCTCTCCTATCAACGAGGGAATGAAGGACACTTGTCACAATGCTAACCCTCTTGCTTGAAATGAAGTGGGCCATGCATTGACTAGCCCACAACCAAGTCCAATAGCCTTCAAGCATGCCCAAGAAGGGGGAGTCGATGGGTCTCTCTCTCTCTCTCTCTCTCTCTCTCTCTCTCTCTCTCTCTCTCCTCAAGGAAGTTCATTCTAAGAAGGTGAAGACACCTTCTGAAGGCCCTAAGAGAAGTGCATAAGCCTATAACAACAACACTTGACCATGAAATGAAAATCCAAGCAAGTGCCAAGCTTTCGAGCATGCTCATCTTCTTCTCCATCTCCATTACTATGATATGCTATGCTTCATGAGTGAACTAATGTGAGAAGAATACTTCTTGATTGTTAGAATACTTCTTCTTTTTCTTCTCTTTCCTCACTCCCCACTAGATTTCTTCACCTTCTAATGTGTTTGAGGTCTTGGAATTGAGGCCCTACCAAGTATGTATTGGAGCATGAAGCTTTCCATATTCATGGCATCAATTGGGCTTTGAAGAACACAAAGATTGTATTGTAAGCAAGTCTCTCTCAATGAAAAAAGTTATAAAACAATGTCCTTTTAACGAGGGAACCGACTCCAAGTAAATCCGGTCCTCAACTATTGTCGGTCTTAATCTCTCTCTCTTTTTCAAGTTATTTTGCATGCCAAGCTAACTTGTTATGGTTTCTCGTTATAGACTCCAACCAAGCACTTTCTTTTTGCTCATATGGAATCTCCTTCATGAAAGTCTCACTCTCTCTCATATGGAATCTCCTTCATGAAAGTCTCACTCTCTTGTTAATATAACTCCGTTAAGGTTAATGAAATTAGCTTGATTTTGTCACAAGAAGAAGCATTTCCCATAATTTTTATAGAGTAGCAAAGGAAGGAGTCGTACAAAGTCCCCAAAAAGTATCAAAATGAAAAACCAACAATATACCACATCATCTCACTCTCTCTATGTTTCTTTAGCAGCCTCCATAACTTTCTTTTTCTCACTCACAAAAATCAAGCAATTCCCTTACCCTTTTAATCTCTCTTTCAAGGACAAATAAAAAATGAAGTAGTTCAAGACTAATGAGGGATATAAAAAATCCCTCACCTTTTAAAGAGCTAGGGAAAGTCTTGTTATGTGGAGTCCAACTAATCTATACCCTACACCTTGATAAGAACAGTAGGAAGAATTTAACCCAGCCAATAAGTACTTGCATATAGGAATGTTCAAATGGACATACTACCATCAAGGCCTCAAATTTCATAAGATGCATTGTATAAATGAGATTCTTAAAAAAAAAAGGTCAAATTCCCTGAATTAGTGTGACCACAAATTAGCAAACCAAGACATTCAAGGATAGTTTGTGTGTGTGTGTGCACGCGCAGCTTTGAAAACACCATAGCAAGTGCATGGCCAAAGTGTCTAGGTCCTAGATAGCTTACATTGGAAAATGGATGCACAAACTAGAAGGTAAGGCCAAAGTGTCTAGGTCCTAGATGGCTTACATTGGGAAACGGATTCACAAACTAGAAGGTAATGTTTAGACCATAAACTTGGAGGAAGAGAAAGGCCTCAAATCCGAGGAAGAGGGAGATGGAGACCTCCAATAAACACTCGGCGTACTATGGGGGAAGGGTTGTTTCAGTCACAATGTGTAGTCATTAAAGGAAGGGGGAGAGACGAAGAAGTAATCCCAAGAATAGTGAGCCAGAGGTATTGAAGGCAGTCACCATCAAAATGCAGAGGAGGGAGAGAGGATCCTCACAGCACGATCTTTGCAGGAGAAAAACCAAGTGATGAGAGCAAAGTACAAGGAACTTAATGAGACCAAACCACTAACTCTCAAAAAACAAAATTAGAGCCACATCCCACCATAATAAGAGGCCACTCAAGGCTCACTCCAAATGTTATTTCCATAATAAGTCAGCCATCTTTATGAGGTTTTAGATAGGTTTGATGGTTCAAAAAAAACAAGTCTTAATGGATAATAAAATATGTGTATTTTTTTTGTTCAGGAAGCATCCCACCCTAATACTACCTCGTAAAAGAGGTAAATAGATTTCCACATAAGAAGGAGTAAACACAAGTCAAGGTATAGAGAGAGAGAGAGAGAGAGAGAGAGAGAGAGAGAATCATATCCAACCATAACTAAAGGTTAGTAGGTTGAAGTAGCAACTAACAGAAGTACAATGACATATACCAATTATGATAAAAATGTCACATATTCAACCCAATAAGGGGGGAGGATTTGAACAAGGTATAGATTAATGGTAATCACCCAAGAGACAATGTAACCTTTAGCTCCATCATGAAAAAGCAAGATTCACCAAATGAGGAAAGTGCAAGATAATTATTCATGGTAGGGAGAAGAGGGAAATTACAACAAGGAAGAGGAAAATCTCAAATTCACCATTGAGGAAAGTGCAAGGTAAAGACTCATGGTAATCACCCCACAAGATAATATCATCATTAGCTGCATTATGCATAGCATAAGCCAGATTCACCCCGTTGAGGGAACTGCAAGGTAAAGACTCTTGGTAATCACCCATAAGAAAATATATCCATCAACTCCATCATGCACATTATAAGTCAACTACCATAAACAACTGAAAATTAATAAGCTAAAGCAGCTTCTTAGCATAAGTCAAATACCAGAAAAGTAAGAATTCATTCAAAAGATAACATGCAATGGCAACAAGAAAATTGTAGTCGCATGAAACAATCACAACTGAGTACAATGACCATGTGTGTGTGTGTGTGTGTGTGTGTGTGTGTGTGTGTGTGTGAGAGAGAGAGAGAGAGAGAGAGAGAGAGAGAGAGAGAGAGATAGATGAAAAGGTAGGTTCAATCAAAATGAGATGAAAAGGTAGGTTCAATCAAAGTGAGAAGATGAAGCTAAGATGGGATAAGAGCTTTGGAGACTAGGTATGAATGAGGGCTTACATTCACATATCATTTTTGTTGTGTTTTAATATAAAGTTGTATTGTTGTGGACAAAATCATAGATGCTTAATATGCAAGACCTTTAATTAAACAACAAGGTGAAAAGCTCACATTGACATTCTAAAACAAAAAAATAAATAAAAGCAATAGAATAAAATGACTCACTGACAAAATAATGGACACTCTAAAAGAGAAAACAAGGTGAAGACTTCATGCTGGCCTCAAGAAGGCAACAATTTTTGTTGTGATAAGTTAAATTAGAACACATTTGACATGTTAATGGAGAGAGAGAAAGAGATGCACATGATTGCCATCACAATTGTAAGGTTCTTTCTCCTATGTGCGTGTGTGTGTGTGCGCGCGCTTGCACGTGCACACGCCAAATAGAATTTAACATTGCATACCAGCAAAAGCGAACATGCATGCGCCAAATAGAATTTAACATTGCATACAGCAAAAGCAAACATGCAGCAAATGAGATGGAAGCCCCTAAACGTTTTTAGCTTCGCATGCTCCCATTGCCCTTGTCCCCTTGTGACGTGAGCTTCATCCGAAGCCCTTCATCTACCATCCGCCGGTGAGAGAAAATGGTTCCATGCACAAGGCAAGAGGCCCCCGAGTCGCCTTTAGTCGAAAAAATGAGGGTCTGAAGTTTCATTAGAGTGGTGCAAGAGTTGCCCAGCCAGTCCCCCCCCCCAGAGCATCCCTTCAATGGAGACCTCTTCCCGACTCAATCTCATCCCCTGCAAAGAACCCTCACGCTAGGTGTGATTCTTACCACAAAGAAGCCTCTTATTATGAAATTCTTCTCAATAGTAGGCCATAGTGAATTTTCACGTTGTTTAAATGACTTGAAATGTCAACAATCAATCAACTTTTAAAATTATATGGTGTGAATTTTTTTTAAAATGACTTGAAATGTGAGCAATCAAAGTTAATGTAATAGTGACCGTTGGATGGTGGGAGGTGCAAACAGGAATTGCACGTTTTTTCTACCACTCCTCTATGGCCTTCTTGGCCAAAAACCTCTTAAGGAAAAATAAGCAAATGAAAAACACAAAGATAAATGTATAAATGTGCACCCGACCATCTCTTCTTTATATATGGACACAAAAATTCTTTTGACTTTCCACTTTTTTATTTTGTAAACTCACACCAAGGAGGTATACAACATCCTCATGGTCTCACTGGATTGGTTCTCCCCCCTGAACAAGCAATGGGGCAAGCAATGGCTGGAGACAAGATGAGTGACAATTGCAAAGAACATCCGGTGCTCACAATGGCCGCTTAGGATGAAGGTCTTTGTTTGGAGGGTACTCTGGGGGGCCTTGCCGACTTGGATAAAGGTCCTCTGGGGGGCCTTGCCGGCTTGGGTCAAGGTCCTAGCCAAAGGTATTGGTCCAGATAGATTCCCGCAATGCAAATCAGCAAGGGAAAACTTCCCCCACCTTTTCAAGGACTACCCGGGGATCTGTGGCCTGGCAGGAAAGGTATGGAAGTGGGTTCAAAAGACATGGAAGACTAGGTTCTACAAGAACAATCTCTTCTTGTGTGGGAAGGTGATCATGAGCCAACCACTTCTAATAGTACACAAATTGTCAGGTGTTGTTATCTTAAACATGTATAGAAAGCCAGGAACTATCAACTATTCGAAAACGTCATTGAAATAGCCAGGTCCATGGAGATCATTCAAGAAAGCAAGGAAGCAATTATTGCCATTGGGAAACGGAGCAACTTTGAAGAGTGGAACAAATTTGTGACTGCAAAAATATTGGAATTGCATGGGTAAGGGTCTTATCTTTAGCCAACCTAGGGTTCTACCTCTGTCGTGGGATGGCCCCCGTATTAGCCAATGTATTAATGGTTACTGGAAGATGTCATGACTCGACACGAGTATGACTAGTAATTGTAATTCTTTTAGGTTGTAAACATAATCTACTCACGATTGTGAGTTTCACAAAAAAAAAAGATGTTCTAAAAGGTTTTCTACTTTTCTTAGATTGGAAAGACGTAATAATCACTGACAAATTAAAAATATATATTTTTTAATGCTTTCATAAATTAAAATATCTGTTTTTTTTATTAAATTAACATTTCACATCATCCGATCAAAACAACATTTCACATCATAGAATCAAATATCGCCTTTTTTTTTAATAAATCAGCGGTTCTGGAGTTTTTCTCTTATAATGGGAGAAGCTCACGCGCGAAAGCAGAGGAGATCGCATCCGCAGCAGTCAAAACTAAACCTGGACGGACATTAAACCTGGACAACCTAGAAAATGCATATCACCTCACAATATAAGTCCATAAAAACGAATAGGCATACATGATACGCGCGTGGGTGAGGTGATTAGCCTATGCGACCCTCAACCTGAACTGCAAGGCCACCGATTCAAAACCAAACAACACACCTCGTTTTTCCCGCTGGCCGAGTTTACTGTGCCTCACTTTTTGTGTGACCGTGTTTAATGCACCTCGAGATCCCGTCCCTCAATTGGGACCGTCGATCCCATTACTCTACCCCAGACTTAATATGGGTGTTACTTAATCCCAAGGCACTTCCTATCCGGATTCCCTTGTCCATAATACATACTTTATAGCTTGTTTTGGAAGGCAAAAAACAAGACTATTTCTCTACAAAATAGTTCCATAGGGTTGTGAACTTGAAGCCATGGATGATGGAAAAGTGGAGGCAAGGTAATGGGCATTGGGCATTGATTGAGGATGAATACAGAAAGGGAGCTATGTTATTTCATAAGCAAAATGTGCACAAAAGCGGAGTTGGTGCCTTTAAATAGTGATAACGCATGCTCAATGTGCTCTCCAAGCAAGCGTGCACAATGCTAAGAATTAAGGGCCGCTTGTAATGCTAATACATTATTCTTTAGGCCATGATTGATGATCTTTTATCTTTCAATTTTGTGCTTAGGAAAAGGTATAATTTAAGGGTGGATTCGCACGATCAAAGGGCAGGGGTAAAGCAAACTTAAGCTGCATTGTCTCCTTGCACTTGAATAGATTGAGCATTCAAAAATTTTCTATCACCTTTTCGCAAAACGAAGCCTTGCTCTAGCCAACTCTGTCGTTTTTGGTGTTGATGTAATGGCTTTTTACTATTAATATAACCTCTCACATATTGTGAGATTTACCAGAAAAAAAAGTTTCAATTTTTAGGCTACAATCTGAAGCACTTGCTAGTATCTACACTAGAGCTTGTATCACCAGTTAAAAATACACAAAATCTTGGGTTTTTGGACTACGTAAGGAGTTCTTAGTGAAGGGTTGATTTTTTGGTGCAATTGTGGACCATTGGATAAAACTTGTCGATTAGTGCCATATGGCAGAAAACTTGCTTTTTAATATTTTTTCTACGTCTTTGTGAGAGGTGTCTACATTTGTGTACCTTTCTCTTTTAAAGAAGGCCATTGAATATTGGGTCACACACAATCTTTCTTATCCTTTTCCACCTTTTTGGACTACCACGTCATTAGTCCTTAGTAACGGGTGGATTTTTTGGGTGCAAATATGGACCATTGGAAATAGCTTGTTGATTAATGTGCTGACATTTGTGTACCTCTCTTTAAAGAAGGGCATTGAGTATTGTGTCAAAACATTATTTTCTATGCTTTTGTAATATATTATACATTAAATAGTTGATGGTTGTGACACTTTTTTAAAAAAAACAAGGCAAAGACTTCAAGAAGGCATCATTTTTTTCTCTAATAAATGATTATTAGAACACATTTGACATGTTAATGGACCTTGTGTTCATGAAAAATGTGTCTGAACTTAATATTATGTCGTTTTCAATTTCAAAAATGTCAATTGAGAGTAAGGGAAAAAGGAGAATTTTTGCCCCAAAATAGAAAAAAATAATATAAAAACTTAAAAAATAAATCAAAAATTTAAAAATTCCTCTTAGTAAATTCAAGAAAAGGAGTTTTATATATCTGAACAAATTATATTTCTTGAACAGTTATATCTGAAAAAATTAGATGAGAGAGAGAGAGAGAGATATGCACGTGTACACACACATGCTCATTTTCATAATAAAAATATTCAAATGAATATAGTAAGACATGAAATGACTTGAAATGTCACCTAAAAAAGTTAATGTGAGGGTGACCATTTGATGGTGAAAGAATTGCAGGTTTTTCTCAACCACTTCCCAATGGCCTTCTTGGCAAAAAATGCAATCTTGTATTGTGATACCTTTATTATGAAACTCTTCTCAATATGCACGTTTTTCTCTACCACTTCCCAAAGGCTTCTTGGCAAAAATACTACTGCAAAGAAGCCTTTATTATGAAACTCTTCTCAATAGCCTTATTTATGCCATAGTGAATTTTCACCTTGTTTTTCTTCAATTTGCTACATTGCTTCCAAGTGCTTTTTCAAACATTTTTTTATGTTTTAAAAATATATTATAATGTAAATAGTTTATTATTATATTTTTTAAAAAAATATAATATTTAATTGTGATAATAAACGCTCTTAAAAGTTAGCGTCACTCTTTTGTTTCCTTTCAAAAAGAAACTTTTATTATTAAATTCTTCTCGGAGTCTTAACCTTGTGTAGGTCATAGTGAAACACAGGAGTGGGCTAACACTTTGAAAAACTTTTTCTTTTCAAAAACTAATTTTAAAGCAATAAGAGAAAGATATGTGATTAAACCATTAGAAAAATAGGTGATAAAATCATTAGGCCACCCACTAGATACATTATGAGAATTTGTACCTTTTTAACACCCATCACCAAACTTGTCTAGTCATCAAACTTCCAAACATAATGGATGCACACATGAGCTTCCAAAAAGGCAATGAAGTGAGACCTTAAGAAATTTTCTCTTTCTTTACTGACACTTTACTTGCCACTAGTACACTGCTCACAAAAAACAATGTACTACTCACAAAAAACAAAGATTTAGTGTATTTTTCAATGAGATCAAATTCCAAAATCTTGGCCAGATTCTCAGCTTGCCCTAAAGAAAGCCGACAAAATTTTACAAGTTTCAGTGTAAATATCAACAAATGCTTCAAATTTTGACCTAGAAATCGAAGGGGTTTTAAGTGTGTCCTTATTTTCTTCAATTAAGAAAAATGTTTCGGTGAGCCCTCGCCATTGCAAAAATTAATAATTATATTTTTTTCCTATCAAATATTGAACGATCAACTAGAAAATAGACAAGTTTAATAAAATTTGAATTTGGTTAAGGCAAAAAAAGGGTAAGCAATGCTAAGAACTTGTCCTATGGGAAAACCAAAAAGGCTTAAAATAAACTCACTTTGTCATGTAAACACGGCTTTCACAATAGTATGTGATTGAAACACGCATATTTTTTAGATTTAGCCTGGTTAGCTTGGGTTGCTATTATTAGATTTGTATGGTTGGCTCTCTGTAAAGCCAGACTATGCGGTGTCTGTTGCATCCATGGCTCGGTGAGAGCATGGACCTTATGTAATTCCTTTGGTATTACCGTATGGATTTTATGTAATTTTGGTAGCTTTTGATATTACTGTATGAAATTTTTTACTGATTGCAAGGCTTAACTTGAAGAGATTATCCCCTTTTTGTTGCCATAGATAGCATCGCCGCCTCCGGGAGTCTCACTCGTGTGATTGTTGAAATTGATTTTTTAAAAGATTTAGCTCAAAATTTAAATCGTCCACTATAGTGTGCACCCTTCTTGAAAGTTTTTCAATATAGAATTGACATTTTCTTTAGTATCTGGTATAATTAATCTGATCATGGTTACAATGAGCATTTGAATGTCCTTGTCACTAAAAGCTCATAAACTATTTGATTTTATGTAGTCAACAATAAAACATCAGCAAGGTTGTCACTCTCTTCAGTCGTCTCTTACCAGAATCGATTCTCAAAAGGCTTTAGTGCCTTATTAATTTGTAATCAATCATTCCAATTCTTACTCTCACCGAAATCCAATTAACATGTAGATTCTCTACATATGAAAAAAGATAAGGAGTGTCCAATAAAGAGAGAAGCAGAGAAGATAATTTTTAATGTCATAGGAACAAGTCCAACAACGACCTAGCCAATGAGTATTGAACTCAAGGCTTGATTTGGGTGTTTTTTTTTTTTTTTTTTTTTTTTTGGGGGGGGGGGGGGACCATGCTTGGTGTGTGTGTGTGTGAAAGAGAGACCCTCTTGCATTGATCACTTGCATTATATATATATATATATATATATATATATATATATATATATATATAGAGAGAGAGAGAGAGAGAGAGAGAGAGACCCTCTTACATTGATCACTTGCATTATATAGATAGCCTGAAATACATCTATTAAATAAGGGAACAACAATCATATAGGAAATGATTTGGGAATGCCATGTTGAGTAGCCTTGTAGGAATCAAAACAAGCAAGCTATCAAATCCACCTATCATCACTTGCATAACTAAAAGAGATGTCAATATAAAAGCATAAGAAATCCTTCACACATTAGAATGTAACAAATTATGGAAGAAGAAATGCATGGAAGCACAATGGGTCGAGGTTACAAATAACATATGGAATCCAAAATGGCCTCATTTTATGAAGGTTTTTTTGTTGAAGGTGTTGTGGGGGGGGCTTTGTTGATAGGCATCAAGATTCAGGCACATGGTATCGAGTTTGTACAGGTGTTCAAGGTACAGATTGGCTAGTGAAGACCTCGCCCACCTATTCATAGAATGTTCGGCAATCAAAGGCTTGGCAGGGAAGGTGTGCAAATGGATACAAAGAGCATGGAAGATAGGGTTCTACAAGGAGGATTTGTGCCTTGCATGGAAGCAGTTTCGAAGCCCTACACTTCTAATATGTAGTCAAATTGTTAGATTTTGCTTTTTCAGTAAGATATGGAAGTCTAGGAACGACCAGGTCTTTGTTAGTGACCTCTTTGTGGCAAGTTTTTCAGAGATTGTACAAGAAAGTAAGGAGCTAACAGTTCTGATAGGTAAAAGGAAAAACTTGGAGGATTGGTTGAGGGCGACTCTCGCCATCTGATCGAGCCTTGTTGTGTAAAGGACTGGTTCTAGATATAGCTAGGGTCTAATGTAAGCACCTGCTCCTCAAGGCTCGGCACAAGCTTGGGGCTATTCTGTATATTTCTTGGTGTCATTCTAATACAACCACTCACAATTGTGAGTTTTGCAAAAAATAAATAAAAAATGTAACAAGTAGTTTTTAGTAAAGGGTTGGATTTTGGGTGCATCTTTAGACCATTGGATAAAGCTCACAAATTAGTGCCACATGGCAAGCTAATGATTAAAAACTTTTTGTAAAATATTTATTTTAATCCCTTGTGAGAGAGTGTTGACATTTTTCTTTTGAAGAGGGACACTGAGTATTTTGTCCAACACAATCTTTCTCATTCTCTTTCATTTTGGTTTTTTTGACCTAAAGAAGGCCATAGGAGGGTGCTGGAGAAATGGTGCAATTTTTCACACGTTGATGCAAAGGTTGTTGATGGTAAACACGTGTCCTCTTGGGCTGAAAAGGAAAGTTTTGTGAAGATTATGTCTTTCCTTTAAATTATAAATGGGTATTTCCATCATTGTAATTTGGTCCTTCATTCAAAGCTCTCGTGACTTCTTCTTCTTTTTTTGTCTGTGTTTATCTGGACTGCTTAAAAAATCCTTGAAGTACAAAGCATTCATGGAAATTTGATCTCATGCTGTGAAATATTGCAACATTTTGATTTGTGAAAGAATCTTTCATTTAAGGACCTCCTACAAGGATATTTCATATAATTGTTTTTTTTTCTTATGTTTATTAAACCTACCTTTTTTAATGAAGGCGTTAAATTATTATCGACTTTCGAGAAGAGCTAGCTCAATTGGTTGAGCATTCGATCTTTGTGACCCGGTTTATGGGCTTGATTGCGGTTGAGTGATATCCGAAGATGCACCTTTGTATCTGATCGAGTAGGAATCTCCAAAATGCTAAAAAAAAATATTATCGATTGCTAAAAGGTCCTTAAAAAACAAAACATTAGGGAGGGCATTCATAGAAGTTTGATTTCACGATGTGAAATATCCCAATACCTCAATTGTTAAAGAATATTTTTATTTAAGAACCTCTTAAAAGAAATTATTTTATTATTATCTATGCTTATTAAATCTACTTTTTAGTTTATAACGGGGTCTCTTTATTTTGTTATTTTTATTTTATGTTTCTTCATATTATTTTATTTTAGAATGTCAATGTGATCTTTTTACCTTGTTGTTTAAGTGAGCCCATTGTAACAGACAAGGCATATCTACTACTTCGTTATTGAGCTTGGGAAAAATTGTCAGACCCCAAGGCATCCAAGTCAGCTGACTCCACTTTTTTCATTTTGAAGGTCATAAAAAAACTCTCCTTTTCTTTCTACATAAATTTACACAAATTTGAACCTCACTATTTGTTGACCATTTCACCTCTATGTAGATGTGTGTGCATTTGTGTGTGGGGGACTGGGGACGAAGGGAAAGTGCATTTCCCATATCCATAATCCATCGTCAAAGGTAGTGGTGGGGGCCAGACGGCTCGGTAGGTCGGTTTGGAACCACTAGCTTGTAATTATGTGTGTATATGGACAATACAATTTTATATTAGAACGATACAAGTGCAACATTGATAAGTGAATCCTCCCCGCCCTTACCTTCAGCAAGCCTTGTTTTCAATTTCTTACAATGCTTGAAGTGTTTTTTCAATCATTATTTTTTATGCTTTTAAGATATTTGTAACCTATATAGTTTATTGTTACACTTTTTTTCCAAAAACATAATATTTTATTTGATACCACATGTTTTAAGATATTAGTGTCAATTTGTTTTTTTTTCTCTCACAATGAAGCCTCTTGTTATGAAATTCTTCTCGATAGCTTTATGTATCCAAAGTGAATTGTCCCATTGTTTACACAAGATTTCTACAAGTTCAAGGCTTGTTTTCCACGATCATATAGCCATGGAACATCTGCACTTCAATTTCTAAATTTTAAAGGATATTTGAATGAAAATTTCCTAGCTCCCTAAATAATTGAGTTAGTACTTGGAAAAATATGATAAAATTCATACTCTACCTCACGATTTTCAGGTATCTTGTAGTGCTGAGTGTAAGGTATCCATATAAAAATAAGTTAAATAAAATCAAAATGGATTTTATTCTCACACACACACAACACACATCCATTGTGCTCTCTCTCTCTTTCTCTCTCTCTCTCTCTCTCTCTCTCTCTCTCTCTCTCTCACACACACACACACACACACACACACACACACACAAATGAACCTCATGATGACTTCTTAATAGGACCAAGTTCTTTAAGACTGATCTGTCCCTTGGTAGAAACAAGATGGGAAGTCTTGCTCTTTGTATCTGCACTCAAACTATCCGTTACTTCTTCTCTCACCATAAGAAGTTGCCGTGTGTTTGAAGGAGACCTTGATGTGGCAAGCTTCTCAAAGATTATACAAGAAAGCAGAGTGATGATCTATACTCTCAGAAGAAAGCAAGACTTGGGAGATTGGTCTAGGGCTATCCATTCCGTGTTGTCAACCTGCGATTGAAGTCCACAAACACACATATGAAATTTAGAGTTCTAATCAAAGCCTAAGCAAAGGGCTCACTTAGACTAGGGAGAGTAATAGCTCAAGGATATCATCAAAAACATGCCCATGGCTTGGCTAATTAAGAATTAATAGAGAGTTTAATCAATGCTAATGCTATAATTCAATGCATGGGAAATTATCATTAGCAATTTCAATAGAGAGAGAGAGAGAGAGAGAGAGAGAGAGAGAGAGAGAGAGAGAGAGAGAGAGAGAGAGAGAGAGGGGGGGTGGGGGGGGGGGGGGGGGCGGGGTCAATGCAGTTTAGCATAGGGAGAATTCCTAGGATCTAATAGATTAGGAAATTATAATCCAGGCCATGCTCTGGTGCTAAGCATATTGTTAAGGAGGGGGGATTAGTGTGTCATTCATGGCAATTTCATGCTTAGAGAGAGAGAGAGAGAGAGAGAGAGAATTGCACAGGAAAGTAGATGCAAAATAGGTTGATTGTTTCACACAAAAGAGAGTACAAAGGGTTGCTTATATACAAGCTTGTCACATAGATTTTTCCTTCTACAAATGCTTCTCACACACACAAGCTTCTTGCTAACACACACCTCTTGCCTTTATTAATGGCACACATATGGTTCACAAACTTCTAAACTAGGGGGTTTTCCTATGAGTGTGAGGTGCGATAAACTCCACAACCCCAATAGCAAGAAAGGTATTAAGAGGCCATTTATTGCTACACACATAATCAGGATGGAGTTGCAGAAAGAATGAATTGAACAATTCAAGATCGAGGCATAGCGTAGCTTTCTATGGTGACTCTAACTCAAGGATTTTGGAAAGAGGCCATACTAACAATAGTACACATCATTAGTAGGTCACTTAGTACACCATTGAATTACCAAATTCTAGAGGAGCTGTGGTCCAAAAAGAGACCACATTATGATCATTTGTGTGTTTTTGGATGTGAGACATATGTACATGTGCCCAAAGAACTTTGGAGAAAGCTAAACCCAAAGTCACACAAGTGTATTTTCCTTGGTTATGGTAGAAATGGAGAGATGGGATATCGTTTCTATCACCTCGAATCTCGTATTTTTATTCATAGTTCACACATAATTTTCAACGAGTCGAAAGATGCACAATAAATCTATTGAAGAAGTTGAGCACAAAAAAAAATTACATTTGAAAACATTGGGTCAAAATCTATGGAAACTCAAAAGACTAGTGATGCACCTTTCATTGACATTGCTCCAGTTGATAGGGAAAAGAGCAGTCCTTAGGCTTTGCAAAAATCTAGTAGATCCTCATCCACTTGAGCAGTTTTAGCCAGGGTTAGACTATGTCATGTTGACAAATTGCAATGAGCCATCTTGTTACATAGATGGATGACAATGTCGAGTGGGATTATGCCATGCAATTAGAGTACAACTCGATTGTCAATAATGAGACATGGGACTTGGTTGAATTGCCTGAAGGCAAGTAGGTCTTAGCTTCAAAATGAATTTACAAGAAGAAGTTTACATCTGATGATCCCGTGGTTAAGATGACAACACTACACACAATGCTTGGATTAGTAGCCCGAGGACATGAAGCTTGTCCAAATGGATGTGAAGATAGATTTTCCTCAAGGGGATCTTAAAGAGGATGTTTACATGAGGCAACATGAAGGTTTTGAATATCCTAGCAGACAGGAGCTTGTACGTAAACTCAAGAAAATGCTTTATGGCTTAAAGTAGAGTTCAAAGAATTGGTATCAAAAAATTTATGCTTTTATGCAATCCCAAAGTTCTAGAAGGAGTCGAAAGGATCACTATTTGTATACAAGGAAACTCAGTATCTTCTCATCTTATATGCAGATGACAAGCTCATTGCAAGAAACTCCACTGTAGGAGATTGTCAACTTAAAGCAAATGTTGAGCAAAACCTTCGCTATGAGGGATTGGGACAAAGAAAAATATTTTCTAATTGGCATGTGTATGAAGAGAAACAGGAAAAAGGGTATTCTTGAGTTGACTCAAGAATCTTATATCCACAAGGTCTTGCAGTGTTTCAATATGTAGATCCCACTACCATCACGGGGGGGCGGGTCACTACTAAGTATAAATTGTGTATATCATGTGCATTCAAAGATTATTTTTAAAACTCTTTATCTCTAAATTTTTGACAAATAAAATACACCCTTTCTTATTCAATTTGTGAAATTTCCCCAATTTCATTTTATTGTACCCCTTTGTATGTGAAGATGTGAAAAAAACAAAATTCAATAACCCCCTCTGCATTGTGATAGTTAGAGTGCTTTGGAATCCCGTGTTTCACTCAAAGTAAAGTGAAACATTCAGGTGAGGTATCATCTCATTCGAGATGCTTTGAAGAATAAGTGTTGGGAGCTTATCAAGGTCCACACTGATCACAACCCAATGGATGCTCTTACAAGGAGCTTGGCTAAGAGTGGTTTGCGCATTGCATCAAGTTAATAAGTGTACAATGAACGCAATTGTACAAGGGTGATGTTGTCACACTTCATGGTTGTACATACTAGCTTTATTCATAGCCACTTATGGCCACGATGGCCTTTAAGAGAAACATTATTGGGGTAAAGGCCAATTGACACTTATTCATGACTAACCTTACACACTAACTCATGCTAACAACTTACCATTTGTATACATACAATACACACACACACACACACTCTCTCTCCTTTGGTGTGTTATTTCTCCATCACAAGGTCTCATTAGGAGAAAGTTGGACTCACTTTTGGGCCTTTCAGTTCTAGAGAGATAGTGGCGCTCGACCAATGAAGAAGAGGCTAACGTTACGTTGAAAATCGACATTTTGGAGTCAAGCTCTTTTAAAAAAAGGGAGGAAATATTATTTTTGTTCATCAAATTGCACAATTTCACGCTTTCAAGGCATAAATGCCGTAAGTCGTACTAACTCTGTATCGAGGAATTTCAGAACTTTCATTGAAGACTCTATCTAGTATCTTTGTTCCCGTCCAAATATGACTTTGAATAGCTCTACTTTCCTCTCAAAACTTCTCGTCTTTTTCATATTTGCTTTAACCTTTCTGTGTATTCTACTGCACACCATGACTACTTCTCGAAGGCCTAGCACTACCATTGACTCTGTTAGCATTTTTAACAGTTATACTACAGACGATGAAGCATGGATACCATCTCGAATAACTATCAGAAGTTGGGTTCTACTGCAAACTAGGAGGAGGAAGAGGAGGCAACGCAATGATTTCGTAGAGGCTTTCAAGGGACAAGTTAAAGAGTTTAAAGTGTGTGCAAAAAGCAAGCGGGTGAAAGAGGTCCTCATACAACATGCTTTCCAGCATGCAGACTTAAGGTTGCAAACATCTCCTCCAAGTTTTCCAAGGCATCGACCCAACTGTAAGTTATTTTGAGCATCTCGCTTAGTGCATGATTATATTCAAAGTTAAGTGGTGGATATCATCTTTGGTATGTTTCAGATATTTATCCATCGAATAGGACAGATTGGCAACCAATTGAGAGCATAATTGGGATTTTTGATGCTTTCCATGCATTTATTGGTGAGCAAATGTACCGAGGAAGACAACACAAGGAACTTGCAGATAATGGAATTTTCTTTTATGATATGTCATATGTGGAACCAAGAACTTCCATTGGTTGGGGTCGTGTAGCTCCTTTGTCACTTCCATCCTTTGACAGCAACGATTGGTCCTTGCCAGCTTCGCAAACTAGTGAAAGCTTTAGGAATAAGTTGTTTCAGGATATACAAAAGTCCCTCAAGTATTCAATTGCCACAAAAATAGTTCGGCTCGCACTATTTATGCCTCTTGAAGTGTTTGTAGATTTTTTCTTCGATGAGCAAATAAGAACTACCGCAACAATGTTCATTTGCAAGTCTAAGAGCTGTTTGGACTTTTTAGATGATAATTGGGATAGGAAACAATCACAGAAGAAAATCTGTATTTTGCAATAGAAGTCCATAATTTGCAAGTTCATTATAAGCTCTCAAAATTTCTTAGTGTCATTTTACTATATTAGATATCATCTTCTTAGTGGGCAGCTTATTCCACTCGACCAAGATACAGAGAATAGCCTCAAGAATAAACCTTTATCAATGGAGCTCTACTTTCGAGACAGCCTACTTACTGTGATGGAGACAATGTCAAGCACAACTCTTTCACAGCTCAGGGTAGATCTTACATGTGAAGAACTTCCACTTTTGCCGGAATTGTATGCATTCAGTCTCAACAATAGAAAGGTGCTTACTAAATCGATGAATTTTGATTGTCTTTAATACATTAAGACAGACTCTAACTTTTTCTTCTTTTCAGATTCCAAGACGCAAGGAGAAAACAACATTGTGCAAGGAGTCACTAACAAATACACCACTTAATTGCTTCCATCGGAAGCTAGGTCACATACCTTGTGCACGCAAAGAGCTTTGATGCCATGCAAACCATGATGTACTCTAGACATTTTGTGGCGGTCAAACAATGTTTCAAAAATGTACATTTTCATTGTCTCAAAACTTTACATATTGTGTTGTTAATGTCAAGATTTATACAAGTAAATTGCTCCCTTTCCCTGCTACTGTCCTCTTCCCCGGTTTGTGCCACTCGTCCCCTGTCCTCTCCCCCGGTTGCTGCCACTCGTCCCTTGCCCTCTGCTCCGGTTGCTCCCCTACCCTGTACTCCGGTTGCTGCTACTTTTGCCTCTGGGGACGCTTGTCTCGGGCATCCTTTCGCGTCGCTCGAAATCATGGGCCTCTTCCATGGCTTCCCATGCTTCTTGCACCTGTGAAGCTTCCCTCTGTTCTTGCTCTTGCCGTCGACGTGTAGCCCATTCCTCTACTTCTACGGCGTCTGCATAATATTGATTTATTGCTTCTTGCATATTTCGAACTTCTTCTTGAGTCTGATTGTGGCGTTGCATCATTTTGTTAATGCGAGCCTCTTCGAACTCCTCAGCTCTCACCGCTTCCTCTCTTGTGCGTCTGTTTATCAAGATTATAATATGCTAGATGGCCATTACATAAAAATTTCGCACATCGTTGGGGGTGTAGTTATGTAATTGAAGTTCCTGTAGAATCGTGATACAAACATTTGTTGCTTCATGCAAACGTTGTAGCAAACAATGAAATAGCACGATTACTTACGTTTGGTACATCCATAATTTGACTGAGGAGCAACAGGGCATTCAAACAGGTTCTCCAGCCACAGCTATAGTCATCAGTCTGCGTGGGCACCGTTACCCGTTTGTGCCGGACGGTATTTCCTAGATCATGTTCTAACAAAACATGCTCTACACAGCATACAAGTTTTTTCGCGGCACTACATACATAACCACTTGAGTCAGCAACACATTACAAAGAGACATTGCTTCCAAATGTACCCAAATGGGTCTTACGTTTTTACACAACCGTGAAACACCCTGCTTTGCCCGGAGTTTGCGTAGTAAACAATCTTAGCTTCCATGTCAAATAACATTAGACTCCAATGATCACTACAAAGACACCATCAAAGATGAGGAGAAAGATTCTAAATGCAACATGGTTTTTACAAGGGAAGAAAAAACTCAGGATTAATTGCATGCAGTGACCAAAAAGCGTGCTAGATCAAAGTTGACTCTACTAAACCAGTTCATCAGACTCAAAAAGGAAACTGAGTTGTTCTGTAGATAAGGAGATATCAACGGATCTATTATGTATACTTTGTCTTGAACCTCAGGGGGCAGAAGCGAGACAGCGTGGCTAACATGAATCAATGGCAGAGATTAGACTTGAGGTATTTTAGCGGGCTGTCACTGCCACAAACCCATGAGTCAATACCGAGCGAGTGGGGCAGCTATCGAATTCAATCCGCCACTGACTCGCTTGGTATTGACCCATGTCTTAACGGTAGTGAGCCATTTAATGAATCAAGCGTGACTTATAAAGAAAAACTTGACGACTGTCGCGAAGACATGGATCAATACCGAGCGAGTAGTACCACTATCCAATTCCATAATCCATTGTCTCGCTTGGTATTGACCCATGTCTCGGTAGAGACCCATTTAATGAACCAAACGTGACTTTTAAAGAGCATGAGAATTACCACAAAGCAACATTGACAACCTCATTCATTGCGTTGGAGTTGATGAAACTGCGCATGCACAGGAAGTCTTGATGATCAAGGTTGAAAATGCAGGCCTCCTTTGACCTTCCCGGCATCAGTATCTGTGCATGCAGAGGCGCTGAGCTGAACAAAACTCTCAACTCCTCTTCATTCTCTTCGTTGATTTGCTCTAAAATAATTGACTCATCTGATACGTTGGATGGCCCTTGTGATGGAGAGCCTTGCCTTTGCCTTTCTTGAGCTGGCTCCCTGGCTGCCTCAGGCTCCTCCCTAACAGCCGTACGGTCCTCCCTAACAGGCACAGGCTCCGGATCATTTTCCTTCAATATTGGTTCCTCCATAAATGCCTCAGGGTCCACCCTGACCTGCTGTTGCCCCTCATCAGCCCTTACTGGCTGCGGATCCTCCATGACTTGCTCATTTTGGTGTCTAGCTGGCTCCTCGATAACTGTCTCTGTTTCTTCCATGACTGCCTCGGCGTCCACTCTGGCTTGCTCATGCCCCTGTGCGGCTATTTCAGCCTGCCCATCTGTGTCGTTTCTCTCGACCCGTGATCGGGTCCTTCTTCTGTTTGTTTCAGCCCTAGACGGCTCTGTCTGTCGTGGACGAGGATGGAGAGGGGGGATGTTGAGAATATCCATGGTTCTACTATCCCGGATAGGTAGTGGCTGAAGCAACCCATCGTAGCGAAAACGCAGCCTCCGAAGAGTATCAAAATCCCGCGGCATGATAGTAATGCGGTGTGCATGGGCAGCCAGGATATATCCATCGTTGAAGAATTCAACGAGGTAGTCTTCTGCAATTTCCTGAAGGCAAAGTAGTGCGCTTTTGGCCCATCGCATGCCGACTCTCACTGCTCGCAAATCTCCCGCACTACTCGCTGGAAAGGGAGACGTGGAATAGCAGGTTGAACGTGTCGTTCTATCCTGCGTAGCTCTTGCAGTACACCTCTGTGCGCCTCATATCGGCGTCTTCTTGCTTGAGCATTCAAAGATTCACCTCTTGCCCTCCTAGCCGTGGCCTTTACACGAGGCATCTCTACAAATAGCATAACATAAAAAGACAATTCATTTGTCAGCACAAGGGACTTCAGATTTCAGAAAAGGTCAGTACCAAGCGAACAGGTGTGTCGAAAAGAGTTTGCCTTCCCTTATTCGCTCGGTAGTGACCTCAGAAAATAGTAATAGCAGACATCACTTATATTTTCTGAGGTCAGTACCAAGCAAGCAGGTGCATTGGAAAGAGTTTACCTTCCCTTATTCGCTCGGTAGTGACCTCAGAAAATAGTAATAGCAGACATCACTTATATTTTCTGAGGTCAGTACCAAGCGAACAGGTGCATCGGAAAGAGTTTGCCTTCCCTTATTCGCTCGGTAGTGACCTCAGAAAATAGTAATAGTAGACATCACTTATATTTTCTGAGGTCAGTACCAAGCAAACAGGTGCATCGGAAAGAGTTTGCCTTCCCTTATTCACTCGGTAGTGACCTCAGAAAATAGTAATAGCAGACATCACTTATATTTTCTCAAGTCAGTACCAAGCGAACAGGTGTGTCGGAAAGAGTTTTCCTTCCCTTATTCGCTCGGTAGTGACCTCAAAAATTAGTAATAGCAGACATCACTTATATTTTCTGAGGTCAGTACCAAGCGAACAGGTGCATCGGAAAGAGTTTGCCTTCCCTTATTCGTTGTGTAGTGACATCAGAACATAGTAATAGCAGACGTCACTTATATTTTCTGAGGTCAGTACCAAGCAAACAGGTGCATCGGAAAGAGTTTGCCTTCCCTTATTCGCTTGGTAGTGACCTCAGAAAAGTGTAATAGCATCCAAATAGGTTTGCATCCCCTGCAAAAAATACCAATGTGAAGGAGACGTTTAAGTCCATGCGGTCCTAACTGTCATGCCATTCCCTCCTATCACCTCCCCTAATCTAGGGCCCCGGGGTGGTACCATTGCTTCTCTCTCCCACGTCTACCTCTCATGAAACCGCATGGCGGTACCACCCCTCACAGACCACTCATCAGCTAGAACCCAGGCTCTGCTTTTCAGGCATGTCCATCTAGTCTATTTAACCAGCAGTTTTTTCAGAACCTCCCTCAGGGTTTCGCAGAACAACTACAAGAAGCTTAGGATAGTGGTGATGCCTTTCCAAGGTATACTCCCGCAGCGCCACAGCAGGACCTCATCTGGGCCCTCCTCAGGAGGTCCCCCCTTGGCCCTCCCTCGATGTTACTCTTAATGTTCTCAACCGACACAGCCCGAAAGTGGCTGCTGTGAATACGGGAGTCAATTCTCGAGGTAAGCTGCTGGTAATTCTTTGCTTTCTGCTCCCAATTTCCAAGCTCCTAGTTTGAAGAGCTTATTTGCTATATGCTTTGTGCAGGATGCTAGCTTGAAGCTGGAACAAATGCTTATCATCAGGCACAGAGTCTCGATCCTCAAAGACTCTCTGGAAGCAAGAAGGCCTGAAGACCTGCAGCGATTGCTCGCCGAGAATGGCTCTGTAGAGGCTATCTATAATTGGCTACAGGAGATGAAGGATGAAGTGCTTGAGCTAGCCAGTAAATATGAGGAAGCCATTAACTTTGCCAACAGGCTTCAGGAAGAGATATTCTGGCTGTGAAAAAAAAGGACTACATGGTTATTGTGAACCCTAAACCCCCGAAAATTAGTAGGCCACTCTTTGTAAAGTCTGAAACTTGGCCTTTGCGCCTGTCCCTAGTGTTTTCTAACTCAAAACCCCCTACATGGGTGTTAAGTTGTAATTTTGCTTCTCCCTTATAAATTCAAAACGCGTATTTGGTAAAAAAAAACCCTAAGCCCGCAACAAACAGGGTTTACCTTCCCCTTATTTGCTTAGTATTGACCTCTGTACTAGCAAACAGATTGCCGCTGCCTTTGCCTTTTCTGCGCTCTTCCCCTTGGCCAGCTCTCATGATCTTGCTTTTAGAGTCAGACGCCGATCGCCCTTGTAGTCGCCATCTCCATCTCCAAGTAGAACAAGCAGATCGCCATTGCCTTTGCCTTTTCTGCGCTCTTCCCCTTGGCCACCTCTCGTGATCCTACGTTGAGAGTCAGACGTCAATCGCCCTTGCAGTCGCCATCTCCATCTCCAAGTAGAACAAAAAAATCGCCGTTGCCTTTTCATTTTATGCGCTCTTCCCCTTGGCCACCTCTCGTGATCCTGCGTTGAGCGACCTCCACTGGGTCGAGTCCTTTGCTGCCGCGTCGCCATCGCCATCGCCACCTTCTGGTTCTTGCTGTCGACAGCCTGCGACATCACCATCCAACTCAGCGTCATTGGATATTGCAGAGACATGTTCTTTCTCCTTGACTCTCTCCCCTTCCTGTGTGCTGTTAACTGTGTGCGCACCGAAGCCACTGCATTAGGGTAAAATTAAAAGTCTCAAACCGCATGGTTGGAATAATTACTCCTTATGTGACCGTGCCTGAATTTGGGCAAAGTGAGTGAGTAGGCCTATAAATCTATCACTGATAACATTAAATGCTCTGTTCTTATCCACCTATTCCGAATGCTTGGGTCACAGGACAGAACCAAGCGAATAGGGCCCTTCGGAGATTCTTGGGCCCCTATTCACTTGGTTCTGACTCAAGTGACGTCACCTTTTATGACATTAGCGCACGAGACAGAACCAAGCGAATAGGGCTCTTCGGAGATTCTTGGGCCCCTATTCGCTTGGTTTTGACTCAAGTGATGTCACCTTTTATGACATTAGCGCACGGGACAGAACCAAGCGAATAGGACCCTTCGGAGATTCTTGGGGCCCTATTCACTTGGTTCTGACTCAAGTGACGTAACCTTTTATGACATTAGCGCACGGAACAGAACCAAGCGAATAGGGCCCTTCGGAGATTCTTGGGGCCCCTACTCGCTTGGTTCTGACTCAAGTGACATCACCTCTTATGACATTAGCGCACGGGACAAAACCAAGCGAATAGAGACCTTGAGGGGTACTAGAGGCTCAATATTCGCTTGGTTATGACACCAAATAGTTTTGGATTGCTTTTTCTTTCAGTCATGGGGATCATAGTCCTGGAGACAGACGTGAGCGAGGATACATGTGAAGAAAAACTATTCACGTTCTTATACAACGCCCGTGCTCATCACCGTGCACTAGAACTATCAAGAATGTTTAATGCAGAGTTTTCTATACAGAGGATTATAGATTGCTCATTTGAGTACCTACAAACCCATTTGCAACAATATGAGGCAGTCACTTGTGACAATTCCATGACAGTTGATGGCATGAGATATGTGCACCCAGCCAACCTTAACCCTGACAAGAGTGCTTCAAGGAGACTGAATCGTTGTTTAGAAAAGTGTCCCTCCAATGCACTGCTTGTACAAGACAGGTGTATGAAGCACTTCAAAAAGTGTCGCTTAGTGGAATTCTACCACGGGTTTGTCTGTTACTTATACTTGCAGACGGATGGTGAGTCAAAGACTTCCCAGTCAACAACTTTCGGTAGTTGTCCATTGGCGTCGGAGGAAGAGGTAGAGGATGTGGAGGTGCAGTTCGACCCAGAAGAAGAGCAAGTGGAGGTACTAAAGGAAACACTTGATGCAGGCTTAACTCTTGCTTCTCTTGCGGATACAGCAATAGGGTGCAAGCAAGAAAGTCCAAGTAAGGAAGCGACTTTGCCTCTGAATTGTGCTCCCAACTTTGCTATGGCGGGCGACACCCACTATGTTATGCTCATAGATATCATGCATGAGCTCAATATACGGGAGGACTACTGCCTAGCTGCAATTGCGAATTTTTGTGAGGCAGACATGGGGTTTGTGGATGATGATGGAGTGGACCAACATCTTATTGCTGACACAGCTGTCCACGACTCACAGTTCACTTCAGGGTGGCAACTGATCAAAGACACATTCAATGAAGCGAAGTCCGAAGAGGTCAATTTGTCAACAGATGAGCAGTTTGAATCGACAACAAAACAACTCGGCTTGGAAAACATGGAAGGCCCGTGGCACCCAGAGATCAGGTAATGAATAGTCAGTCTATTCACTTGTGGGGGAGGTCGATGCTGGAAATGGATGAGAATCAAATGGTAACTTTTGTCGTGCATTCATATGGTATTAGAGATGGCCCAGTGATAAAATATCATGATCATTTTTTTTGTTGACAGGTGCTAGTGTATGACGATAGTTTCCTTAGAAGAGCGGGAGGCTCATGGCAAGGGCTTGTCACTGGAGTCCAAGGCAAGGATGCGGCATTGTCTCACTACATCGAGCGTTTCAACCACAAAAAGGTTTATAGAAACAATTCAAGTACTTGGAAATTGTACTCATCTCACTTACGACCCATATATTCATTACAATTTTTATGTAGATCATAATATACCACAAGGAATACTCTGATGACAATGCAAAGTTCCCACTATTTGCAATGAAAGTTATTACAAGATTGTGTGGTGGGCACCCCCTCCCACTAAATGCAAAAAGACTAATTCTGATTGAGAAACAGTTTGCTCTACACGTATTTGGCATTGGGTATGGGTGCCAAGTACTCAGAGCCCCCTATTTCATGTCCTACACAGCTCAGGCTGGCTGTAGGGGTTGAAGACCCGGAAAGCTTAGATCCATACAACAAGCGACTGTTTCTGAGGAAAAGAAGATGCCTGATGCCCGTGGGGATGCTGCCATCAACAGAGGAACGAGCTCGTCTACAGAGCTTGCACATCGAAGAGGTACAAAGTGAGGAAGAAGGAGGTGCATCGAAGAGGATAAAAACGACGGGCTCAGGTCCATCTTCTCCCGCTCCTTACTTGTGACCGTCACCACCTCGCATGGCGCTTCGCCACATTTGAAGCTCCCCAAGCCATCTGTTTCTTCTCTTTGCGGATGTGTTGTAAAGAGCGTGTAATTTCTGAACTCTTAAGAAGTTCCTTCTGCCTTGCTCTATGAATTAGTCGTCTATAAGTCCATTGGTGTAACTCTAATAGGCTATTGGCCTTATCTTTTCCTCCCCCATGTCTAGTGTGCTCAAAATAACCTATTCTTGCCATGTAGTGGGTTTTTTCCATGCCTTCTGTGGACCATATTGATAGTGAGCCGTATGTCTTGGCAAAATATGGACCATGGTTGAACACTATGTGCTGCATTGAAATAAAACAAAATGGTCAGTAGAGTACAATTTAAAATTTTGTTTTGTATACGTAGAATGCCAACCCACCATGTAATGTGTGATATGTTGCCCACCCCACCCTGTAAGGTAAGCCTTTTTCCAATCCAACAAGGCTGCTTGAAATGATGTGAGCTTACTTTGGTCCTAAGAATGCTGCTCAACGTAGTGGAAAATTTTATCTAGTGATCTCCACACGTTCGCCTTGTGATTCTGGATTGCCCCAGCACCAGCATTGTCTTTAACCACTTTATGTAACTGTTTCCATTTGTTGAAGAGGTTTCTCCTTTCTTCTCTATCTGAATCTTTGAAGCTAAACCCAAGAAACCTTCTTGCCTTCACTCCGCCTATCAATGCTTTCCTCGGTACCTTGTACCGACTTTGAGACATCTTAGAGTCCTCTTCGATTTTGACATTGCCTCCATGCAAACCAATGTCTGAGAGCACTCCCTCTAGTGCTTTGATCACTCTTTTCGACTCACTCTCTGGCTTTAATGTCCATGCAAAACATATGTACAAATGAACCACCTTTTCAATTATTCGACAGAGTGCATGAAGTGTACAGACGTGAACTCTACTCAGAGGAATATCAAGCACTGGTTTAAAAGTCTTATCTTGAAGATGTCTGTTGGGAGCTCTATTCCATTGCACACTCTCAAGAGATTGTGCATCAGCCATGCAATATAAGCATGGATTTGCCACAGTTGCTCCATGTGTTATGTTGTGCATACACTTAAGAGTTTTTAAGTCACCTGCCATGTGCCATTCCACTGTGTAGTGACCAAATCCTTCCATTGAAAGAACGGCTCCGTTTCTTTGTTCATCGATGATATAAGGAATTTGGGTTTGACTACAAACCCAATCGAGGATTTCAAAAATTTCCTTATCAACCTGCACTGAAAAACGAAAACACAAAATCAACAACCAAATAATCAATATTTTTGTTATCATAGAGTGAACGAAGTATACCTGAAATGATCCTAGAGTTAGAATGTTGTTTTTGGATTGCACGCTGAAGTATCGTGGATCCTCTTTCGTTATTGATGGATCTAGAGCTCTGTTCATGAGGGTAATGGTGACTCTCTCCAGCTTCTTGTTCTTCAGGACCTCGCACTCGTCGAACTTCAAAACAAACTTAAGAACCCCTTTACTTTCATGCTTAAGATTATAAAATGACCCCTTTCTCTTAAAAAACTTCCAGATTTTTCTCTAAAATCAATTTAAAAATCCCTTTTGTTTATATAATCATATCAAAATTTTGACAATTAAAAAACTCACTCATGTGAACTCACGTGGTCACTTACATGTCTAAGAGGTGAACCCCCCGAGTTCTAAAGATAGGGACAACAGTCCTATAAGAGGAGACAGCTGGGTGTGGGGACAAAATCATGTTGAAAGCATTGTGCTTTTACATGCAAACTCAAGATGATTGGTTATCATAGCATCCTGTGTAGGTACATTTCTCTTTTTGGTTTGTAACTTTTTGTGGCAGTTTCAAATTTAAGCATGTGGCTTGGCTTTTTGTACAGTGGTTGGAGAGTTCTATGGAGAGTCAGACATGTACATGCATTGCCACATTGTTAGTATGCATCATGTTTTGTATGGTTACATAGAGCTTTGAAGAGAAAATTGAGGTAATGCGGAGGTAGTGTCTCTTTCAGTTTCTCTTTGTGTGAAATAAGTGTTATGTGTGCATGTAATGCCACATGTATATTCCATTATGACTAAGATTTACAACATGCATTCTTCATGTTTCATAGCCGAGAGCATGTTGAATATTCACTCATTGGGTGTGCGACTAAAACATTCAATGATGAGGTATTACCTCCCTAGTTCCTCTCAAGCCCTATCTTCTTTAAGGGATCATAGTGCCATGCTTTCAAGAGGCGCCATGGGCTATTGGTATACTTTGTGGAGATATTGTGCTGATGCAAGAGTAAACTCCTAGAGTTTGTATGTGGAACCATCCCTATTCTTGCAACTTGCCTAGCCATGAGGCATGCATATGGTTCCACTGGCAATCACAAGGATTTGATGGTGTGGTACTTACAACCTTAACTCCACCCTAAAAAAACAAGGTGAGGAGTCACGAGGGCCTGCCAATGCAAGGTAAATTTTCTAAATTTTGTAGGTCTTCCCACTTCAAATATAAAATCTAGAGGTAAATTTCGAAATTTGTAGGTGGCATTACACTAAACCTAGGTTTTTTTTTCAAGCACTCGTCTAAGCCTTAAGTAGGAGTCCTTAGTAGAGGGCTTTGATTGTACTAATAAAAGCAAAGGGATTTGATTGTACTAATTAGCAAGAATGGGCTCTAAATAAAGCATGGTCAAAGCAGGCTCTTGCATGCAGCTGAGGGGCGTAAGTAATTAAATAAAGCAAGCCAATTTCACAACCATTGTCAGCCAAGCCAACCCTCTGCAGCCGTACTGAGCACCTCCCTCGCGCTCCGCAACCTCGCAAAGACAGGCGACGACATTGCGAATCGCGGACATGACACAACTTGACGTGCTTGAACTCCTGTAAGCCTTTAAGGCTCGCCAAAATTTCACACGGCTCCAGTCTCCACGTGGACGCCATAGAATGAAGGACGCCTAAACGGGCCCAACACTAAGGCCAACGCTTTAGCAGGCCAAAAAGCAAAGAGGAGGCTTCAACCTCCATGGATATGGAAAATGATAATGCTTGGTACTTTGTGAGGATGTCACCCTTTAGTAGGACAGTGCTTTTAGTTTTGATACACTTTGTGGATGTTTGTCTTTGGAGACATTGATGGCTAAGTACACTCTTGATTAATTTTATCCATTACACCTTGTTATTTTTTGGTTAATGGAAGCATATTGCTAATGTATTTGAGGCGGCAATGCAAACGAGGGCATCATATGATGAATGTAACAATTATGGCTTTTGCGATTAGCACTACTGACTTAGTCTCTTCCTCCATTTAGTTTCCATAACTAGCACACGGGCACTCTTGCCATGAATAATTGTAGCTACCATCAACTCTAGATTATAGATTATGTGAATGCTTGAAAAGGATGCAACTCTTAAGGGCTTGTATTTTTGAACCATGTAGCTAGCTAGTTTTCCTCTTTGGTTTTCTTCATGTATTAGCTCATTCTTTATATGGTTACAAACTTACACAAGCAACAACATCTAGCAATGCTACTTTGAGAAAATATTTAACAATGCATGAAATGAAATGCATCTCCTCACATTGATAGCAATGCATAAAAAAGCACACATGTTGCCATCTCGGCCAGCCAACTCTACTCATCATGGCCAGTATGGTTACACATGCAACAACCTTTACCAATGCGATTTTTGAGGAATAGTGCATTCACCAATACATCACATAAAGAACACTTAAATGTAAAACACTTAGGGGACCTCCAAGAAGGAGAGGGGGGGGGTAACCCCCTCCCCCCTCAACTAACTACACCTCAAAGAGGTGCAGTTGGATTTTACACAAGTTACCTACCCCCCACCTCTGTGGTGTGGGTGTGGGTGGGTGGGTGTGTGTGTGTGTGTGTGTGTGTGAGAGAGAGAGAGAGAGAGAGAGAGAGAGAGCAGGTCTTCTCAATCAAATCTTTCAAAATCTCCGGGAGGCCCCTTCTTAGCAATGGATCTACAATCCAATAGCAAACGTTGCCCTCAAATAAACTCTGCTTTGTTTTCATTATCAAGAAGAACTTGAAAGTTGGAAAGTCTAGTTAGTATTTGGACAATTGGAGGCTACAAAACTTCTAAGCCTTAAGGAGGGCCCTCTATGTGAGCCAAATCCCTCTATGTAGTATTTACAAAAAGGGCTTATAAATAGGGGGGAAGAAAGGAGGAATTGTTACAATGGAGAAGCCTTAGTGGGGCAAGTTCAAACTTAACTAGAGAAGTTACCCCTGGCTGAGTCCCAAGAGGTCAAGTTTGAGGATTGGAAGAAGTAATTGTCAGGGTCAATAAGGCTCCCCCCAAAGGAGGCCCCTTGGGCAAGCATGGTGCAAGGGCTTGGCAACCCTAAATCCAGCCCAAATGGAGAGGAGTTCCCTGCCATCCCTAAATTATGTGTGTTTAAGCTTGTGCTTAACAGCCGTGTTGATGGTAGGCCAGCCAAAGAATTGAATGTGCTCTCCACTGTCAAATCCTCCTCCTCATGCTTCCCACTTGTTGAATGCGACTCCAGCGATGAATGCTGCCTACTGCTCCCATACGACTCCGGTGTCGCCGCATTGTCCCACATGTTGAAGCTCGCAGCCTCCGCAGAGTAACCTAGCTGCTTTAACCTTACCTCCCCACCTGTCATGATCCTTGCTTGCTCTTGAGCCAGAGCTTTCTGCATGTAATTTCTTAAATCCCCTTCTTGTGATGAATAAGCTGATGCCGACGCGTGGTAGAGCCGCTCCAAGGAGCTTTGTAGAGAGGAGCTAGTCCTTGTCTCTGAAGCACCAAACTGTAGACAGGAGCTTGCCTTTGTCTCTGAGGCACCATTAAATTGCTCCATGGCATCTGTGCATGCCTCTTCTAGGTCACCGGGAACTCCCTCTATCGGATCGTCAAACTCAGACAAGGTTGCCAACACTTCATCTAGGCCAGACGACTCGCTTTGCTCGCCTCTCATGCCATCGAATGCGGACTTCAACTCGTTAGCTGCGCTTGTGCTTTTCTTGTAGATGCGGCAGAGCACCCAATCATCCAACTGTTGAAGAAAAAAAGGCCGGTAAGCAAATGATCACACCAAAGGTGAATTCACATGTGATTTTTCTTCAAGTTGGAAAACAACCCAGCACATCGCTGTGTGCATAGGCTACCATCTGAAATTCTTGGTGATTTATGGAAGGCCAACAACACAATGTGCACTGTTCACTTTACTCTCATGTGCATAACATGTATATATGCACACCCACAGAAAGAAAACTTGGCAAAGAAAATTACCCTGAGAGTGCTCTTCCTCTTAGCGGTAGAGCGAGGCGTATGGGTATCGGCAAGGCGGTACTCATGCATAATCCAATTTGTTTTGATGCCCTTAGGTGCCTTCCCCTTGTAGAAGACAAGGGCTTTCTTCACCCCCACTTTCTTGCTCCCTTCAATTGTGCTGATAGGCTTATCTGTGCCTGTGGCTTTCCAATAGCCGGTTCCTGCAGCACGATTTGGGCGCGATCCATTTGGATACTTCCTGTCTCGGGGACTGAAGAAATACCATTCCCGTTCTCCGAACAGAGCTTTTTCTGCAAAAGACATCAGAATGGTACATGAGTTGAAAACTTCAATAACTCAGACAGTTTTCTCACCTTCAAACCAAATCATTTGAGGTTTCTCTAAACTTTGTAGGTCTTCTTGCCTTCTAATTAGAATTTAGAGGGAAAATTGAAAATGTGTGGGTGGGATAATTACACTGAACTTACATCGAAGATCCGTGCATGTTCTGAGTTAAAATGCGAACAAGGCGTCGAAGTGCAGCAGATTGCATGGCATTTGCATTGTAACGATGATGACAATTAAGATAAATGTGCTTAATTTAAGCTTAATTTGTGTATATTGGTAGATTAAGGACTAATTACGTGCTAGTTGCGTTGAGATGTTGAACCCAATGCAGTGTTACAAAACCGGATGAATCTAGATCTAGAAACCCAAATGTGGAGAAGTGATTATGGCTGGTTTTGAAACTGAAGGATCAATTACCTGGAAGGTCCCATGGATCGTACTTGTAGAGCTCAATCTCAGCAATGATGGGGACGGCGAAGGGCTCACAGGCGGCCTTCTTGCAGAGGTAATGCACAACTAGCTCCTCGTCTGTGGGGTAGAAGCGGAAGCCAGCGGGCAAATTGAGCTGGGAGGAGGGAGCCCGAGTGGGATCCTTGCCCATTTCAGCTCTCATGGTGATGTGGTGGGAAGGTCTGTGTGTGCGAAAAATGGGCGAAGGGAAATGAGGTTGGGGGGCGGGGGCGGGGGCGGGGGTTGTCGGGTAATTGGAGTCGCAGGAACGATCTGGGTTTTGCTTTATATGCTGTTTTCTTCAGAGGCAGAGAGAGAGAGAGGCAGCGAGGGAGATGTGGGCGGCCTATCGTCCATCTTGTGTCCTAAAGAGATGCGCTCATGTGCCTCATCATCAGGTGCTGTCAAGGCTGCTACTATTGACCGCTAAATGGGGGCTTAATATAAACATAGTGTCCAGCGTGGCATAAGTCCGGACCCTCCTGCGCACGTGGCATTACCAGGGGCGGCTTTTTGGATAGCACGTGGAGGACCCCCGGCCCGCCCTTCCTAAGCCGCCAGGCCCAAGCCTAGCCCATCCCAGACAGACGGCTGCGATTTCCCCTATCTGGCGAGTTTAAAATGAGATAATCGAATTCTAATTTCTCTCATAGGGCTAAAAGATATTTATTAACGAGATTTCCTTTTTTTTTTTGGGTCTCCAACTTTTAATCAGCCCGTCATTTATTTACGCTAAATCTCTATACGAATTTTGATTGGTGGAATTTACTATATCTCTTCTTGAAAAGTGAAAAAGGAAAAGGCGTTTTACCTACTATTATTTCGGACAAAAAAATTGCTGCAGCTGGCCCTTTCTGTCTGTGTCAGTGATGACTGAAGCGCTGAGCTCAGCCTGACAGCGACTATTTCAGCGCACGTTGGCTTTCCACGGTGACTCCACCTGTTTTCAATTTTTTGCGCGTGCGCGAGTCCTCGGTCGTGATACCAAAAGTTGACACGAGCGTTGACCCGGGGTCGAGAGTCGAGACTCGAGAATAATTGCGAGCCGGAGAACGGGCCAGTTATTGGCCGGCTTTTGTGGCCTTTTACAAGTGACGTGGCAAACTGCCCCGCTTCCGTTTCAAAGAGGACCCTGTGAACAGGAGAACTGCTTCTGCTTCTGCAGCTCAAAGCGTACATGATAAGGTTAGGTCTTTACTTTGTTTATGTCTTATACTCTGCTAGCTTGCTCTCTTGCGTTTGCTAAGCCTGTGCCTGCCCACATCAGTTGAGGATAGCTAGTAATAGGCAGATGGGATGCCGCTACCGGACTATACTTCCGATAATCCGAGACCGTACACAACAACAAGGGAGACACACAAGACAGGGGGGCAGGGCTTACCAAGGCAAGCAAATCCATACAACATCCACTATTTGAGAGGAGGAAGAACATCCAGCTCATTCTGCAACCTTCTTTCCTTCCAAGATTTCTGACTCCAGGTGGCTGATTTCATTTTTCTCCCACTCCTCTCTGGTCAGGTACTTGTCCTGAATCTTGACAAGTAGTTCACCTGCATGTACCCGGTTGTAATGGTATTCAGCATCCTTTAAAATCTCCTTCGTCGTTCAGTAGATTGTCACATTATCGTCAGCTACTTTGGAGCACCTGAAAGTTAATGTCAAACAACAATACTCTCAGGACTTGGGAGTCTGGTAAGGTCCCTTGAATATCAGAAAATTTCTTTGTCGCCAAATGACCCAAAGAAACTCAACCTTAGCTTTGATACAAAACAGACTCTCAGCCCACGTGATCTCCTAGAAGCAGGTGTTTCCAAGAGGGTGTAAAACCGGCAAGGGCTGTAGCGTTGGTTGGGTAGGTGCGGAAGACCTGACATATATCTTCAATGCCCTGCAATCTTCCTGATCCTAAATTGGCTTGTAACATCCTTTTCCCTGTCCAAATGGCCTTGTGAAGAATTAACCAAAGTAACACAGATTTCTTAAGCTCAATGGCTTGGGACCAAACCAAGCCGAACTTGAACTCCCAGTGCTTCTTAGTAAGTACAACCTTCCATCTTTTGTTGAGGGTTTGTGGAGCAGCGGAAATGAAATGATTTATTAACGTCTTCAAAAGGCCAAAATGACCTATGAGACCAATCCATTACAAACTGGTGAATCTGATACCATGTCCGGGTACAAAAAATGAGATATAAAAACGAATCTAGAAGTGCTACTAGCTGGAACTGGGTGGGGTATGTGTGACCATTGATACGATGGGTGCCCGATACAAGAGGGTGATATAATGGGTGATGAATCCATCCTCATCTGTACTTTGGATGTCGAAATAGTATGTCTTGAATTCTCTGCTGTAGTCTCCGACGATGTTGTGAAGCTCTTGTCCTGAGTCATGGGTGTCTCAATCTCTTTGGCTCCAATGCTCGGTGAATGAGAGTACCGCGGGTGTGAGTATGAGCTGAGCTTTGCAATGGTGGCTGCTCCTCTATCTGTCCAGTGTCTAGTGTGAAGAAATCTGTAATCTGTCTCTGGGATTGTCTCTTTCAAGATCTCTTGAGTAAATTATCTCTGCGTCTGTGCAACTCAAGTAGAGGATCAATTGGTTCTCGAGTGTGGGTGAGACAACTTGAAACCACCTACCCAAACAAAGGCATTAAGGTCCACGTTGGTATCCGAGTGAAGATTCTAAGCCCATGGCTTCCAAGCTTCTGATTATAAATGACCATTTTAATCTGTCATATGCTTTATCAAAGTCAATTTTGACAAAGTTAAAGTTTTGACCAGATCCAGTAACATATTCAAAACCTTCCTGTAATGTAATGACTGCCTCAATTAACATTCTTCCCTTATAAACCCTTTTTGTTCCTTGGAGATCCATTCATCAGTAAGACGTTGATCTGGTTAGCAACCGCTTTAGCAAAAACCTTATAGGACGTGTTGAGCATGGTGAGAGGTCGTAAATTCGAAAGATCATCCTTTGCTTCCCTCTTATGAAGGAGCTTAATAACCCTTGTGTTAATAGAACAGGGGAGTTCTTGGTGGCCAAGAGACTCTTCCCGTACTACAAGGTGAAAGTAGCAAAGAACTCAGCAGGGAGCCCATCTAGCCCCAGTGTCTTGTTTGGTTTCATGTTTTCAATAGCTTGATAGATGTCCGAGATGGACAGAGGAGATATGGCACTCGAAGCTTCCTGAGAGGAGATTAGTCTTTGTGTCACGAGGTGGTGATGTAGCAATGTCCAATTGGAAGGAATTGGCCGAGAGGACAAGAAACTGAACCCAAAAGATGAGCAGAGGGGCCTAAGGGGGGTTAGGGATCAAAAATCTTAACCCCTACTAACTTAAAGAACTTATGAGCACCGACCGAGGGGCCTAGGCCCTAAACCCACATAATCAAAACCTTGAACTCTGGCTGGCAATTCTGTAAATTGCTTGACATGATGATGTGGCACAATGGTAGGCTGTACGGATTTCCTCATTTTGCGCTTGCAGATTTCAACAGTTTTGGCGTGAACTTTTAGAGGACAGATTCTTTTGGATGCAAGTGCTTTTAGAGCTGATGCTTTAAAGCTCTGCTTTTGGGCCATAGTTACATGGGACGGCGGGTCGGGGTCGAGGTCGGGGTCGGGGTCGGGGTCGGGGTCGGGGACGGGGACGGGGACGGGGACGGGACAGCAAAAGTCATGAAACGGGGACGGGGGTCGGAACGGAAAAAAAAAAGAGAGTTTTTTTGGCATTTTTTGACCTACACACATGCCACACACATAGAGCATCACTTTGACCACAAATTTACACTAAATAGACCAAAGAGCACGAGTCATATAGATAGAAATGTGCTAATAAAACATCGATGGATACAAAATGAAAAGTGCATGCCACAAGGGCTCAAGAGTCAAAAAGCCTAAAGGACTTAGGACAAGCCTCAAGGATAATAAAAAGTACAAAGGGCTATGTAGTAGGTAAGGGTCGTAGACTCAAGAGTCTAGACTCGAGAGTGATCAATGATCATCAAACTCAAGAAGTGCTCGCCTACTGAATCTCCATATCGTCGTCGTAGTCGAGGTCGTCAGCTACGTATGAGGCCTCGGGAGGCTCGCATTGAGGCTCAAAGTCCTCCTCTAGCTCCTCCAAAAGTGTATCGACCATAGATGGATTCTCTTGTGCCATCTCCCACTCAGTGAAGGGATCTGTCTCGTGTGTGACACTCTTGGCAAGCATGCGCAAGTTAGCGCTCACAAACACCAAATCATTGGCCCTCTCGACCCCAAGGCGATTCCTCTTCTTAGAGGCAATGTGGCTGTACACACTCCATAGTTGCTCCAAGCAACTAGTGGTACATGCTTGGCTAAGGACACGAACAGCCAAGCGCTGCAAATGTGGGCCATCTCCTCCATATCCTCCCACCACAAAACCGAGTCAATCTTGTTGCGATCAACCTGTGCATCTACACATCCATAGGAGCCCTTCTTTTGTCTGTAGTTGAGTAGCTCGTCTCTAATCTTGCGCCTAGTGTCATTGCTAGGCTCAAGGCGCTTCAATGCAAGCCGCCATCCTTTGCTCACCTCCTTGTTGGTCTTTTGACGCCTTCCCTGAAACTCAGGGTCAAGCACATAAGCTGCCGTATGAAGTGGAGAGTACTATCCATTCCACCTCGACTCATGTTGACCGCTGGGTCAACAACACAACATAACTCAAGTTTCGTACCAAAGTCTTATCTTTTGCGAGTTATGAAATGCTGCGGATTATGGCTATAAACGTCATTTGTAATGAGTAGTTAGTCTAGTTTCAGAAGCCGGGGTGCTATGGCACTTCCAGATTGTAAATACAAAGCCATTTGACCCTTTCAACCCCATTTTTGGTTAAACCTAAGGTAGCCTTAGTATATGAGGTACCTAGGTCATTTTGTAAAAAGACTTTTTCATAATCAAAACTTAGCGCTGCCGTCTACTATGTGTGAGAGAGAAAGAGAGTGAGCGTGAGCTTCATCCTTTTGCTACGCCCGGCTCGCTCAACACATTGGAGATCCGACTGGACTGCACCATTGCTGTAGGCTCGAGGAGAGCTACGCGACAACGCCAAGCATTCCACGCAAGACGAAGCGCACACTCCGACGCGTCTACGAGCTATTTGTGGCCGTAAGTGTATCAAACGATGTCTGTTTTCTGCGTGCTAGTAGTCTATAGAATCGTGGCGACATAAGCTACGCACAGGTACTCATAAATTTCAGTTTCGAGCACTTTCAAAATTCAGCTCTGTCATCCTACACGTTTTCCGCAGATGGGTTTAGAGTGAGGGTTTTGAGTGTAGAAGCTTAGGGACAGGTGTATCCTAGTGAGGGGATGGTGTTCCTTAAGTTTCGTATGAATTTGGCATGATTAGGTGAGTTACCTTCCGTATGTGTGTATGTGGCTAGGTGGTGTAGTTGAGAGCAGTGAGGTTCTTGATTGTGGTTTAGTTGGCCTTCCTGAGTGTTGTATGTGTAGGATGGTCTCAGCTTGACAAGCTTAAGAGATTTCCTCCGTGTGTCTATCGTGTCATCTGTGTCCTCGATTGACATTATGTTGATCTAGGTAGTGTTTGTATGCACTTCATGGGTGTGTGAGTCTCTCTCGTCCAACATTGGCGCCGCTGCCGGGGACACAAGGACCTAAGTAGGTTTCCTACTAACACTCGTGTGATGGTTGCTTGATTTAGTTTCGGCTAAATTAAGCGTTTTTCTTAAGTGGATCCGGAAGAGGATATTCCGCGATCAAGTGGATAGCCAGGAAGCGTGTGTCTTGCCGAGGGTCTGCGACTAGATAGGTTTAGTTAGGATCTATGGATTAGAGTAGTAGTTGGTGGTCGAGTGATTTGTGAGGTGATAAAAGCGTTTACTAGTCCATGTGTGGCAGTGAAGCGTTTTTCTACTCATAGATGCAAAATCCCATATGATTTGTAGGAGTAGCTTTAGGTAAGTGATCCGATTCTGATCTAGAGCTATTCAACATTGAATTATTTGCTAAAGTGTTTGATTACATTTGAAATCACGAAAAAGTGTGCTTTTGAGGGTAAAAATGCATTAAACAAGCTTTTGTGGATATTTTTGTATGACTGACTGATGATGTGCATATAAAAGAGTATTTGCAAGGGTTCTGTGAAGAAAACCTGCAATTTGTAAACATAGACATCCTACGCGTAAGATGTCTCAAGGGGGTTCTGGAGACCAAATTTGAAAATTTTGATTGCACCAGTGTGTTCAGAAGGGAGGGTTTACCCTAAGTATACATTGAAACTAGAGTTTTGACCAACTCTTGACACCCAAAAGACAAAAGACGGAGCGTCAAAAACGCGAAAACAAGAAACTTAAGATTCTGAGCACAATTTTGCATAAAAACTGTTAGGAATGCTTGAAAAGTAGTGCTCCAGACTTGGAGAGGCCTGTGGATAAATTCTGCCAAAAATTTCATCAGCAGACATCCTACGCGTAGGATGTCTCTAGGGCACTTTTGGCAGGGAATTTGGGAAAACTGAGGTTATCAGTGGGTTCAGAGGGTAGGTTTTACCCTAGTAACATATTGACTTGAGTGTTTTTCCCTATTTTTGTTGACCAAAAGCCAAAAGGCGGAGTTAGAAAACGTAAAATTGCAGAAAAGGCTTAAATTGAGTGATCTTTGCATGTTTTTGCAATTGTGAAGCATACTTGCACTTGTTGAGAGCATAAGGAAGCATCAGGGACACTTCAGTCTCAGAAAATCAGCAGTAGACATCCTACGCGTAGGATGTCTCTAGGGTGATCTGGTGGAAATTTTGAAGTTCTGAGTTGACCAGTGTGTTCAGAAGGTAGGTTTTACCCTATTTTCACCTGGAAAGTGGAAATTTGACCAAATTTTGACAGATCAAAGCCAAAAAACGAGAATTGCCAGACATCCTACCCAAATTGTGTCCAAGGCCTAATTTTGAGACCAAACCATAGGATGACTCCATAGGCATGTTCTAAATGTTGTATTGAGTGCATGTGATCAATTTCATCTCATTTGGGTCACTGAAAGTGAAGATTGAACAGACTTTAGTACTTTTGACTGAAAAAGGCAAGAACAGCTAAAATTTGGGTCTTTTGAAATCCAAACCAAAATCTGAGCATACCACTGGGTTGCTGACATCAAGGGGAAGCTGTGGGACAAGTCTGGGGTCAAACAAGCCAAAAAGACATCCTACGCGTAGGATGTCTTCTGTGTGATTTAAGACTCTAAACACATTTCTGAGAATACCACAGTGATCAGCACCTTAAGGAGAGTCTGTGGTCCAAGTTTGAGTTTATTCTGAGCAAAAACACATCCTACGCGTAGGATGTCTAATGCATAATTCTGAAACCAAAATTCTATTGTGACCATACCATGCTGTCATATAGCCTTAGGCAAGCCTCCTAGTCAATTTTGGTCCAATTTGGAGTTGATTTGACTTAGGAATTCATCAGACCAGACATCAAGCTTCTGAAGTAGATTCTTGATCATTTGACCAACCTATAGGTGTCAGAATCAAAAAGTAAAAATAGCTGTGAGTTAAGTACATCAAGGGGAAGCTACAGTGCAAGTTTGAGCTGAAACAGAGCAAAAAGACATCCTACGCGTAGGATGTCTCAAGCTTGATTTAGGACTCCAAACCAACTTATGAGCACACCATTGTGATCAACACATCAAGGAGAAGCTGGGGTGAAAATTTCAAGTCATTCTAAGCAAAAGACATCCTACGTGTAGGATGTCTCAAGGCCATTTTTAGGTCCAAATGAAATTCTGAGCATACCATTGTGTTGCTGGACTCAAGGGGAGTCTCTGGACCAAATTTTGTTCAATTCTGAGCATATAGACATACTACGCGTAGGATGTCTCTAGGCCAGTTTTAGGGTCCAACTGTACTTTTGACCATACAGAAGTGTTCACAGTCTCACAGAGATCCCAAATCTTTTTTCAAAATTGAGTTTGGACTCATTTTGACCATTCTAAACTGTATTTCACTGTTTTGGTCATAACTTTCACAAATGGTATCGGATTGGAAAAGTTTTTATATCAAAACGTAGCCTGAGACCGGCTCTACAGATCTTAGAGCAGAACTTGAACTAAATGTATGTCTACAGCAACCATTTAGTTCAACTTTGAAAAAAACATCGTTTGAGGCCTCAAAATTCATCCGGAAGCCAGGGGTGTCTGAAAGCGACAATTTGCGAGAATTGTGACGAAACGGTTGCGGTTTTGGACATAGTTTCGACTTTTCCCTAACCAAAGAACTTGAACACAGTGGACTAAGTCTACTTGAACCAAGCCAAAGCTCTGAAGCCCAGAAATCATGTCTACCCTAGATTCAAACGCAGCTTACACAAGCTTGGAGATCCCAACGATAGAGGAATATCCTGCCACAATGGATCTTCCAAACTTGCAATTGATAAAGACCCATCTTGTTGAGAGAGTTTGGATGATTGGTCATGAGAGTGAAGGACTATATAGATACATTGACGACAATGAGGTCAATCTTTATAGGTGCTCAGATCCATACCTAGAAGAGATAACGGATTACAAGCTCTTATATGTCTACACATACAGAGTCGACTGTCAATGGAGATCTATTGTTGTCGACAAGTATAGACGAGAATACAGAGTTGTAGAAAGCACAAATCCACAGACTGTACTAGAAAGAGGATATTTGGTCAATGAAGGACCACAAATGCCTCCACCAAACAGGAGAATTCCTATAGGAATTCCAAGAAGAGAGCCACTAGGATTCCCTTCAAGAGCGATAACGAGAGAAGGATTGGGAGAGTCTCTGGTTAAACTTGTAGACAATCGACGAGTTAGACCATCCAAAGTCCAGAAATGGGTAAACAGAAAATACTCCGGAGATAAAGATCCGAGAGATCATGTAGCGGCTTTTAGAAGAGTGATTAGAGCAGAGGAAGTTTCAAATTTTGCGACACAGTTTGCGGGATTTGGATTGACTTTAGAAGATGATGCAGCTACATGGTTCGACTCGGTGGAAAAATGGGATTTTGAGACCCTAGATGAGCTGTTTGAGGAGTTTATCGAAGAATTCTCGCCAAAAGGCATTGCTCACAACACGGTCTCGCAAATCCATAGATTCAAACAAAAAGAGGATGAATCAGTACGCAAAGCATCATTACGGCTCAAGAGATATGTTAAGCTCTGTCCGAGAGCGGAATTACCTACGCAAGCACGACTGATGCTGATCTTTATCCAGGGAATGAGACATGCGGGTCTTCAGAAGGATCTGCATATGATAAGGAGGATGACGCTAAACGAGTTGATCAAAGAAGCTCTTTATCTAGTGGATAACTGTGAGGCATACAAAGAAAAGGACTTAAAGAGTCAAGGAGATGACACATCCTCTCAGCACAGTGTTTCACAGATAAGTGAGTCCATTGTCAAGCCAACGGCACCTATTGATCAAGAAAAGCTTATCGACGACTTGGTCAAGAGGTTGATTCCTCTTGTAAGGTCTGATTCGGGAGAGCCGAAGTGGGGTGAAATTGAGAGAAAATGGACGAACCATACGGGGGAAGAGTGCTATTATAGCATGGAAAATGCTAGGGAGAGGTATGTACAACCTGTTCCAGAAGCACCTACTCCACCTAGATACATTACGGGGAATGCGCCAAGACTAGTAAGAGTTTTAAGGCCACAGCTTGTCTTAGGACAACAACCTCCGCTGCCAGGTGCTAGAATGCCGGTAGACATGAGATACATGCCAATGATGGAAGCATCAAATAAACCAACGCCAGTACCAGCTACAATGTGGTATAGCAACCAAAGTGAGTACTACCCTTCGGAGCAACAAAATGTGAGAGAAACACATGGAGTGGTGAGGCCGGTACAACCTCCACCTCTTGGGTTTCAGTCGAAAGAAAGAAGGTATGAAATGGACGAAAGGACATTGCGATTCATTGTAAATAGCGGCTTATTTAGGTCAAAGCTTGCTTATAGCCAAGAGGAAATGCTAAAAGAATCTCCTCAACCAGAGACAGATTGTCACAAAAGTCGTGACAACCACTTGGTCAAACAATGTCCTCATACGGAGATCACTGAAGTAAATGCCTATTGTCTTGAGTGTGGCATCACTCACTTGATCCCCGATTGCCCGAAAAAACCAAACCAAATCAGGAAAATCATGACAAATGTATCAGGGATTGTTCAGCTACCTAGTAGCTCAGAAAATGAAAATGTTGTACCAGTTCAAGTGGTTACGAGAGCACAAGCTCAAAAGAAAACTGATGAGAATCCAGAGACAAAGAACACGGAAAGTGACACGAGTCCAAAGACAGATGATGGACCAAAGACAGACGCACCTAGTCAGAAAACCAAGAGCAAACGAAATAGTTGGAAAGCTAGAAAGACTAGGATGAAAGCACGCAGGGAACGAGAGCAAAAATCCCTAGTTGAGAAGCTTACCGAAGCTCAGGAGAAGATAAAACAACATGAGGAAAAGGAGGCACCTTCTTTTACACAGATGGTTAAACCTCTAGAAGAACCATCCACGGATGAGAAACCGAGAAGTGCTAGTTCAGGAGGATCTGTGTTGGGAGAGAAGGTTAATGAGGCATTAGATGCCCTCTTGAAAGCCTATGATGTGAAGCTCAAAAACAACCAAACCCAAGAACACAGGTGGATGACATATCCCTATGCGGAACTAGAAAAGCAAAAATTTGAAATGTGCCAGAAAATGATTCAAACAGCCCAAGCTTTACTAGAACCACCAGTCGCAAAACCTGAGGATGTGATCCGTGTCATGCCTACACAAATAATCCCACCAAACCAGGAACTAAAAGAGCCAGATTCTAGTCATGAGCATAGACCAAACCTCAAAGACCCAGCATTAGAACCAAGGATAGTACTGAATATCACCGATAACTCTTCTGAGGGATTTCACCAGGCTATACCTGAGGATTGTAAAGAGATAGATGGTCTTGATGAATTGTGGAAACAAGTCAGAGAGGCCAATGAAGCCGATGACCTAAGAAGACGAGTAGACAAGAGTGGTGATGAACGAGGAGTGTTTCTACCACCAATAGAGGAATTTGAGACTGGATCTCAAATGAATCTAGACATGCGATCGTATTGGGGAGACAAAGGATCTGTACAATCTATGGATAGTCAACCCCATTCGCTAAGAACACTGCCGTCCTACATGGGAGAGTACGAGACCAAGTCAGATGTGGTTGCAGTCCCATCACAGAGACTGTCTCCCAACAAGGCCATCGATTCATAGGGGAGGGTAGATATTCTATCTACCCCAATCACCTGTACAATAAGGTTAGCCGAGTTTCTTAGAATAAGGCCAAACATGTGGGCTAATGTGGGTAAATATCTAGAGAAATTTGGTGTAAAAACCCCAATGACTCGAATTGAGGAGAGCATTAAAGAGCTTGAAATGCCTCAACTAAATACTAAGCAAGTGCCATTAAACAAGGTAGGCGAGTATTACGAGGGAGAAGATGGAAACACCACCCTTCCTGTGGAATTCAATGGTGTAAAAACCATGGCAATCCTTGACAGTGGAGCTGGTGTGACCATTGCAACCAAAGAGGTTTGGAAAAAATGGGAAAAACCTGCCTTGAGATCCACACGAATGACCCTGCAGCTTGCAGACGGACACAAGGAAAAGCCCCTAGGACTGCTAGAAAAAGTACTTGTTACTTCTTGTGGCATTGAATATGAACACACTTTTGCTGTTGTTGACTTTGGCAAGAACAACAACTATGACATCATTCTGGGAAGACCATTCATGCGACAATTGAAAATGGTCTAAGATTGGGGTTATGACCATATATACCTGAGACATATGGAAACCATAACAAAGATAAACTTGAGGGACCATAGCTATAGGGATATGACGAGAACACCGGTTGAGGAGTTTGATTCCGCCACAGTAGCAGGATCAGAACTTCTAGCTTGGTTAGGTAAGCCTAAAGAATTGTGGATGTGTGGAGCTTCACAATGTGATAGCTTAAAACGTGAGGAATGTATCCTAGAGTGGGTTATAGAGGATAGGGACTATATCCCAAAACCATTTCCTGAAGAAGAGTTAGAGCCTTTTGGATAGGAACACATCTTGGCTACTCTGGACGTGTGCGCCGTGGAGGATGCTCCCACAACAAAGTTTTGTGATGAAAATGGCTATGATGTCGTTCCTTATTTTGCAGTGAGTGTAATCCAGGAAAACGAAGAGATCCAGACATCAACAAGCTCTCGACATAAGGAGCAAACAAAGAAATGTGGAGAATCAAAAGATGAAGAAGACGACGAGTTCTATGACTCTGTAGAACACTTCGAGCTTCAAGAAGATCAACGACCCGGGAATCAATGTCATCGCTACACGAATAAAGTGCATCAAAAGTGGATTCCAAAGTCCTCGGTGAAGACACAGCCACCACAAGCATCCTCATACATGGCTCCTAATAAGGAGGCAAAGACTCAGCTGCGAGGAATACGACCAGAGCAACGAGCTAACAATGCTCTAATCAATGGGCTAGAAAAGTCCTACAAGAAACTACCACCCACGAGCAAACAGACAGTAACTTTCCACTATCAGCCAAAAAATCAAGGGAAAGTACAAAAAGTCAACCTTGTTGAGGATAGTAGCGATAGTGATGAATCTTACGACATCCCCTATCATCAACTCAGACCATCACTATCACCAACCCCTTCAGCAACAACCATGACAGGTCAAAAGAACAGGACAACAAGTCAAAGCCAAAAAGCTCGACAAATCTGGATACCAAAAAGCCAGATCGGCCAAAAACAGATATGGATCACGAAGACAAAGATCTCTAATGACAAATCACAAGATCCAACACCAAAACAAAAACAAGGAAAGCGTACACTAACGGGTAAGAATATCACAAAGTCGCAAGCTTTCACAACTCAGGTTTGGGCTCCAAAGAAGTTGATTCAAGCACAAAAAAGTCAGGAATTCATTTGGATTCCAAAACAACCATAGTATCAACTTTCAAAGCCTGAATCCCGTCACCAACCAAGCGTACAAGGGTTGAAGCAAAGACCACTGTCGACTCACACAACAAAAAGGTGGATCCCAAAGAAGTCTCTCAAACACAAACAAAGCACGGGCAAGTATGGGTTCCCAAACGAGAGCCAGCAACAAAACAGCCAATAATCGCAAAGAAATGGGTCTCAAAGAAGAACAACAAAACTGCTGTCAGTGCATCGCCGCTTGAATTCTTACAATTCTTCCTACGATTGCAGTACAGTTAGAAGAGAGCAAGTCGCTTCAATCAAGCAACGATACAGGAGCTTCAAAGACCATTACATTGCTTAGAATAGGAAGCCTCGCCAACAAATGCCAATAAGCAAATTGCTTATACCCACATCTTGCAGAACATAAATCTTTTCCATGCATTGACTGTGTATGCATAATAGGGCTACATTACAAGGCCTGCATATGCACAACTTTTAATTACCCAAGCACAACACATACCCTTTGCGATACCCTGTCGTAAAGGATGACTCCAAATAGGAAGGGGGGAGGCATTCTCAATGCGGACCTAACATTATGACTATTAGAGGGCAATGTTTTGTGAGATGCATTGAATTTTTGCGTTTTATTGTGATAATTTTTTGACGAAATTTAGAGTATATGCCCTCATAGTAGTGTTACAGAGGAGTATGGGGACAAAATCCATATATGAGCCCCTAGGGACATGTGTATAGTGTACATAGCATTTAGATTTCTATTTGAATGATTTTTCTTTTGTTAAGTTTTTTTTAAGATTTTCTTTGTTTATTATTAAGAAAAAATAAAAAATCCATAATCCACATGAAGAAAAGATTGACGAGAGGCCTGAGCACTACAGAGAGAAGAAGGTACAGGGAAACGATGAAACTTCACGAGGTATGTCTCAGCAGCCACTACAACAGCTGAAGAACTTGTCACAAAGCAGTGTCAACATGCAACCGACAAGTCATACAAGTCAGAGTCGAGTAGCTAAGCCACAAAATGAGTGAGGTGTTAGTCCCAAAGCTTCAAGTAATATTCTCTGTGGTCTAAGCGTCTTAGCTATTATAGGTACTGCTCAAGCTGGAAGAGTTGAGCATATTTAAGTTGTGTCACTCATGCCGGTATAGGTGAACAAAAGAGTCGAAGTCTAAGTACTTAAGTCTGGTGAAGTGAAGGAGAAGGTCCAAAAGACACTCACGTACTGAGCACAGTGAGATACGAGTGGAGAAACTTCTACATCGAAAACCCTTCTTGGAAAGGTGGAAGCTATTGAGACATCTTTTGATGTCACATGTGCTACATTTATTCCTCGAAACACCCATCATCTCCTTCTTTCACATTGCATGCTTTTGTTGACAAAATTTCTCATATGCATATAGAGTGTCCCATAATTGGCACTTGCATCAGACACTCTTTCTGTGTTTCACCCAAGCACTCACCTTTCATGAACATGTACTTCACGTTCAACTGCTCAACTCCAATAAGAGCGTATACCAAAGGCAATTTTTCCCACCGGGTTTTTTTCCCTTTGGTCATCCAGGTTTTAGACCCTAATCTAAAGACACCTATCACCATCCTCTTGTACATATTCCTTCTACATCAACAATAAGGAAATGCTACTGAAATCAATTGACAAATGAATTGGAGCACCAATTTCAGACCATAGCATACTTCTCCTCAATGGTGAGTCGAAGAATGGCCTACAATGACAAAGGTGCAGACAACAAATAACAACATGATTGCACAGGAACAAAGAAGTCCTCAATGACAAAGAGCAGACATAAAAGTAATCAGAGGATCTCAAAAGCTTAATGGTTACGATGATAGACGTCCGCTCTAATGGATCATAGTTCTTGGATTCGGCCCACAGACAGACTTTGCATTGGAGTGCAACTTGGCCTAAAGAAGTTCAGGGTTTAGCCATACAATTTCTACAAAATCCTTACAAAGTTGTCATTGGCTCACAAGATCAGAAAGCCAATCACTCAATTCTACAGATTGTAGAAGTTGTTTCTGAGAATCACAAATACTCTGAATTGGCAGATTTGTTGGAGCAAGTGATGGATGGAGCTTTCTCTATCCATGATGATAAGAGTCAAGTTAAACGACATTGGGTTCTTTTTGAATTTAGATCTGGCAGTAGACCTATAATGACAGAAACAGATGCTGCAGCTTGGAGCGTGGATGTGAAAGACATAAAGTTCGTCATCAATTATGATTTTCCTGAATCATGTGAAGACTATGTACATCGGATTGGACGAACAAGACAAGCTACTGCAAAGGCTATAGTCTATACTTTCTTTCCAACAACAAAACGACAGCAAAGACCACATCGCCATCGACAATCAGGTCATGTCGGGGACGACATGAACGCGGAAGGGGGGAATGTTGACCGCTGGGTCAACAACACAACATAACTCAAGTTTCGTACCAAAGTCTTATCTTTTGCGAGTTATGAAATGCTGCGGATTATGGCTATAAACGTCATTTGTAATGAGTAGTTATTCTAGTTTCAGAAGCCGGGGTGCAATGGCACTTCTAGATTGTAAATACAAAGCCATTTGACCCTTTCAACCCCATTTTTGGTTAAACCTAAGGTAGCCTTAGTATATAAGGTACCTAGGTCATTTTGTAAAAAGACTTTTTCATAATCAAAACTTAGCGCTGCCGTCTACTGTGTGTGAGAGAGAAAGAGAGTGAGTGTGAGCTTCATCCTTTTGCTATGCCCGGCTCACTCAACACATTGGAGATCCGACTGCACCATTGCTGTAGGCTCGAGGAGAGCTACGCGACAACGCCAAGCATTCCACGCGAGACGAAGCGCACACGCCGACGCATCTACGAGCTATTTGTGGTCGTAATTGTATCAAACGATGTTTGTTTTCTGCGTGCTAGTAGTCTATAGAATCGTGGCGACATAAGCTACGCATAGGTACTCATAAATTTGAGTTTCGAGCACTTTCAAAATTCAGCTCTGTCATCCTACGCGTTTTCCGCAGCTGGGTTTAGAGTGAGGGTTTTGAGTGTAGAAGCTTAGGGACAGGTGTATCCTAGTGAGGGGATGGTGTTCCTTAAGTTTCGTATGAATCTGGCATGATTAGGTGAGTTACCTTCCATATGTGTGTATGTGGCTAGGTGGTGTAGTTGAGAGCAGTGAGGTTCTTGATGTTTAGTTGGCCTTCTTGAGTGTTGTATGTGTAGGATGGTCTCAGCCTGACAAGCTTAAGAGATTTCCTCCGTGTGCCTATCGTGTCATTTGTGTCCTCGATTGACATTATGTTGATCTAGGTAGTGTTTGCATGCACTTCATGGGTGTGTGAGTCTCTCCCGTCCAACAACTCACACAAGCCATGAATCTCCTCATACTGAACAGGGTCAGACACAAGCTTCTCAAGTGCCTGTATCATCCGATCCATGGCTTCGTAGACTTTGCCAATGCATGGCTGCAAGCCATCCACAACTCGAAGTAGGTGTAGAATTATTATGAATAGGCTTGACCATGGCGTCAAGAGTCTTCACCTCCTCCCACCAAGCGGCGTCGTCGGCCCATTCTCGGCATTTCAATCTTGTTGCTGATGTAGACTCCGGCATGGCCTGGAACTCATCACCGAGAAAGAGATCTTTTACGGCTCCGCCACATGTAGACAAGCGGCCTAGCATAAGCCAATTGAATGCAAATCTTGTCTCTGAATATTTGAGCAAGGACAAGTGGCTCCTCTTTGAGAATTCATGGCGCACTTTTTGATGGTTGAGCACAAAGGAGACAATTGTAGAGGTGTCACCAATGGTGGGTGAAATCCATGACAAGTTCTCTATGTCCTTGAGGAGGTTATTGAGGCAATGCGCCATGCAAAATGTGACATGGATGCTTGGATATATGCCCCCAATGATAGCCCCAGCTGCCCTATTTGACACCTCTCCATCTGCAACCATACAAGGGACATTCTCCGGGCCGGTGATCTCTATGGTGCTTATCCACTCCGTAGCAAGCATCTCCGCGGCCTTGCCACTATCGGATACATCATGTGACTCCACAAAATACATCTCCCCCCGAGAGTAGGCCACCACTCCGTGGATGGACCGCTTGCGGGTGTCGCTTCATCCATCTACAAGGAGAGAGACGCCATTGGTCTCCCACAAATCCTTTGTTGCTTGGGCCGCTTGCTCCATGGCAAGATTCTCTTTGTCAAGGAGGGTGGTGCGAAGCCTCTCTGATGAAGGTGGCACATAAGAGGAGCCATATTCCCCTATTTTCGTAACCATGGTTCGAAAGTATGGAGACCTATCCACACAAAATAGAGCATGTTGTGTTAGTATGGAGAGTCGAGTCGAGACCCCATAATGAATACAAAATGGGAGATTGCAATGTGCATATGCCAAGGGAAACTCACCGAGAAGCATGGAATGCAATGTGGTCATGGAAGAGGAATCAGGCAACCGACCTATCCACCTCTTCCTTCAATTTAGGATTCCAATTTTCGTTGAGGGTGCTTTGGTGATGCGCAACGGAAGAGGACGGTGTAGATGCATTTGTCTTGAATGCTTGAGAGATGTCGTCAAGGTTGGCTTCCCTTTGCTCTCACGGTGTCGCCGTGGCGAAGGGATCAACGGCAACAAAACGGCCCCTCTTGGCCGCTTCTGCGACCTCATACACCGTGAGCTTCTCAAGAAGATCCAACCTCTTCTCGGGAGTTACTCGAGGGCAAAACTTCACCTCGTGACCGGATTCATGAAGAAGATGGGCTCGCACTTTGTTCGCACCACCCGTTCTCTTGTACAGGCATAGCTTGCACGTCCATGGTCTTGCACCGCCACCTTTACTACGCGTGCTAGAGTCAACTTCATCCCACCACGACCATGTTTGCATGGCGGGCCTCCTTCGAGAAGAGGCGGCTTAAGAAGTGGAGTTAGCTTGAGATGATATGATGGTGGAGAGAGAGTAGATGTAACAGACTTGGACACTCCAAGTCAAGAATCAACCGCGACAACACCAAATAACCACTTCAAAACAATTCACAGATCACAATAGATTTGCACTGGCCCGGCGGAGTTCCGTGCCTAGAGATATTGGCCCCAAAGACTGGTGCCCCTTTCGGTATTTCTTTTTATATTAATCGGATCAAAGTACAAGAGAGTGGCTAGGGTTTCACTCTCAGACTCTGCGTCTAGATGCTCTGAGAAGTGAAGCCCTCTCCACGTATTTAAAAAGTACAAGGGATGCCCAAAAGCAGAGCCCCAAAACCTTTCCAGTTAAAAGCATAAGAGCTCAAAAGCTCTTCTCTCTCAAGCTCTTCTCTTTTTTTTATTAAAAAAAAGCATTCTCTTCCTTTCTCTTGCATAGAGTAAAAAGCAAGATTCGCGTCGCTCATCATTTTTAAAAAAAAAAAAAAAAACTTAAAAAAAAAAGCCTCCACGATTTCCGGAAATTAGGGTTTCTGTTGTCCGCCACGTCATCACTTTGTGACATACCCCCCTCTTGAAAGCATTGTAATCGACCGCGATTACGCCTGCGAAACCGACAAAAGCCATAAACCGTCTTAGCAGACACTGACTGTTAGTACCTACGTACTAGGGACACACATCTAGCACACGTACCAAATCGACAGTCACATCACACGACATCACCAGACATCATAGGACATCACATGACATTCAACATTCATTCGGATCTTAGATCATGATTTATCGGCAATGTAGCTAGCAATCACATCTAGGTCCAATCGGGACCTCATCGATGTCCGATTGACTGACCCCTATTGCAACCATGTCTATTCGAGATCAATCAGACCAAAATGCTGCAGTCATTTCGTCTATCAGTTGCTGCACTCACAAGAAGTCAAGAACAAGTCAGTATCATAATCAGGAATTCCATTTCATAAAGTCATACAGCAGAATACTGTCAGCTCTCAGTATCCCTGAAGCTCAAAGAGACATCAGTGACTCTAGTATCAAAATCAAGGCATCTGTTGACAAAGGAGCGGAGTGACTCCACTCTTGTGCATCCCACTGCACCAGATCTCCGGCCAAGCTGAATTCTGGGTTCCGTTTGGAGTAGACTATGCTAAACCAAAACTTCATTAGACTTGGTGCAGGTTCCACGCCATGTGGTACCAGTTCTGTTTTTCTATCTGCCTTTTCTGCCACATTTCTCAACTGCTCTCGAACTCTCAGGCCTGTCGTCGTCTTTATCATTCTGTTCTTTCTATGCCTTTTTAGGGCACTTCGCGGAGATATGTCCATGTTCCCCGCATCCAAAGCACTTCCCCTCTCTGATGAAGCGAGCTCTCTCCTCAGGAGTAAGCTTTGGTCGTGCATCCTTTTTCTCTGGGTTGCTCTTTTTCTTTCTACTTTCATTCCCAGAAGTCTGTTCGGCTCGTTATGTCATGGCTTTATCTGTGGGGTAGGTCAAACTGCCAGAATGAATGGCAAAGCCCCGCTTCGCATGACTCATCAACTCCTGAATAGAAGCTGACTTCTGTTCCAAGCAGTGATCTCGGATCTCTGTAGGTAGACCCAAGGTGAACCGCTCAATCTGTTCTCTGAACGAGATCTCCTTGAATGAAGAGGCGGGTAGAAAAGAGCTCCAGAATCTTTCACAAGAAGCATTGATTGTATCTTTCTTGGTCATCCGAAGATGGTTCCAAGCAGCTCGTATATCTCGTTCATATTCTTGCGTCAACCGAAGAAATAAAAAGCTTCTTAAATTTCAGCCATTTAACTGGCGCAGTCTTGTTTAAAAGAAGCGTGGACCACCAAGTGCGAGCATTCCCCTTAAAATAAGAGGCAGCTCTCCGAATCTTGGAGTGCTCTGAATAGCGTCCTCTCGCGAAAGCGATGTCAAACTGCTGTATAAAAGACAGCTTTCGAAGCGTCGGAGTATCCCGAAAAAGTATCAAACTTTAGTGCTTGGCCACCTTCCTTAAACTCTCGGAGTTTCTTGCTTTTATCTTCGAGAAAGTCATACTGGTTGGCTTTGTAAAAATTCTTCTTGTTCGCATAAAAGTTTCCGTTGTCAAAGTTTGAACTGTCCGTAGACGAGTCCTCTGTAGAAGTGTCACTCACTGGGTGAGACTTAGACGTCCTTGCCTTTTTCTTGCCCTTTCCGAAGCGATGTTTCTTGCTTCGCTTTTTGCTTTTCCTGTCTTCTTCGCTCGAGTCTGAAGAGCTAGAAGAACTGTCAGAAGAAGAAGAAGAAGAAGAAGAACTGGGTAGGTCTTCAAACTTGACGCACTTCTTCAATTTCTTTGCCTTGTCAAATGTCGACTGACGACCCAAATATCCCGGGAAGTCAGTGCCTTTCTTCTGCTTTTTGCTGTGCTTTTTTGCCTTTCTTTTGCACGTCGAAAAGCTGAGCAATCCGTGCATCAACCACGTTCTCCAGTTCCTTCTCCGTATATTTCTTGGAGGCAGAAGGTTTCTGCGGGTTTCGGGAGTGGTGTTGTGGCAGATCAAAGTACAAAAGAGAGGCTAGGGTTTCACTATCAGACTCTGCGTCCAGATGCTTTGAGAAGTGAAGCCCTCTCCACGTATTTAAAAAGTACAAGGGATGCCCAAAAGCAGAGCCCCAAAAGCTTTCTAGTTAAAAGCATAAGAGCTCAAAAGCTCTTCTCTTTTTTTTTTTTTTTTTTAAAGTATTCTCTTCCTTTCTCTTGCGTAGAGTAAAAAGCAAGATTCTCGTCGCTCATCATTAAATTTTTTTATTTTATTTTTTTTAAATTAAAATTTTTCCGGAAATTAGGGTTTTTGGCAAAAATTAGGGTTTCTGCTATCCACCACGTCATCACTTTGTGACAGTAGAGCTAATAGCTTAGAAGCTAGAGGAGAGCTTGTGTGGAGAGAGTAGAAGAGGGCTCCAAAGTTGAGAGGGTAGAAGAGGGAGAGAGTGGAGGCTCAAGGGTAGAGTGTAGAGTATAGAAGCCTCTAGAAGGTAGACCGTACGGCATAGAGTCGTAGAGCGACGTAGACTCCGAGTAGAGAGGAGAGCTTGAGGGAAGATGAGGCCCAAGGGGGCTTTTATAGCCTCCCAAGGGCCAAACCCCCCCAAAAAAACATGACGTTGGCTGCAAATGACCATTGAAAACAGTCATATTTTTCAAATTTTGATTTTTTTGGCCGCTTGTTTTTCGTCCGTTCCCGGCCGTCCCCAGCCGTCCCCGTCCCGTCCCTTGCCGTCCCCGGTCCGGTTGCCTGCGACCCCGTCGGTCGGATGATTTTCCGTCCGTCCCCGGCCATCCTCGGCCCAATTTCGGTCGTCCCCCGGCCCTAGGGTCCGTCCCCCCCATCCCCTGTAACTATGTTTTTGGCATCTCATGTAAGTTTTTAAGGACCTTTGGGGCCTCATTCTTGGAGAGCATCTGGATGCGGAGTCTCAAAGAGAGTTGAACCCTCAGGAGCTGTACTTTGCGTAGAGTAATGATAAAGAAATACAGAAAGGGGCGCCAATCTCTGGGGCCAGTCCGTCTTGGCTCGAAACTCCGCTATGCCGTCTCTCTCTCTCTCTCTCTCTCTCTCTCTCTCTCTCTCTCTCTCTCTCTCTCTCTCTCCCTCCAAGAAAAGCTAAGTCCCAGCCTGGAAACAGAAGAATCCAATGGAGATTTTGGCAAATTTTCCACGGAGAATCGTGACAAAACGAATACAAACATCAACTACAGGTTGACATATGTGTGAAAAGAATGTTCAAGTACTCTAGAGACCCGAAATATGTAAATTACCCAATTGATGAGATTCACTTGAGATGACGGGAGGCCGTCGACTCTCCTCTTAAGAAGGTTAAGAAGCGGAAAGAAAAGCCGAGTGGAAAAGGACAGAAATTGTACTCGTAGAAAGAGTTTGACAAAGCTCTTGAAATGAAGACAAACCGATTGATGAGAAAGCTTAAAGTATTCTCGGAAGAAGAAGAAATCAATGGATTTCCGCCAAAAGTTGACTTTTGAGGTGGTAAGCAGATCCAAGAAGCATGTTTGTTTCGAGGATGACTTAAATTTTCTTCGTGTTTGGAGAGTTCCGACAGTTGGTCGTCCTCTAGTTCCAGAGAGGATGAGAAAAAAGCGGAAGAAGCGGAGAAAAAGCAAGAAAAGCGGATCTTTGAAAAAGTCTAGAAGGCACATGGCGCCATCTAGCAGTTCAACGGAGGAGAGGTCATCCTTTGCTGACAATTCAGACATTGAACAAAAGGACAAGTGTAACAGACTTGGACACTCCAAGTCAAGAATCAATCACAACAGCACCAAATAACCACTTCAAAACAGTTCACAGTTCACAATAGATTTGCACTGGCCTGGTGGAGTTCTGTGCCTAGAGATATTGGCCCCAAAGACTAGCGCCCCTTTCGGTATTTCTTTATTTATTAATCTGTGTTCAAAGTACAGAGTGGATCGGGTTCTCACTCTCAGACTCTCCGTCCAGATGCTCTGCAGAGTGGCAGCCCGACTCACTTATTTAATGTTTACAAGGGATGCCAAAAGCAAAGCCCCAAAATCTTCAAATCAAAAGCAAAATCTCTCTCTCACAAGCTCTCTTGAGCTTTTAATAAAATAAAGCAAAGTCTTTTTCTCTCTCTCTCTCACACACAAATTGGGTAGAGAAAAGCAGTGGGCTACCGTAAAATACGCCGCAAAAAGCGGGTCAGCCGTACAATGCCACGTCATCGAGTCAGCGCTTTTTCCGGGAGTTTCAGCCTGCTGCCCTAGGATTAGGGTTAGGGTTTATGGCAGTTTTTAGGGTTTGCAAGTTTTAGGGTTAGGGTTTTCAGAATCAGGGTTTCCGCATGCTCTCGGGCAGACACGTCATCACTTTGTGACATACCCCCCTCTTGAAAGCATTGTAATCGCCCTCGATTACGCCTGCAAAACAGACAGCGGCCATAAACCGTCTTAGCAGACACTCACATCTAGCACATGTACCATTCGACAGTCACATCATATGACATCACAGGACATCACTAGACATCACAGGAGATCACATGACATTCAACATTCATTCGAATCTTAGACCATGATTTATCGGCAATGTAGCTAGCAATCGCATCTAGATCCAATTGGGACCTCATCGATGTCCGATTGACTAACCCGTATTGCAACCATGTCTATTCGAGATCAATCAGACCAAAATGCTGCAGTCATTTCGTCTATTAGTCCTGCACTTAAAAGAAGTCAAGAACAAATCAGTATCATAATCAGGAATTCCATTTCATAAAGTCATGCAACAGAATACTGTCAGCTTTCAGTATCCTTGAAGCTCAAAGAGACATAGTGACTCTAGTATCTAAATCAAGGCATGTGTTGACAAAAGAGCGGAGTGCCTCCCCTCTTGTGCATCCCACTGCACCAGATCTCCGGCCAAGCTGAACTCTGGGTTCCATTTGGAGTAGACTATGCTAAACCAAAAGCATCGAGGTAAAGTTTCACAATCTGAGGAGTATCTGCCAGGTCCTCCTCCTCCATCCACTTTGTATCTAATGCAGGATAGTTCTTGAACTTAACCAAGAACCGCCTTCGGACTTTACCTTTATTTTTCGTATCCTTATGTGCCAAAATCTGTTCAGGATCTCCTCGTTTTCTTCCACTTCGGGTTGCTCATCGGACTCCCCATCATCAGGCACATCACCTTTAAAAGGTTTCAAGAGACTCACATGAAATGCATTGTGAATCCTCCAAGTATCAGGCAGTTTCAGTCGGAAGGAGACATCATTTATCTTTTCAGTGATCTAGAAAGGTCCGTAGTATCGCATACTAAACTTTGAAAAAAGCCTCTCCTTTCCCTTTTTCTTTCTCAGGCGTGCCTTCTCAAAACGTAAGAGCACCCAATCATCCTCCTTCAATTTCAAGTCGCGACGATGGCGATCCGTTGCCTTTTTTTGTCGTTCTTGAGATTTCTGCAAAGTCTCGCGAACCTTGGCAAAAGCCGTATCTAAGTCTCGCGTATATTCATCCGCTTCAAAAATCTTATCTTTCGTGCTTAGGAAGGGTGGAACCTTCGTAGCACCTTCAACAATCTCAAATGGCGCCTTCCCCGTGGAAGAGTGTATCGTGTTATTGTAGGCAAACTCCACCAAAGGTAAGTACTTTTCCTATTGAGTCTTCTGATTCAAGATATAAGGCTTCAATAAATCTAAAACCACTGAATTGGCAATCTCCGTTTGCCCATCAGTGTGCGGGTGGAACGATGACGAGAACTGCAACCATGTGCCAATGTTCTCCCAAATTGCCTTCCAAAACAAACTCGTAAATTTGGGGTCCCTATCGGAGACAATCGTCTCAGGCATGCCATGTAATCTGAAAATCTGGGCCACAAACAGTCTCGCTAAGTGATCCGGCTTGACTGTTTTCTTCACTGGAATGAAATGAGTCTGTTTGCTAAATCTATCAATAACAGTCCAGATACCATCGTGACCACTCTGTGTTCTCGGGAGATCAAAAATGAAATCCATTGCAATACTTTCCCAGGGGTGGGTGGGTATGGGTAAAGGCTGTAACAATCCCTGTGCTTTATGCCTGTCAAACTTGACCTTTTGGCAAACTAAGCAACTGCGCACAAACTCTTCCACATCATTTTTGAGTCTCGGCCAAAAGAAATATCTCTCTACTCCTCTCATGGTGGTAGCAATGCCGTGGTGACCCGTAAAAGGTGGACAGTGGCATTTAGTCATAACCTTTTCTCTCAACGGCTGTGTAACGCACAACATGGTTTTTCTCATGAAGTAGCCATCCCGAATGGAATATCCCGCTACTGTCTCCCCATCCCATATCCGTGTGAAAACATCTGCAAAATCTGTATGTGTGGCATACTGGTCGACCATATCCTCGAAGCTCCTATGATATATCGCGGAAATAGCCAGAACCAACGGCTTTCGAGACAAAACATCTGCCACCACATTCTTCTGTCCCTGCACATGCACAATCTAGAAGTGAAACTTCGCCCACCGCATCTGCTTTTCTGAAAGCTGCTTCTGTGACAAGATGTAGCGCAAACTCTGATGGTCTGTAAAGACGGTAAAATCCGCTCCGAGTAGATAATGCCGCCACTAAGTAAGAGCATGGATAACCGCCAAAAGCTCTTTCTCATAAATCTGTGCTGTCATCTCTGACCTTGAGAACAATCGGCTCTCGTAAGCAATGACATGGCCTTCTTGCATTAAGACCGCACTCAAGACTACGACCACAAGTATCACAATATACAAATGACTTGTGCAAGTCGAGCAAAGTCAAAATTGGTCCTGTAGTCAATTTCTCTTTCAATGTCTGAAAGGCAGTCACCTCTGTGGATCCCATGAGAAAGGGACTCCTTTCTGTGTCAAGATATGCAAAGGGGAAGCAACCTCTGCAAAATTTCGAATGAACCGCCTATAGTACGAACACAGTCCCAAGAAGCTTCTAACTTCATGGACATTCTTCAAATCGGGCCAATCACGTATAGTGTCTATCTTGGCCGGATCCATTTGCACTCTTGCTGCTGAGACAATGTGTCTCAAAAGTGTCTCTGGTAGGAAAAATTCACTTTTCTTTGCATTAATCACTAACTTGTGATCTCATAATGCCTGAAAGACCTGAAGCAGATGATCTCTGTGTTCTGCCTCATTCTTGGAGAAAACAATGATATCGTCAAAGAAAGTGCCAACAAATAGCGTGTACTCTCGAAAAATCCTGTCCATCATCCGGTTAAATGTCACAAGAGCATTGGTAAAGCCAAAAGGCATCACCAAAAACTCAAATAACCCAAAAGTCGTCCGAAAAGTTGTCTTGTAGACGTCTCCCGGCGCGATTCTGATCTGATGATATCCACTCTTCAAATCAATCCTGCTAAAGCACAAGGATCCCTATAATCTGTTGAGTATATCATCGATCCTAGGAATCGGAAATTTGTTCTTGATGGTGATTTTGTTGGTGTGCTTCCAGGTATGAGATCAATGGTATGATCCTCAGGACGAGCAGGTGGTAACTTGCCTGGTAGGCCCTCTGAGAAGCAATCGGCGTGAGAGTGGAGAAAATCTTGGCATTCTTTATCAAGTTTAGACATGTTTGTCCTATCCTTATCGCTCAATTCTTTCATAAAGATCGAGTAAACAAACAGACTGGATTTCATTAATTTAGAAACAGCCAAAGCCGATACAATAGGGACAGACTCGCCCTTCAGTTTAATATCAAGTACAATGGTTCTGCCCTTCTCTGTAGTCAATGTTGCTTTCCTCGCCCGATAATCGACCACGGCGTTGTTCTTGTGGTACCAGGGAATCCCTAAGAGAACATCACAACCTTGCAACGGCATTATGAAAAAGTCCTCATGCCCCAAATACCCCTGATAATGCAACCAAAGTTTGCCAATGACAGGTGTAATGGCTACGTCCCTGCCGGGTGCCACTAGAACTGCCTTCGCAAGTGGTCCCATCCGAATAGGAGTGACCTCGAGCCGCGCCGCCAATTCCGGTGAAATGAAGTTGGCCTTTGCTCCTCCATCAAAGAAGATCAGGGCCTCTTGGTCTTTCACTTTGCCCCAAGCTCGGCAAAGTTCTGTACTCTCGTCCATGGTGTTGGGATCGGTACCCACACAATCTGGAACCAGTCCTGTTTTCATCTTGCCTTTTCTTCCACGTGAAGTAGCATAAACTCTGATGATCAGTGAAGACCATAAAATCAACTCCGAGTAGGTAATGTCGCCACTGAGTAAGAGCATGGATAACCGCCAAAAGCTCTTTCTCATATATCTATAAGTCAATTCCGGCCTTGAAAACAATCGGCTCTCATAGGCAATGACATGGCCTTCTTGCATTAAGATCGCACCCAGACTACGACCACAAGCATCACAATATACTTCGAATAACTTTTGCAAATCCGGCAAAGTCAAAACTGGTCCCGTAGTCAATATCTCTTTCAAAGTCTGAAAGGCAGTCACCTCTGTGAGTCACCACGAGAAAGGGACTACTTTCTGTGTCAAGATCATAGTAACAGGGTATGGCCGTTTTCAGGTCTCCGTTCCTTGTTCCCATTCCAAGTTCCCGTTCCGAATCCCCGTTCCGTGTTTCAAACGTGAGTACCCGTAACAGGGAATGGCATTTTGTTCCGCGTTCCCGTTCCGTTTTCCCGTTCCTGGTAACTATGGTCAAGATATGCAAAGGGGAAGCAACCTCTGCAAACTTTCTAATGAACCGCCGGTAGTAAGAATAGAAGCCCAAGAAGCTTCTAACTTCATGGACATTCTTCAAATCGAGCCAATCCCGTATAGTCTCAATCTTGGCCTAGTCCATCTGCACTCCTGCTATTTAGACGATGTATCCCAAAAAGTGCATCTCCAATAAGAAAAATTCACTCTTCTTGGCATTGATCACTAACTTGTGATCTCGCAATGCCTGAAAGAGTTGTAGCAAATGGTGTCTATGTTCTGCCTCATCTTTGTCCATCATTCGGTTAAAAGTCGCTGGCGCATTGGTAAGGCCAAAAGGCATCACCAAAAATTCATAAAAACCGAAGCTCGTTCAAAAAGCCATCTCTCGGCGCGATTCGGATCTGATGATATCCGCTCTTCAAATCGATCCTGGTAAAACAAGAGGATCCCTGTAATCTATCAAGAATATCATCGATCCTCGGAATCGGAAATCTGTTCTCGATGGTGATTTTTTTGAGAGCTCTATAATCAATGCACATCCTCCAAGCTCCGTCTTTCTTTAAAACCAATAACTCCGGAGAGCAGTAAAGTGAAGTACTTGGCTGGATAAGACCCTTTTCCAAGAGGTCTTTCACTTGGCTCATAATCTCTTCATTCTGGGCTCGGCTCACACGGTAAGGTGGCCGGTTCGATGGATTGTTTCCAGGTATTAGATCAATAGTATTATCCTCACGACGAGATGGTGGCAACTCGCCTGGCAGGCCCTCAGAAAAGCAATCGGCATGAGTGTGGAGAAAATCTTGGTGTTCTCTTTTGAGGTCAAAATATATTCGACCTTCAATCATCATTCAGTTCTCTCGAGAAAATCGAGTAAAGAAACTAAATTTCATCAAGTACAATCTCTCTTGCCCTGCATTTGTCAAAAGTCGCTTTCGTACCCCGATAGTCAACCACGGCATTGTTCTTGTGGTACCAAGGGATTCCTAGGAGGACTTCACAACCTCCCAAGGGCATTACGTATAAGTCCTTGTGCCCTAAACACCCCTAAAATTGCAAACAAAGTTTGTCAATGATTGGTGTAATGTCAACATCCCATCCTGGTGCCGCTAGAACTGCCTCCGCCTGTGGCCTTAGCCTGTCGGGCGTAATTCCAGATTGAGCCGCCAATTCAAGTGAAAAGAAGTTGGCCTTGGCTCCTCCATCAAAGAAAATGAGGGCTTCCTGATCTTTCACTTTGCCCTAAGTGCGGTAAGTTTTGTACTTCTGTTCATTTGATTCGGTTCGGCCCCCACGCAATGTGGTACCAGGTCTGCTTTCATCTTGCCTTTTCTTCCACATTCCTCAGTTGCTCTTGAACTCTCGGGCCTGTCTTCATTCTGTTCTTGCTGTGCCTTTGTTAGGTGCAGCGGAATGATTGTTTGCGCTTTGCTCAAGATGAGTGCTCCGAACTGTGCTCAAGGTTCCTTTTGTTCTTATGGAAGGTAGAGCCTTCCATTCTTAATGAGAGAATGCTATGATCACAAACAAAGTGAATGGACACTGTGCGTGCAAGTGTATGAGACTGAGAGATAGAGAGCGAAGAGAAAGTCGACACCAGAGACTTTGTAAAACCCTCCTCTAAAGGCCCCACTCTCGTCGGCGAGAGTGGTCTACTATTGATTGCACAATTTGGTACAAATGGTATGCATGAGATTGATGCAAGTCTAGGCTATGTCAACGATGACGACAATGATGACGAAGTCGACCTAAGGGCTGAAATCTTCAATCTTTTATCTGCTGTCCAAAAATGCTATGGGCTGAAATCTGCGACTAGTCCAAAAACGCTGATTTTGGGAGCTGGTTTGTGTGGGTCTTTGACGCTGAAAATCTGCAGGTTTAGGGCTGAAACTGAGGTGTCTTTAGGCTGAAACCTGATGGTCTTTCCGGGCTGAATCTGCTACTTCTTTAGGCTGAATTTGCAGGTCTTTCTACTGCTGAAAATCTCTGCTGAATACTGCCAAAAACGCTAGGTTCATGAGGAACAAAAATGCTAGGCTGATGGGGAACAAAACGCTAGGCTGATGGGGAACAAAAACGCTAGCTCCTGTGGTCTTCTGGGGATGGCAAACTGATGCAAAACGCTAGTGGCTGAACTTGCTGGCGATGATCTTCTGATGGAGAAAATGCTAGCATGGAGGTTCTTGCTTGGAGGGGGAAACCGCCAAGGTCCTGTTGAGAAGTTGCCTGCTGAGCTTGGCTCCTGTTGCCTCTTCTGCCAAATAGTGCTAGCTCTAGTTTGCTTATATACAAACTTAGCAAAATTGCCCTACTTACTTTTGTTGGGAAGTCACTTAAATTAATAAGCGAAAAATGTCAAAAATAGGTAAAATAGGCTAAATGCATTGGAAAATTCCCCTAACTGATTCTAATTGATTCTGATGGGAATACTGATGATCATGCTGTGTGCAACCAGAGGATATGCATCTATGCTAAGTGATTGGGCATGCACGGTCTACGAATAGACTCACAAAAAGTGCCAGATCACTTTAAATCTAGACTGACTGGACTGACTGAACCCTGATCATGCTGTAGCTTGTCCACGGACACATAGGGTTGGATGTGTCACGTGACATCCCCTCCTTTTCAAAGTGAGGTACTGGTACCGAACTGTATGGCGTCAAGGGAGATCGCCAATAGCATCCGGAATCCTGGAAGGGACTCTTCGCCGGCCCACTCTGATGTGTGGGTCGTGCGGTACTTGAACTTCAGAAAGGTTTGCAACGCTTGCTTCTTTTGGCTGCGCCGAAAGCGACACAAAGGCTTCTAAGGCTCCTTCAATGCTTCAACTTCGTCGAGAGTCACGCTTCTTTCTTCTTCAAGAATCTCCATGGCTAAAAATTCTTGAAACCATTTCCAACACAAAACCATGAACATACCTATTCCATGTAAAGTGAGTGGAAAAAATCTTGTCTTCCTCAAAGACTGTGCATGCAATGTAGATGAACAAAGAGACGGAGTAATAAACCGTTCACCAAACTTATGCAAACAATGAGATCGAATCTTTCTCTCTTGATCTAGAGCAATCAACTTTGGCAATTCACAATGGAAATGCCCATGCTTGGTGCTCATACTTTCTTGTGCTCTGTCTACGACTGTGTCATGCCAAGGAAGAGACATGGAATGTAACGTCCTTGAATGCATGCTTTTCAGCTTTTCATGAACAATCCGCATACATCCGTGCTCATTCATGAGGGAAACGTGCTCAACGTACAATATGTCATGCCTAGGAAAAGGAATCACAGAAAGACGCTGACTAAAATACAGGAAACGATCACGAATGAAACACTCGAACAATGCGTGCGTATCAATCATGTGAACACATAATACTTCCTGTGGGGATTCTTTGGACCTAAGCTCGACAACCAAGATCGGTTCTTCCTGAGGGATCAAATCGTCTTGTGGGGGTTCTTTGGACCTTGACTCGAAAGCCAAGATCGGTTCTTCGTGATTGATCGAATCTACAATGAGGTTAGCTTCTCTAGAAAAAGCATCCACTAACACATCATCCTTGTGAACAATCACATTATCTTCATGCAACTCATCATGCTTGTGAGAAATCACATCTTGATCATGCAAATCATCATGCTTGTCATTGGCATCCAAATCATCATGCTTAGCAATATCATTCAAATCATCATGCTTATCATTGTCATTCAAATTATCATGCAAATCATTATCATCCAATTTATCATGCTTCTCATAATCATGCAAATCCTGTGTGTCATGCTTTGGAGAAGAAGAGACTGAGAGAGTCTCCTTTTGCCAAATCTCTTGTATCTGTGCCTAAATGTGAGAAAAGAGTCGCCAGAACTCTTTGTTGTGTCGGTCGATCTGTTCTTGGCTTGCTTTGGCTTCCTTTCTTTCTGCGTGTCTGCGTTCCATTTCTGCCATTCTTTCTGCATGTCTGCGTTTCGTGCTTCACGTTCTAACTTCGTTTCCATAAACATCAGCTCCAACTCCTCCATAGGAGTTAGTGCAATCCTTGACGTAGATGGGGGGTCAGAAAAACCTAAATTCTTCTTCGTCTCTCTCATGCTCATCACCTCCAAGCGAAGTATCCATTCCGCTTCGAGTGATGACCATTCTGAAGTCGTGGGTTCTTGTGGGTTCTTGTGGTCTTGGGTTCTTAAGTTCAAGAGGAACTTGGGTTCTTGCGGGTCTTGAGTTCTTGAGGGTTCTTGAGTTCTTGAGGTTCTTGAGGTTTTCTTTCGCTTGCAAACCGCGTTTGAGAAGGATCTTCTCTTCACCCGAGTTCTACTCCTTTCCGTGGGCGCACCCCTTGGCGGCCTTGCGCTCACACCAAGGTTGTTTTTTCCCACCTCACGTTGATTGGCCGGCCACTAAGTGCACGGTCCGCTCTCAATGAGTGAAAAGAGACACAAGGGGAGGCTGGACAAGCCCTTCTTTCCTGGGATTCCTGTTACTCTTCAAAAACGCGATTAGGAATCGACACGCCCAAGCGAACTTGGGTTCGTGCGACCACAACAAGCAAAAAAAAAATCTTGTGATTCTTGTGGTTCTTTCCTTGAGTGATACAGAACACTGCCAAAGCTCTGATACCAATGTTAGCTGCAGCGGAATGATTGTTTGCGCTTTGCTCAAGATGAGTGCTCCGAACTGTGCTCAAGGTTCCTTTTGTTCGTATGGAAGGTAGAGCCTTCCGTTCTTAATGAGAGAATGCTATGATCACAAACAAAGTGAATGGACACTGTGCATGCAAGTATATGAGACTGAGAGATAGAGAGAGAAGAGAAATACGACACCAGAGACGTTGTAAAACCCTCCTCCGAAGGCCCCACTCTCGTCGGCGAGAGTGGTCTACTATTGATTGCACAATTTGGTACAAATGGTATGCATGAGACTGATGCAAGTCTAGGCTATGTCGATGATGACGACGGTGATGACGAAGTCGACCTAAGGGCTGAAATCTGCAATTTGTTATCTGCTGTCCAAAAACGCTATGGGTTGAAATCTGCACTAGTCCAAAAACGCTAATTTTGGGGGCTAGTTTCTATGGGTCTTTGACGCTGAAAATCTGCAGGTTTAGGGCTGAAAACTGAGGTGTCTTTACGCTGAAACCTGATGGTCTTTCCGGGCTGAATCTGCTACTTCTTTAGGCTAACTTTGCAGGTCTTTCTACTGCTGAAAATCTCTGCTGAATACTGCCAAAAACGCTAGGTTCATGAGGAACAAAAACGCTAGGCTGATGGGGAACAAAAACTCTAGCTTCTGTGGTCTTTTGGCGATGGCAAACTGATGCAAAACGCTAGTGGCTGAACTTGCTGGCGATGACCTTCTGATGGAGAAAACGCTAGCATGGGGGTTCTTGCTTGGAGGGGGAAACTGCCAAGGTCCTGTTGAGAAGTTGCTTGCTGAGCTTGGCTCCTATTGCCTCTTCTGCCAAATAGTGCTAGCTCTAGTTTGCTTATATACAAACTTAGCAAAATTGCCCTACCTACTTTTGTTGGGAAAGTCACTTAAATTAATAAGTGAAAAATGCAAAAAATAGGTAAAATAGGCTAAATGCACTGGAAAATTCCCCTAACTGATTCTAATGGATTCTGATGGGAATACTGATGATCATGCTGTGTGCAACATAAGGATATGCATCTATGCTAAGTGACTGGGCATGTACGGTCTACGAATAGACTCACAAAAAGTGCCAAATCACTTCTAAATCTAGACTGACTGGACTGACTGAATCTTGATCATGTTGTAGCTTGTCCATGGACACATAGGGTTGGATGTGTCACGTGACAGCCTTTTTAAGGCACTTCGCAGAGACGTGCCCATGTTTCCTGCATCCAAAACACTTCCCCTCTTTGATGTAGTTGGCCCTCTCTCGAAGAGTGATCCGGGGTCGTGAATCCTTGTCTTTCTTATCTTGCGGACTCTTTTTCTTTCTACTTTCATTATTTGAAGTTTGTTGGGTTCTCTGAGTCAAGATCTTATCAGTGGGGTAAGTCAGATTGCGCGAGTGTATGGCAAAACCCCGGTTCGCATGACCCATCAATTCTTGAATAGAATTCGACTTTTGCTCTAAGCAGTAATCTCGGATCTCTATAGGAAGTCCGTAGCAAAATTGCTCAATCTGTTCTTTAAACGAGACCTTCTTAAATGAAGAAGCTGGTAGAAAAGAGCTTCAAAACCTCTCGGAATACACGTCCAAAGAATCTCCCTTGGTCATCTGAAGATGATTCCAAGCAATTCGTATATCTTGTTCGTACTCCCGAATCAGCCAAGAAGAAATAAAAATCCTTTTGAATTTCAACCATTTAACCGGAGCTTCCTTTCTCAGTAGAAGGGTAGACCACCATGTTTGAGCATTTCCCTTGAAGAAAGAGGTAGCCCTCCGAATCTTGGAGTGCTCTAAGTAATGCCCTCCAGAGAAAGCTATGTCAAACTGCTGTATGAAGGCCAAAGCCCTCGGAGCATCTCAAAATTCAGAAAAAGAGTCAAATTTAATTGACTGTCCACCTTCTTTAAATTCTCTGACTTTCTTGATTTTATCTTCGAGAAAGTCATCCTGGTTGGCTTTATAGAAATGCTTCTTCTTTGCTTAAAACATGTGATCGTTGGAGTCCGAACTATCTGAGGATAAGTCCTCTGTAGAACTGTCAGAAACTGGGCGAAACTTAGGCTTCTTTGCCTTTTTCTTGCCCTTTCGAAGCTTTGCTTTTTTCCTTTTCTGTCTTCTTCGCTCAAGTCAAAAGAGCTAGAAGAACTGTCAGAAGAAGAAGAAGAACTAGGTAGTCCTTCAAATCGTACACGCTTCTTTTGCTTTCTTGCCGATGCAAAAGTAGATTGATGACCCAAATAACCCGGGAAGTCGGTTCCTTTCTTCTGCTTTTTGGCTTTGTTGTCGCGTCCAAAAGCCCGTTGATCTGTGTCTGAACCACCTTTTCTAATTCTTGCTCTGTAAACATCCTCGGAGAAGGAGGTTTCTGGAGTGCCGGTTTGATGGGTGGCTCTGTGGCCTTCTGCCACTGGGGGGGTACTTCTTCGAAGGATTGCTGAGTCAAAAATTTTGCAAATCCTTCGCAATGTTAATCATCATCTTTGTTGTGTCGTCAACCAATTGCTGACGTTCCATCTCTTCAATCTTAGCCTGAGTAGGCCGAGGTGGGCTGTACTCTTCATGAGAATCTTCTTCGTGATCTCCTTCCGCATTCCCAGATACATAAGAAGTCGACTGATCTTTGGTGGAATCCATAAGTGTCGCGAGAAAAGGATCAAATTTCTCGGTAGATGAGAAATCGGTCGCGCTTTGGTACCACTGTAACAAACTCGCTTCTTTTATTTTCTTGCCGATGCAAAAGTAGATTGACGCCCCAAATAACCAGGGAAGTTGGTTCCTTTCTTGTGCTTTTTGGCTTTGTTGTTCACGTCCAAAAGCCGGGTGATCTGTGTCTGAACCACCTCTTCTAATTCTTGCTCTGTAAACATCCTCGGAGAAGGAGGTTTCTTGAGTGCCGGTTTGATGGGTGGCTCTGTGGCCTTCTGCCACTGGGGGTGTACTTCTTCGAAGGATTGCTGAGTCAAAAATTTTGCAAATCCTTCGCAATGTTAATCATCATCTTTGTTGTGTCGTCAACCAATTGCCGACGTTCCATCTCTTCAATCTCAGCCTGAGTAGGCCGAGGTGGGCCGTACTCTTCATGAGAATCTTCTTCATGATCTCCTTCCGCATTCCCAGATACAGAAGAAGTCGACTGACCTTTGTTGGAATCCATAAGTGTCGCGAGAAAAGGATTGGATTTCCCGGTAGATGAGAAATCGGTCGCGCTCTGGTACCACTGTAACAAACTCACTTCTTTTGCTTTCTTGCCGATGCAAAAGTAGATTAACGACCCAAATAACCCGGGAAGCCGGTTCCTTTCTTCTGCTTTTTGGCTTTGTTGTTCGCGTCCAAAAGCCGGGTGATCTGTGTCTGAACCACCTCTTCTAATTCTTACTCTGTAAACATCCTGGAGAAGGAGGTTTTTTGGGTGCTGGTTTGATGGGTGGCTCTGTGGCCTTCTGTCACTGGGGGTGCACTTCTTCGAAAAATTGCTGAGTCAAAATTTTTGCAAATTTTGGATCCTTCGCAATGTTAATCATCATCTTTGTTGTGTCGTCAACCAATTGCCGACGTTCCATCTCTTCAATCTCAGCCTGAGTAGGCCGAGGTGGGCCGTACTCTTCATGAGAATCTTCTTCGTGATCTCCTTCCGCATTCCTAGATATAGAAGAAGTCGACTGATCTCTGTTGGAATCCATAAGTGTCGCAAGAAAAGGATCGGATTTCCCGGTAGAAGAGAAATCGGCTGCGCTCTGGTACCATTGTAACAAACTTGGACACCCCAAGTCAAGATTCTACCGCGACACAGCAGAGATTCACTTCAAAACAGTTCACACTTCACAATTAAGTCGACACGGCCCGGCATAATTCCGCGCCTAGAGATATTGGCCCCAAAGACTGGCACCTCTTTCGGTATTTCTTTTTGTATTAATCTGTGTTCAAAGTACAAGAGAGTGGATAGGTGCTCACTCTCAGACTCTGTGTCCAGATGCTTTGAGAAGTGAGACCTTGCCCACTTATTTATTGTTTACAAGGGATGCCCAAAAGCAGAGCCCCAAAATCAAAAGCTTAAAAGCTTCTAAAAATAAAGCAATTTATCCCAAAAGCTGCTAATTCAGCCAGCATAGGATTTAGCCAGCGCAAAAGTAAGGAATTCCGTACAGCTGTCCGTACGCCTGCCACATCAGCATGCCAGCGTATTTTGCGCCGCAAATTCCGGGATTTCCGTACGGATGCCACGTCAGCCTGTTGGTGCATATTGCGGGGATCCGTACTGTCTGCCGCTTGTCATGTCCGGGGTCTGCTGCCATGTCACCCATTTGTGACACACTACCTCTTCCAAGAGAGAGATTCGGGATCTCTTCCTAGCGTTATGAGCCGCCGTGCTCAAGGAAGAGGTCAAATGAGTTTGAAGAATCTCATTTTGCAAGAGTGCATCAAACTCATTGAGAGAAGTTTGCTTCCACAAAAGGAGCTGACTAGCCCAAGCCGATGGTTGAACTCTTGGAAAGAAGATGGGTGCAAGCTTTTTGGTGAGGTCCAAAAGCCTTTCTTCCACGATGTCGTGGTAGTCATCAAGGCTCCTTTGAAGGTTTTTTACAAGCAAAGCTTGGGCTTGGATGTAAGCTTTGGTGTAAGTTGAAATTGGATGTTGAGGGCTTCTAACTTGGCGCTTAAGAGTGCTTGTGCATGAACGTATTCTATGGTAAGACGAGGAGGCTTCATGCAAAGACTATGAGGGGCTCTTTGGTTGGTGTGAAGGTTTTGCAAGTGGGTAAGATGGGACTTGGCTTTGTTGACCTTAAGATTGAGAGCTTTAAATTCTTCCAAAAAAAGGGATACAATTTTATTGAACTCCAAAGGTTTGTCTATGGCGGGTAAAATGAGAAGAAGCGGTGCAGAGGGAGAAGCAGTGAAATTGGAAGAGCTAGCGGAGAGAGAGCTGAAGGAAGAGGGGAAAGGTAAGGGGAGGATTAGTGAGGATGCCACTTTGAAGGGTATTGGAGAAGATGCCGCCATGGTTGGAAAAGGAGGAGCTTGCAATGCCGGATGAGGAGAAAAGGAGGGGCTTCCCTTACCAGAGGGAATGGAGAGTTGGTGGAGATCTTCGATTGGCAAGTTAGAGGTAAGCCCAAGGATTCCTTCCGGGCTAAAAAGAGTCTTCTTTGAAGAAATAATGGAGAGGTAGAGGTTTGAGCCGAGGTGATTTGCATCATCGAAGGAGGGTTGTTGAGGCTAGCCGCCAAGACGAAGCCAGAAAAGGTACTCCCGCCAATGGGAGGGGTATTAAGGGTTAGAGGAACTGCAAGGGTAGGGGGAGCGGAAGAAGATGCTTGGTGGTTTGAAGGGTTTGCCGCAAAGTTGGTGGTGGGAGGATCCGGGGGAGGAGCATCGGAAGCTCCATCCAACACCATTGGAGTAGGAATAAGGGCCATAGTTGCGGAAGAAGAGGATGGGGTAGGGGTCGCCATGTCGAACACCCAGGCTTTGGGTGGTAAGGGAAATGTTTTTGAAGGCTTTCGGTGCGGAGGGAAAACCGTTGCGAAGGTGAGAAACAAGTGGCTGCAAAGGCGGGAATAAGCAGGCAGCCGGATGTGCCGCAAGCTGGCGCCGTCTAGCCCCGGGTGAATGGCCCAGCCAGAGCAGAGTTGACGGAGCAGAGTTGATTGAATGCTACTTTTGCAAAGGCGGGAATAAGCAGGCAGCCGGAAGTGCCGCAAGCTAGCGCCGTCTAGCCCCGGGTGAATGGCCACTTCTGAGCGAGCGACCAAGCCAGAGCAGAGTTGACGGAGCAGAGTTGATTGAATGCTACTTTTAGTGGCTATGTTGGAGTAGAGTTAATGAGGCCACGTTGAGAAGCTTGGTTGTTGGTGCAAGGCCGCCCTCGGAAGTTGATAAGTCAAGAAGCTTAGTTGCTGGTGTAAAGCTGACCTTGGACCCCCGAGGTTGAAAGGTGCTGAGGCTGTGGTTGGAGACGTTGAGGCTGAGGTTGCGGCCACGACGGACGGTGAGTGTCTAAGGTGCCGAGGCTACGGGTGCAAAAGATTGATGCAAAAAATTTGAGGTTGCGGGTGCGAGCAGTGAGCTGTTGAGGCCGCAACTGCGGACAGAGAGCGCCTACGGGTGTGCGAGGTGAGTAGCCGAGGCCATCGACTGCGGATAGAGAGAGCCCATGGGTGAGGCCTGCGTTGGTTATCGAGGGGAGGCTTGCAAACTACGCCCAGACGCGTAGAGGAGGTTAGACTGAATGCCAGCTGCTTGTAGTCTCCTCCTTAGGTTAACATGTTGCTTCAGCTGCAGCGTGAATGGTAAGAGTCAGTAGAACCGCGCATGAGCTGACTGCAGAAGGGGAGATGTGCGAGGGAGGTCTCTTGCAAGTGCACACACGCTAGGTGGAAGAGAAACTGGAAAAACATAGGAATAGGGGATAGGTTGAGAGATGGCGTGCAAGGAAAAGGAAGAGAGGTGCGTTGAGAGATGGTGAAATTAGGGAGCAAGGGAGCACACAGAGATAGAGGACAAAGCTGGCGGACCACGCGAAGAGAAGGAAGCAGGGAAGACTAAGCGTACTCGGCGCATTCAAAGGCCAAACAGTTAAAACCATCAAAAATAAAAATTTGGGAACAAAGCTTAAAGGGGAAGGAAAAGAAAAGTTAGCTTGAGGGAGGATTCATGGGGATAGAGGGAAATATTTACAAGGAGAAGGAGGCAAGAAGGACAAGGCGCTCGTGGAGGAAACTAAGAAAAAAACGAACAAAGAAGGGAGGGCGGGGATTCAAAAGAGAAGAGAGAAGAAAACAAGTTAGTGCGACGGACGTCTGTAGCATAGCTATTTGGCACTGGTGGCATAGCTATTTGGCACTAACATAATGTCAATACTCAGGGAAGTGACTCGGATGGGGCACAGAGACTCTTTGAGTTTGTCAATCTCAAGACGTGAACCTAACAAGAAAACACACCAGCTCAACAAGCAAATCAATCACTCATCAATGATCGAAAAATCTGCGTATGTTCTTTCTCACCGCTCTAGGTCATTACGCCATTTCGGCACTCGAATGGATTCGAAATGCAACGACACTTTAGGAGGAGGTCTAAGACACCTAAGGGCACTATCCTACCAAGTCTAGTCGCAATCCGATAAGGTACCAAAATCACTATTTATCATGAAAAAGGTCCTGAAAACTGCAACAGAACTATCCAGAAAGGTTTCCCTAAGGTCTAGGAACACTCTCCTATGGTCAAAACGTCAAAAAACAGTGATTTAAGCACCCAAATCTGAACATTAGGCTCACTAATGCGTAGTCGCGAATCTCAACAAAACTAACAATGCTTACACTTTTCAGTCAATCCGCTAACACCCGGCATAGTTCCGTGCCCAGAGGAACTGGCCCCAAAACCTGGCACCCTTTCGGTATTTCTTTATTATATTAATGCTTGAGCAAAGTACAACTTCCGAAGGGTCCTCTGCTCTCAGACTCTACGTCCAGATGCCCTGAAGAGTGAGGCCGCTTGGGTCCTTTTATTCTTACAAGGGATGCCCCAAAAGCAGTAAACTCAAAAGCAAATTATCCCAAAAGCAACTTGGTCCAAAAACTATCAGAAAAAGCATCAGCGCAATTTGCAAAAATCCGTACAGGATGCCACATCAGCACTATCAGTGCAAATCACGAAAATTTGTATTGTCTATCCGTACACTCTACCACGTCAGCATGTTGTCATCGCAAATTCCTGAAGGCCACGTCAGCTTCCGTACTGCCACGTCAGCATCCGTCTACGGGTGGTCATTCCACATCACCATTTTGTGACATTACTCCCCTCTTGAAAGAATTGTAATCGCCCTCAATTACGCCTGCAAAATCAGACATAAGCCATAAACCAATTCAGTAGACACTGACTCTAAGGACCAACGTACTAGATGACACAAATCTAGCACTTCTACAAAGACGACAGTCACATCACATTCAGATTACATCACATAGAATCCACGACCGTGATTCTTGGTTGCGTATTTAGCAATCACATCTAGATCCGCACCGGACCTCATTGATGTCGATCAACTAATCCCATATCAAGATCACATCCATGGATTCTGTTCTGAACTAGAAGCATGATTCCTGGTAATGTATTTAGCAATCGCATCTAGATCTATCACAGATCTCACTGATGTCGGATTGACTAATCCCATATTGCGATCATGTCCATAGATTTCTACACTCTAGCACTGTCATGTGCGAGTGATCATTCCATCTGTACTCGAGCACTGTCGTATGCAAGTAATCATTTCCGGGGATCCCAATCCATCACTAAGTTCATATTGAACAGAGTGGTCCAATCATTCAGTTCTAGTTCTGTGGCCATCTTGTCCCGCAAGAACTCTTGAAGCGCGCACGACGGTTCCATTGAATTATTCGTGATTCAAAATTCATGATTTGATATCAAGTTCATTCGGGAGCTATTACTGCTCCAAAATCATCATCCATTATCATCGATTTTCACCTATTATTTGCACACATCTAGCAAGTTTTTCCAGAGAACATTAATCTCATACATAAATCAAATTCATCTTCGGAAATTCCTATTTCAAAGTTCTTCATTCACACACTTAGTTCATACTAAACATGATGTTTCAATCATCTAGTCATCTCATCTGTCCAGAAGTCTTGATGCACCTAGATCCTTATGTAGCCATCTCATCTCTCAGGAACTCTTGATGTGCTCACCACAGTATCCAGTCATCTCATTCATATGGGAATCTTGATGCACTAGAATCATTCAACATGCATCGTGATCTATTCATTCAAATTCATCATTTTTATCTTGAATCAACGGATCCATTCTTCAGCTTCCGTCGCTACCAATCTCACCATCTCATCCTTGATTTCACCTACAAACAGGCAAGGAGATGGCTCACCTCGTTGCAAAATAGTGGATGTTCAGCTCCATGCTTCCCAATTCATACAGATGCGAGTTCCTCGCTCCTATTTCTGGTTATTTGTCACAGACAACCAGATTGTCAGTACATCAGTATCCCTTTTAGTGTCCTTTCTAGTATCTAGTTCGTCTTCTGGTCAACAGTTCTGTTCCAGCTCTTCCTGCAAGTGCTCTTCTTGCGAGTAAAGTTTTTGCTTTTCTGCACTCGTCTATCCTATCAGCTTTCCACCCCGTCCTGAGAGGAGACTCAATGGCCTCACGCCATCTCGAGTGAATCTCATCAATCGGGTATTCCTTCAAGTGTTTCGCAGATCTTGGTTCTTTGGAGTAGTTGATTGTAGTTGACGCTTGTACTTCTCTCTAGCAAACTTCTCTGCCGAAAAATTTGCCCAAATCTTCATTCTTTTCTTCAATTCTCGTATCGGATTTCACCTTTTCTTTGCCTTTCCTCTGAGAGGTGCTATCTTGTCAAATTCTCCACGAGAACCCATGTGTAATCTGGGATTCTTTTTGGCTTATGCCCTATAAGAAAGAGCGATGAAGATAGGAGCGCGCCCAATGTGCGATGAAGTAAGGGTGGGAGTGACTAATAAGTCCGGGGTCAACGCACGAAGATTCTTCAATAACAATTTCACGAATTGTGCCCAAGTGCCATGTCTGCTCATTGATAGGACTGATATGCTTTGAGAAAGCACACGCCTGATACTTTGATACCACTGTCACAAGCTTGGGCACCCCAAGTCGAGAATCCGACACGACACACAAGTAAAACACTTAAAATACTTCAAAACTTTAAAATCACAGTTCAATTTTGGTCGACACGGCCCGACGTAGTTCCGTGCCTAGAGGTATTGGCCCCAAAACCTGGCGCCCCTTTCGATATTTCTTTTTTATATTAATGCTTGAGAAAAGTACAACTCCCGAAGGGTCCTTTGCTCTCAAACTCTGCGTCCAGATGTCCTGAAGAGTGAGACGCCTTGGGTCCTTTTATTCTTACAAGGGATGCCCCAAAAGCAGTAAACTCAAAAGCAAATTATCCCAAACACAACTTGGTCCAAAAACTGCTAGAAAAAGCATCAACGCAATTTGCGGAAATCCGTACAGGCTGCCATATCAGCAATTTTAGCGCAAATCACGGAAGTCCGTGGTGTTTGTCCATACACTCTGCCACGTCAGCCTGCTGTCAGTGTGAATTGCAGAAGGCCACGTCACCATCCATACTACCACATCATCATCTTTCTGCGGGTGGTCATCTTGGGTGCTTAGAATAGGTGGAACCTTCTTAACACCCTCGATAATGTCAAATGGTGCCTTCCCCGTTGATGTATGAACCATGTTGTTGTAGGCAAACTCCACCAAGGGCAAATACTTATCCCACTGAGTCTTCTGATCAGAGATATATGCCTGGATGGAAAGAGAACGAGAATTGTAGCCATGTACCAATATTCTCCTAGATTGCCTCCAAAACAAACTGTTAAAGCGGGGATCTCTAGTTGAAACTATAGACTTAGACATACCATGTAGTTGAAAAATCTACAAGACAAACAGTTTAGCCAATTGATCTAGTTGAACTGTTTTCTTTACCGGGATAAAGTAAGCATGTTTGCTAAGTTTGCCGATGATTGTTCAAATGTCATCATGTCCACTTTGAGTCTTGGGAAGATAAAAAATGAAGTCCCCATTGCTATACTTTCCCACGGTCCGCTAGGTATAGGTAAAGGTTGTAGAAGACCTGGTGCTTGATGCCAAACTTGACCTTTTGGTATACTAAACAACTGTAAACAAACTCGTCCACGTCCTTTTTGAGCCTCGTTCAATAGAAGAACCATTCCGCACCTTTCAAGGTGGTATCTATGCCACGATGGCTTGAAAAAGGTGGACAGTGGCACTATGTCAAAACCTTATTCCGGAATGCTTGTGTAACACACAATATATTTTTCGCATCAAATAGCCTTCCTCTAGGGAATACCCTGCAATTACCTCCCCACTCTGTAACCGGTGAACAATGTTTGCAAAATCTGGATATGTGGCATACTAATCTACCATATCCTTGAAGCTCTGATGATGAATCACCAAAATAGCCAAAATTAGTGGCTTACGAGGCAATGCATCTGCCACCATGTTTTTTTGTCCCTGAATATGGACAATCTAAAAGTGAAATTGTGACAAAATGTTTTCCCACCGCATCGGCTTGTCCAAAAGTTGTTTCTGAGACGAGTAGTATTGCAATCTCTGGTGGTCGGTGAACACTGTAAAATCGGCTCCAAGTAAAAAGTGTTGCCACTGAGTAAGAGCAGCCAAAAGCTCTTTCTCATAAGTCTGTACAACCCGTTCTTGTCATGAAAACATTCTGCTCTCATAAGCTATAAAATGACCCTCTTGCGTTAAGACCGCTCGAAACTGTGACCACAGGCATCAGAGTAAACTTCAAATGGGTTTTGCAAGTATGGTAACACTAACACTAGGCCAGTTGTTGTCAACTTTTCTTCGAGAGTCTTGAAGGCTGCAATCTTACATGGTCCCCACTTTTTGTGTCAAAACATGCAAAGGAGAAGCAATTTGCGCACATTTTGGAATGAATTGCCGATAGTAAGAGCACAAACCCAAAAAGCTTCGAACCTTGTGTCAAAGTTACACGGAAGGGGGGCCTCCGGAACGTTTTCGGAACGGGGGGCCCCCTGGAAAAGCGGAACGGGAACAGGGGCTAGAATGGTAAGCTTAAAATATTTAAATTAGGTTGGAATTAACCTATAATATGTCAGTAGAGAGCCATACACACCCATTAGTCCAAGTAGAATCCTATTTAGGCATGCTTTGCAATGATTTTTAATTCTTAAGGCTTACACATGATTGCAATACACAACGACGGGCCGACGCAATAATCGGTTGCAAACGCACTACACACAACACATGAACTGGGATCATCCTTCACAAAAGCATCTTGATTGAATGATTCTTCATAGAAAGAACATTAACTTAAAGTTGAATAGAGGCCAAACTCCACTCAAAAGCCACTCAAAATCTTGAAGCAAAAAGATGATAGATTATGAAGATGGCTTACAAGGCCAGCCAAGGCGCTACAAAAAGACAAGTGGAGGGTAGAGTAAGAGAGCCTTGAGGCTTGAGGGAAGAGGGAAGAGGGAGAGATGGAGCTTCAAAGTTCAAGAGTTAGCCTTGAGGGAGAGATGGAGAGAGGGAGAGTGAGGGAGAGATGGAGCTTCAACTTTCAAGGCTTGAGCCTTGAGGCGCAAGGGAGAAGGAGAGAGCTTGAGGTTGGGAGCTTGACACCTGCCGGGGGGATGACAATGAGGGCTTGAGCAATGAGCTCGAGCCTTGAGGGAGGGGTGAGATTGAGTTTCCAAGCTTTCCCATGAGGCTTTGAATAGGAGAGGCTAGAGCCCTCCCCCTCTCCCCAAACGTTCAAACTTCACAACGTGCCCAAGCCCTAAACGGCCAGAATTTTTGAAAATCTGAAAATGGCTATTTTTTTGCATTGCCGTTCTGCCCAGCCTCGTTCCGCATTCCGGTTAAGCTTTGCAACGGAACACCGTTCCGTTTCCATTCCCGTTTCGGATGCTAGAGTGGGTTAAAAACACGTTCCGGGAACGGGAGGGCCCCGTTCCGCCCGTTCCATGTTACTTTGCCTTGTGTATATTCTTCAAATCGGGCCAATCTCGAATAGTATCAATCTTGTCTGGGTCCATTTTTACACCCTCTACAAAGACAATGTGTCCCAAAAAGTGTCTCTTTGGAAAGAATAGTTCGCTCTTTTTCCCATTAACCACGTGTCGATGTTGGTGCAGTGCCAGGAAAACTTGTAATAGGTGGTGTCTGTGCTCTGCCTCACTCTTGGAAAATACGATGATGTCGTCGAAAAAGGTGATCTATACTCTCAAAAAATCATGTCCATCATCCCTTCCTTGAACTCCTTGGTCTTCTTGCTCATCTGTTTATTGTCAGAAGAGGATGAGCTCTCCTCCCGTGGACCGCTAGATGGCCTCCCATGCCTACTAGACTTTTTCAGAAATTTACTTTTCTTGCTTTTTTCTTTGCTTCTTCCGTCTTTTCTCATCCTCAATGGAACTAGAGGACGACGAACAGTCGGAACTCTTGGAAGACGAAGGAAAACTTGAGTCATCCTTGAAACAAGCATGCTTCTTGGATCTGCTTGCCACCTCGAAAGTCGACTTTCGGCCCAAATAACTAGGGAAATCTACCAATTTCCTCTTCTTCCGAGAGTGCTGTAAGCCTTTCATTATTTGGTTCATCTTCTTTTCAAGAGCTTTGTCCAGCTCTTTCTGCAACTACTGTTTCCGCTTTTCTGCACTCGTCTACGGTCTATCCTTCAACTTTCTTCCCAACTTGAGAGGAGAGTCTATGGTCTCACGCCATCTTGAGTGAATCTCATCAATTGGGTAATACTTCAAGTGTTTCGCAAATTTTGGGTCTCTGAAGTACTTGATGAGTCCTTTCACAAACGTCTAAGTACTTGATGAGTCTTTTCACAAACGTGTCAACCTGCAATTGACGTTTATCCTCCCCTCTGGCAAACTACCCCACCGAAAATTCGCCCAATTCTTCATTCTTTTCTTCAGTTCCCGCACCGGGTTTCAACTTTCTTTGTCTTGTTATCTTCGTCAGATTCTCCGCAAGAACCCATGTGTGGTCTTGCGTTCTTTATGGCTTATTCCCCTTAAGATAGAGCGATAGAGACAGGGGCGCATCCGATGCATGATGAACTAAGGGTAGAAGTGGCTATTAAGTATGGGGCATGGACACGAAGGTTCTTTGACAAACAAAATCTTGACTGCTCTATCAAATTCTCCTCGAGAACCTATGTGTCGTGTAGATTGGATCGGATCCTCCATAGAAGAAGAATCTTTATGAGCTCTGATACCACTATTATAGGCTTGGATACTCCAAGCGAAAAATTAATAGCAACACACGAACAGAAACTGCAACATCACTGAATTTAGAGAGAGAGAGAGAGAGAGAGAGAGAGAGATCATGGCGGAGTTTTGTGCCTAGAAGCATTGGCCCCAAAGACTGGCGTCCCTTTCGGTATTTCTTTATTATTATACTCGCAACTGTACAACTCCCGAGGGTCCTCTACTCTCAAACTTTGAGTCCAGATGCTCTACAGAGTGATGCCTTGGGGTCCTTTTAAACTTACAAGGGATGCCCAAAAGCACTTCTCTCAAAAGCATTAAAACCCAAAAGCATTTGCTCCCAAAAGCTAGTGCTGAAAACAACCAAATTTGCCAGCATAATTTGCGAAAATCCATATAGTTTGCCACGTGGCACAGCCAGTGCAATTCGCGAAAATTCCGTACAACGGTTGCCACATCAGCATTCATACCGTTTGCCACGTCAGCATGTTAGCGCGTTCTACGGAATCTATCCTCAGAGTCCAAGCTTTGGGTTTTTAGGGCTTTAGGCCCCTCGGCCAGTGCTCCATAAGTTCTTTCAGTTGGTTGGCTCAGTTTCTCTTGTCCACTCAGTCATTTCTCTTCCAATTGGACATGCCACGTCATCACTTTGTGACAACAAAATCTTGGAGATAAAGTCCAAGAGTACTCATGGTGAGCTTATAGTGACCAACAGACCGACTCCTAATGACTTGGCGACAGTGCGCATATTTCCCTTGCTATTCATGCGCTTCTCCTCAAGCTTTCTTCTCTTGATATTTACACGTGAGCACTTGTGCGCAGCTCAGGTTCATCGCAGATCGCAACGATGAGTACAACAGCTTCTGGAAGATCGATTCTGGGTAACTGGTGATGTGTGTGGCGCATAATGTAGGGGCTTTCATAGGACGTGAGGGACACTGTGTCCATGGTGGGTTTGATTGCACTCGTTCGTGTTCACAGCAAGAGAATGCACGCAGAACTTAAGAAAGCCTTCGAAGGGCAAGTGAGAAGCTTCGATTACGGGAAAGAAGTGAGATTCGTTGTCCCCAAAGTCATACTCGTTCTCCTATACACTTGCTAGTTTGTGAACTTGAAATTGATGTTTGCCTCTGTAAGTAACCATGGTTCTGAGTATTGGAACGTGAACATTGCTCCCCGATGACACTGTGGTGCATGCACAATTGGTTGGAGACATTGTCGACAGTGTGCTGCATTTGGAGAAATCCTTCCACCAGCTGTGTGTGGCTAGTGTCCTTGACACCAGGGAGATTCTCGCTTACACTTTCCACGTAGGTACCTTTACTGTGAACATAGCAGGGCATGTGATTGCCTTTGCCGAGAGAAAAGCATAATCTACTTGCGGATGTACAATTTGTGTGTGTGTGTGTGTGTGTGTCTATACCAGCTTGGTTCTTAGTAGGAGAGGTTTTTTACCTTGGCATTCAAGTTCACCAAGCTGGTATAGACACACACACACACACACACACATAACCAGCTGTACATACTTTGTCAAGTGCTACTTTCTTGACTCTGCCTGGCAGTTAAGGTAAACATCTGCAACCTTCTATTCACCGTTTGTTCTTGTTGGCCTACCATCAGGGGGCCTTCGTTTAGTGTTGGTTTTTTGCAAGTGACGTGGCAAACTACTCACGTGCACAACACATGATTCCTCTTCAAGATAAGCACATGGTGTAGATACTCTTGACGCGCTTTCCAACCTAGCCACATAGGCCAAGATGAGTGAGGTGCATGTGGGTGAGAGCAACAACACAAGTGCACATACCAAGAAGCAAAGGGGACTTGGAGCTCAAAAGAGTGTCAATGGGGGAGCGGCAATGTGGGTGAGAGCAACAACACAAGAGCATAGACCAAGAAGCAAAGGGGACCTGAAGCTCAAAAGAGTGTCAATGGGGAAGCGGCAGTAGGCTCCACCAACAAGCAGCATAATGTAAGGCAGATGTGGCCTACGCAACAAGCAGCAGGTGCAGATGCTGAAGATGAGGAACACCTAGAAGCCGAAGAGGGAGCTTTGCAGCAACAAGCTACAAGCGGGCCTACACTCTCGGCACCCCCTCCTGACCCATCAGAGTTTTGTCTCAAGGGCACGATCATTTCTGTTATACCTCCGCTTTTGCTTCCATTTAAGTTTTCTGTTCCTTTCCTGTGTGCTGACTTCTCTGAGCTAGCGATATCAATATGATCTAGGGTACTGCGTGCCTTATTCACAATTTCCATCTTTGTCTGCATGATTCAGTAAGATAAATGCACTCAGTCGTCCCACAATGAAAAGGCGTTTCTTTAAAATACCGCTCTTAGTCTTTTCAAGAGAAGGCAGAACGTGATGGTGTTCTTTTACCTGCTGCATGCAAGGTGCTTCAAGCTCCTATTTACCATAGAGGAATCAGGAAGAAGAGTAGAACTTTTAAGGTCATCTCCTCGCTCTTGTTGTCAAGTGACAGGAGACAAAACTTACTGTTTGATGTCCCCCAAGGCACAAGTATGCAGCTTATGAGCAACTTATTGTCTCATTGTAGAGGCGCTAGCTTGTTAGGACTATTTACGATGTGTTTGTGAGTTTCCTTTTGGACCATGTCTAGTTACATTGTGTCTTTGAAGCATATCTAAGTTTCAATCTTTGTGATGGTTGAAAGCTAGATTTTTGGAGCTGCACCTTGGCTTGGGTTGGTCGTATTGAATCTCACAAGTTCTTAGTTTTAATTAATGCTTACATTAACAATTTCGGTAAGTTAGATTATACATGTATAGTCCGTGTAGTGGATTATTTGAGTTTTTCTATAGCTCTTTTATGTCCAGTCAGAAACACATGCTCGAAGCAAGTTGGCTTGCTCTCAATTGAAGGTGTGCGCATGTTTTGTGACAGGCCAGGGGCCGTAGAGCAGGCCTGGAGCAGACCAGAGAAAGATTTCAGTAGGCAACAAGCAGTGCGTTGGAGATGCTTGGCCTCATATGTGGTGAGAGTTGCAAATGATAAGTACAATGGAATCATAGTTGCATTAAAAAGTCCAATGCCCACTAGCTGGTTGTAGCAAAGCTGACTTCTCTCAAGTCAACAGCACGTTCTTACTCTGTATATTTATTGAAGATGCAGAACAAGACAATTTTGCGTATCTGATAGCTGGAGCACTTACATCACTCTGTTTTGTAAGAACAATTGACGCGAAGCATAGGTTTTGGGATATGGTAGGTCATAGCATGCTAGGCTTCATTATGGGTGGGTCTTCCTTAGCAGTTGTAGCGCCATGAGAGGAACTCAATGCATAGACATTTGTTTTAACAGTGTGCTCTGGTATATGTGCATACTGAATATAGTTTGTTGTCTTATGGATAACTTGAAACTTGCACTTCCTTTTGAAGATGAAAATGGGCTCTGCCTGGATTCCTCTAGGTAAATATGTTATGTCGCTTCAAGTTGGGGGGAGGGAGGGGAGGGGGGAGAACAAACACATATGATGTGTGTGTGTGAAACATTACTAAAAAAAAAGAGTGTGTGTAGAAATACGTACACATATATGTGGAAAGATGAAGGGCAAAAGCAATCACGCGTTACTAAATTGAAAGACTAAAGTACCCAAAGAGTGGGTCTAACGGTAAGGCTTTGGCCTCTCATCCTACAGGTTGTGGGTTCAAATCCCCATTGGGTCACTCGCTAGAGGGACACCTTGTGCTCACACCTGGTGTTCACGTTGCTAGGGCTCTTGCCCTTGGACACTCGAGTGCATCCTCCTCCTGGGGTGGGTCACCCGAGGAAGAGGTTCCTAGCCGGTTGCTACGAGTTCTCTGCGTCATTCCTAGCATGTGGTGCATCAATTAGGTGGCCAGGGTGATGCCTACGTGTGGCTCTTGCCCGAAGGTAAGTGGCCCTTGCCCGACCATGTAACATAGCTAATATTTGGAAATTGGAAGGGATAAGCACCTCCCCCTGTGAGCCCTCTGGTGTGTGTCGAAAAAAATAAAAATTGAAAGACTTTATGTAGAGAACTGAAATTGAACAAGAGACTTAGACTACACAGATACAAGGATTGCGACTAAATAGATATTTGGAAGTACAATGATGAGAGAATCCAGTTCAGAGTGTTACTTGTTGTAAGAAGATTGCAGTGACAGCAACAAATAGTATAGTCGACATCAGGATAACCCCAAAAAGGAGTAGCGGGCCTCTATTTATAAGTGTCGGTTGCTTATGGAGTAGGGAATGGTACGGCACTGACCATTCCCTGTTTTGAGGGCGACCCCATTTGGCGAAATTGGGGGGGGGGGGAGCCGGGATCCATGGGGAAGCCCTTAAAACGGGGAATCAATGGTAGACCATTCCCGGCCGTCAAAGTTCCAGGGTGAGGGGGGTCAAAAAGCGATAGCTCAAGTCATTCCCTAGAACGACAACGACCTCCAAGCAAATTCCGCCCTATGACGGCAAAGGTTGTAGGCATACATTCCAGGGGCAAGCACCGGGAGCATGCTGATATTACGGCTTTTAATAGCCAGTAATTGGACAGCCCAAATTGGTAGTCCCCCCTCCTTGGATTTTGACGGCTTCGTCACAGCCTACCTATGTTCTTTAATTATGGATTATCTAGCTGCTTTTTTAATGAATTTTGGCAAAAATGAGTAGCTTTTGGTGCTCTGGTATTAATGAATTTCCCTAGAAAAAGGCGACCCCGCCATGGTGCAGGGGAGGATTTTTTTGAGGGAAAGGTCACTGCTGGTCATGTGTTGAGGTGGCAAATGATGGTTGGTGTAGAGTACAGAGGAGAGGAGGATTTTTTTGAGGGAAAGGTCACTGCTGGTCATGTGTTGAGGTGGCAAATGATGGTTGGTGTAGAGTACAGAGGCTGCTGAAATTTAGTATGTGTGCTGAGTTGTCGAGTATTTGACTGTTCATGGGGCAGATTTTGGTCGGGAATGTCTAGTAGATGAGATACCTCCGACCAATGACCATGACAGTGTAGGGAGTGGTCGTTTAGTGACCATTGGGCAACCGGTGGAGGCCGAGAGCCCCGATCTAAACAAGAAATGGTCACTAAACGACCATTCCCGGTCGTCAAACATCCAGAGCGAGGGGGGCCAGGCTGAGGCTGCAGAGTTGCAACAGTGACTTCTGAGCAAATTCCGCTCTGTTAGAGCAACGGCTCTTTCCCAGTGCTGATGTGGCACAAGTTGATGAGACCCAGTGGTATTCTGCATGTTGAGCTGGCGGCGATCCGTGCATTGTACTGAGTGATTCCAGCGAGGAAAGCTATGTAGATGGACGGCTGAGAACCTCTGTCCCCCTCCCTTGGACTTTGACGGTAGTCTATGGACCCGGGTGCCTTCTTTTGGTTCCCGGTTTCCTTCTAGCTTGCTCTCTTTTTCGAATGATCATAACTTCTCAAAGACTGCAACTTTTATTGGAATGGGGCTGGTAGCCTCCTCGACCTAAATGAAAAATATGACATCCATAGTAATGTTTAACTGTGCAAAGCGTAATCTCTTACATTATCAAAGTTTTCTCTAGAAAAACCAAATTTGAAGTAGGCATGCAAAGACAAAAGGCCTCATCCTACCAACAAACTTAGTACCAAAGATACCATCCACATGAATCAATCCATAAGAAAGGAACAAAGACAAACATGGCTTATGGTTGAAAATGTTTAGCCTGTATTTCTCATGTATTACTTGCCAAAGGGGACAAGCTATCTTTATAATATGTGCACAAGCAGAGGGGTGGATCCCAACAGCTCGTAGAGCCATTCTTAAGAGTGGGTTACATCTAGGCCAAGTCATTATCATCGTCCATTGTCATTGCTCAATACCATCACCCACTAGTATGTCTTGATTAAACATAGTTGCTGTCCAAGACAAGTTTCCAATTGATATTTGGCGGGTCTCGGCTGATGTGAAAGGGCAACAGCTTCATTGTCTAGAATTTGTCTTGTGAGCATAGTTATGATGTTACTAGTAGCTAACCTATGCTTGAGGCCATTGCCCCACATCAAAATCCAACCCTATAGCAAGAGTAATAAAGAACTTTTTAGCATTAAGCAGTTTAATAAGTAAAAAGCGTAGCATGGTTTCCATGTTCTAGTTCTTGCTATTTAATCATCTCGACTTATTCACTTATTGAAATATGTAGCAAAAAACAATCCAAAAAATAGTGTCACTATAACAACCAACCCAATCTAAGTCTAAAATATGACAGCAATAATATCCCCTTGGGATAAAGCAACCCAAGTTGTAAAGTGTCACTCAAGGAGCGAAAGATCCTTTTGATGCTTACACCCTGGGCTATGCATAAATCTGCTAACCTCTGAGACTACAAATTGAATAACTGTATTCGTGTTTCGATATAAATAAGACATCCATAAAGATTGGCATCAACAAGATATCCAGCATCATGAAGATTCAATTCAAAACATGTTTCCATTGGAGTAGCATTAGGCTTGTACTCCTCAAATCCAAACTTGCATAGTCATGTCTTTGTGTATCTTGTTTGACACAAAGCAACAAACTGTGTAAACTATATGCCCAAGTAATGATGCAAAAGCCCCAAGTCTTTCATCTTGAAAGTGGCATCCTATTCAATTTTAAATTCAGCAATGTGTGTCTCATTCAGACCAGTAATCGACAAATCGCAATGTGTGTCTCATTCAGACCAGTAATCGGCAAATCATCTACATACAAACGATGATGAGAAATACATCACCCTCACATTTGACATACAAGATGTTTTTAGTTGGATTGTTATGAAAGCCTTGTTTAACCAAATGAGCGTCAATTTTCTTAAACTCGAGCACGAGGAGACTGCTTCAGCCAATACAAAGCTTTCTTATATTTGTACACTTTCTTTTCCTGTCCTTTCTTAACAAAATTTCAAAGCTACATTACATATACTTTATCGAATGCACCATTCAAGAAAGCAGTAACAATGTCTCATTGATGTACATTCCATCCAAAGTAAGCCACCAATGCATATAGAAAACAAACAGTAGTCATACAAGAAGTGGGAGCAAAAGTCTTTTCGTAGTCAATGCCTTTAAGCTGTGCATAACCTTTTGCAACAAGTTTAGCCTTGTAACAATCAATCTCACCATCCAGGCTTACATTTCAACTTGTAAACCCATTTTGTACCAATGGCCTTCTTACTAGGAGGCAAATCACATAAAGTCCATGTTTCATTCTCTATAAGTGCATCAAATTCTAATTGCATTGTATCCATCCGGTTTTTGAATTCTGTTTTCATTTTTTAAAAAAAACGAGGCTCCTCTTCATCACACAAACTAGAAACATCCAAAGCATAATAATCTAAAGTATATGATGCATGGCGAGAATTTGAACAAGTATGAGTAGACATAGGTGCATCCAATTTATTGTCGTGCATAGTATACACCAATAATTTTGGCATACCCCTAGCCTCTTCATTCTTATCCCTTTCCACATCAAGTATATCATGTACATCTACATCAATAATAGGCTGATTTGTAACATCTTCAAAAAACCCCGTAGATTGTATATTTGCCTCATTGGAACTTACATTCAAGTTTCTACCATTAAAAGAAGGTAACAAAGTGTATAAATGTCCTGTGAGCTTACATAATTGTCTTTGGTACATGATAACAAAGGCTAATCAGAATCTTCCACAAATACAATGTTGTGAAACCATGATACATTTTGTTTGTGGATGGTATAACTTGTAACCTTTTCTTTTAGGACGATAACCAACAAAAATACATTTGATAACCTTATCATTCAATTTTTTGTGATGCATTTGTGATACCAAAGCATAAGTTGAATAGCCAAAACTCGCATGTGATCGATAGATGGCTTCTTATCATGCCATTCTTCATAAGGAGTCATAGACTACAAGGCTTTGATAGAACATCTATTAAGTACATAAGTAGCACACATGACAGCTTCAAACCAAAATGAATGTGGTAAAGCTTTACTCTTGACCATACATCATGCCATCTCCGTAAAAGAAATCCGTTTTTTCTTTCAATAACATCAATTTTTTGAGGTGTATACGGCATTGTACATTGGTGGTTTACTCCATTTCTAGTCAGATATACATTAAATTTGTGAGATATATACTCTCCTCTCGATGTGTGGAGGGTGTCCATAGTATATTTAGAGACATTTTTAGCCATGACCAAAAATTGCTTGAAAACGTGACCACTTCAAAATTAGCTTTAAGCGGATACACCCATGCGCAATGCCTGGAGTAATCATCAATGAATGTCATGAAGTACGTATAACTACCCAAGGATGAAGTTTGCATAGGTCCACAAACATCACTATGCACAAGTTGCAACCTTCATGCAACCCTTAATGAACCGTCCTCTGAAAACTTTGAACATTGTATCTTACCCAGTAATTTTCCCTCCTTAAGGATTCATCTAGTTGTACAACATGTAAGTATCACTAATAGCTCATGTAGCATGAAGGAGAGTTCCCATGATTGCAATGTTTTCAACATTCTTGTTAAGCACATACAATCTTCGTTCAATCACTAAAGAGCGTCCCTAAGGGGATTTACTCTCTATAGAAAAGGGCATGTCAGTTGGAGTAAGAAAACCCCCATTTATAACGTGTAAGGTAAATATGATCCCTCTTTTTTACACCTATAAAATTTTCAATTAAAACTACTATTTTTACCAATATCTCTTACATAACCTTATATAGGGTCATTATACATGAAACTATTTATTGTGGGAAGTTATGAGCTATTAAACCACAATTCAAGATTTAAAAAGGCATTTAGCATTTGTCAAAGTACAACCAAGCCATAATTGGGCTTCCTAACTCCATAACGCTAGAAAGCGGACAAGTTTGAAAGAAACAACTTTGATCAAAATGGTGATGGTCCTTTGTCTCCTCTATGATTCATATGACAAAATTATCAAAGAAAAGAAAAATAAAACCGATCATATAAAGAGAACCAGCCACATAAGAAAGGATTCATATAATAGACATCCTAGGTCAAATGCATTAATTTCCATCCGGGATTCCTTTGGAATCATGAATTCAAAACCAAAAGTGGCTTTCCACGTCAGAGGCCCCTCGTCCCCCCTCCGCCTCCTCTATGATCGCCATTGAGACTCGGTTGCATCGCGATGGTGGCCTTGAACCCCTCCTCGTCGCCTCTTTTTCCTTCTCCCCTCGTTGACCCTGGCCCAACCCCAAGGCAAACTGGATGCCATAAGCCCACGACCCCTCCCCGCTGGTTCGCCTTTTGAATTCAACCGCTCTGCATCCCCTGATTCGTCATTTCTCTTGCCTTTGCATCCCCTCATTCCCTGAACCTAGATGAAGATCGCAGCCTTGCTTGTATCTCTCTCCCCACGTGCCCCTCACCCCCCCCCCCCCCCCCCCCCCCCCCCCACTTCCTTCCTCCTTGTGCGAGAAAGAACTCCCAAAGTGTGGCTCGGCTCTGCAGCCCTGCACAGAGGGCATTGAGCGCCCTCTTTTCGTCCTGTGTCCCAATTGTCGCACGAGTGTCTGCAACAACTCAAAAATGCAAAAAGGGTCCTCTCTATCTTCCCCTCGCCGCCACAAATGGCATCTCGATTCTCCTTATGTCTCTCTCTCTCTCTCTCTCTCTCTCTCTCTCTCTCTCTCTCTCTCTCTCTCTCTCTCTCTCTCTCTCTCTCTCTCTCTCTCTCTCCCCGTGTCATCCCTCCTCGTTGGATAGATCCCATTTGCTTTTCCTTTGCGAAAGCACCTTCCTAGATTCCTACAAAAACAAATGAAAAAAGATTGTAGGGACATACTAGAGTAACTGCAAAGTTTTAATAGCATTTAATCTACTCGCTTCACATTCAAAACACATAAATTCCCCCTAAAGTTGAATCAAACCTTTGAAATTGCAGAGGAAAAGAAGATTCGAATCAAATCTTTGAGATTGCAGAGAAAAAGAAGAACCCCCCCCCCCCCCCCCCCCCCCCCCCCCATCCTGCGTGCACAGTATCTTCCTTTCTCTATGTTTGTCTCGCCTTGACACAAACTGTCTCCCTCTCTCTATTTCCACCATCGTGCTCCCGTAGACCCTCTAGGTCCTAATCTCTCTCTCTCTCTCTCTCTCTCTCTCTCTCAGTGCAGCCGTTTTTTGACCTAGTAGACAGCAGTCCACTCTTTTGATCATAACTTCTTCATCCGAACTCCGATTTGGGTGATCTATAGCCTCAATCGAAGAGCACGAAGTCCTCTACGCATTGATGTAAAGACAGAAATTTTCAGAGTTATGGAAGGCGTTTCTGTAGCAGCATTTCCGAAGTGAACAGGTTCAACAAAATTGATTCTCATCTCCTATTTTACATACAATGTCTTCCGGCACTCGCAAGGGTTCTTCTTCAACAAGGTCCACAACCATTGTGGAAAATGATCCAAAATCTCCTAAGTGTGGAGATAGCAACACAACCACCCAACCAACGACATCGGAAACCATGATCATGGCATACTTGGTATCATTGCAAGAGACCGTAAACAAACAAGGCGAAGACTTACGAGCACTTGCAATGGAGAATGGCACACTAAGGGTACTTGTGGTTGAGAATGAGAATCTCAAGAGGACACTTGAGATGCAAACAACACGTTTGATGCAACTTGAAGAGGAAGTCAAGGAATGTAAACGCTCTCTTGTGGACTTGAATGCTTTGAAGGAGCGGATGAGCAAAGTAGAGCATGACCATGTATTGAAAGAGGAGAAATTTGACACTATGAGCCGGGATGTATGCGACATGAAAAATGTATGCACAAACAAGTCTTGGGCTGATGTATGTGGTAGCAATGTGGTTTCTAATTCCTCACTCATGCAAGCTATGGTTCAAACAAAGAATGTTGAGAATGTGGATGTGGAGGAATTGAAGGAACGGGAGCGACGTTCCAAGAACATTGTTATTCGTGGAATTCCTGAAGAGAAGTTAGAGACACCTCCTTCTCTTGCCATTGTTATTGAAGATTTCTTCAAAACCCACTTTGGCATGTCCGGAGTTATGGTCTATGGAGCACATAGAGTGGGGAAGCAAGGAGCTCCTCGCTCGGGAGAACGGCCAATTGTATGCACCATGCCGGATGAGACCAAGCGAAAGATTATCCTTGATAATAGTTGGATCTATTTGAGGGATACAAAATGTTTTGTATGTGAAGATCGCACTATTAAGCAACAAAATATGCGTCACAAGGCATATGAGGAAAAGAATAATAAAAACAAGAAGATCTCTCATGAAGAAAATGTGCCCAAGGAGGAGGCAAGTCTCTCAAGCAAATAGGGATACGTGACCTATGAGACCGAGTTACAATTGAAAATATGCTTTTGGAATTGTAATGGATATCCATGGAATGCGGGGGTTGGCATTGATGAACTAACAAGCAAAGCCGATGTTGTACTTCTTGTTGAAACTTGGGAGCATGATACACAAAGGATTAACGGCTTGGAGGATTACAATGTACATTCATTGATGTGGTCAAAGAATCTCAAGCAACGAAGAGGACAAGGAGGGTTAGCATGTATGGTTAAGAAAGGATTGGAAGATTTTGTATCAATTGTGAAAGATGACAAGTACAAACGTTATGTATGGCTAAAAATTATGACACCAAAAAGAGCACCCATTTTTGTAGCCGGTTGCTACATTCCTCATCATGATTCTCCCTTTTATGCTTGCATGGATAGAGATCAACCATTTTCTGATTTGGAAGAGGACATTGCTTATTTCAAAGGTGAAGGTGATGTTATTGTATTTGGGGATATGAATGCTCGCACAAAAACATTGCAACATGATACTCAACAATTTGATATGCCATACATTTCAAGGGAGTTGGAGGAAGTTCACTTGTATGATCGTACTTCAATGGATGAGAAAGAGCCGGATCACTATGGAAAGTTACTTTTACACATGTGTAATAGCACGGGTATGCTCATTGCCAATGGTGTATCTTTGTGGAGTGGAACCAATGGATTTACATGTAGAAGACATAATGGGGATAGTGTGATTGACTATATGCTACTCTCTGAAGCCATCATGTATCGCATAAAGAGTTTTATGTTTGGTCAATGGACCCCGGAATCCGACCATCGCACCTTATGTATTGACCTTTCATGTGGAGAAGCAACTAAGCATGATAATCTCAGCCAAAGGAAAGAGAAGTTATCACTATGTATGGATTTCAAACGAGCACCAATGTACATTGAAATGGTTGAGCAAAAATTATGGATGACAAAGATTCAATGTGATGCACCATTGGAAACTAAATGGGAAGCTTTCAAGAAAGCTATTTGTTCTTGTGCGGAAGAATGCTTTGCCATAAAGCATCTCCATGGTATCAACAAAGATAGATCACGCAAAAGGTGGTTTGATAAAGAATGTCAAGATGCTCGAAAGTCCTTGATAAAGCTTGATGCAACTATGGACAAAGACAACTATCAAAGTCATTTGCATACATACAAGGCATTGATTCAAAAGAAGAGAAGAAGATGGGAAGTAAAGCAACAAGAATTTCAAGTCCAAGAAAAGGCACATGCATGTGGAAGATTTTGGAGAAACTTGAGAGGCAAGCGGGTTGAGAATTTTGGTAACTTGAGTCTAGTGGATATGTACACACATTGTAGGCAATTATATGAGCAAGAAAATACTGAAAAAATATCATTTTATGGTTCACTCCCATGTATGCCGTCTTTTTTTACTATTAAGGATGTATGCGGTGGGCTTGAAAAGTTGGCCACTCGCAAAGCGGGAGATCTTCAAGGTATCAAGCCGGAGATGATCAAATGGACGGGAGATTTTACCCATGAGTGGATGTGTCATATGTTCAACCTTGCACTTCAACATGGTATGCCTTATGATTGGAGTACTAATTGGGTTAAGCCTTTGCATAAAGGAGAGGATGTAAAGAATATAAGCAACTACCGGACTATAATGATTGGGTCTCTTATGGCAAAGTTGTTTGGGTGCATAATGGAGATAAAATTGAGTGATTGGGCTGAAGAGAATGACAAGCGTACAAAGGGACAAGCGGGTTTTCGTCGATGCCATAGCACCATTGATCATCTTGTCACTCTTCGTGTTCTCATGGAGGAAAGTCGGTTGAAAGGCAAGCGATTGTATTGTTGTTTTGTGGACTTTAAGAAAGCCTTTGATATGATTCCACGTAACAATTTGTGGAGAAGGATGGAAGAACTCCAAGTGCCAAGTGAGTTTATGCTTGCGGTTTCTCGAATCTATGAGAAGGTGATTTGTCAATTGTGCATGGGAAGAGAAATTTCAGAAATTTTTGTAAGCACTATTGGGGTTAAACAAGGATGTCCATTGTCACCAACTCTCTTTGGTCTATGCATCGATCAATTGGAACAAATGGTACTTGACTTTATGCAAGAAGAAGGCATTGAAGAGGTCACTATTTGCAATGCGGTAATCATGCTTTTGTTGTATGCGGATGATGTAGTGCTTCTAGCACACACTTTAGAAGATGCACAAAAGCTTATGGTTGTCCTTGAGAACTTTTGCTTGCATAGTGGGCTGATTGTAAATGAATTCAAAACAAAGGTTATGCTTCTGAAAACCAACCATAAGGAGAAGCCATGCATTGTGTACAACAACGAGACACTTGAAGTTGTTGAGAGCTTTAAGTACCTTGGCCTTGAGGTTCCATCCAATCACAAGTGGCATGAATGTGCTATGCGTCGTTTGGAAGCGGGAAAGAGAGCATATTATGCATTTGAGAACATGTGTAATGCGGGAAACATCAAGTGTTGGGTTCTCAAGAAGTATCTTTTTGATGCATTGGTGACACCGGTTCTTCTTTATGGAGTTGAAGTGTGGGGCGGGAGCATCTCAAAGTCTACTTGGAAAGAGTTTGAGAATGTCCAAAAGCATTTTCTTACAAACTTTCTCCAAGTTAAGACACAAACACCATATATGCTCCTACTTCTTGAGTCGGGATCTCTTCCAATTGAGGTTATGGACATGGAAAGGATTGTGGAGTACATGATAAAGATGCGTCAAAACCCCTCACATCGACTTCCTACAATTGCATGGGAAGCAAGCAAAAAAGTTCAAAAGACGCATAAAAGCAAGATCTTGAGCACGGGATGGATGCAAGACATAAAGAAGTGGTTTGGGAGATGGGATGCATTACACTTACTACATGATGCTTCAATTGACTCTCAAGTGAATGAAGCTTTTCTACAACGCCAATGTATTACGGCTTGGGAGAAATCCGGTGGGTCACGCTTCATACATTACACCACCTATATTGCCCCCAACTACAAAACCATGTTCTTCGCTGAGAGAGGAAACCGTACTCACACATACATGCTTGAGCCTATTCCCTTGTCCGCGATACGCACTATCGCAGCAATTCGGCTTAGCTCCCATTTCCTTCGATGCGAGATAGGGTGTTGGGGCAATGGAGAAGAGTCAAATCGATTGTGCACATTATGCTCACTGCAAGTTCGAGAGTCTGAGTACCACACACTACTAGAGTGCTCAGCTTTTGATCACATCCGAACTTGCTTCTCTCACATTTTCAGCCATAACTTAGACCTACACACTTTCCTCTCCCAGCCAAAGTGTGGGCTCTCCATTGCGACTCTCATCACTACAATTTTGGAGCATCGAGAGTCACTCATCAGCCATACACATACTACATCACATGTAACTTTGGTCCCATAGGTCATATTTGACCTCCGAGGACGATAATAAAATCTATCTCTCTCTCTCTCTCTCTCTCTCTCTCTCTCTCTCTCTCTCTCTCTCTCTCTCTCTCTCTCTCGTTTGTTCATTTCTCTGTAGCCTGCTGGAGGCAATGGCGGTCAGAATAGCTCAGCAAGGCACCTTGTGAATGAGCATGTGCATTTGAGGCACTAGATCCATGTCTTCTGCAAGAAAATAATGGAGACTCTATTTCGTAGAGCCGCACAGAGAGAGAGAGAGAGAATATATGCCTCTATCCCTCCACCTTCTATCTCTCTCTCTGCCTTTGCTACTACATACTGGCGCCACCTATGTTGGCACATGTCCCGACTCTTATGTTGCGCACATGAGGTGTTCATGCCTTGCGTCGCTGAAAAAGGGAAGTCCAGCTCAGCAAGGCCCACAACGCCCTTGCACGCAGAGAAACAGCTAGCCGCCGTTGCTACCGCAATGGAACCCCCCCCCCCCCCCCTGCATCACGTTCACCCATTGTTCCCTACGTTCGCATGGTAGGAGCGAGCCTGAATCACTATGCCGTCTGCAAAAGCTGCTACACACTAACGTGGTGCTCCTTGGTTCCTTCCTGCTCTACACCTTGAACACCAGCAATACATCAACTGCAACGACCGTTGTTTGAAGACCCTCATGTGCACAAAGTGGCGATTGGTAGGGTGCGTTCATTTTGCCATCGCACGTATGATTGAACGTCTCATGTTCACTTCACGTCTTTCTCACTCTCCATGTTGCATGTCTGCACTCACCAATGAGCCTCTCTCTCTCTCTCTCTCTCTCTCTCTCTCTCTCTCTCTCTCTCTCTGCATTCGTGATCAAAGAGGCCAACTCTCTCTCTGCCTTGGCCATGAGAAATGGGATGTCTCCCTTTGTCTTTGCATCCCACGTAATCGCACTCGCATCGCCTTCACACTCGCAAGTGGCACCTCTTTCTCTCTCTCATTCCCTCTCTCTTCCATGTTACTCCACCTTCTGTGCTTCTCTCTTTCCCCTGAATGCTTTTTGCTTCTATTCAACCCTAAGCGTCTACAAAGATGCCATCGAATACAACCACTTTCCAAAATTGGCACCACCTACCTGGAATCTTCATCAGCATCTAATAAAAAAATCCACAACATGTGGATGCTCTATCGCTCTATTTAGAGTAATCGTCCACATATTGAATTTATACCTCCAAACCAACCAACCAACCCCCCCCCCCCCCCCCCAAAAAAAAAAAAAAAAAAAAAAAAAAAATCCCCCAAGACATATACGCTTATGTAAATTTTTTAATTCCCCATCCCCTACATGTATATGGTTTAGTAAGTCTCCCATGGTGAATCCCTTAGGGAGCGGCCATCACACATTTGTGAAAAATGAAAGTGTCACCATTTAAGCCATAGCTCCTTTACCATTGTCGCAACATGAAGGATCATCCATTGTATACAAACCCAAAGGGGGAAAAAAAATCCTTCTTGTTCTTGTTAGTGAAGGGCTAGCCTCCCAAAATGGCGGTGGGAGTGACTAAACTTCCATTTGCATCTAATGAAAAAACTTGAGGTAGATCCTTTGAGAATGGTGGTGGGAGTGACTAAACTTCCATTTTCATCTAATGAACAAACTTGAGGTAGATCATTAGCTGATCAAAAACTAATGCATGTCATCAAAAGTGCCAGTTCAAGAGCAGCTTACATCTTTGCAAAAACAAAACTCGTCTTTGTAGAAGATGCCTGCAAGCTTGTCAAATTGAGGGCAAAATATCCCCAACTTCTTAGAATTTCTATTGCAACGCTTGATCTTGAAAAACCATTGAAATCACCTCTTCAAATAAAGGAGAGTCAGAGGGGGAGGTGAAAAATTAAAAGTTGAAGGGATGAATTTTTTTATTGAACCTATATAATTGGTACTAATATGTGACCCGCGCGTTGCTGCGGCCAAGAAAACAATGCCTCTATTCTCATAGGGCTATCTTCTCTTCCAAGCGGAACACTGTCAATACTCTCTTCCTGCATATATAGTCTATCGCATTTATAAAAGTGATGCATGACACGACAGCCAGTGCTGCTATGGATGGAGTTGTTGTAGTGGAATTCCAGGACGTCCATGTATTCGGACCAGTCCTTCTGATTTGCTTTGACGTAGCTACGGATGTAGTCTTCAATGCCTTGGTTGACTCTTTCAGTTTGACAAAGCATTTTTTGATACCAAAATTGGAAGCTTCTCATATACATTATTTTTCATGAGGTGCTAGCCCTTGTTCAACAAATCTAGGAGTGCTCTAATTATATTGGGATGTGTGTGTGTGTGTGTGTATCTATATAATATATTATATATATATATATATATATATATATATATATTATATATATATATATATATATATATATAGAGAGAGAGAGAGAGAGAGAGAGAGAGAGATTCCTTCATTTGGTCTACCTTGATCTAGCAATGCTACCAAGCTTGATGATAGAGATTAGATAAGTTAGCATAGTGTGAAGAGATGGAATCTAAGAGAATTCAATGTAATAATAAAACTTTTTTTTAATAAATGGAGTGAGTTCTAAAATTGGTTTCAATGATAGGAATGCAATTTGATTCAATATATCTGCTCCACTCTCTTACTTGCTTCTATCCTTGTACGTATGTATGGATGTATGTATACATATATATATATATATCTATATGTACACACACACACACACAGATATTTATATATATATATTATATATATATATATATATTATATATGCATGCTTGAAGCGAAGATTTGTCACATAGGTCTTGAAACATCATGATATGTTCCAATTATGTCTATATGTACAAATAGTGTGTGCACGCACACACACACACACACACACACATATATATATGTATATGTATATGTATATATATATGTTGTATATATGTATATGTATGTATATATATATATTATATATATATATATTATGCTTGAAGGAAAGATTTATCACATATGTCTTGAGTTTTTCACATTTGTCACACATAGGCATCTTGCTATTGTTCTAATACAGTAACTATGACATTCAAAGTTTCTATGCTCCCCTCGCCCCCCCCCGCCCCCCCCCCCCCCCCCCCCCCCCAACAAAACCCTCTTGTTGAAGTGACTATCCCATGTGGACATTTAAAAGGAGAAGCGAACTCCTTTTTCTCATTTTTTTGAAAAGAAAAATATAGATGGCTATGATTGGTCTCTCTCTCTCTCTCTCTCTCTCTCTCTCTCTCTCTCTCTCTCTCTCTCTCTCTCTCTCTACCATCGGATAGATCTTTGAGATCTCATGGGATGTTTCTACAACATTTCAAATTCTCCTTTTATCAAGACGCACGTGTGTGTGTGTGTGTGTGTGTGGTGTGTGTGTGTGTGTGTGAGAGAGAGAGAGAGAGAGAGAGAGAGAGAGAGAAAGAAGATGAAACAAAAATAACTTTATTCTTACCCACGTTGTGAGATATATCTTTTGGGATTGTTCCGATGGCATTAAAAAAAAATTTCTTGTTTATCTTCTCTCTCTCTCTCTCTCTCTCTCTCTCTCTCTCCCCATAGATATTCACTTTTGTTGAAGGCTTGTCTTTTAACTTTTAAAGTCACTTTAGATTGTTCCTACATGTGAGCATTTTGTTCTGTCTTCCTCTCTCTTCTTGTATCATTTGTTGGACTTTGCATTTCAACACATTAAATACGGCACTTAACAATTGTCCTCCCCTCCCCCCCCCCCCCCTTCTCTCTCTCTCTCTCTCTCTCTCTCTCTCTCTCTCTCTCTCTCTCTCTCTCTCTCTCTCTCTCTCTCGCGCGCGTTGATTTTAGATTGGTACCCTTACCTGCCAAAATTTAAGGAATTTATAGATTTTTAAGCATGACCCACATCTTAACTTTAAAAATAAAAAGAACAAAATATACAAGAATTGGTAAAAGTCCTATCAACTGGGAAATCTCTCTACCCATTTGGGGTGTTCTCTCTCCTTGATTTTAGATTGACATCCTTGCCTGCCAAAATTTAAGGAATTTATAGATCTTTAAGCATGGCCCACATGTTAACTCTTAAAAATAAAAAGAACAAAATATCCAAGAATTAGTAAAAGGTCCATCAACTGGGAAATCTCTCTACCCATTTAGGGTGTTAATGTGAGGGTTGGTCTTTGTCAAGCATTTAATCCATTTTCTATGGGTGAAAAACTTTAGCTATCCTTTTAAAAATACACTAATGCCAAAAAATAATATCTTGAAAATTTGAAAAGTGCGTGAGCTCAACGGTAAAATTTTCATTTCTCTCTCCCTCTCATAAATGTACATGTGTATGCACACATGCAATGTGATGGTCTCTCTCTCTCTCTCTCTCTCTCTCTCTCTCTCTCTCTCTCTCTCTCTCACACACACACACACACACACACAACACATACAGACACGCACACACACACACACACAAGCAATGTGGTGGTCTCTCTCTCTCTCTCTCTCTCTCTCTCTCTCTCTCTCTCTTATGGTCAAAAATGTGGATAACGATCTCTGCATTTGCATGTCATGCATGTCCTCAAAGCGAGACAATCCCAAGTCGACGTTAGGCGAGTCTTTTTCTTTTTCTCAAGCTCTTTAAAGAAATACATACTTCCAAAATTTTCTAAAACATATCAATATTGGTTTGAAAAAAGCCCCTTGAAAAAATAAAACCAAATATATCTTCAAAAATTACATTTTCATTACAAAAAAAAAATCACTAAATTTTTTATTATTATTATATCTTCAAAAAGTAAATTCGCATTAAGTAACAAAACCTCCCGTAAAGTTATCCCCTTTTTGTTATGTGCAATCCAACTTCAACATTTATTTTATGTGGAATAGAAAGTCTTTTGACTTTACATTTGAAAAGGCTTGTCATTTCTTACATTCTAAAAAGGTTGTCATTTCTTACAATCCTACCCTTTACTTTTGCATTTTAGATTAGATGTTTTGTAAGGTGTTTTTTGAAATGAACCAGGGAGTGACACGTGGACGCCCTCTCCTTCCTTGAAAATTTTAGGCTGCATTATAAAGAGTATAGATTCCTAATGGCTTAAACAAAATTCAAAAGTATTCCTAATTCAAAGATTCCCTCAATAACAACAAAGACGATACGTTAGTCAATAGCATACAACAACGAGAAATGACGAAGCACATAAAATTTGCAACAATATTAGTTGGACGTGAGGACGACGACAGATACAACTTAGAGAGAGAGAGAGAGAGAGAGAGAGAGGAGAGAGAGCAAGGAAATTTTAACGAGAAAAAAACACTAAAGAAAAAATAAAAGAAAAGAGAAACACAAATATACAATGCGAAGTAGACCACCTCCAAAAGGTCTTGACTTTCAACCTCCATATGTCTTTTGACTTTGCACCTTCATTGGCTTTTCATTTCCTAGACTACCCTTCACTTACACACTTCATATGTTTTGAAAGACTTTTTAATTTTTCGAGATTGGGGAGATCTAATTGGCAAGTGCTTTTTCACTGTAAACAAGCTTTTTTTTTCCCTCTTTCCAACCATCTTTGTACATATAACCTAAAACCTTTAAAACTCCAAACGTACCAAATAACATTAAGTCTGTTACACATAGAATTCACTTGATAATGTCAATTGTTGCATTATGAAAATTCCTTAAATTAAACCAAATGTCAATAGTTGACAAAGCAATTTTGCATGTTGTACTATTTAAGTCAACTACTTTCCAATAGTATAAACCACATCTTGCCATAGTCTACACTAAGCTAATAGTTCAAGAAACCTTCTAGCTCTATTCTTTGGGATTGGGGACAATCTTTAAGATTGATGCATCCTCCAACGTGTGTGTTTAATGCTCATAACTAGTATCCTCTCTATATGATGTGGTTTTTCCATTCTATATCCCAATTACTTAAGATCTTGTCTAGCGATGTTGTATAATGGCTATGTATGTATCCCATGCCATCCCATAAATTAAACATCAAACATGCAAGCTTAACAAACTCATCAACAGCTCCAAGATTACCACGATCAAGGAAGTCCATCTTGCTCTCTAAGACTCATGATTTCTCTTGAGCCCTAAAGATGTTGCGCTTTGATGTTTGTGACCTATTGTTGCATATACCCAATGCAACACTTTGGCTTCTTTTGTTGCATTTGTATAGAGTGTAATTGTTGGGGATGGCTAGTGATGCTAGAGTGGTTCACCTCTATAGCTAAGCCTCCTTGCCATTTGGCAAACATACTCCTTAAACATATAACCTCATCCAAATACACAACGTGGTCTCCTTTTTCCCATCTCAACCCTTGACTTTTGGGAATTACAAGCACCCACCAACCCAAAACATGCTCGAAGACAAAGTGTAGAGCTTGATCTTGGAATTGTGAGTACACACCAACCAAGAGACAAAGTGTAGAGCTTGAGCTTGGAATTGTGAGTACACACCAACCAAGAGACACCGTTTTCTTAGCTAGAAAAACTCAACCCCAAAAACCTCCAAGAACAACCCAAAACTCCAATCTCTCTCTCTCTCTCTCTCTCTCTCTCTCTCTCTCTCTCTCTCTCTCTCTCTCTCTCTCTCTCTCTCTCTCTCTCTGGGATAGCTTCACAAGGAGAGACATCATCTTCTACTCGGAGACGCGTCAAGCCCCTGGGCAATCCATGCTACAGGTGAGCGGATATAGATGGGAGAAAGCCTGCAGACAAGAGACCAAATCGGAGCATCGAGGACGAGGCTCAGGGGAGTGGCAGTTTTATTTAGGGAGGAGTTGCAGCCATTGATATATATAGCGTGCAGGGATGAGCATGCTAGGTACATGTGGGTGAGGCTCAGGGCAGAGACGGGCAGATACCTCTACATTGCTATTTGTTACTTTCCTCCTAGTACGTCAGTATATGCATCACCTAGGGGGAAATCTCCCTTTGCTATTTTGGATAATGACGTATGGGAGTTTTCTAAGGATGGTGACATTATCATACTAGGGGATTTCAATGCTAGGACTGCCCACCACCAGACAATATTTTATGATACTTCCGAGGAAATGCTTAGGGAGCTGGACGATACAGAGATGGGTCTATCCACATTATCACAAGATGAGGAATACACGGAATATGGCAGATACTTGATAGATATGGGAACTGCACATGGATTGGCCATTTTGAATGGCCTACAAAAATTTTCAACAGCTGGAGGTTTTACTTGCTTTCCACACCGACATGGTGCCAGCACAGTGGATTATGTTATGGCCCAGCCAGGTCTCGTTCCATTCTTTCAAGATTTCATGGTGGGCACTAGGCCAGTTGGAGTAGCAGTTGATCATGCTATCTTGTCCTTCACCGTGACGTTTCAGTTCAGCACAGCTCCATTAGGAGAGGTCCCTACACACATCTGGTATACCTTCATGAGGGAGACGGACTCTGTGTATATGGATGAGATATACAGAAAGCTATGCACTCAGGAGCCAAGACGGCCACTAGATGAGCTCACTCAGATACTGACAGAGACGCTCCATGATGCAGCATCCGAAGCATACCCCCACAACCAGCCTACACAGAGACGATATGGAAAAATGCCCCAAAACAGTTGGTATGATGAGGAGTGTAGAGAGATGAGGATCAAGTTACAGAGGGAAGTGCTCATGGGTATTACCACACATAGACAGTCACGGATTATCTTTCGCTGCCTAGTGCGACGAAAGAAAAGGGCTTATTTATCCCAGCTAGAGAAAGATCTGTATCAGTTATTTATAAGTGAGGACTCGGGCGAAGCATGGAGGCTATTCCACGAACATTCACCACCACCAGCGGTCACCTCCATCGAGACATGGGGGGAATATGCCACATCTCTCTACATAGCACCAGGACAACCACCTCTATCAGACCCACTAGAGACATGCCCGGAGACATGTTCTTTCTTTACTGCTGAGAGGGTAAGGAAAGCTATTGACAGGATGAAGACAAGGAGAACACATGATCATGATGGTCTGGTAGCACAGCACTTCATCCATGCCAGGGATATGCTTGCAGAGCTCCTGGCTATGATGTTTAATTGAGCCACGTATGAAGGCTTCCCTGAGACTTGGAGTATGTCCACGATTGTGCCTATTTTTAAGTCAGGAGATCCCATGATTCCCGGGAATTATTGCACCATCATGGTTGGGCACACATTAGCTAGGTTGTATGCATCCATTCTTGAACAAGAGCTGAGTAGATGGGCAGAGCGAGAGGGCATAAGAGCACCAGGGCAAGCAGGTTTCAAGAGAGGTTTCTCCACTCTTGACTAGATTCAGACACTCAGAGCTATTATTGAGGAGGGTAGACACCATGGCAAGAAGATCTATTGTTGCTTTGTGGATTTCCGCAAAGCTTTCGACACAGTGCCGAGAGCCAGACTCATACGCAGATTAGAGGACATGGGTGTGCCTACAGAGCTGATTTGGGGGATTCTGGCTCTATACAAGACAATGATGGGGCGGGTACGCACCATTGAGGGAATGTCGGACATGGTCCTCTCCAATATTGGAGTAAAGCAGGGATGCCCCCTATCCCCCGACTCTTTTTGGGATGTATGTGGATGAGTTTTCGGACTATGTAGAGCGTCAGGGGGACAAGGGGGCCCAACTAGCAGGGACATGGATACCGTTGTTACTATATGCTGATGATATCGTGCTGATCTCTTACTCACCAGAGGGGATGCAGCGTCACTTGGATGCTCTGCATACATTTGCTCGTGACAATGGATTGTCTGTCAATCTGGGGAAAACCTGGTATTCAACACCACACCACAGTGGGTCAGGAGGTCGGCACCCACATTTATGTATGGCCACGAGACTGTGGAGTACACAGATGCATATACCTATCTTGGGGTAGTCTTCGGTGGACCGGTGTTTTCACTAAGGAGAGCATCAGAGACTAGACTGACGAGAGCATATGCAGCTTTGGGAGGACTGGAGAGGATGTGTTCGCAAGTTCAGTTTCAAGAACCGCGAACAAAGCTTTGGCTTTTCGACACTCTAGTGACTCCAGCTATGCTCTATGGAGTTCAGATATGGAGACCCTCAGTAGACCGCCAGGGGAGATCTGGCAACACAGATGGATGGAGATGTATGGAGAGGCCTCTGGTCTCTATGATCGCTCGAATGATTCGGGCTAAGGCCTCAATACCACATGAGATTATCCAAGCCGAGCTAGCCCCCCCCCCCCCCCCCCCCCCCCCCCCCCCCTCTTGGTGGAGGCGTTGACGAGATTAGTTTCTTTTATGCACGGTCTATGGGATCTCCCCAGGGACATATACGCTCGGCTTGCCTTGGAGTCATCTCAACAACTAGCTCTACAAGGCGATACAGCATGTTGGTATAGACAGATGACAGCATGGTTTCAGTCGCATGGTCTCAAGATGGATAGATTACCTCCACTTCAATACTCTTTGGATGCACCCTCCCTGTCTCTCACACGGACAGAGATCACCAGCCTCATACGTCAGGATCTGATTCAGCTAAATATTAGGAGCACATGGATACAGCCGACACAGGAGTTGGGCACGAAGATGGCCTTCTACAGAGAGCATCTTCTCCAACTCACGGAGGACGGCTTTGTGACTAGGCCTGCATACATGGACACACACTTATCTCATAGGATAAAATGCACTATATGACAGATACGCACATCCTCACATCAGCTCCAAATCGAGACTGGCCGATTTCGAGGGGTGCCAGAAGGACCTAGGATATGTCACCTATGCAACTTAGAGCCAGAGACAGAGCTGCACTACACATGTCACTGCCCGGCATACTATGAGATACGCGGCCGCTTCCACTGCCTGTTCAGAGAAGGGTTTGGACCTTTTTCTAGAGTCATGAGATACAAGGAGTCAGAGGTGTCTTGGATTGTTCCTGCTAGAGCTGCGCAAACTTAGGGAGAGCTTGCTGAGAACATCAGAGGAAAAACAATCTGAGAGACTAATCACAGATTTCTTTACACCAGCCCAAGAGAGCCAACGGAGCAGTCATTACAACAATCTCAGAGCCTACTCATACTAGAGGTACACTACTTGATCGAGCCACGGAACTTGGTAGATCCAAATGTCCACGACCTCGGGGGGTCTCCCACTACAGACGAAGGCTGCAACAAAAGATACAGATCACTCTAGCTCGACATGCAAGACGCCCTACCAGAGTACTAACCTTGGAGGAGGTCGATGAGATCCGACAGCAACCAATGAGAAATTTCATCTGAACCCACAACCCCCCCCCCCCCCCCCCCCCCCCCCCCACTTTCCTTTCTCCTTAGCGTCTTAGTGTTAGTTCTTTGTACCTTTGTAATTTCCGTACTCAGACATGGTATCAGATTCACCAATTGTAACTTTTTTGGTCTCATAGGCCATTTTGGCCTTTTGAAGACGTTAATATAACATTTCATTTCATCTCTCTCTCTCTCTCTCTCTCTCTCTCTCTCTCTCTCTCTCTCTCTCTCTCTCTCTCTCTCTCTCTCTCTCTCTCTCTCTCTCTCTCTCTCTCTCTCTCTCTCTCTCTCTCTCTCTCTCTCTCTCTCTCTCTCTCTCTCTCTCTCTCTCTCTCTCTCTCTCACACACACACACACACATCTCCCGCACCCCTCCCCCAATTCTTGCAATTGTTGTGGAGATGTATGCATCTCTCTCTCTCTCTCTCTCTCTCTCTCTCTCTCTCTCTCTCTCTCTCTCTCTCTCTCTCTCTCTCTCTCTCTCTCTCTCTCTCTCTCTCTCTCTCTCTCTCTCTCTCTCTCTCTCTCTCTCTCGTTTTGTCATGTGGACACTTGAGGAGAAGCTTCACAGCTTGAATCATGTGCCTTCATCAGGGAGTTTGTGGCCTTAAAGAAGAGAAAATATTGCCAATGCAGCAAGCATAGGAGCTATGTAAGGTTGATGGATGTCGATGAAGCAAGGGAAGAGCAGCACATGAAAGAAACTCTACTAGCCAATGTTTGCAACCCATTGGCAATTGCAAACAAAGATGACTTGTTTCTTAAGAAAATTGATTTGGCAATGCTAATGAACTCATCTGAAGACCCAAGGATAAGGTGGTAGGGTTTTTTCAGGTTTCAAATCCATTCTTATACAAGGCAAGTTCTAGTGTCCAAGCCACCTCATATCGTGGTTTTGGAGTACTCTAATTAGTGTTGGAAGCAACAACGTGATAGTAGCACATCTAAGGAATTGAAGAAACTTGTTTACTCATTTTGGCAATTTGAGTCACATGTTTCTGCAAATAACAAGAATGTTTATAGGAAAAAAATTGGGTTGGAACATCAACATCAAACATCCTATTCATTTGCTTGTTGATGAGCCATGGCTATACCATTTATGTTACGCTAAGGACCATAGAGAAAATGTTATTTAGCACAGTTGTTGCTATAGATTACGTAAGATACATGTTAACTACCTTTGTGTTAATAAATGCTAGTATATACCCCTAGTAGTTATTAGCATATACTATATGATCAACAACATGCAGGCCATGCCTAGTAGCATGCACACCATACTCAATAGCATAAACTCCATGAGTAGTAGCATACATGCCATGCACTCCATACTCAATAGCATACACTCCATGAGTAGTAGCATACATGCCATGCTGACTAGAATATACACTATGCTTAGTACCTTACATGCCATACTAACTAGCATATGGGCCATGCTAAGTAGCATACATGCCATGCTTACTAGCATACACTTTATGCTTAATAGTATAACTTCTAGGTGAATTGCATATGGGCTATGCTACATAGCATACATGTCCTACTAAGTATTTTATACACTATGCTAAGTAGCTTACATACCATGATAACCAGCACATGGTCCATTCTTGGTAGCATACATGTCGTGCTTAGTAGTATACACTCCACAATCCATAGCACATTATTCATGCTTGATAGCCTACATGCCATGCTAGCTAGCATATTGACCATTCTTGATAGCATACACACCATGCTTAGTAGCCTACACTCCATACTTAGCACCATATAATATGCTAGCTAGCATAAAATCTATGCTAACTATCATACATTGCATGGTAGCTGGCATATTGTTCATGCTTAATTGCCTAGACTCCGAGTACTCCATGCCAACTAGCATATGGGCCATGCTTGGCAGCATACACCGGTATGCTTAGTAGCACACACACCATGGTCACTAGCATATAGGCTATGGCAATACTATACACTCCATGCTTGGTAGCAAACACACCATGCTAGCTAGAGTATAGTTCACTTCCTACTAGGTACCATACATGAAGGGCTAAATTCCTTGTCTATGTGGTTGGTAGTGTATCTTAAGGCATGTGCGGCATCTAATTTGCAGAGTTGATTATGTACAAGTTGAGTTGTTCTATAGATTCAAAGACCTTCATCTAGAGTGCCAAATTCAATTGCACATTTTTTAATATTTAACGCCTTTCTTCGTCCATTAAGTGAACCACAAATATGATGTTTAGATGTCTTTCTTGAAGCGCTAGAGCATAAGCTAAATAACCAAAAAATATGCAAGTGACCAATAGAAGGCTTCTTATCATGCCATGCCTCACATGGAGTCATAGACTACAAAGCTTTAGTGGGACACCTATTAAGTATGTAGGCAACACACATGAGAAACTCTAGCAAAAAGCATGTGGCAAAGCTTGGCTTTTGACCATACATCGTGCCATCTTCATAAGTGACATTTTTTTCCTTAGAAACACCATTTTTTTGAAGCATATAAGGCACTATACATTGGTTTTTATCCCAAGATCAACCAAAAATGCATCAAATTCTTTTGTCATATACTCCCCACTATGATCAAAACGGGGGGTGCCCACAATAAAAGTAGATACATTTTCAATCAATAGCAAAACTATTTCAAGCACATAAACACTTCTCACTTAGACTTATGTGGTTAAAATTTCAATGGAATCACTGGGAGCTACTGGTCTATTTAAACTTAAGAGGAGGAGCCCTTCCATAACAAAAACTCCTTGATGGGGCAATGAAAAAATTGTGGAGTCAAGAAACTGGTTTATTGTCCTCTAGAGAAACAAGAAAAAAAGGAATTTCCATTATGGAAAAAGTGTTTGCATTTTTTGAGAGTATAAACAAGGTAACACAAGGAAGAGGAAAGATCTTATAAACAAGGAGATGCAAACATGGGAGTGTCTTGCCCTTTTAAAATCCAAGATGAGAATCTTCATTACTCACAACTACGTTGTCCATTGGCAATCACAATAGTTTAAAGAATGTATTCATAGTTTCTCTAATGCTGTGGTTGTCTCGGTGATTGACTTTGCAGGGAACTACTCTTTCAAAGAGTAAAATGAAATCCGTTCTTTGCATTGGAATTTGACATAAGTTACAATAATTGTTCGCATAACTTATATTGGGAAGGCTAGAAAAATCATCAAAATTGTCCACTTTTTCATTTTAGATGATAGTTCTTAATACCTTGTTTGTATAGCATTACTTTATGTTGCACATCGGATGGTTGAAGAAGCAAGGTATAACAATCAAATCATATTGGGTGTGGTCAAATAGTGTTGTTTTACTACTTTGTAGCCTGGTAAGCAGAGTCATCAACATGGATACAAATGAGCCATTTCTTCTCAGTATCGAGACATGGCAAGGGAAAACAAGATGGAGCAGGGGCTATGGTGAAAAGAACACTGACTCACAAATAGCTAAATCCAAATGGTGCTACATTAAAGTGTGTTGCTAAAGTGGTTTCTTACTGCAGGGCCAACCTATCTGCGGGTGCATATGGTTGCTATGCTTCCAAACATGGAGACATTGCGTGTGTTTTTGAGGGATCAAAGAAGGAGAGGTGGATAGAGAAGTAAAATGGACTTGTCAACATATCCCAAACTCTAGGACTCTGCATGCCATCTGTGGGCATAACGCATGTGATTGTAGAAGTCTTGCCACTAGACATTTGTGTGTGTTTTTTGGGAGAACCTTGTAGGAGAGATGGATAGAGAGGTAAAATAGAGCTATCAACATATCCCAAACTCTAGGGCTTTGCATGCCATCCGTGGGTATAATCCTCGTGATTGTATAAGGCTGGCCACTAGATATTTGGTTTGTTTTTGTGATGTCTACATGCATGGTCATTGGAATAGGTGCATCAATAAAGCACATGTTCCAGCCTGGGAATACCATGTTTTGCTACCTTTGTTGGACATTGACCCCCTGAGGAATGTAGAGATGAATCCATGGATGAAGGACATATTGATGTGTTAAGCAATGCACTTAATGTTGGAGATAATTTTTTTGTGCATCAAGATTTCAAACTAATACAGAAGTGGTCCACTTCCATCTTGTCAAATGTGTTGCAAGAGATAAGTAAGAGGCTAAAGATAATTATGTACATGAATGGCATAATAATATTGCCAAAGGTGCACATTGCATCACAAGCAAAGAGATGCATATTCTTTTAATTTTTTTACCACTATACCCCCTACTTTGTGTACTATTGCATCTTGTACGTTTTATAAAGATACCCATGGAGCACATTCATAAAGAAGAAACCTTTATTGTATCCACTCCAAAAACCTACGAGGTTATCTATAGTAGCATGCCATTTAAAATGTAACATATCCTTAATTCATCAACACATTGAGCAACACAATAAAATTAAATTCTAGAAAAGTGTGTATGTTATATATGATGCCTTGTCCTCCTCATACCCCATCCTAGTAAGCATAGATGCCTGCTAGCAATCAAAGCAATCAATTGTGGGTGGCAACCAATATATGCTAACTACCCCATAGTTGTTTACTAGTTGCATACAGATGTATGTTAATTAGCAAGGCTCTAAGACAAATAAAAATGTGATAGCCAGTTCATACAACACCTTTTTCATCCCCTCTATGTGCCCTGGGATCACCTTACCTACCTTGAAATTTGACACCAGAACTTCATTCATGTCAAGAATCAGAACCCTTGCATCCTTCTCTAGGGAAGGGGGAGCCTGATTTAAGTGACGCTTATCAACTAACAAGGCCATTGATACATGATCGTTGATAATTTCCTCTACTTAGAGGACTAATGGTTGTTGACACACCCCTTTCTTTTTCTTCAATGGTGGTTGCAAATGCAAACACATCAATAATTCCTCATCTTCAATTATTATCGGTAGGTTTGGTTAAGTAAACAGTACCAATAGTTGCAAAAGTAGTTGGGGATCAACATAGCCCACGCGACAATCATTATACCCTCTATGGAGCAATCAACTCAACATATAAACCCATTGTGGGTGATTGTTAAGCTTCACCATATCAATGCTAGAAAAGCGAGAACCATAGACATAAAATATGTCAGTATGTGGGACATATTTCATAGAGGCTACAAGAGGTAACTAACCTCTCAAAAAACCTAGTCTATCTTGTTAATCTGTAGTGCTAATCTCAGTTGTACATCAAACACCAGCAGCTAGTCTACTTTCCTATAAGGCTTGAGTGGGGATTTGAGATAGCTACATCACTTGAAATGCACTTGAACTTACTACGTTGAATAATCCATACCATAACACATGTCCCTATAATGAAAATCCTCATTTAGACACCTTGAAAAAATCTTGCCTATTTTCTATAGCCTATTGTTAGCAGGTCAGTTCTACAACATCCTCGAAGAAAGCTCTATCTATTTCCATGCTCAAAACTTAATTTGGATGTGCAATTCGTGCAATACAAGCAAAACCAGATTGTAGATGATGGTACTTAAAATCATAAAACTCTGTGAGAAGCTTACATCAAATGGAATATCTGTCACTTGTGAAGACGTAGCTATGCTTGGAATTGCAATGTTGCATCGTACAAGGGAGATAAGAGCAAAAGAAGTAAGAGGGTAGACAGAGTGGCCGCAGTCATAGAGGCTCACTTTCATTATCCAAAAAAAATAGGTTTGTTTTACAGAAAAATTAGTTTATACTTTAGCCAAGGTTTACAAATGAGAAGGCTTTGACTCAGTCAGGGTAATATATGGCTAAAGATCACATCTATGCAATATATCATTACAATCTGGAAGCTTGTGGCCTTAATTATCAATTATATGTCTTTGAATGAATAGGAATGAATTAGAAATTTTGGACCCAATGGGAGTTGCATTCATTAATCAAGGTAGAAATACAATTGTTGGGCTCAAAATTATGAGAAATGGTGTATCTATCAGTCTGACGAGTAACATTTTCCCCCTCCTAGCCTGGGTCATCCGTGACATAGCTACTCATTGACTTTCGTGCTTCATGCCTTTTTTTTAGCTCTTTTCGGCCTTGTTGGTACTTTATCTGGAGCTCTTTCTCTAGAACTGTGATTATTTGATTGTCGACTTTGTGATTCAGCTCCATAGCAGAATATCCAATAAGGCATTCTCAAAGGTTAGCTATGATTGGGCTAGAAATATTTGGCCTATAAGTGAAGAACCTAGTATAGAATGCCTTTTTGAACATCTTCATTTAGTATGATGATAAAAACATCAATCGTGCATAAAACCATAGAATATTTCATCCATAGTCTAGCCTGATAGATCATAGCAAAGCCCTTTGCCACCCTCAAAAAATGAAATCAAAGTTGTATTCGTCTATTTGGCTCTCTACAATGTCTACAAGCATGTTGAATCATATTGGCTTTCTTTATGAACATGATGCAAGCAATGTTGGGAATCCTTTTGAACATCTGAATAGCTTTTGTAAGGGTTTTGATCCTGTAATCCTCTATCTGGTCACCTTTGGTGGGTGGTGCTAGTATTAGGTAATTTAGCCATGTAGGGTGGCTCTTTTGCAGTAGTTGATGACTTTCTTAGATTCTTACCCTTGGCATTCGACATTGAGTTGGGTCTTTCTTGATTTTTGGTGGAGCCTGAGCACTAGGTACCTTGGATGGAAGTTTAGCCATATTCCTCTCCATGATGGATGTGTCTTTGCTATGTCAGCTAAATTAACTTGTAACAATCTTTACTTTTAAGAGTTAAATTTGATGAATGAGGAGGGAAGAGATTGCTAATTCCAATAGTCATCAATCTTCTTTGGCATCAATTGAGCCATGTTTATGGAATGCGCAAGATTTGTTTGTCCCGCTCCATTGCCTTTTTTTCTTCCAGCACCACCATCTGTGTGTGTGGCATCACCTGAGGATGCCACACACATCCCATGTAGTGATTGGCAGATGCCCGCCCATAAGCAAGGTGAGCTACCACCATAGCCATGAAATCCAATCATGAGCGCCTCACCTTTGTGATGTCTTATGGAGAGTAACATTCCAACCTTTAGATCACGCACTCTTTAAAGTAAAAACCTCATCTTTTTTTTTGGGTGGGGGGACTTACTCCCCCCTTTAAATCCTCAAAAGATCCTCATATAGTGATCCTTCAAAGGGATTCTTTTACCTTTAAAAGCCCAATTTTGGTCCAAAGCACTCCCTGAAAAATCTGATTGAATCTTGAACTCAATGTCCACAACTGAATTTATTGTTTTGGGCTACAATCCATCAGTGCATCAATCTAACACTTTGTATAGTTCTTCAAAAACTAATCCATATAAACTGAGCCATTTTCCTAGTATCACGCATATTCTAGATCCAATTGGAGCCTGAATGTTGAAGTTTGTGGTGAGCTTGGTGGAGAGCGAAGGAGAGAAAGGGGCATAAAACCCACATGCAATGATATAGTGGATGGCCTGGTATAAAAGAGGCCCATTTCTCAATGGAAAATCATCCAAGTTTGTGTATATGAAGTGCAATGCTTCCTATGAACTTGTGTTCACTTGCACTTAACTTAAGATCATGTTTATGAGTCCAAGCTAATCTTTGGAGCCTGGTTCGCTTGAGTCGTACTACTTGTTCACACATCTCTTACACACATGCATCATGGTAGAGTTTAGGATCCATCCACCCTAGCTCATATTGATCCTTGTTTTTTAACATGGTATTAGAGCATAGGAGTTGATCTAGGGTTAGCAATGGAAAAGCTTGGAATTTTTTTCCAACTAGTCCTTGATATCCTAATTGAGGTTATGTTCTTATGTGAGCCACTTCCCGTGTTAGGATAATTGAAGGCTAGTTAGATGCATGTTTAAAATGAGAATGCCTTCTTCATCATGTGAATAAGTATGTGAGGATACTAGTCTCTTGCTTAATTAGCTCTTGAGACAACTGATTAAGTGATTAGAAGAGTATTGGAAGCTCTCCACCTTCAAATTTTGTGTTGTTTTCATTCTCTCAAATGTTTGTGTTATGTATATCCAACATTAGTTGTGTATAAGACAATATCACAAGAGCTGTCATTAGAGCTCAATGATGCACTAGTTGGAGGAGATTAACTCAACTGACAAAACCTGTTGAGGTTGTTTGCATGAATTGTGGTTCAGCTCTCTATAATATTTAAATGTGTGTGTGTGTGTGTGTGTGTGTGTGTGTGTGTGTGTGTGTGTGTGTGTGTGTGTGTGTGTGTGTGTGTGTGTGTGTGTGTGTGTGTGTGTGTGTGTGTGTGTGTGTGTGTGTCCTTAACTGGTGGGAACCATCTCCGAACAATACAAGTCAACAAGCCTATAGACGGCAGTGTGAGACTAAATTCAACACACCATGATGGGAATGCAAGCAAGCCCAACTTGTGTAGATTAGCACATCAAGCAGTGACGCTTTTCCACACTGCATATCTGTACAGGTGGCCCCACCTTGGTTGGTGTAGCGCATCAGAAAGCTGCAAAACAATCTTTATTTTTGCTTGTCTGAGGCGGATCCCACCCCACGTTTGTTGCAAGACTTGCATCATCATCTCTCAGGAAGTTAACATTCTAAAAAAGCACGTTTCTATTATCGGCTTCCCAAACTTCTCTCCCTGTGTGTGAGTCAACCTTCAGCTTCACTTCTACATCTCCTGTAGACATGTAGTAGTGTTAGTGTGTATACGCGCTTCACCAGGGGCACTTTTCTCCCACTAGGTTTTTCCCCTTGGACATCTGGTGTGAAAGGACACCTTATCTCTTAGGGTTTCATATAAGCTTTGTAGCTCTGAGTTTGTATACACTATTATTCCAATACAGAGAGATAGACTACAGAGATCTCGTGCGCAAGCTCTGTGTCTTCTCCTTCTCCATCTTCTTCCTACTCTGAGTTGCTGTCTTCCTTCTGTTTCCTGTTTCATCATCTTCAACATCTCCATCACCATGGGCAAGAGTCTCCTGCCCCAAAATATAAAAAAACATGATTCTTGCATCGATGCCAGCTTTGAAACACGATGATCAACTTCTACTTTTGAAGCCAGATCAATATTGCAAGAAGAAGGGTTAACCCACAAGCAAAGTTTTGGCATCATAGGTAGAAATCATGGGGCTTGGAAGTTCAATGCACGAGCCATTTGCTGGTCTCAATCACATACACAAGATTCTTTTTGTCAATGTCTTGCAAAAAGGCAAAGTATCACCAAACCAGGTTTTAAACTCAGTTCCTTGCTCAGAGAATCCAAAGTTCGTGCAGCCATGCAAGCAATTGGTTTCTCTATATGATTGATATGTCTCTGTCATGAAGAGAGCCCAATTTTCTCTATTACTCAAATAGAAATGTAAAAAGGAATCATATTATATATTGTTTTAAAAAAAGCCTTATCATTTGAAGTTTTCTAGCATTTCTAAGCACACACACGCTCACTTTAGAGGTTAGACACTGCCTATGCGAGTTGCCCAAGTAAGACCACCTCATGGAGCAGAAAATTGCCATCATCACCACATTTAATGGAAAAAAAATTCACTTGCAAAGCAAAACAATCTATATGCTAATGCACAAAGGGCTTTGGAACTTAATAGAGCCGCATGAGGATGCATCTGTAGCAGTTAGTGTGCTTACAAACCAAAAAGCACTTGGACTTATAGCACAGTCCCTTGGCAACGACGTTATCTCACATATCAATGGGACCATGGATGCAAAGGAGGCTTGGGATGCTACCAAGAGTTTGGCACCACATCAAAGAGTTTGAAGACCAACTTGCTAATGAAATTCTACACGTTGAAGAAGCAGGATGGTGAGCCGCTTGTGGCTCATCTTAACAAGATCAAAGCATTGAAGCAACAATTGTTGGGAGTACAAAAGCAGATTCACAATGATGAAGCCATTGCAATTCTACTCAATAGTGTTGACAAAGCACCATTTGACACGCTAGTGTCTACTCTACAAAACATGGAAACAAATCTTGATGAAGTCTTGGAGTTTGATACAAAGCACATAACATAAATTTTATTTGACAGGTCACTTGTAGCCACATCTTGAACACACACCATGCACTTTACCGCACCAAATCTAAAAAGTGCATCATATTAACCGCAAACTTAACCAAGAACACATATGATACATCAATTGGCATTCATTTTAGCAAATCCTTATCATCATTGTATCATGACATAAGCCATAAATCATACAAAAAAGCCTAAATATTTTCCAAGCTCTAATTTTTTCATCATTGCTACAAAGTGGCACGATAGCATACCATCGATCTAAGTACTAGATGAAAAAGGCTAAAATTTAAAAAAAAACTAGAAAAACTAAAACAAACCACTTCCAAGAGTAATCATCCTAAAAATACTATTGTCCACCACCATCATATGGTGTTGATCATTTGCCTCCTTTAATGATGAAGTTCAAAGTGACTTGATGAGCTGAGCAATGGAGGACACAATGGTGAAGAAGAATGACTTTGGTAGGGAAAAAATAATATTTCCAATGCCAAAGATCTTCCACGATCTTGAAGGCCATCAAAATCGTGTATTAGGAGAATATTCGTGCAATGAAAATTACACTTCGTAACATCTCTATCCATGATATCCTTCTTAGCTATTTATAATGCTCATGGCCTCATAAGTCAAAGTATGTAACTTATGTGTATGCATGAACTCATCCACTTTATTAGTAGTTGCCTACACTCTTCAAAATTCATACTTCAAAACCTCATGAGAAGCTAGAGATAGAGGGCAAGTAAAGATGCAATGGAGAAAACTTCATGAAAAGAAGTGACAGTGATGGAGCAAAAGACATTGTGCACACACCCTCACACCTTAACTTAACACAAGGAATTCCCTTAGTTTCCTCAGGTCACACACAACCACTCTAGAGCTCAATGAAAATCCTCCCCCCAAAATCAATTCAAGCTCCAAACGTCTCGAACTACTAGCCCTTGCCTACCCATAGACACTTCATAGTAAGTAAAGTTGATCAAGGCTTGGAATCACACTAGATGGCTACCAAAAGATAAAACAAAAAACTCTAACCACAAACGCCTCTCTCAAACCATTGCAAAAGCTTCACCAAACCCCACTCTGTTGGACTCTTTGGTGTAGACTCAACCCTTATGGCACCGATATAGGGTCATATAGTCTTTCCACCAAAAGCCGCATCTTCTTCCCTCAATGCCTCGCACAAACACATCCATGAAAACCCCAAACTTCCATGGACTCTCCCAAGTGAAAAATTGAAGATAAGAAACCCTCATTCACTCCTCCACGTTGGAAAGGGGGAAATGGGAAAACCACCAGCACATAAACTCGATGCCTCTATATAGCTCAGTGATCTCACAGCACCCCATCCCCTAGCAAACAAACATCCAGATACACAATCTACAAACAACTATTGTCCAAGTCCTATCCCAACCAGCCCAGACTATATGCACTCGATCACAAAGCATACAATGATAGCTTCTGCCTTCGAACCTTCAAAGCACTATATTCTGCATCTCAAAAGTGGTTGACACATAGACTCTTGTCCGATCTCTCACATGTGCAACACCCACAAATATGTAACCGTATATCCACCAACACACATAGCCTTGCACGATCCCTTGTACATAGCACACTCACACACAAACCAATCACATGTACTACAAACGGGAGGGATGCACTCAAATGCTATACACATAGACACCAATCATAATTTTGATACACTTGGTTTCATTTAGAGAATGTACAATGATGAATTGGCATAGACACTGTACTCCTTGAGTGTAGGATCCGATAAGTCTTGCTCCCAGCTTGCTCATAGATCCCCACTATCACACCTCGTGGCCCTTTTATTGTCTCCATGCCATCGTCTTTGACCTCCCCTTTATCTATGCTCACGGGATCCCTGATGATATCTCTCTACTCTATACTACCAATCAGCCACTAGTGGTCCCTTCTCCTCGATTACTGGCCCCCCCCCCCCTTCTGGTCGCCTTTGTGACTCGCCCCTTGATACCACCGGCGGCCACCTCCTCTTGATCACGCTGCCCTATAGCTCCGGCCTTCAACTTCAACTACAGCGCCCCTATGTCATGCACCAACCCGCCCCCTCAAGCCCTTGCTGGCGAGGCCTCTCCTTCTCGGCTCCTGGCCCTCCTGTGGCGCTGCTCACTAGCTGCAGCCCATCCATGCACTTAATCGGTCCGCGCGGCCTCTTCAATCCAACTGAGGCGCTGCCCTGCAGCTCTGGCGGCTTTTCACAAGCCAACTCCTTCTCTGCTAGGCCAATAGCGACCTCGCTATTGGTCGCTTACCTCCTCAAAAACTGACCTGGCCCCTCTTTTTCATGTTGCCCCCCTGGCGGGTTCTCCTCTCCATGTTCACTGGCCTTCCAAAACTGGCCCGCCACCCTCTGCATGGTGCCAACACCTGGCCTTTCTTTCCCTATGCACTCCTCGTCAACTACAGCAGCTGAAACACGTTTTTTTTAATATATTAATAGCTTTAAAAAGTTTACTTCGGGCTTAGCCCCCTTGCACACGCCGCAATGGTCGTCTTTGATTGTCGATCAAGAAAACCTCCATCGGGACATTCCTTTGCATAGCCTTGACTTCTCAGGTCCCATTGTCTCATAAAACACCTTAATGTGGCTCACCGCTCCGGGAAGCACACAGCCATTATGAGGACCAACAAACTGTGCCGCAATCTGATAGAACTCTTTTCGGACAATGTATCCCGGATGAAAAGCATCACACCGAGAATGGCCTGGCTACCATGGCCGTAGACAAACCGGAGCCGAGCTACTAGCCCTCGACTTTTAAGAATTCAAAGAGGTTCGAAACCGTCGGAATGGTGCCCTCATTTTGCAACACTATAGCATGAGTTGACAGAGGTACCCATCAATCTTCTCAATACCTTTGAGCCTCCTGATCAATGGTGTCGAAAGCCATTCGAGCCCTGTCATATGCCATATCTGACATACACATCCTGCCCAGTAGTGTGTCCTACAGACATCCTGCACAAAATCCCATATCATAAACTTCATGGCACCTGCATCTAGCACCCCTTGCCTCGTTTCCAACCTTGTGATATAAGCATTTGCTCCTGCCACCTATGATAGAAAAAAAACACTTGCAGTTTTGACTAGTGAGTGCTCCAACTCGGTGTACCTGGCTCCTAGCACCATCAAAGACTTGCCCAATGTACCTACCACTTACCTGCAACCGCCATGCATGGACTTCTTACACTTCCATAGATCGACACAGTTTGGTTGTGCCATCATTGCCCACCCCCTCGTTGAGCATTCATGCTCATCCACAGTATTATTTAGGTAAGATGGAGAGGATGATATAAAATAGAGCTATATAGACTGCATAAGAAAAAATGATAATGACTATATAAATAGGATAGAGATAGAGAGAAAAGCATCTACTATTGCATCACCCGCCTGGGTCAAATGGAAAGCTCAAGGCTTCCCCTAGCATGGCATAGCGTCCACCTAGATCAAATATAAAACACTGGTCATGGCCATCTACCTGTAAAGCATGCATCTTCAAATCTTCCTTTGCACCTGTATATAGGCCCATATATAGACAGGCCACCCTTTCAACTCTTTATAGCATGGAGCTTCGTCACCCTGCATCCAGAAGCCCTCGTGCCAACCATAAACATGCTTTCTACCACTTGAAGCATTGGTACCATAAGCTGCTATCATGTCACCTGCTAGAGAACCCTCCAAAGTGTAGTCTTCTGTAAAAAAGCCTTGCCACTGACACAAAGACACCTGTAAATCAAACTCCCACAATACATGTATCCATAGTATCACATAAAATAGCAAGACCCTGCCATTCGCCTCCACCTGCTCCATAGCCAAGCAAACATATCTGCCTTGCATACCTGTAACCCAACCCTCTGTAAACGGCTCCAAGGCCAACTCTTCATACTCAAGAACATGACCTGCTAAAGCTTCAACCTGTTCATCAAATACCTCATCACCTGCAAGGTTGGCGACACCTTCCTCGTTGCATGGAGCCTCACGCTCATAGGTTGCACCTGTATCAGCTTCCATAGAGTCATCTGCCGGAGCTAACTCTCCACAGACACACACAAACCGTGAAACTTCACCGTGCACCTCAACATGCTCACCAAGGCAAGGTTGCCCCACCCCCTGCATAGACAAATGAACCGAACATACCTCCACTTCTGCTTCTATCTCCTGCAAGTCATCCTCAAAAACCTGCTCTTCAATTAGATCTAATACACCATCAAACCATACCTCTTCCTCCAATAGGGACTCACCATCACATGACACAAGAGATGGCTGCTCGACTGGCAGATTCACACTAGGTGTAACACTGTACTGCTCTTCGATATTTAGCTGGCTAGCAGGCCACTCGCATACATTGTTCTCCACTTCATCTACATGAAAAACATCATAAGTTTCGTACCTAGAAGACCGGAATTCAGTCTCCAACATGCTATCTGTGTCCAAAACACTGCTAGAGCTTTGAGAGCTGTCGGACTCCTCTTTTGCACTTGTCAATTCTTGGACCATTGCTGTCAGCCTCGTTGCTGGCTCTAGAACTGCCACCTCTTCTTTAAGATCTTTTACCACCTCGCTCTCTTGAGCAAGCAAGCTATGTGGCACCCTGAATATACCTCTCTGCACCTTTTGAGCCCTGGTTGGCACTTCTTCTACCTCTTCTAGTCTGGCATTAGCTTCATGTGCTTTGATCAAATGCATATCAAGAAAATGAGCTTTTATCTTTTGATGCTCCTCAATCTGTTTGGGCTTCGGTCTAGTGGCTGTCGTGATTGCCAGCTGTAGCAATCCTGCTTCCATCTTCTTCTTCATCTTTTGACTCTTTGCTCTGGCAACTCTGACGGCTTCATCATATGTTCTTGGATCTTCATAATCGACTCTCTCACGAACATAGGGATGCAAGCATGATAGAAACCTTTCGAGCTTCAAATATCCCGCATTGGTTTCTTGGGTAGCAGCCGCCAAATCCCCCCAATAAGCTTCAAATTTATCAACAAAAGCATCAAAATTTACACTTACGTCCTGCTGCAAACCTTTAATCTTTGCATCTGCTTCCGATGCCGACACCACCTTTCGATACCTTTGTAAGAACCGCTCTCGAAATCCGATCCAATCCTGCTTGTGCACCTCTTCTAAACCATCGAACCAAACCTTTGCTTTACCTCGCAGCACCAAAGGTAGAGTCTGGAGCTTTGCTTCATCACCTCGCATCCGCAATACTGTCAGCATAAATAGTTCAAAATCGGCTATCCAGTCGTCTGCATCTTCATCTCCTTTGAACACTGGACCAAAATCCTACTTCATTTTGACTCACGAACACCTTGTTAGGAAGCAATCAGTGGGTCCTCAGTGGGGGCACCACAAGATCGAAAGGGGGGAATGGGAAAACCACCAGCACATAAACTCGATGCCTTTATATAGCTCAGTGATCTCACAGCACCCCTATCCCCTAGCAAACACACATCCAGATACACAATCTGCAATCAACTATTGTCCAAGCCCGATCCCAACCAGCCCAGCCTATATGCACTCGATCACAAAGCATACAATGATAGCTTCTACCTTCGAACCTTCAAAGCACTATATTCTGCATCTCAAAAGTGGTTGACACATAGACTCTTGTCCAATCTCTCACATGTGCAACACCCACAAATATGTAACCCTATATCCACCAACACACATAGCCTTGCACGATCCCTTGTACATAGCACACTCGCGCACAAACCAATCACATGTACTACAAACGGGAGGGATGCACTCAAATGCTATACACATAGAGACCAATCATAATTTTGATACAATTGGTTTCATTTAGAGAATGTACAATGATGAATTGGCATAGACATTGTACTCCTTGAGTGTAGGATCCGATAAGTCTTTCTCCCAGCTTGCTCATAGTTCCCCACTATCACACCTCGTGGTCCTTTTACTGCCTCCATGCCATCGTCTTTGACCTCCCCTTTATCTATGCTCACGGGCTCCCTGATGATATCCCTTTACTCTATGCTACCAATCAGCCACTAGTGGTCCCTTCTCCTCGATTACTGCCCCCCCCCCCTTCTGGTCGCCTTTGTGACTCGCCCCTTGAAACCACTGGCGGCCACCTCCTCTTGATCACGCTGCCCTGTAGCTCCGGCCTTCAACTTCAACTGCAGCGCCCCTATGTCATGCACCAACCCGCCCCCTCAAGCCCTTGCTGGCGAGGCCTCTCCTTCTCGGCTCCTGGCCCTCCTGTGGCGCTGCTCACTAGCTGCATCCCATCCATGCACTTAATCGGTCCGCGCGGCCTCTTCAATCCAACTGAGGCGCTGCCCTGCAGCTCTGGCGGCTTTTCACAAGCCAACTCCTTCTCTGCTAGGCCAATAGCGACCTCGCTATTGGTCGCTCACCTCCTCAAAAACTGACTCGGCCCCTCTTTTTCATGTCGCCCCCCTGGCGGGTTCTCCTCTCCATGTTCACTGGCCTTCCAAAACTGGCCCGCCACCCTCTGCATGGTGCCAACACCTGGCCTTTCTTTCCCTATGCACTCCTCGTCAACTACAGCAGCTGAAACGCATTTTTTTTTATATATTAATAGCTTTAAAAAGTTTACTTTGGGCTTAGCCCCCTTGCACACGCCGCAACGGTCGTCTTTGATTGTCGATCAAGAAAACCTCCATCGGGACATTCCTTTGCATAGCCTTGACTTCTCAGGTCCCATTGTCTCATAAAACACCTTAATGTGGCTCACCGCTCCGGGAAGCACACAGCCATTATGAGGACCAACAAACTGTGCCGCAATCTGATAGAACTATTTTCGGACAATGTATCCTGGATGAAAAGGATCACACCGAGAATGGCCTGGCTACCATGGCCATTGACAAACTGGAGCCGAGCTACTAGCCCTCGACTTTCAAGAATTCAAAGAGGTTCGAAACCGTCGGAATGGTGCCCTCATTTTGCAACACTATAGCATGAGCTGACAGAGGTACCCATCAATCTTCTCAATACCTTTGAGCCTCCCGCTCAATGGTGTCGAAAGCCATTCGAGCCCTGTCATATGCCATATCTGACATACACATCTTGCCCAGTAGTGTGTCCTATAGACATCCTGCACAAAATCCCATATCATAAACTTCATGGCACCTGCATCCAGCACCCCTTGCCTCGTTTCCAACCTTGTGATATACGCATTTGCTCCTGCCACCTATGATAGAAAAAAAACACTTGCAGTTTTGACTAGTGAGTGCTCCAACTCGATGTACCTGGCTCCTAGCACCATCAAAGACTTGCCCAATGTACCTACCACTTACCTGAAAACCGCCATGCATGGACTTCTTACACTTCCATAGATCGACACAGTTTGGTTGTACCAACGTACTCAAAAATAGGTATTGAACAAGTTGAAACTGCGTAGGACCACTTGTAGAAGCCCTGCTTTCTCTTACACACAAACAAGTGGAAGTGCTTATCTTTGATCACACACACAGAGCTTGGATACTCACGGAATGGTGAGTGATGTGGCATAAATCAACCTTTTCACACCATTTTGACCCATTTTTTTATCTTTTTAGGGCCATTTTTTGGTAGTTGTGACCCTCGTGGGCATTTTTTGTGGGAAAAATACTAAGCGAACTCCAAATTTCTCCATATTTTGTAGGCTTGATCATTGATGCTCAAAATTAATTTCTACATACCAAAATTATATTTTTAACTATTTCTGGTCTGCACATCACTGCATATCAAGTGTTGCAAATAGAGGGTTACCGCATGTGTCAAACTTCCGGGGTAAGATGAGCATACCCACACTTCTGACTTGAATTATTTACATTGTATAAAGCTCAAAATCATACCCAAGTAAAGAAACTTGGAACCATATTCAAGGTTCCAACACCCTGTTCAAGTATGTATGTATGTGTGACTATCGATACTTAAACATGACTATTTACAATGTGAACATTGTCCACTATATTTGAACCCCAATATCACATTGGAAAAGCTTCAAAATTTTTGTGGTTACAATTATTTGTACACATTTCCATGCATATACACACTACTATGTACATGCCAAAAGTTGTTTATCCTCATTGTCGAGCCCCCATGTTGAATGTTTATGATCAACACTTGCATCAAATAGTGTCATATACCTGTAAAAATAACCCCAAAGTTCCTCCATGATCATATGGAAACTCATCAGCTTGTATAGAACCACCTACATGTTCAATCATGCCACTCACATCAAAGGGGAAAGCATCCATTTTCTTGCCACCATCCACCTGGATCGCAAGCATGATACTCCACATGGTTTGCACATGTCATCTCATACCATAAGCCGTCATCATCAGTTGCAACCATAAGCATGTTAAAATGCATCTCATGACTAGATCTCATCCCAATAATAGCCATAAAATTCACAGTATCATGCCGTTGCATTAATTTCTCATCATTCCCTTTGTAAAAGAGACCATCACTTGAACCATTAACAGTCCCATTCCAAAATTGGAAAAGCACTTCAGAAACACTATCACTAGAATCTTGTTCTTCCACATAAGGTGTCTGCCAATTGAGAAGCTGGAGACATACTTTACAAAACCACAAACACCAAGTTTTCATTACGCCAACTTGCCCTAGTACTAACTAACTACCGATCAGGATTTTTGCAAAAGTTCCTTTTCTACCAAATCCTCAAGATGTTTATGTTGACCATAAGGCAGGTACCACCACCGACATCCCTTTGAGAGGGCACTAGCATCAAATTCTTGCATACATAGACTTCACTCCTATTGCATTCATGAACAAACACCTTGCATTACAACCACTAGAGGGTTGTCCAACCGTCAACTCTAGTAAAGCACATGTATCCAAGGTCAAATCAACCAACATAGCAATCACTCTCCGCTACATCATCCTCATTTGGTGTGGAAAATCCCCTAACATAGCCCATCGTCTCACCTTCATTACAAGCATACATGTCTTGTTCCTACAAAGCTCTTTCCCAAAACATATCCCCCCACACTGAATTCAAGATCCAAATGTCTCAAACTACTAGTCATTGCCTACTCACAGACACTACATAGAGAGTCGAGTTGATCAAGGCTCTCTATTCTCGAACTACAAGCCCTTGCCTACTCATAGACACTATGTGGAGAGTCGAATTAATCAAGGCTTGGAATCACACTTGATGGATACCAAAAGACACAAGAAATACCATCAACACTCAAAACTCCAGCCACAAAAGGCGTCTCTCAAACCATTGAAAAAGCTTCACCAAACCCCACTTTGTTGGACTCTTTGGTGTAGCCTCAACCCTAATGGCACTAATACAGGGTCAGATAGTCTTGCAAAAAGCCACACTCTCTTCCCTCAATTCCTCACACAAACACATCCATGGAAACCTCACAACTTCCATAAACTCTCCCAAGTACAAAATTGAAGAGAAGAAACCCTCATTCACTCCTCCATGCACTCAAAACTAGGACATTGATGGAGCAAAAAACACTGTGGGCACACTCATACACCCTTGCACCTTAACACAACACAAGGAATTTGCTTAATTCTTTCACCTCGTACACTAACACTTTAGAGCTCAATGAAAATTCTCCCCCAAACCCAATTGAAGCTCCAAACATTTCGACCTACAAGCCTTTGTCTACCCGCACACACTACATAGTGACTCGAGTTGATCAAGGCTAGAAATCATACTTGATTGCTACCAAAACACACAAAAAATAACATCAACAACTCAAAAAATTCATCCCCAAAAGGCCTCTCTCAAAAAATTGCAAAAGCTTCACCAAACTCCACTTTGTGGGATTCTTTGGTGTAGCCTCTAAACTGGGTTGTGTAGTCTTGAAGAAAGCCGCAACTTTTCCCATTAATTCCTTGCATACACACATCCATGGAGACCTCAAAACTTCAATAGACTCTCTTAAGTGCAAAATTGAAGAGAAGAAAGTCTCATTCACTCCTCCACGCACTCAAAAACAGGACGCGAATAAGACGGGACTGCATAGGACCACCTATAGAAACCCTGCTTTCTCTTACACACAGAGAGGTGAAAGTGTTGATATCCCCTTCCATCCACACTCCATAAGCTGGTATACTCATGGCACCGTGAGTAATGTGGCAATTTTTAGCCTTTTCACACCATTTTTTACCTTTTTGGGTCATTTTTTTACCGATTTTGATCCCCAACAGGCGTTTTCATGCAAAAAATACCAATTAGACTCCAAATTCCACCAAATTTTGTATGCTTAATCCTTGGTACCTTAAATTCATGGCCACATACCATAATTCTATTTTTGCCACCTCTAAGGTGGTTCGTGCATCACTACATATCAGGCGCCACAAATAGACAATTATCAGTACACGTGTCAAACTTTCGAGGCAAGATGAAAGTACCCACACTTCCCACTTGCATTATTTACATTCTAGAAAGCTCAAAACCATACCTTAGAGACAACAAAAGCAACTTGCCACCACATCTAAGGCTTTGACACCTTGTCCAAATATGTACATGTGCATGACTACTGATACGCAAACCTGACTATTTACAATATGTACATGTTGCATCATGTTTGAAACCCAAAATCATGTTGTGAAGCTTTCAAATGCATGTATTTATATTTATTTTGTACACATGTCTACACACTACTCTGTACACGCCAAAAGTTATCTATCATCATTTTGCCACCCTTTAGGTCAAGCATTTACGCTGAACCAAGAGGCTATTTGCATCTAGAAACCACATCCTTTTCAAAATATTTATTCAATCTATAAACATTTATTCAATAGAGAAAAGGTTGACTAATAGTTTTTCCAACTCATATGTGCCATTCAAAAAAACATGCTTCACTTTGTACAACCCCAACCATTTGTCAAGCAAAAATCATATTTCATCACAAGAGCTCTTTAAGTTATTTCTCTAATAGCTTCTTATTCATTTTCTCCATCCTTTTCTCTACCTATTGGAGATAATAGTCACTGGCTTTCTCTCTATTCATTTGCAACTAGAGCAAGTATTATTTCCTACAGCCTGACTTTATGTTCACCTTGCATTCTACACAATAACTTCAATGCATCTAGTTGCACTTGTATAGGCATGAGAGCTTTCTTTCCAAAAATAAGCTCATATGGTGTAAATTGTGTAGACACTCTATATGTAGTTCTATAAGCCCACAAACACTTTTCCTAGTCTAAGTCCCACTCTTTGCGATGCGTTTTAGCATACTTTGACATCTTCACAATTTGACCATTGCAGTTTTCAACCAGTCCGTTGCATTGTGGGTAGTAAGGAGAAGAATGCCTATGCTGAGTTTTCGATTTCTCCATGAGAGCACAAATAAGTTTTCTCGTAAACCCTCGTCCATGATCACAAATGATAACCATAAGAGCTCTAGACTTGCAACACATATTTGTTCATACAAAAAAGAGGCCACTCTTTGTGTTGTTACATCTTTTATAGCTAGCTCTCACTTCTATCCATTTTTTCAAATGGTCCACAATCACAAGGATATACTTCTTGCCACTATTAATCCTTGGCATCAAGCCTATAGCATCTACTCCCCATTCGAAGCGGTTGACCGCGGCGCGACAGTAGCTCCCTCTTCTTCGCGGCAAGGAATCCTCCATGAAGGCGAGCGTAGGGCGGTGACTGACACACCCTTACTCTCTTGAGCTTGCTAGATTTGTCTGGTTGTGTACTTACAGCCATTTGTGGCTCGCACACATTGTACGGCAAGTCCCTTGCTTTGACACGTGTGACACATGTGCACATTTTATGCACCGCTACCGGGGAAACGCCCTGCACTAAGCTCAAATAGCACTCTATGTTGCTTTGTGGTGCAATGTGAAATGTAGGAAAGGTAGAGAAAGAAGGTGTGTGGCTTGTTGAGAAGGATTTGTGAACTTTCTTTTTACTGCAGTATATTGTTTTCTATTAAATAAGGTGTTAGATTTTTTTTTGTAAGGTATTATTTTCTGTTGATAAGGTGTTAGCTTTAAGGTATTAGATCTATAATGTTAGATCTGTAAGGTACAGTAAGTAGATTTGTTAGTTAATTAGTTGTTGTAGTATTGCGTTAGTGTGTAATAGTAGAACTATTAGTTGCAAGTAGGTAGGTTAGGTGTGTGTGTGCTCATGCGCGGGGCGGCCGCGGTGACCTTATCCCAACAAAACAAAAACAAAAATAAATAAATTAAAAAAATAAAAATTAAATTTTTTTTTAAGGACGGACCGGGAGCGGGAACATTCCCCAAGCCCAAGCCCAAGACCGCGAACGCTGTGCTGTAAAGCACACCACAACTCCTGAGCGATATGCTCGTTTCAAGCTATCACACGCTCTAATTCAAAAACTGATCATTAAAAAACATTAAAAAACGAGTGAAAATGAGGTGCAAAACGCCCAAAAAATCAAGCGGTTAACCTATGAGGGTATTCGTCGACGCTTGTAGGGTACCAAAGGCACATGCATCTGCGCTATGGCCGTGTGCTAGAGGTCAAGCAACTAGCAAGCACTTCGACTTACGCGGGTTCTCAATACCCACCTACCTTAGGTTCCGAGCCTTTAGCGGGGACCCAAGGTAGTACAAACCAAGACCCAAACATAGCGGCTGACTACGATATTATGGAAGGGCATCCTACACCAAACCCCGAGCAAGTAAACAAAAACATACCTATCTGGGCTCCACAACCTAGATCTAGTGTGTTTAGTCGCTTTATAGAAACCTTTAGTAGAGCTACTCACTCTGAACCTGCGGCTCGTGAAGTTAACGAAGGTGAGGGAGAGGTAGATTTGCCTTTGGTATCTCAGGGGAAGCCTATACTCTCTAAAAGTGTCCACGTTGATATCATGCCCCCTGCTTTCATGGAAAACCCTTGCAAAGCGATCACTCCCCGAAGTTCTACTACCTGATGGTAGGAGTCTTGTAGAGGTGCAAGAAGTTGAGCGCTATATGCAAGCGGCTAGGGAGAGGGAAATGGAGAGTTTCCTAGAACAACGTTGAGCCATGAAGGGAAAGACCCCTGGGAAAACAAGCCTAGAAATCAAGCAATCGAGTGCTCCTAAGTTAGTAGGCAATGTGGGTCAAACTGTGGGGAACAACAATGCTTCCACCTTAAGGGAAACCTCTAGTACAACAAGGCCTAGAGGGGTTATTTCTCAAAAAAATTTGGGAATATGACCTACAAACTGAAATCTTGACTGACCTGTACACAGGTTACACATACCATATAGGTTGGCTAGAAGTTGTACAATCTACTTATAGCGCTACAAGTCTAGAAGAGCAACAATAGATGGTCTGCAATGTTATCCATAACATCATCCAATTGGAGAGACAAAACCAAGAGATTAACATTCCTTCAACGGGCCTTATGAGATTCTTGGATACAGGCAAGGCCAAACAACCGACACTATCACAGATGGAAACTCCTTCAATGAGTCCAATGGACCCTTCATATATTGTGTCGCCTGGAGTTTCGGTACAGTCTGAACCCACAAGTAGTAGTTTTAATTTTCCAAATCTAGCTCATCTTTCCCTTGATGACACCATGGCTACCATGCCTACCCCAATGGTGTCATGCCAAAAAACGCGCCATGGACCTCATTTGTTAGTAAAGCACCACTACATGGTAGATCAATGCTTGCAACAGTACCTACAAGTATGTACCAATCATATACACATATGGGTCCTCGTACTCATGTAGCCCGTAACCCTCCCATTGTTTCAACAACCTATGATCCACAACCACAACACCCAAGCTCTTATTTCAATGGGACCATACCAACTAGCATTAGCATGCCACATCCGACATCTGTTATGCCTAGGGCCACACATATGAACTTCGGGCCACCACATAGCACAACACCATACCAAACTTGGAACCCAAGGGCTTCCTATGCGCCAAGCCCAATGCCAATACCTACTCCACTTGTAGTCTTTGGAGCGCCTTCACCCACGGTGCCTGCTCACTTAGGTGACTTGGCAACATTTGCTCAAGCTATCGGTCAATCTATTGCTAAGAATATGCGTAACACACCTAATAGAGAGCCTAGAAGTAAGGCAGTACAAATAGCCAAGCTCACACAAAAATTTAGTGGAGACGGGGATGTGAGAAAGCATGTTGAAGTGTTTGAACAAATATGTGATTCTCTAGGAGAACACAATGACCTGCATAAGAGTAATGCTTTAAGCCTAACCTTAAGTCGGGAGGCTGGGGGTTGGTATAGAACCCTAAGGGTGGAAGAAAAAACGATTTACCCTACTCTTAGAAGACTGTTCTTGAAAGAATATATACAAGAGGGAGTGCTTTGGGGTGTAGCCTCTCAACTCCAGAAAGCCCAACAAGAGGAAGGAGAGTCTGTGACTCCTGAGAGACTTTATTAGTCGCTTGAAGCATTTAAATTCTTGTTGAAATCCAAATGAGAGCTTCAATAATAATAAATTGCTTGATAGATTCATTAGGGGATTACCACATGAGGATATCTACAATGGCCTAGTCATTAGAGGTATCACCACTTGGGAAGCAGTCACCACCAATGCGATCCAATTGGAGGATACTTTAATGATTTAAGGAGAAAGAGTGTCTATTGAGCCTAAATATACTAGCTCGCAAGCATCGAGGCATCATCCCAATGACCCTAAAGCCTATGACTAAGGAGCCAAAGATATCTAGGATGACTTTAGCGAATCTCACCAAGGCCATTCAAGAGAGTCTTAGAGACAATCATGCTCGGCAAAACAAACATATGTATCCAAGAAGGGAGCAACAATGGTGCTCAATATTCTATGGTCCGCATAGTACCAGTGAATGCCCTAATTTTAGAGTAAAATTCAATGGGAATTGCAATGCCTATGGGAGGTATGGTCATCAATCTAAGCATTGCATAGTATTTAAGCGCGTGATGGCCAATAGACCAACCTTGGCATGGAGAGACACACCTCGAGTGCTTGAATTGATGTCGGCCCCATCTCTTGAACAAACGTCACAACACATGGTCCCTAGGCCCCAAATGGTTGTTCAAACAACACCCTTACCACCTCCGGTGCTAGGACTGCAACCACCAGATCCGAGAATCACTTCTGTGAATCAAGTGGGTTGTGAGTCATCTATTGCTTGTTTGGAATGCTAGGAAGATATAGACCCTAATATTTCCTATGGGATTGATGCGCTTGAACAAAGTCCACAATACTACATGGAGGACTATTGGGGATAAGTCAAACCTGTCTATCAAGTAGCTGCTCTTGCTACAAGAGGCCAAAATATCAATTACACTACCAAGAGACCACCTCTTCAATGCTATGAGTGTGGAGGTCCACATCGTGTGGCCGAGTGTCCTATTAGGCTACAAAAGAATGCTACACTAATGCAAACCAATCAAGCGAACACGTCTATAATGCCAATACTCATATGTAATCAATGTGCATAGATCATTTAATTGCCCAATGTCTGAATAATCCAAATGCATCGAAGATCATGCCATTAAACTTGATTGAGGCTACCGAGGAGCCACCACGAAGTACACATGTGGTACCAGTAAAGGTACTTACACGATCGATGCTCCAAAAACAGAATTATATTCTTGAAGAAAGAGACCCGGCATCAATTGCTCAATCCCAGAAGAAGAAGAAAACACGAAGGAAGAGATCGCAAAAAGTAGTGAAGTCAGACCCCAGTTCAAAGACCAACATAGGGACTGGTGACGACCCCGTATATATGAACGACGCTTAAGAGGATTCTGATTCAAGTGAAACCATGGAGACCAAAATGACCACTAAGAAAGAAACCAACAAGGAAGATCGTATGAGCCACAATGGCTAGGATCCAAGAAGAAGATAGGACCTTATCCAAACCCTATAGAGGAGATCGAGCAAGTCATGCAATTAAGGAGTTTGGTAGAAGATACCCAAAGGGATCTAGAACCAGCACCTATACATATCCAGATTATAGACACGTCCCTACGCAACAACAACCTCACAAAGTCCATAAACCCTTAGCCATACCTAGTGTCATCCAAGAAGAAAGTGACTCAAAGTAATGGGAAAGGGGGCATACTCACTTCTTGTTGGAAAGAATGTTTACAGAGCGACTACCTGATCCTATCGAAGAAATGGAGATTCCATCTGAAGGAGTACGAGCAGAAGTGCGATGCGAGAGAGAGTGCAAGAAGAAGAGCACGACGATATGGTGAACTTGCTCTACTGTAATGTGTAGAGCATAGTGAGTTCTTATTAGGTTTTAACAAAAGAATATGTGTACATACCTGGCGGCCCGCCCACTTACCTGGGCGACCACGTTGGGCTTTATACCCCAACAACCTCCCACTTAAAGTCCAATGTGGTACTTTAAGTGTGAGAGAAGCTACTATACAAGCTAATATACAAGAGATGTAGAGAAGTGATGTACTACCCTACACCTAACTGCTTGCAAAAATGCGCAAAGCTCTCTTAGGGAAGTCCTTTTGTAAGTAGATTAGCAGGATTTTCTGTGGTGTGAACTTTGACAAGCTGAAGTTGCTTATCCTCGAGCATTTCCCTGATGAAATGATACTTCACATCCACATGCTTTGTCTTTGAGTGATAAACTGGATTGCGAGCCAATTGTATAGAACTTTGACTATCACAATATAACACAGGCATCTCTTCTTTGATTCCCAAATCTGTTATGAGTCGATTAAGCCAAATTGATTCATTGCATGCCTTTGATGCTGCAACATATTCAGCCTCTGTAGTAGACTAAGTAACACAATCTTGTAATCTAGAACGCCATGATACTGCTCCACCAGCCAATGTAAAGACATACCCTGACGTAGACCTTCGGTTGTCTAAGTCACCTGCATAATCTGAGTCTGTAAAACCCTTTACACTTAGCTCCTGACTCCCATAGCATATACGCATACTCTTTGTAGCTTTCAGGTATCTCAATATTCCTTTCACTGCCTCCCAATGTTTCTTGCCTGGGTTTGACATGTATCGACTTACTACTCCCACTGCAAATGCAATGTCTGGGCGAGTAGCAATCATTGCATACATCAAACTACCCACTGCAGACGCATATGGAATCTTATCCATTTCAGCCTGTTCTTCCTCAGACACAGGACAATCTTGTTTGCTAAGTTTCACATATCGTGGCAATGGAACACTCAATGGCTTTCCCTTCTCCATATTGAAACGTTGCAAAACCTTGTCAATATACTCTGTTTGAGATAACCAAATCAACTTCTTTGATCTGTCTCTCTCAATGCGCATACCAAGTATATGACTTGCCTCACCCATGTCTTTCATGTCAAACAATTTTGCCATCTTTGACTTCAAAGCTGAAATTTCTTCCAAGTGCTTGCCGGCAATCAACATGTCATCCACATACAAAATAAGGATCAGCCAACTGCCATCCTTAGCCTTCTTTGTATATAGACAGTGATTGAACTCACTACGTTTGTAGCCTTGAGAAAGCATAAACTTGTGGAACTTATGGTACCATGCCCTCAGTGATTGTTTTAAGCCATAAAGACTCTTTAACAACTGGCATACCAAATCTTCCTTGCCTTTCTCAACAAATCCTTCTGGCTGCTGCATGTAAATTTCCACATCTAAATCACCATGCAAGAACACTGTCTTGACATCCATTTGGTGCAACACCAAATCTAATATGGCAACCAATGCAAGAAAGCCACTCAATGTAGTTATCTTGACCACCGGAGAGAAGACTTCATCAAAGTCAATGCCTTGTTCTTGCTTAAAGCCCTTGGCAACAAGCCTTGCTTTGTACTTTGGCTGACTATCATGAGCGGTGATCTTATACTTGTAAACCCATTTACAAGGTAGAGCCTTTTTGCCCTGTGGTAATTTAACTAGCTTCCATGTCTGGTTTTTATGCAGAGCTGTCATCTCTGACTGCATGGCCAATTGCCAATTCCCGGAGTCCTTCATTTGCACTACTTCCTTGTAACATGAAGGCTCATTGCAATCAGTCAGCATGACATAGTTCATAGATGGAACAAACCGATCAGGAGGTCGTGAGATCCTTCCCGATTTACGCAAAATAGGTGGTTGAGGCTCAGCCACAACCTGTGGTTCCACTCTATCCTGTCCTTGCTCCTCTTGAGCCCTGACATTTTGTCTTGCACGTGCAGGTCCATCTTCTTGGAAGACAACTCTTCTAATCTCCTCAACCCTCTCTGATTTAGAATGATATTTGGCTTCATTAAAGTGAACATCATTGCTGTGGATAACCTTTCTGGATTCGGGATCCCAAAGTCTGTACCCCATCTCACCAGAATTACCATAGCCTAGAAAGATGCACTTTCTACTCTTTGGCTCAAGTTTGTTCCTAAATTCCTTTGGAACATGAGTATATGCCTCACAGCCAAAGACTCTGAGATGCTTGTATGAGGGAATTTTGCATGACCATACCATCTCTGCCACTGAATCCTTCTGCAAAACCTTGCTAGGAGATCTATTTATAAGATGAACAGCTGTTGATACAGCTTCAGCCCAAAACCCATTTGGCAGTTGTGCATTAGACAACATACTTCTGGCCTTCTCTTGTATGGTCCTATTCACCCTCTCAGCAACACCATTTTGAGGAGGATTGTAAGAAGCAGTAAGTTCACGTTTTATACCTTTTGACTCACAAAAGTCCTGAAAGGCCTTTGAAACATACTCTCCACCATTGTCAGTGCGTAAGCATTTAAGCTTCTTGCCACTCTGATTCTCCACAAGTGTCACAAACGTTTTGAAAACACTAAACGCTTCATCCTTGTGCTTGAGAAAAAAAACCCATACTTTCCTCGAGTAATCATCTATAAATGTCATAAAGTAAGAAGTTCCCCCTAGAGATAGGTTAGGCATAGGTCCACACAAATCACTATGAGCAAGTGCCAACTGTGTATCTCTTCTACTGCTTCTATGCTTATGTGGCTGCTGTGTTTCCTTACCATACAGACAATTTCACAGCATTCAAAATCATTAGATGACAAGCCAGGCAAATAACCAGAACGAGACAAGATTTCCATTCCCTTCTTGGACATATGTCCTAACCGGCTATGCCACAAAGAAACGTTCGGCTGCTCGGTTACATTGATTACATTTTTAGAGACATTTGATACATAAATCATGTAAAGTCCTCCAGACTTTACTCCATGTGCTACTGTCATAGAACATGGCTCTAACAGGTTCATCAAACTTGACACCTTGAGCTGACAACTGACTGTAGATGGTGTTGAATTCATTCACATGATTGGACATAGGTGTCCCTTCTTTCATCTTCAAGTCAACAAGCTTCTTAAGCCAGTATACCTGTGAAGCTGCACTCTACTTCTCATAAAGATCACTCAGCTTTGTCCATGCTTCATAAGCCGACATCTTGTCTGCTACATTGAAGTAAACACTTTCTACCAAAGTCAGCATAATGGTAGAAAGTGCCAATTCATCCATTTCGCTCCATTCATCTTCGTCCATATCTTCTGGTTTTATCCCCTTGAGCTTTATAGGTTTTATCTGCTTCTTTTGTACCAACACGTGCCAAATCTGCTTCTTCCACAATGGGAAATTGGTTCCATCCAGCTTCTTGATATTGTAAAGAGCAGTGTCCTCTGATCCAGCCATAGCTACGCTTCACAGTAGTTTACTTTCCTGGCAAAAATTCGGCAGAGTCTCCCCTGTAAACTGACCTCTGAACCAATATCAACCTGTCAAATGAACCAAGAAAGCTTCAGATTCTGCAGAAATTTTGGCAGAGTCTCCTTTGTAAAATGGCTCTAGTGTACTCAAAAACAGACCAAAAACAGCTCAAAAAACCACTGTCTCTCTAACACTGTAAGCTGTGGGTAAACCTGTCCTGCACCTGTACTGTCTCTCACTGTCCCGTAAGCATAGACTGTGACAATGCCTCAACGGCAGTAAATCAAAGATGCAATCCCAACTGTCTAACTCACAGTCAATACATCCTAGTTGTCTATCTAAGGGTGCTCGAGGGATCGCTCCAAGATCTGTATCACCGAAAGGATATCAACATTCGAGAATCCCTCAGCTCAATAAAACCTCACTCGACCCTCAACAAAGGCTGCAGTAAATCTGACAGTACATAGACTTCCCACAAAGTCATACATCCACAAATTTCCCATTGTATGCTGTAACCGCTGCGGCGGTTGTTTGCTGCGTGACTCACAGCCAGCAAACCCTCAACAGACATACATCATCTCTGACAATACATCCCATGTGGAAGTACCTGCAATGTCAGGATGAAATCTCGAATATCAAGCAGCAAACACAAGCTACCTGATGAACTAGTGGATGTCGCCTACAGTTTGTGTGTAGGTGTGTCTGTGTCGTATGTGACACGCCTCCAAGAATTGTGAGTCGTCCTTCGTTGTGTAGACAGCCACAAATCAGCACTCTAGAAGTGCAGATATCCTCAGCAGTTGCAGTCGTAGGCCGAAACTCCAAATTTGCAGAGTCGGATCTGCACCCGCCAAGACCACGTAGTCGAAAATGGCCTGTGCAGAGGTTTGTAGAAGCCGAACGGTGGCCGAGATGACCTCAGAATGAAATTCTGAGAACACCAAGCCCTTTGGGATTTCCCACAGGATTTGGGGCCGTGTCTTCACCTGTCGAATCTCACTCCAATGTGAGCAGGTGACTCTGGCTACCTGCAAATGCTACCCCGAGACTCGATCTGAGCTCTGATACCAATTGAAGGAGTACGAGCGGAAGTGCGACGCAAGAGAGAGTGCGAGAAGAAGAGCACGACAATATGGTGAACTCGCTCTACTGTAATGTGTAGAGCATAGTGAGTTCTTATTAGGTTTTAACAAAAGAATATGTGTACATACTTGGCGGCCCGCCCACTTACCTAGGCGACCACATTGGGCTTTATACCCCAACACCATCTTCCCCACATCAAGGGATCGAAGCCCAAAAGATGTCATTAAATATTGCCAAATTGATGGATTTCATGGCTTCAAAAGTTAGAACCACCATCATGTCCAAACTATATGGAGACCCTGAGCTATTCTTAGCTCTTCGAGCTTTCCTCAATGGAGAACTGAAGGTCGGACTACCACAATTTTCACAAATGGATGGAGCTATGGAAATGCCAATAGAGGAGGAACACTTAGATCCACAATCCAACCTAGATGAGAACCTTGTTGTAGGAATACCTATTAACAAGTTGGGACAATACTTTGAGGGCGACAAATCCAATGCAACCATACCAATCACGACCAAGGGATTAACTGTGACGGGAATCCTTGATGGTGGCACTAGGGTTATCATTGTGACTAAAAATTGTTGAGAAACTATGGGAAGACCTCACCTTGGGACCACAACCATAGTAGTAAAGATGGCCAATGGGTCTATTGTTAAACCTATTGGGATGCTAGAAGATCTCAAGATCAAGGTCTTTGGACATAAAATAAGAAATACCTTCATTGTTATGGATTTCTCCAAGCACACTATGGCATCTGAGATGATCTTAGGACTGAGTCTGACAATGTGGATTGGGTCCACTTAGCAGCAACCATAGACACTTGGGGAAACAGGGGCACGACCTGCAGAGGAGGATGAAATTCCACCACTCGTACCCGTAAGTATGCTAGAAGCAATGCATATAGCTTCTGATGACCTACATGATGAAGGTTTGACTAGCATTGGAACCAGTAGCGTCTCACAAGACTATAGCCCACACTATTTGGGGTCAGAATCATCAATTGAAATTGACTCTGAGGACGAAGAACTTGAGTTAAATCTTAGTGCAAATGTGGGGACAAACCATTCAGGGCCTAGTGGTACCCTAGATGACAATCTATCCAAGGGAGCAGAAGACACAAGTAGTGATTCATCTAGTGGCTCTTCACTAGAGATCGGTCATAATAAAAAATTAGACAAGAAGTGTAAGAAATAGAAGAGGCAATGATATCGAGCAAATGTGCATGCTAGAATAAATGAAAATAAAGCAACCAAAGATTAGGTAGAGCTTAAAAAGATCCAAGCAAGAGTTGAGGCTCGAGAAAGACAACAACGTTTTAGATGCCAACGAGAGGCTAATATGGGAATCACGGAAGCGTTTTTTGAAGACACTGATGATGATTCATTGGAATCTGAGCCGCCTCTACGATATCCAATTGAACTAAATAGCCTCTATGGGAGAGTACTATATAACGCATTATTGGATACAGGAGCTCAACATAATTTGTTATCCCATGGAGTTTAATGTCAGCTAGGAAAACCACCCCTATCCAGAAGCACCATCCAAGCCAAGGGTGTCAATAAGAAGAAGACCACTGTTTATGAAAATGGAACCGTGGTTCAAAGCTTTTTGGTCATGCCTGCTGGAACTATGGACGGTAATATAAACCTGGGGTGCAAATGGATGTCTGCAATCAAATGTAAAATCGATTGGGAGACCGGGAGTATCATGACACAGAAACCAACTCATGGCCCTATGGCTCAAGGAATAACACCTGAAATCTCACCTCTTCATAACACAAAAAACAACAAAATATTGCCAATCCAAAAAATCACAACATCCTTGCCAGTAGCACAACCCTCTAACACTTCAACTTCCATGGCTACGACAGACAGTGCTACATCAAAGGCTCCACGTCATCTGACCAGGAGTACATGTCAATGGATCCCCCAAGGCATCGTTATTGGACTCCCCTATGGTTCAAGTTAATTCACAAAGGAAACCTCGAAGGAAGGTGTCCACTCAGGTTAAGAAAGTGAAAAGCAAATCATGCTGGATTCCCAAACAACTATTAGAAGCCCAAGGCTACTATGATGGAAATGATCGAATTTGGGTACCTAAACGTAAATCGTGTCCTTCCCTATCCACTATGAAACCATGTGAGGAAAACCTTGTGATTCTAAAGCCGATTGAAGACAGTGGGAATTGAAAGATCACAGAATGCTACACACCTATTCTAGAGCTAGCTTGGGTTCCAAAGCAAAACCAATCTATTTGGCTTAGCTCAAGAAAGGGGGAGTTCCATGAAGCTTCTAGCTCCTCGTGTAATGCATCCATAGAGGTAAAAGCTTCTACACAACCTCCACCTACCATAGGCAGCCTCCATGAAGCTACAAAAGATTCGACACCTCCCATTGTTCAATTATTACCTGATGCACCACTTCAAGTTCGTTCATGGGAGAGTACCTTACCACCCTTGCAACTCGATGAGGTACCCAAGGTAATAGAGAACTATTGGCTAAAATCCTCACCTATTACCAATTGGAATAACTAGTTTCAAAAGGTGATGACATCCTTTTAAAGTATGATCTACCCAAGGAAGGGGGGGGGTCTTCATTCAGGACAGCCTATTGAATTATTTCTCTCTTACTCTTCTTTCCCTGACCCTTAAGCTTTTTGATTTTAGGGATTGTGTGTGTGTATATATATATATATATAGTAGCTAACCACCCTAGTTTAAAACAAAACAAAAAAAAGAAATTAAAAAAAAAAATAGTGAAGAGCAAGAGCAAGAGCAATTAGCAAAGGAGTGTGCACAATACTAGTCAAAACACGGCCTTACCAAAGAGGATTACACCTACCTTGATGATGAGGATGGCGGTTTAGCCTTAGAGCTACTAATCGAGCTCTCCAACCTCCACTTACTTTTATCCTCATCACTCAAGTGATGGAGGGTAGGTAGGATTAGTACGATACGAGTGTTTCTGTTTTAGAGTTTAGTGATCAGCAAAGTTCTTTCTTCCTACTTATGTGCCTCTGGAAGGTGGATGTTTGGTGGTGACTATTGTGCAGTTTGTGACTACATGAGGATACCTTCGAAGGACAACGACAATGCATGTTTACATGTTACAACGGTGTTGGCCGGGGAGCGACTCACACACCCATGAAGTGCATGCAAACACTACCTAGATCAGCATAATGTCCATCGAGGACACAGATGACACGATAGGCACACGGAGGAAATCTCTTTATCTTGTCAAGCTGAGACCATCCTACACATACAACACTCAGGAAGGCCAACTAAACCACAATCAAGAACCTCACTACTCTCAACTACACCACCCAGCCACATACACACATACGGAAGGTAACTCACCTAATCATGCCAGATTCCTACGAAACTTAAGGAACACCATCCCCTCACTAGGATACACCTGTCCCTAAGCTTCTACACTCAAAACCCTCACTCTAAACCCAGCTGCAGAAAACGCGTAGGATGACACAACTGAATTTTGAAAGTGCTCGAAACTGAAATTTATGAGTACCTATGCGTAGCTTATGTCGCCACGATTCTATAGACTACTAGCACGCAGAAAACAGACATCGTTTGATACACTTACGGCCACAAATAGCTCGTAGATGCGTCGGCGTGTGCGCTTCGTCTCGCGTGGAATGCTTGGCGTTGTCGCCTAGCTCTCCTCGAGCCTACAGCAATGGTGCAGTCAGATCTCCAATGTGTTGAGCGAGCCGGGCGTAGCGAGAGGATGAAGCTCACGCTCGCTCTCTTTCTCTCTCACACACAGTAGACGGCAGCGCTCAGTTTTGATTATGATAAAAAGTCTTTTCTACAAAATGACCTAGGTACCTTATATACTAAGGCTACCTTAGGTTTAACCAAAAATGGGGTTGAAAGGGTCAAATGGATTTGTATTTACAATCTGGAAGTGCCATTGCACCCCGGCTTCTGAAACTAGAATAACTACTCATTACAAATGACGTTTATAGCCATAATCTGCAGCATTTCATAACTCGCAAAAGATAAGACTTTGGTACGAAACTTGAGTTATGTTGTGTTGTTGACCCAGCGGTCAACATTCCCCCCTTCCGCGTTCATGTCGTCCCCGAGGTGACCTGATTGTCGATGGTGATGTGGTCTTTGCTGTCATTTTGTTGTTGGAAAGAAATTTTAGACTATAGCCTTTGCAGTAGATTGTCTTGTTCGTCCAATCCAATGTACATAGTCTTCACATGATTCAGGAAAATCATAATTGATGACGAACTTTATGTCTTTCACATCCACTCTCCGAGCTGCAGCATCTGTTTCTGTCATTATAGGTATACTGCCAAATCTAAATTCAAAAACAACCCAATGTTGTTTAACTTGACTCTTATCATCATGGATAGAGAAAGCTCCATCCATCACTTGCTCCAGCAAATCTGTCAATTCGGAGTACTTGTGACTCTCAGAAACAACTTCTACAATCTGTAGAATTGAGTGATTGGCTTTCTGATCTTGTGAGCCAATGACAACTTTGTAAGGATTTTATAGAAATTGTATGGCTAAACCCTTAACTTCTTTAGGCCAAGTTGCACTCCAATGCAAAGTCTATCTGTCAGGCCGAATCCAGGACTTAATTATTCTAATTTGAGGTTCAAAACCCTGCCGAGCATTCGATGCGCATTATCAAGGACAAGCTTTTGAGATCCTCTGATTACCCTTATGTATGCTCTTTGTCATTGAGGACTTCTTTGTTCCTGTGCAATCATGTTGTTAGTGTTGTCTGCATCTGTGTCATTGTAGGCCATTCTTCGCCTCGCCATTGAGGAGAAGTATTCTATGATCTGAAATTGGTGCTCCAATTCATTTGTCAATTGATTTGAGTAGCGTTTCCTTATTGTTGATGTAGAAGGAATATGTACAAGAGGATGGTGATAGGTGTCTTTAGATTAGGGTCTAAAACCTGGATGACCAAAGGGAAAAAACCCGGTGGAAAAAAAATGCCTTTGGTATACGCTCTTATTGGAGTTGAGCAGTTGAACGTGAAGTACATGTTCATGAAAGGTGAGTGCTTGGGTGAAACACGGAAAGATTTCCTGATGCAAGTGCCAATTATGGGACACTCTATATGCATATGAGAAATTTGTCAACAAAAGCATGCAATGTGAAAGAAGGAGATGATGGGTGTTTCGAGGAATAAATTTAGCACATGTGACATCAAAAGATATCTCAATAGCTTCCACCTTTCCAAGAAGGGTTTTCGATGTAGAAGTTTCTCCACTCGTATCTCACTGTGCTCAGTACGTGAGTGTCTTTTGGACCTTCTCCTTCACTTCACCAGACTTAAGTACTTAGACTTCGACTCTTTTGCTCACCTATACCAGCATGAGCGACACAACGTAAATATGCTCAACTCTTCCAGCTTGAGCAGTACCTAGAATAGCTAAGACGCTTAGACCAAAGAGAATATTACTTCAAGCTTTGGGACTAACACCTTACTCAGTTTGTGGCTTAGCTCGACTCTGACTTGTATGACTTGTCGGTTGCATGTTGACACTGCTTTGTGACAAGTTCTTCGGCTGTTGTAGTGGCTGCTGAGACATACTTCGTGAAGTTTCATCGTTTTCCTGTACCTTCTTCTCTTTGTAGTGCTCAGGCCTCTCATCAGTCTTTTCTTCATGCGAATTATGGATTTTTTTTATTTTTTCTTAATAATAAACAAAGAAAATCTTAAAACAACTCAACAAAAGAAAAATCATTCAAATAGAAATCTAAATGCTATGTACACTATACACATGTCCCTAGGGGCTCATATATGGATTTTGTCCCCATACTCCTCTGTAACACTACTATGAGGGCATATACTCTAAATTTTGTCACAAAATTATCACAATAAAACGTAAAAATTCAATGCATCTCACAAAACATTGCCCTCTAATAGTCATAATGTTAGATCCGTATTCAAAATGCCTCCCCCCTTCCTATTTGGAGTCATCCTTTACGACAGGGTATCGCAAAGGGTATGTGTTGTGATTGGGAAATTAAAAGTTGTGCCTATGCAGGCCTTGTAATGTAGCCCTATTATGCATACACAGTCAATGCATAGAAAAGATTTATGTTGTGCAAGATGTGGGTATAAGCAATTTGCTTATTGGCATTTGTTGGCGAGGCTTCCTATTCTAAGCAATGCAATGGTCTTTGAAGCTCCTGTATCGTTGCTTGATCGAAGCGACTTGCTCGCTTCTAACTGTACTATAATCGTAGGAAGAACTGTAAGAATTCAAGCGGAGATGCACTGACAGCAGTATTGTTGTTCTTCTTTGGGACCCATTTCTTTGCGATTATTGGTTGTTTTGTTGTTGCTGACGCTCGTTTGGGAACCCATACTTGCCCGTGCTTCGTTTGTGTTTGAAGAAACTTCTTTGGGATCCACCTTTTGGTTGTGTGAGGCGACAGTGGTCTTTGCTTCAGCCCTTGTACGCTGGGTTGGTGACGGGATTTAGGCTTTGAAAGTTGATACTGTGGTTGTTTTGGAATCCAAATGAATTCCTGACTTTTTTGTGCTTGAATCAACTTCTTTGGAGCCCAAACCTGAGTTGTGAAAGCTTGCGACTTTGTGATATTCTTACCGGTTCGTGTACGCTTTCCTTGTTTTTGTTTTGGTGTTGGATCTTGTGATTTGTCATTAGAGTTCTTTGTCTTCTTGATCCATATCTGTTTTTGGCCGATCTGGCTTTTGGGTATCCAGATTTGTCGAGCTTTTTGGCTTTGACTTGTTGTCTTGTTCTTTTGACCTATGATGGTTGTTTCTGAAGGGGTTGGTGATAGTGATGGCCTGAGTTGATGATAGGGGATGTCGTAAGATTCATCACTATCGCTACTATCCTCAGCAAGGTTGACTTCTTGTACTTTCCCTTGATTTTTTGGCTGGTAGTGGAAAGTTACTGTCTGTTTGCTCGTGGGTGGTAGTTTCTTGGAGGACTTTTCTAGCCCATTGATTAGAGCATTGTTAGCTCGTTGCTCTGGTCGTATTCCTCCTAGTTGAGTCTTTGCCTCCTTATTAGGAGCCATGTATGAGGATGCTTGTGGTGGCTGTGTCTTCACCGAGGACTTTGGAATCCACTTTTGATGCACTTTATTCGTGTAGCGATGACATTGATTCCAGGGTCGTTGATCTTCTTGAAGCTCGAAGTGTTCTACAGAGTCAAAGAACTCGTCGTCTTCTTCATCTTTTGATTCTCCACATTTCTTTGTTTGCTCCTTATGTCGAGAGCTTGTTGATGTCTGGTTCTCTTCGTTTTCCTGGATTACACTCAGTGCAATAAGGAACGACATCATAGCCATTTTCATCACAAAACTTTGTTGTGGGAGCATCCTCCACGGCGCACACGTCCAGAGTAGCCAAGATGTGTTCCCATCCAAAAGGCTCTAACTCTTCTTCAGGAAATGGTTATGGGATATAGTCCATATCCTCTATAACCCGTTCTAAGATACATTCCTCACGTTTCAAGCTACCACATTGTGAAGCTCCACACATCCACAGTTCTTTAGGCTTACCTAACCAAGCTGGAAGTTCTGATCCTACTACTGTGGTGGAATCAAACTCCTCAACCGGTGTTCTCGTCACATCCCTATAGCTATGGTCCCTCAAGTTTATCTTTGTTATGGTTTCCATATGTCTCAGGTATATATGGTCATAACCCCAATCTTGGACCATTTTCAATTGTCGCATGAATGGTCTTCCCAGAATGATTTCATAGTTGTTTTGCTTGCCAAAGTCAACGACAGCAAAAGTGTGTTCATATTCAATGCCACAAGAAGTAACAAGTACTTTTTCTAGCAGTCCTAGGGGCTTTTCCTTGTGTCCATCTGCAAGCTACAGGGTCATTCGTGTGGATCTCAAGGAAGGTTTTCCCCACTTTTTCCAAACCTCTTTGGTTGCAATGGCCACACCAGCTCCACTGTCAAGGATTGCCATGGTTTTTACACCATTGAATTCCACAGGAAGGGTGGTGTTTCCATCGTCTCCCTCGTAATACTCGCCTACCTTGTTTAATGGCACTGGCCTAGTGTTTAGTTGAGGCATTTCAAGCTCTTTGATGCTTTCCTCAATTCGAGTCATTGGGGTTTTTACACCAAATTTCTCTAGACACTTACCCACATTAGCCCACATGTTTGGTCTTATTCTGAGCAACTCGACTAACATTATTGTACAGGTGACTGGGGTAGATAGAATATCTACTAGCCCCTTTGAATCTATGGCCTTGTTAGGAGACAGTCTCTGTGATGGGACTGCAACCACATCTGACTTGGTCTCATACTCTCCCATGTAGGACGGTAGTGTTCTTAGCAAATGGGGTTGACTATCCATAGATTGTACAGATCCTTTGTCGCCCCAACACGATTGCACGTCTAGATTCATTTGAGATCCAGTCTCAAATTCCTCTATTGGTGGTAGAAACACTCCTCGTTCATCACCAGTCTTGTATACTCGTCTTCTTAGGTCATCGGCTTCATTGGCCTCTCTGAATCGTTTCCACAATTCGTCAAGACCATTTATCTCTTTACAATCCTCAGGTATAGCTTGGTGAAATCCCTCGGAAGAGTTATATATGGTATTCAGTACTATCCTTGGTTCTAGTGCTGGGTCTTTGAGGTTTGGTCTGTGCTTATGACTAGAATCTGGCTCTTTTAGTTCCTGGTTTGGTGGGATTACTTGTGTAGGCATGACACGAATCACATCCTCAGGTTTTGTACCTGGTGGTTCTAGTAAAGCTTGGGCTGTTTGAATAGGCATGACACGAATCACATCCTCAGGTTTTGTACCTGGTGGTTCTAGTAAAGCTTGGGCTGTTTGAATCATTTTATGGCACATTTCAAACCTTTGCTTTTCTAGTTCCGTATAGGGATATGTCATCCACCTGTGTTCTTGGGTTTGGTTGTTTTTGAGCCTCGCATCATAGGCTTTCAAGAGGGCATCTAATGTCTCATTAACCTTCTCTGCCAACACAGATCCTCCTAAACTAGCACTTCTCAATTTCTCATCCGTGGATGGTTCTTCTAGAGGTTTAACCATCTGTGTAAGAGAAGGTGCCTCCTTTTCCTCATGTTGTTTTATCTTCTCCTCAGCTTTCGTTAGCTTCTCAGCTAGGGATTTTTGCTCTCGTTCCCTGCGTGCTTTCATCCTAGTCTTTCTAGCTTTCCAACTATTTCGTTTGCTCTTGGTTTTCTGACTAGGTGCGTCTGTCTTTGGTCCATCATCTGTCTTTGGACTCATGTCACTTTTCTTGTTCTTTGTCTTTGGATTCTCATCAGCTTTCTTTTGAGCTTGTGCTCTCGTAACCACTTGCACTGGTACAACATTTTCATTTTCTGAGCTACTAGGGAGCTGAACAATCCCTGATACATTTGTCATGATTTTCCTGATTTGGTTAGGGTTTTTCGGGCAATCGGGGATCAAGTGAGTGATGCCATACTCAAGACAATAGGCATTTACTTCAGTGATCTCCGTATGAGGACATTGTTTGACCAAGTGGTTGTCACGCCTTTTGTGACAATTTGTCTCTAGTTGAGGAGATTCTTTTAGCATTTCCTCTTGGCTATAAGCAAGCTTTGACCTAGATAAGCCACTATTTGCTATGAATCGCAATGTCCTTTTGTCCATTTCATACCTTCTTTCTTTCGACTGAAACCCAGGAGGTGGAGGTTGTACCGGCATCACCACTCCATGTGTTTCTCTCACATTTTGTTGCTCCGAAGGGTAGTACCCACTTTGGTTGCTATACCACATTGTAGCTAGTACTGGCGTTGGTTTATTTGATGCTTCCATCATTGGCATGTATCTCATGTATACCTGCATTCTAGCACCTGGCAGCAGCGGAGGTTGTTGTCCTAAGACAAGTTGTGGCCTTAAAACTCCTACTGGTCTTGGCGCATTCTCCGTAATGTATCTAGGTGGAGTAGGTGCTTCTGGAACAGGTTGTACATACCTCTCTCTAGCATTTTCCATGCTATAATAGCACTTTTCCCCCGTATGGTTCGTCCATTTTCTCTCAATTTCACACCACTTCGGCTCAAGAGGAATCAACCTCTTGACCAAGTCGTCGATAAGCTTTTCTTGATCAATAGGTGTCGTTGGCTTGGCAATGGACTCACTTATCTGTGAAACACTCTGCTGAGAGGATGTGTCATCTCCTTGACTCTTTAAGTCCTTTTCTTTGTATGCCTCACAGTTATCCACTAGATAAAGAGCTTCTTTGATCAACTCGTTTAGCGTCATCCTCCTTATCATATGCAGATCCTTTTGAAGGCCCTCATCTCTCATTCCCTGGATAAAGATCAACATCAGTCGTGCTTGCGTAGGTAATTCCGCTCTCGAACAGAGCTTAACATATCTCTTGAGCCGTAATGATGCTTTGCGTACCGATTCATTCTCTTTCTGTTTGAATCTATGGATTTGCGAGACCGTGTTGTGAGCAATGCCTTTTGGCGAGAATTCTTCAATAAACTCCTCAAACAGCTCATCTAGGGTTTCAAAATCCCATTTTTCCACCGAGTCGAACCATGTAGCTGCATCATCTTCTAGAGTCAATCCAAATCCTGCAAACTATGTCGCAAAATCTGAAACTTCCTCTGCTCTAATCACTCTTCTAAAAGCCGTTACATGATCTCTCGGATCTTTATCTCCGGAGTATTTTCTGTTTCCCCATTTCTGGACTTGGGATGGTCTAACTTGTCGATTGTCTACAAGTCTAACCAGAGACTCTCCCAATCCTTCTCTCGTTATCGCTCTTGAAGGGAATCCTGGTGGCTCTCTTCTTGGAATTCCTATAGGAATTCTCGTGTTTGGTGGAGGCATTTGTGGTCCTTCATTGACCAAATATCCACCTCTTTCTAGTACAGTCTGTGGATTTGTGCTTTCTACAACTCTGTATTCTCGTCCATACTTGTCGACAACTATAGATCTCCATTGACAGTCGACTCCATATGTGTAGACATATAAGAGCTTGTAATCCGTTATCTCTTCTAGGTATGGATCTTAGCACCTATAAAGATTGACCTCATTGTCGTCAATGTATCTATATAGTCCTTCACTCTCATGACCAATCATCCAAACTCTCTCAACAAGATGGGTCTTTATCAATTGCAAGTTTGGAAGATCCATTGTGGGAGGATATTCCTCTATCGTCGGGATCTCCAAGCTTGTGTAAGCTGCGTTTGAATCTAGGGTAGACATGATTTTTAGGCTTAAGAGCTTTTGCTTGGTTCAAGTAGACTTAGTCCACTGTGTTCAAGTTCTTTGGTTAGGGAAAAGTCGAAACTATGTCCAAAACCGCAACCGTTTCGTCACAATTCTCGCAAATTGTCGCTTTTAGACACCTCTGACTTGCGGATGAATTTTGAGGCCTCAAACGACGTTTTTTTCAAAATTAAACTACATTTAGTTGAAGTTTTGCTTTAAGATTTGTAGAGCCTCTCTCAGGCTCTCAGGCTACGTTTTGATATAAAAACTTTTCCGATCCGATACCGTTTGTGAAAGTTATGGCCAAAATAGTGAAATGCAGTTTAGACTGGTCAAAATGAGTCGAAATTCAATTTTAAAAGAAGATTTGGGATCTCTGTGACACTGTGAACACTTCTGTATGGTCAAAAGTACAGTTGGACCCTAAAACTGGCCTAGAGACATCCTACGCGTAGGATGTCTATATGCTCAGTATTGAACAAAATTTGGTCCAGAGACTCCCCTTAAGTCCAGCAACACAATGGTATGCTCAGAATTTCATTTGGACCTAGAAATGGCCTTGAGACATCCTACGCGTAGGATGTCTTTTTTCTCAGAATGACTTCAAATTTTCACCCCAGCATCCCCTTGATGTGCTAAGCTCACAGCTATTTTTACTTTTTGATTCTGACACCTATATGTTGGTCAAATGATCAAGATTCTGTTCCAAAAGCCTGATGTCTGTTCTGATGAATTCCCAAGTCAAATCAACTCCAAATTGGACCAAATTTGACTAGGAGGCTTGCCTAAGGCTATACAACACCCTGCTATGTCCACAGTTTGAATTTGGCCTCTAAATTATGCTTTATACATCCTACGCGTAGGATGTCTAACTACTCAGAATTGCCCCAAATTTGAACCACAGACTCTCCTTAAGGTGCTGATCACTGTGGTATGCTCATAATTAAGTTTGGAGTGCAAAATCACACAGAAGACATCCTACGCGTAGGATGTCTTTTTGGCCTGTTTGACACCATACTTGACCCAAAGCTTCCCCTTGATGTCAGCAACCCAGTGGTATGCTTAGATTTTGGTTTGGATGTCAAAAGACCCCAAAACTAGCTGTTCTTGCCTTTTTCAGTCAAAAATGCTAATGTCTATTCAATCTTCCCTTTCACTGACCCAAATGAGATGAAATTTATCACATGTGCTCAAAACATAATGTATAACATGCACATGAAGTCACCCTATGGTTTGGTCTCAAAAATTATGCCTTGGGCACAATTTGGGTAGGATGTTTGGCAATTCTCGTCTTTTGGCTTAAATCTGTCAAAATTTGGTCAAATTTCCACTTTCCAGGTGCAAATAGGGTAAAACCTACCTTCTAAACACACTGGTAACCTCAGATTTTCAAAATTTCCACCAGATCACCCTGTAGACATCCTACACGTAGGATGTCTACTGTTGATTTTTTGATACTGAAGTGTCCCTGATGCTTCCTTATGCTCTCAGCAAGTGCAAGTATGCTTCACAATTGCAAAAACATGCAAAAATCACTCAATTTAAGCCTTTTCTGAAATTTTACATTTTCTGACTCCGCCTTTTGGCTTATGGTCAACAAAAATAGGAAAAAACACCCAAGTCAATATGCTACTAGGGTAAAACCTACCCTCTGAACCCACTAGTGCAGTCAGAATTTTCAAATTTGGTCTCCAAAACCCCCTTAAGACATCCTACGCGTAGGATGTCTATGTTTACAGAATTGCAGGTTTTCTTCACAGAACCCTTGCAAATGCTCTTTTATATGCACAGCATCAGTCAGTCATACAAAAATATCCACAAAAGCTTGTTTAATGCATTTTTACCCTCAAAAGCACACTTTTCCGTGATTTCAAATGCAATCAAGTACTTTAGCAAATAATTCAGTGATGAATAGCTCTAGATCAGAATCGGATCACTTACCTAAAGCTACTCCCACAAATCATATGGGGTTTTGCATCTATGAGTAGAAAAACGCTTCACTGCCACACACGGACTAGTAAACGCTTTTATCACCTCACAAATCACTCGACCACCAACAACTACTCTAATCCACAGATCCTAACTAAACCTATCTAGTCACAAACCCTCGGCAAGACACATGCTTCATGGCTATCCACTTGATCACGGAATATCCTCTTCCGGACCCACTTAAGAAAAACGCTTTCTTTAGCCGAAACTAAATCAAGCCACCATCACACGAGTGTTAGTAGGAAACCTACTTAGGTCCTTGTGTCCCCGGCAGCGGCGCCAATGTTGGACGGGGAGCGACTCACACACCCATGAAGTGCATGCAAACACTACCTAGATCAACATAATGTCAATCGAGGACACAGATGACACGATAGGCACCAGGAGGAAATCTCTTTACCTTGTCAAGCTGAGACCATCCTACACATACAACACTCAGGAAGGCCAACTAAACCACAATCAAGAACCTCACTACTCTCAACTACACCACCTAGCAACATACACACATACGGAAGGTAACTCACCTAATCATGCCAGATTCCTACGAAACTTAAGGAACACCATCCCCTCACTAGGATACACCTGTCCCTAAGCTTCTACACTCAAAACCCTCACTCTAAACCCAGCTGCGAAAAACGCGTAGGATGATACAGCTGAATTTTGAAAGTGCTCGAAACTGAAATTTATGAGTACCTATGCGTAGCTTATGTCGCCACGATTCTATAGACTACTAGCACGCAGAAAACAGACATCGTTTGATACACTTACGGCCACAAATAGCTCGTAGATGCGTCGGCGTGTGCGCTTCGTCTCGCGTGGAATGCTTGGCGTTGTCGCCTAGCTCTCCTCGAGCCTACAGCAATGGTGCAGTCAGATCTCCAATGTGTTGAGCGAGCCGGGCGTAGCGAGAGGATGAAGCTCACGCTCGCTCTCTTTCTCTCTCACACACAGTAGACGGCAGCGCTCAGTTTTGATTATGATAAAAAGTCTTTTCTACAAAATGACCTAGGTACCTTATATACTAAGGCTACCTTAGGTTTAACCAAAAATGGGGTTGAAAGGGTCAAATGGCTTTGTATTTACAATCTGGAAGTGCCATTGCACCCCGGCTTCTAAAACTAGAATAACTACTCATTACAAATGACGTTTATAGCCATAATCCGCAGCATTTCATAACTCGCAAAAGATAAGACTTTGGTACGAAACTTGAGTTATGTTGTGTTGTTGACCCAACGGTCAACAAACGGATATTCTCCATTTTTTCAGGTGTACTACTTCCTTTTATCTATACTTTCCACAGTTACATGTTTGCATCTTGTCATTTGAGTTTCTAGCAATGCATAAAATTATGAAGTTGTGACATTGCCAATTTAGATGCCATAATTTTTTCAAACTTCTAGTACCTTGTGCTTCTCTCTGAGTTTGGTCTATTAGTGCTTTAAATAGGTATTAGAACCTTAGGCTAAACTAGGTCACTTAATTGCTGACTTTAATTCCTAAATAGTCTATTAATTGTAGTAACTTTAGTAATGTTTTAGGCTATGAGGATATAGTTCTCTCTAGCTTATTCCACCTAAGTGTGACTTGTGTTGTGGAAGTCCGTGTGTTAAGCTGGTATTTGAGACCTCGAGTCTCCCGGCTAGTTTATGCTCAAGCTTGTATTTAAGACCTTGAGTCTCTCAGCTGCTCGTATTTGAGACCTCAAGTCCCCCAGCTACTTATAGCAACTATGACAAAAAAATAGAAAAAAGAGAAAGCAACAACACAAACTTCCTTGTATTTTATGTTGATCATACCTTAAGTGGTATAAATGACAAGATCACTAGTCTTTAGACCCCGAAGAGCATCAATCTAGTACTTACTTTAGCCCTAGCTCTTGTGCACTTCTCTTAAAGTCAACCTAATAGACCTTAACTCAATTGCATTTCATTCAGGTACTACGCTTGTTCTAGTTGGCAATGTTACAATTCATTATTTATTTTTTTGTGTTTCCTAGAATATCATGTATGCATCTCACTTATTGCACGCCTGCACATGCTGCCTTTGAGCTTTCACAATGTTGTTTTTATTCTGCTACTACAGGTACTCCTATCGTGGATCTTGATGCTGCACTGTTATATTCCGAGGACAGAATCTACATCAAGAAGGGGGTCATGTTAACCATCGGCGTCCACTTCTAGTAGTCATGGGCCGGGCTTGTCTATCCAATAGGAAAAGGGAAGAGTGATCGCCGATGAGAGGCGCACTAACTGGAACATTCAAGGGTTAGCTGGCTAAGCATGGGCGCCCAAGTGTGAATGGGCGAGCTCATATAAAAGTCACCTAAACCTAGAAATCACTCATTCTCTCATTTGTGCAATTGAAGACTGCTCTTGCTCCATCTCCATCTTCTTCTTCATCTCCTTGTGTGTGTGTATGCGTGAGAAAGAGAGAGAGATCATTGCAACGGCACGGCAGCTGAGCGCGGCACGGCGGTAGCTCCCTCTTCTCCACGGCAAGGAATCCTCCACGAAGGCGAGCGTAGGGCGGTGAGTGACACACCCTTGCTCTCTTGAGCTTGCTAGATTAGTCTGGTTGTGCGCTTGCAGCCATTTGTGGCTCGCACACAGTGTACGGCAAGTCCCTTGCTTTGGCATGTGCAACAGATGCGCACATCTATGCATATTTAATATTATGAGATTTTTGGTACCATAATAGACGATAACCCATCTTACCACCATAACTAACAAAGATGTATTTAAGTGACTTTGGATTTAGCATATGCCTTGCAACCAAATACACATTATTGATCATAATGTGGCTTTCTACCAAACCACATCTTTTAGGAACCTTGTAACCCAATGGCGTGCTAAGAGACGTGTTGGCAATATGCACTACTGTCAAAATGATCGCTGCCTAAAAGCCTTATGTAAAGATTTGCCATAGAAAGCATAGCAAGAATATGTTCTTATATAGTATAGTCCATCATTTCATTCCATTTTGGGCTAATGGGTATGGCATAATAAACTGGCACTTAATTCCTCTCTTTGCACAAAAGTCAATTGTCTCTCTTAAGATATACTCCCCACCATTATCAATCCTTAAGATTTTAATCTTTTTGCCTGATTCTTAATTAGTGCAAGGAAATTTTAGAAAGTAGAGAAAAACTCATCCTTATTTTTAAAAGCATAAACCCACACCTTCCTTGTAGAGTCATCAATGAATTTCACAAACTAACTAGAGACTTACATAGCATAGGACCACATATATCACAATGAACTAGTTTGAGAGGCTCAAAATGCTTTCTAATCATGGGCAAATGAACACTCTTAGTTTTCTTGCCATAGATACAATGTTCACAAATTGAAAAGTCCCTAAAACTCAACACATGGGAGTAACCAAAACGCTCTGAAAGTTTTCATTCCCTTTTGGTTCATATGGCCTAGTCGGCAAAGTTGGATCAAAAGATTTCCTACAAATTGCCTCTGTAAGCAAACTACCAACAACATCACTAAATATCAACGTGTCTTTTAGCTTTTGCATCACTTGTACAAAACATATCCCATGAGGAAGGCAAGGAGCATAGCAAGAAAATAAACTGAACTTCACCATCAAAGTTAAGTCTCTATGAAGTCATATGATTAAAGAGTATATTGAATCATTTGAATGCGATGGCACACTGCCATCTTCCTTCATGCATAGATTGTAGAGATTATTCATAAGATGAACCTTATTGTTATCAGTTTTCTTCTTAGAAGTATTGCATAATATATTCCATAAACTACAAGTGTAGACTCACCAACAATGGTAAAGAACATTGTCTCTGTAATATGCAAAGTTTACGTAGGTGTTACCTTTGCATCAGGTGATTTCCACTCTACCTTAGACATGTCATCATCCTTTTGGCATTCAAACAATGGTGGTCACTAAGATGGAAAGATTTGCACCATCAAACTTGCGGATATTATAAATATCCTTCTCAGAAGATGATGCCATAGCTACTAATGAGAGCAAATTCTATGGTGAGAAAACTGGGGTAAAATTGGTAGAATTTTGATAGCCTCCCCTATTAATGCAGTAATATGTCAACCATTAGAGAGTAAAAAAGAGAATGTCATACAATGATCATGCGTACAAAGATTTTCTATGTGACCAAGTATATTATAACTGACTGGCTCGCCAAGTCATACGATGCACCTGGCAAGATCACAAAGGGGATCACCAGTATACCTAATCCACTTCACACTAGGTAACCCAGACCCATAGCACCAGAAGATATGCAAGAATAGTTTATAGTAACCTAAGACCTAAGTAATGACAATGGAGTCAAATCACATATGAGAGGCATTAAACCATATGGCATCCAATGTTAAGTCCACATCACAAGAATACTATAGACAACATATACTGCAATAAATTGCATCAACCTATGTGCATATGCTCAATTTGTGTGTCCATAAGTGCATAAAAGCATGCTCAATTTTTGGAGCAATAACAAAGCAATAACCAATGTGCATTGTACATGTGAGCAACCACAATGCTTAAGTCACTAGAGCATCCAAATGAAGATTTACATAGACATATGCATCAAGTATTCATAACAAAAACAAGCATAAACATGTCACTTCAATGTGACTCTAATTTATATTGATAAAAAATTTGCACTTGCATCCACAAATGCAACTCAAATAGCTCTCAATGAGCATTCCCAAAATCCATACATGTCCAAACAATTACAATATACTATGATCTATAGTATAGACATCAATGTGACAACAATTCTTGTTGTAGATTTTTGTAGAATTTTTTGTGTGTAGTATAATTTTAAAATTTTGATATAACCAATGCATCCAGAACATGCCAAAACCACAAACTAGACTTGTGGATCATGTCTACCCGACTCCATATGAGAGTTTCAAGACTCAAAAATAGAAAATTGACCCATTGAAAGAAATATTTGTGCAAAATTTAAATTTTTTTATTAAACCAATGTGTTAAAAATGTTTCAAACCCATGGGATAGACCCATGTATCAAAGTGAGAGAGAACATTGAGATTTGGTAAAGAATAGGCAAAATAGTCCTTTATCTCCTTGTTCTTTATTATCCACAACATAGAACGATGTGTTAGTGATGGGTATTTGTAATTAGGGGATGGAAAATTGACCATGTTCGACCGCCCAATCATAGTGGCCTTTACCCCAACATCAATTTTTGGACTAGAATGAAACGATGGCGAGAGGCAAGGTAGTGGGAAAGGGGAAAAGAACTACTAGTCAAGAGAGAGCCTAGGTCAAGGGCAAGGACAATGAGGTTGTACAAAATGGATGAGGGAAGAGAGATTTACACCAGAGAAGGCAAAGAGGGGTTGATATTTAAATAGCTCAACATGCCAATGAAGTCTCGACCAAATAAAGTCATCTTGAAATAAGGCAAGCTTCTTGCTCCATCCCATGTTTTAGAGCACCTCTTGACTAGGGGATCCGTGAGAAAGATTATTTACAAAGTAAGTACAAAGAATACGATAACACATTCAAACTTCTCCAAATATGCCATAGCACAAGAGCTATAAGGTTGAAATAGAAGTGTTAGGGTAGAAAAGACTAATGCTTATAGACTAGAACACAATGAACTTTAGAAATTCTAAAGTGAGCAAGTGAGGAGTAAGTGCAGCCAATTCAGAATAAGATTCCACATATTGGGATATCATGATGATGAAAATTAGTACCAAAAGAGGGGATTAGGGTTGATGATAGAGCCTTAGCCTTGAACCATTGACAAGGGCTAGCATCTAGCCTCCCAAAGTCTCTAGTTGAACATCTCTACAATTGGCATTTCATTCACCATAAATAGCCCTTGCCATGCTGGTACTAGCTTTTTAGCCTTCTTCAAATATTTGTCTTGATATAACAACACCAATGAGCCTTCACTAAACTTAGGAATGTGCAAAGGTCGGTCATCCCATGCCTTCCTATGAAGCCCCTCTTGAAGTGGCTCCACTTGGAGAGCTTGCACAGATAGTAGCCCCGTTTGTTACAAAAAAACTATGGAGAGAGAAATGTAAGGATTGTAAACTATCATCCATAAGAATTGTGCCCACACTCAAAGAACCTAAATTCAAAGAAAGCAATAGCCTCTAGTCTGAAAGATAATTGAAACGGAGTGTCTGGGTTGTTTCTTTGAATGCTCTGTGATAAGCTCAAGTAGTTCCTAGGATAGCATGAACCCAAGGTGGGGGGTGTAGATGGAATTATTTCCTTAGTAAAGCAATTAAAACTTGTTTGTGCTCTCTGCCTACCCATTTTCTCTTTGATAGTATGAACAAGACTTGCAGTGAAATATTTATAATTAAACAACATTGTAAACATCAATTCGTTCACAAAGTGGTTGCCTTGAACACTTGTGATCTCTAACAGGCATCCAGACTTACAAAATAAACTTTCATAATGATGTGGCCAGGGTAGTGTCCGCAAGACGGGCCGTTGTATGCATCCTTTATGAGGTGGGACACACCTGCATAGCATGCCATCTGGACTAGATTTGTGCACTTGTCCTCCAAGCATATAAATGGCTTTGGACTTCATAAGAAACCTTTGCTTTTGGAGTGGATAAGTATCACTAGTGTACATACCTGGAGAACAAGTATATGGCATTGCCATGCCATTCCATGTATGTATCAACTTTAAAAGAAAACTAGCTGGAAGATCATCTTGGGTGCCTCCAATAGAGTCAACCAATCCAACCCTAGAAAAATGGTCAGCTAACACATGATACGTACTGAAATCAAATTCTTGAAACAATAGCAATCGGTGTCTTGACACCAATGATTTGTTGAGAAGTTAACATACGTAGTGATGATCAATGGGTCAATCAATAATAACAATGAAATGAATCCTCAATAGATAATGATGATTTTTTTTTAAGTCCATACACTATTTCCAATCGTTTCCTCTCAGCAGTGCTAGAATTCCTCTCAAGTTTGGTGAGAAGCAACTAGCATAGTAGACCGGGCATCTAGCTTGTATTATGGTTGGCCTAGGATATGGCTAGAACCTCCCCAACAACAATGAGGCTAGCATCTTGCTGAACATGAAAGGTGATTAATCAAATTGAGGCAACTAAAATCAGATCCTTAGCAAGGCGCTTCTCAAGGCAAGAAACTGCTAGGTCTTTGGCTCCAACCATTTGAAAGGAAAAAATGCACCAATAAGCTTAGATATGTTAAGTATGGAGCCTGATTTACCCCTTGTAATTTTCTGTGGTAAAAACGCACATTTGTAAGGCCCCCACTATGAGGAGAAGCCATCGTGCGTGAAGGAAAATCACTCGCCGGAAACCAAAATTTTCACGGCCAAAATTCAGGGGCAACTTTCGGGGCCTCGGAAGTCAATGGCCGGTGGCTGGTGGCCGAATTCAAAAGCAGACTTGTCTTCTCAAGGGCGGCCACACATGGGCAGATTGGAGGGTCCGATTTGGACTTATCTACACAAGGGTGGCTACACATGGCTGCCTCTCATGAGAGAGGGCAGTCCTTTTGGCCTATAAAAGGAGGCCATTTCTACACACATTTCATAGTGTGAAGTTGATGCAACAAGGTGAGTGTGAGGTGGTGAGAGTGAAGCAAGGCGGGAGCTCTATTAAGGGTATAATCCCTTTGTAAACTACTTCTTGTTTTGAAGTACTAAAACCATTGAGTGGCTGCTTTCCCGTGGGCGTAGCCCACATTGGGTGAACCACGTATATCGTGTGTACTCTCTCTCTCTCTCTCTCTCTCTCTCTCTCTCTCTCTCTCTCTCTCTCTCTCTCTCTCTCTCTCTCTCTCTCTCTCTCTCTCTCTACTCTATAATCTCTTGTGTGTGAAATCTATCTCTCTCCATTAAGTAATCTACTCAAATATCTATTTAGCTATGTCATATTTCCTAACAAGATAGAGGCAATCCAATATATGCATACATGCAATGACCGTGTGATGATATCGCATATGGCCAAGAAAGCTATGTACTTCTTTAGGGCTAATGGGAGAGGGCCAGTGCAAAATAGTAACCACCTTGTTTGGATCAAGGTCAAGACCTTTGGCAAATATCGTGTGTTCCAATTGAGTGCCTTGGGGTACTAGAAAGTGACAACTTTTTGAATTAAGTATAAGCCATGACCCCCCAAAACTTTCTAAAATTGTTGCCAGTTGTGCAAGATGCTCTTCAAGCTCTCCACTGGGGTAGAGCACCATGTTCCAAAGAAAGTAGAAAAATCATCCATGAAACTCCTCAAAATCTTGTGAGCAATGGGTCAAAAATGATGTACACTACTTGGTACATGATGGCAAAGCACTCTTCAAACCAAAGTGTGTCTTTAAATAAATGAAGGTGACCCATGATATCACAAAGGCTATCTATATTTTTCCCTTACGATGGATGGAGGCCTAATTCCAGCCATTAAACATGTCCATAAAGCTATATAGAGTGTGGCTAGCCACATCTTCTAGTACCCTTTTAGTAAATGGTGTGAGAAATCCCTAAGAAAATCCATTTTGAATAGTGGCCTTATTTAGTGTTCTAAAATCCACGCATACCCTGATCTTGTTTGGTTGCTTTTTAGGAGTGATTATCATAGGGGACAACCACTTTGAGTGCTCTAACAAGATGATGATACCTGCTTCTTGCATTTTGTATTGTTCAAGTTTGATGGCCATGACATACTTGGGATTGAGCTTGTAGGCACGACCTTTGATGAGTTTTGCATTGTGGACTAGGGGAACCAACTTAGGTGGGATGTCTTCCAAATCATGGTAAGTCAAAGAAACAAATCTTTTAAAAAAATCATAAATCAAAGTACCTAATCAAGATGCAAGGGATTGTCCTATAACCAAGAGGTGAGAAGTATTGATTGAGGGTTTTCAAAAGTTCCCAAATTAAGCTCTTGTACTAGATCATGGGCTAATGCTTGAGAGGTTTCTGCATGAGGTTGAGTTGCACGTTGAGATAGACGTGACATGTCATGAGGTGGAATTTCATAAAAGTCACTATTGTCTGTTGGGGTATAAAGCCCAATGTGGTCGCCCAGGTAAGTGGGCGGGCCGCTAGGAATGTACACATATTCTTTTGTAAACACCTAATAAGAACTCACTATGCTCTACACATTACAACAGAGCGAGTTCACGATACGTCATGCTCTTCTTTTCGCACTCTCTCTCTCGCGTCGCACTTCCGCTCGTACTCCTTCAACTGGTATCAGAGCTCAGATCGAGGCTCGGGGCAGCATTGCAGGAAGCTAGAGACATGTGCTCAGATTGGAGTGAGATTCGACAGGCGAAGACACGGCCCCAAATCCTGTGGGAGGCCCCAAAGGGCTTGGTGTTCTCAGAATTTCATTCTGAGGTCATCTCGGCCACCGTTCGGCTTCGACAAAGTTCTGCGCAGGCCATTTTCGACTACGTGGTCTCGGCGGGTGCAGATCCGACTCTGCAAATTTGGGGTTTCGGCTTACGACTGGAGGTGCTGAGGATATCGGCACTCCCAGAGTGCTGATTTGTGGCTGTCTACACATTGAAGGACGGCTCACAGTCCTTGGAGGCGTGTCACATACGACACAGGTGCATCTACACACAGACTGTAGGCGACATCCACTAGTTCATCAGGTAGCTTGTTTTTGGTGCTTGATATTCCAGATTTCATCCTGACATTGCAGGTACTTCCACATGGGATGTATTGTCAAAGATGATGTATGTCTGTTGAGGGTTTGCTGGCTGTGAGTCACGCAGCAAACAACCGCTGCAGCGGTTACAACATACAGTGGGAAATTTGTGGATGTATGACTTTGTGGGAAGTCTATGTATTGTCAGATTTACCGCAACCTTTGTTGAGGGTCGAGTGAGGTTTTTTGAGCTGGGGGATTCTCGAATGTTGAGATCCTTTCGGTGATACAGGTCTTGGAGCGATCCCTCGAGCACCCTTAGATAGGCAGCTAGGATGTATTGACTGTGAGTTAGACAGTTGGGATTGCATCTTTGCTTTACTGCCGTTGAGGCATTCTCGCAGTCTATGCTTACAGGATAGTGAGAGACAGTACAGGTGTAGGACAGGTTTACCCACAGCTTACAGTGTTAGAGAGACAATGGTTTTTTGAGCTGTTTTTTGGTCTGTTTTTTAGTACACTAGAGCCATTTTACAAAGGAGACTCTGCCAAAATTTCTGCAGAATCTGAAGCTTTCTTGGTTCATTTGACAGGTTGATATTGGTTCAGAGGTCAGTTTACAGGGGAAACTCTGCCGAATTTTTCCCAGGAAAGTAAACTACTGTGAAGCGTAACTATGGCTGGATCAGAGGACACTGCTCTTTACAATATCAAGAAGCTGGATGGAACCAATTTCCCATTGTGGAAGAAGCAGATTTGGCACGTGTTGGTACAGAAGAAGCAGATAAAACCTATATAAAGCTCAAGGGGATAAAACCAGAAGATATGGACGAAGATGAATGGAGCGAAATGGATGAATTGGCACTTTCTACCATTATGCTGACTTTGGCAGAAAGCGTTTACTTCAATGTAGCAGACGAGATGTCGGCCTATGAAGCATGGACAAAGCTGAGTGATCTTTATGAGAAGTAGAGTGCAGCTTCACAGGTATACTGGCTTAAGAAGCTTGTTGACTTGAAGATGAAAGAAGGGACACCTATGTCCAATCATGTGAATGAATTCAACACCATCTACAGTCAGTTGTCAGCTCAAAGTGTCAAGTTTGATGAACCTGTTAGAGCTATGTTCCTGTTGATCACATTGTCGAAAATTTGGGACACTTTTCGCACAGCTTTGAGTAATTCTACACCTCCAGATGGTTTGACCATAGCAGGTGTAGAAGGCAGTCTGCTTACTGAAGAAACCAACAGAAAGACAATGGACAAAGGCAAAGGAACAGCCTTAGTTGTCAGGGGAAGGACCAAAGAAAAGTACAAAGGTGGAAAGAGGAATCAGTCTCCTAGCAAGTCCCGCAGTGCTATAAGCAAGAGTGACATAGAATGCTACCATTGTGGCAAGAAGGGTCACATGAAAAGAGACTGCAGAGAATGGAAAGCAGAAAAAGGCAAAGAGAAATTTGAAGACCATGGTGAGAAGAACGAGTCCTCAGTGAAGATTCAAGAAATAAATGTGACAAACACTGTTGTAGAGGATGACAGTCTAGTGTCAGGAGACATCTACTTCTTGAAGAATACAATGGACTCAGCTCTTCTTACAGCATCTGATGAACATGCACTGAGTGACTGGATTATAGACTCAGGGGCATCACTTCATGTGTCTCCAAACAAGGAGTGGTTTACCTCTTATGTGACCACTAAAGATCATGTTCGGCTAGGCAATGGGCAGACATGTGAGATCTTAGGTGTTGGAGATGTTCAATTGAAGTTTCAGAATGGCTCTTCTTTCACGCTGAAAAATGTGAGACATGTTCCCGTAATTACAAAGAGCTTGATCAGCACAGGTTTACTTGATGATGTTGGCTACGTCACCACTTTTGGACAAAACATGTGGAAGATATCCAAGGGTTCTATGACAGTAGCACATGGAGTAAAGTCTGGAGGACTTTACATGATTTATGTATCAAATGTCTCTAAACATGTAATCAATGTAATCGAGCAGCCGAACGTTTCTTTGTTTCATAGCCGGTTACGACATATGTCCAAGAAGGGAATGGAAATCTTGTCTCGTTCTGGTTATTTGTGTGGCTTTTCATTTAATGATTTTGAATTCTGTGAACATTGTCTGTAAGGTAAGCAAACACAGCAGCCACATAAGCATAGAAGTAGTAGAAGAGATACATAGTTGGCACTTGTTCATAGTGATTTGTGTGGACCTATGCCTAACCTATCTCTAGGGGGAGCTTCTTACTTTATGACATTTATAGATGATTACTCGAGGAAAGTATGGGTTTACTTTCTCAAGCACAAGGATGAAGCGTTTAGTGTTTTCAAAACGTTTGTGACACTTGTGGAGAATCAGAGTGGCAAGAAGCTTAAATGCTTACGCACTGACAATGGTGGAGAGTATGTTTCAAAGGCCTTTCAGGACTTTTGTGAGTCAAAAGGTATAAAATGTGAACTTACTGCTCCTTACAATCCTCCTCAAAATGGTGTTGCTGAGAGGATGAATAGGACCATACAAGAGAAGGTCAGAAGTATGTTGTCTAATGCACAACTGCCAAATGGATTTTGGGCTGAAGCTGTATCAACAGCTGTTCATCTTATAAATAGATCTCCTAGCAAGGTTTTGCAGAAGGATTCAGTGGCATAGATGGTATGGTCAGGCAAGGTGCCCTCATACAAGCATCTCAGAGTCTTTGGTTGTGAGGCATATACTCACGTTCCAAAGGAATTTAGGAACAAACTTGAGCCAAAGAGTAGAAAGTGCATCTTTCTAGGCTATGGTAATTCGGGTGAGATGGGGTACAGACTTTGGGATCCCGAATCCAGAAAGGTTATCCGCAGCAATGATGTTCACTTTAATGAAGCCAAATATCATTCTAAACTAGAGAGGGTTGAGGAGATTAGAAGAGTTGTCTTCCAAGAAGATGGACCTGCACGTGCAAGACAAAACGTCAGGGCTCAAGAGGAGGAAGGACAGGATAGAGTGGAACCACATGTTGTGGCTGAGCCTGAGCCACCTATTTTGCGTAAATCTGGACGTATCACGCGACCTCCTGATTGGTTTGTTCCATCTATGAACTATGTCATGTTGACTGATTGCAATGAGCCTTCATGTTACAAGGAAGCAATGAAAATGAAGGACTCCGGGAATTGGCAATTGGCCATGCAGTCAGAGATGACAGCTCTGCATAAAAATCAGACATGGAAGCTAGTTAAATTACCACGGGGCAAAAAGGCTCTACCTTGTAAATGGGTTTACAGGTATAAGATCACCGCTCATGATAGTCAGCCAAAGTACAAAGCAAGGCTTGTTGCCAAGGGCTTTAAGCAAGAACAAGGCATTGACTTTGATGAAGTCTTCTCTCCGGTGGTCAAGATGACTACATCGAGATGTTTTCTTGCATTGGTTTCCATATTAGATTTGGTGTTGCACCAAATGGATGTCAAGACAGCGGTCTTGCATGGTGATTTAGATGTGGAAATTTACATGCAGCAGCCAGAAGGGTTTGTTGAGAAAGGCAAGGAAGATTTGGTATGCCAGTTGTTAAAGAGTCTTTATGGCTTAAAACAATCACTGAGGGCATGGTACCATAAGTTCCACAAGTTTATGCTTTGTCAAGGCTACAAACGTAGTGAGTTCGATCACTGTCTATATACAAAGAAGGCTAAGAATGGCAGTTGGTTGATCCTTATTTTGTATGTGGATGACATGTTTATTGCTGGCAAGCACTTGGAAGAAATTTCAGCTTTGAAGTCAAAGATGGCAAAATCGTTTGACATGAAAGACATGGGTGAGGCAAGTCATATACTTGGTATGCGTATTGAGAGAGACAGATCAAAGAAGTTGATTTGGTTATCTCAAACAGAGTATGTTGACAAGGTTTTGCAACATTTCAATATGGAGAAGGGAAAGGCATTGAGTGTTCCATTGCCACGATATGTGAAACTTAGCAAACAGATTGTCCTGTGTCTGAGGAAGAACAGGCTGAATGGATAAGATTCCATATGCGTCTGCAGTGGGTAGTTTGATGTATGCAATGATTGCTACTCACCCATACGTTGCATTTGCAGTGGGAGTAGTAAGTCGATACATGTCAAACCCAGGCAAGAAACATTGGGAGGCAGTGAAAGGAATATTGAGATACCTGAAAGCTACAAAGAGTATGCGTATATGCTATGGGAGTCAGGAGCTAAGTGTAAAGGGTTTTACAGACTCAGATTATGCAGGTGACTTAGAAAACCGAAGGTCTACGTCAGGGTATGTCTTTACATTGGTTGGTGGAGCAGTATCATGGCGTTCTAGATTACAAGATTGTGTTACTTAGTCTACTACAGAGGCTGAATATGTTGCAGCATCAGAGGCATGCAAAGAATCAATTTGGCTTAATCGACTAGTAACAGATTTGGGAATCAAAGAAGACAGGCCTGTGTTATATTGTGATAGTCAAAGTGCTATACAATTGGCTCGCAATCATTTCATCAGGGAAATGCTCGAGGATAAGCAACTTCAGCTTGTCAAAGTTCACACCACAGAAAATCCTACTAATCTACTTACAAAAGGACTTCCCTCAGAGAGCTTTGCGCATTTTCGCAAGCAGTTAGGTGTAGGGTAGTACATCACTTCTCTACATCTCTTGTATATTAGCTTGTATAGTAGCTTCTCTCACACTTTAAGTACCACATTGGACTTTAAGTGGGAGGTTGTTGGGGTATAAAGCCCAATGTGGTCGCCCAGGTAAGTGGGCGGGCCGCCAGGTATGTACACATATTCTTTTGTAAAAAACCTAATAAGGACTCACTATGCTTTACACATTACAACAGAGCGAGTTCACCATATCGTCGTGCTCTTCTTCTCCCACTCTCTCTCTCATCGCACTTTTGCTTGTACTCCTTCATTGTCGGCTTCCTGAAATCTTCAAAAGATAAGAGAGCAAGAGCTACACAATTAAGAGAATGTATCTCATGATTAAGAGAGAAAATTAGCATAAATGAAGAAAAAAGTGTATCTTCTGCAACTTTGCTCAAATGGAAATTTTGATGGCTCCATTGACTTCAAAAGGGGGAACACACAAGGTCACATGGTCAAGATGCTCTCGAAGCGCTTGTCCTCCTCGTGAAGAGCCAAGAAGCTAATTTCTACTGAAAAAGTGTAGTGCATGCAAAGACACAATTTTGGGATTCTCTTTCTCTTAATGCATGCACCCAAATATAGAAGTGGTTGCTTTTCACTTAAACTATAAAAATTATAGATTTCATTAGCATGTGGTACTTTGTGAGAAATGCGAGACAAAGGAGTAAACAATGAGTACCCATACACAATTTGAAATGGTGATTTTTCTCGTGGATGAATGAGGAGTGTTGTTGTATACAAATTGAAGCAAGTTCATTCCTGGCCTCTCATGATTGTATGTTTATATAAGATCTAGAATGGTGCTATTGGTCGCTTCTGTTCATCCATTAGATTCTGGATGAAATGCAGAAGTGAAGTCTATTTGAGTGCCTAAATTTATGAAAATTGTCACCCAAAAGTCATTTCAAAAATATCTATCTCGATCACATATGATAGATTTAGGCATTCCATGCAGAACAAAAATATGCTTAAGAAATAATAGAGCCGCTTGCTTAGCTGAGAGGGTCTTTTTACAAGAAATAAAGTAAGCCTGCTTTGATAAATCTATGTACGATGGTCCAAATCCTATCATTTTCTGCACAAATGAGTGGCAAACCCATAATAAAATTCATAGAAATGTGTTGCCAAGGAAAGTTAGGAATAGGTAAAGGCATCAACAAACCATATTGCATACCATGATGATGCTTGATTTGTTGACAAACAAAACATTATGCAACATATGTAACAACATATTTTCAGTGGGAGGGCCAATAAAATTGAGAGTCTACTATGTGAATAATTGTGGCAATCCCAGGATGGTTTATATAAGGTGGTTCATGGCACTCTTTAAGGACAAGTTAACAAAATGCAAGGGTTACACACAATCATTTTCCAAAGAACAAATACCCATCATGAAAAGAGTATTGTGCATGAACAAAAGATCTATGGTTACAAAAGTAAGCATAAATGTCAGCAAAGTCAGAGTCATAAGCATACATATCAATCATATTTTAAAAAGTTTCAACTGACACAACATAAAGGTTATTAATCGATTGCATGCGACTTAGTGCATCTGCAACCTTATTTTCATGCCCTGGTTGATATTGACTGAGTGGATGAAAGCTTTGAATGAATGATGCCCACTTAATGTGATAATGAGAGATAGTTGATAGTGAAAGCAAATGACGAATGCTTTGTTGATCGATGTTAATAAATAATTTAGATCCCATTAAGTAATGTTTCCACAGTTTCAAAGCATGCACAATAGCTAGCAATTATTTGTCATAAGTGCTATAATTGAACACATTGTCTTTCAGATTTCTACTTTCATATGCAATGGAATGATTATCTTGCATTAATACAACACCAATACCACATCCATTAGCATCATTCTTAACACAAAAAGGGTCTTTTGAAATCAACAATTCATAAAACAAGGACATGCATGAGTCCATATTTGATTGTCTCAAAATATTTTTGATGTTAGTCATTCCAAGTAAAAGATGTGTTCTTTCTCAAAAGGTTTGTAAGCCAAGTATGAAAAATTTTGTATGAATTTTCTACAATAACTACACAATCCAAGAAAAGAACGAATCTCATGAATAGATTGAGATCTAGGTCATTCCTTGATGAATTGAGTCTTCTTAGGGTCCACCCAGATTCCACATCACTTTCCATCATACGCACTTGATGATATCTAGATTTAAGATATATCTTACTAAAAATGGATGCACCACTTAATTTATCAAGTAAGTCATCAACACGAGGAATAGGAAAACAATTCTTTGTCATGGTTTTACTAAGTGCTCTATAGTCAATGCACAATGAATATGTACCATTTTTCTTTTTGATTAAGAGAATTGGTGCACCAAAAGGTGAACTACTTGGCTTAATTAGTCCACAATTTAACAATTTCTCAATTTGATGTTGAATTTATCTTTGTTCAATTTTTTGGATGATATGGTGCTTGACAAGGTGGTGCTCTCCCTGGAATCAACTTTATAGTGTGGTCTTCTACTCTAGAAGGAGGTAATCTTGAAGGTAGACCTTCAATGAAAATTTCTTTATATATCATCAAAAAGTTCTTTTGAGAAGGAGACAATTGCTCTTTGTATGTTCCAATTTCATTGATTAGAACCAAAAATTGCTTGTTATCTTTTCGAACTAACCTTTTAGCTTGAATATGACTAAGAAGAGGTTCTAGTTCTAGCTTTTGATTAGCTTGTAATATGAAAGTTTTTTCATTATGTGTGACAGTGAGTGTATGCATACCCAAAACTAAATCTATATTTTACAATGGTGCTACTAAGAAATCTAGTGATTCAATGAAGTCTCCTGATTGGTATTGCAAATCTTTTCCCATATACACACAATTTATTTTGATTCCATGGAAAGCTGCTTTTAGCTTATAATTTGTGGGAGTCATATGCAATTTCAATTTTTGTACATGTATAAAAATGAAATTATGTGTGTTCCCATCATCGTGTAATAATTTAAAAGTATAATTACTATTATTAACTTGCATATGTAAAAGACTATGTAGCTGAGAAGTAGGAGTATCTCTGTGATCTTGGTAGTCTGAGTTACCTTGAGGTTCTTGATTGCTGTCGTCAAAAGTGTTGGGAATGTTGAAATCCACCTCCATGTTGTGCACTTGATGGTCATTATCTTCTTCAATCTCTTCAATAAAGTGTGAGGAAGGTGCTCATTTACATCCAGGACACTTGTTAGGTGTATGTCCCATCTTGTGACAAGTGTAGCAAACAACAATCTTTACATCGACTTTTCTATTATTTTTGTTGCCGTTATTGTTGTTGTTGTGACTATGTGGAGCTTTGTTTAGTGAATTCAAGAAAGGAAAAGATGAAGGGTTAAAAGCATCACTTGAACCATTGTTGTTTACCTTCCTTTGCCATTTGATTGGAATTTCTTGATTGTGGTCGATATTGATTGTAATGTTGTGTCCATCATTATTCATTGGTGCCCTTGGTCCTTGGTTGAGATGTAGTATAATTTGTACATTGTGGTGGTGGAAGAGAAGAATAAGGATCTTTACCTTTGCAGCTTTAGCATCATGAGCTAAAGAAATAGCTCTTTCCAAAATTTGTTGACCTCAGCACGTAGAGTATACTCCAATCCAACAATATATTTGCATTTGAAAGTAGAGCAAGAAACTTTTTCTACATTTTGAAGAGCAAGTAGAATTGGCCAAAATATGTATGTGTATTGTGTAGTAGTTTCCTATATCCTAGATTGAAGAGTATCTCATGCATATCTAGCTTTCTCTTTGTATTGAGAAGGGAGAAAGTACTTCAATACCATTCGTTGAAATTTCTTCCAAGTTCGTGGTCGTTTGTGTCGTTTGCGAGTCATATTTCACCAAAGAGAAGCATTCCGTCATTTGGTTCACTGTGCACTTGATTTTGTCTTTTTCACTGAGCTTTTCTCCTTGACAGTAGAAATCCAAGGATGATAACCAAGAGAGAAGCACACGAGCATCCTTTCTTTCATCATACTTTACAAACGTAAATGCTTTTTTAGAGATCTTGTTTTGTTTTGACTTGGCTTGAGCATCCAAAGTATGTTGATAAGCCACTTGTCTGCGTTGTCATCTTCATGATTGCGCTTGTGGGAACTCCGCTTTTGTAACTTCTCAAGATTTTTTTGAAGGAGAATACGTGCAGCGCGTTCCTTTTCAAGCTCTTCAAAAAGCACATCAATCTTTTGATCCATGATAAGAGAATCTTGGGTAGTCATAGCTGGCTATCTCAAGCAAAAGAAAAGTTAAAATATAGATGTAAATTAAAAATATATGCAAGAGTAAATTGCAAAACGAAAAAAAAGAGTATAAGAAAACGAATAAGAAGAGATTTACGTATATTGAACGAACCAAAAAAATTCCAAGAAGACCTCCAGTGAATATGCAAGCCTTTTAACAATCCAAAATAGTGGATAGAAGAAGTTGAGAGAGCGTCTTCTTGTGTCATTGATGATCATAGGCACTTCGATTGACTTTGGGGATGATTTTCAACACTTTGTGATTGTTCCTTGAGAGTGTAAGAGATGCATGGATTTTCTTTGTTGCTTTTCTTCAAAGTAGATTGCTCGTAGTTGTGATTCAAACTATTGAGATGAGGAAGCTTGCGGTTCTTGCATCTTTAACAAAGAGAGAGCCTTCTAAAAGCAATGTTTTCGAGAGTCTTCATGCCAATTTTTTATTATTTGCCCACAAGAAGCACTCTCCTTTGCTTCTCCATACTGTTTGGAGCATTTTCAAAGCTCTAATACCACTGTTGGATTCTTGAAATCTTCCCAACACTTTCAACACAACTTTGATTAATTGAATCAAAATAAATTCAACAAAACGATTGATTAAATAATCACAAAACATAGAGAGAGCAACATAAAGCAAGAATCAAAACAAAAGACACCATATTGGGCACCAACCATACTTCTCAATCAAGACGATTTAGATTTGACTTCCACCTCTTTATTCATCTCATGGAGCATGCATTACAATACGATAAATATGTATGAAAGATAAGAGAGCAAGAGCTACACAATTAAGAGAGTGTATGCCATGATTAAAAGATAAAATTAGCATAGAAGAGGACAAAGGTGTATCTTTTGTAGCTTTACTCAAATGGAGATTCTGATGGCTTCGTTGGCTTCACAAGGGAGGTAACACACTAGGTCGCCTGGTCAGGATACTCTTGGAGAGCTCGTCTTCCTAGTGAAGGGCCAAGAAGATGATTCCTATTGAAAAAGTACAGCGCACGTGAAGACACGATTTTGGGATTCTCTTTCTCTTAATGCATGCACTCAAAAACAGAAGTGGTTGCTTTTTACTTAAACTCTAAGAATAGTAGGCAAAGGAGAGTTCTATTTACGTTGCTTCCTTTAAATGATTTTTTAAAAATAAAACATAAGCAAAATTGATAATGTCCAAAAGTAGTGATAGTGATAACACATGTACTTTTGCTAGGAGTAAGCTTATCGAAGGGTAGCTTCTCTCATATAGAAGGCTTGTTGGGAAATTTGGGCTGTATGTTTGGCAATGGAGCAGTTTGATGATACAATGGATATTATTTGCCCTGACACTAGTCCTTGATAGGCTCACCTAGCCTTAGAGCCTCTATAGACGATTCGACATCTTCAATTGCTTCATCACTAACAATTGGATTGATTGGAGTAGATAGATTTTGCCACAACTCTAACCGGCTACTGCTTATGACATGGTTAGCAGAGGCCTCATGAAAATGCTGAGAGTAGAGGTGGTGGTTGGTAGAGCATGACGGGAGTTGTTGTTCTTAGCTATAGACATGTGCTAGACGAAAAGAATGTGCCCCCCTCTTGAATGCCTCTCTTTCAAATGCCTACTCACATATGTTCAAGAGTCTTCAAAAGTTAACCCGCCTTTCTAGAATTCAAGGCACAGATGCTAGAGGCCTCTTGTGCACACATTGGAGAGAGAAAATGTGGCTATCTAGCTACTTTTTTAGGACTTTCAAGACATTGGAATTTACCTACATGTCAAGCCTTACTTTCATGCACATGTAGCTATGGCTCTAATATGCGAGCCAGATCATCGAAATTTCACCATAGTTCGCAATTATGGTTTAAAGAGACATCATATGCACACCCTATTACAAGTAGGAAGAGACATTGGCTTTGCCATATGGCCCTATTCAACAAGCTTAATGCAAATGGTCCATAATGGCTTACAAAAAGCATAATCCATTGGTCCACATCAACTTCCAAGAGTTCGAGAAGTCTTTTAAAAAAAGGCTAATATGCAAGTACACCAAAAAAGAGAAAAGAAAAGGGTGAATAGTCATAGTGACATACATAAGATGATGGGAGAGTACATGTGGCCCTTGAGCCCCATGTTAATGCCCCTTCTTAAAGACCGAATAAGATGATGAGAGAGAGTGTGTGACTCCACCTAATGCCTCTCTTAAATGCTCCATCAAATGTAGGGAAAAACATTTAGTTTGCCATGTGGCATTATTCAACAAGCTTAATCCAATGGTCCACAATTTCTCCCAAGAGCTCCAAGAGTCTACTCAGGACTGACTCAAGCTACACAAATTCAACGGCAACATCATGCGCTTGCCTCAATAATCCGGTTCACACCGCAATTTTATTTGGTGCAATAGCTTCAATGAATGAGATATGAGCTCGCGGTTAGTCTACGTGCTTGAGAGAGGTGGGCTTGTAAGTTTGAAGCTATGTGTGCATCTCGTGCTGAAAAGTGCCTTGCCGTTAGGGGTTGCGGTTGCCCTTGTTTTGGTGGTCTTGGAATTGCAATTGTGTCCAATTGAACTCTGTTAATGTTTGTGTGTTCCACTGTGCAATCTGAACGTTGCCAAAGGCCTTATGAAAGAGTCCTCTACCACAAAAACTTTAGAGGGACTTGTAATTTCAGGGCCCTTTGCCTATGCAACAAACCTTCATTTTTGCGCGCTAAATTTCTAAGGATCACTCCACACATGATGTTGTGAAAAAACAGTCCCCAGCCCATTAAAAAGGTGCTTAGTTAATGTAGGGGGTGGTCGAGCCACGCCCCAATGTCAATGTAGTAGTTACTGCTGGTTAACTCACCATTTTTCATCAAAGCTATATGGTACAATTTGAGGGCCCTACAAAGGCGACTATAGAGGGTCTCTGGGTAAGCCCTTTAAGGCCATGTTTGCACATGGAGGTGCCACCCCCACACTTTGTGACTAGGCAAGACTATGGGATCCTATGTTGCGCGAGGGCCTCAATTCATGTGCAGATAGTGCTTATCATCCATGTGGTGGTTGATGACCGCCGTTGGTAGTAAGCAGTTACATGAAGAGCAACTTTTTCAACGAGACAATGCACGCCAGGCAACGCTGAAGCGCAGGCCACATTTGTGCAGCCAATTAATGCTGCTTGTAGAGTGCAACTCTCAGGGCAAGGGGTCTTTGTTAAATGATCCTGCCCGATTTTGTAGCGAGTGAATTCTTGTCGAGTTGCATCCGGACCAAAACTATCCTAATTAAGCTTAAAAGTTCCAACATTGAAGGGGTCTCCAGCCACAACACTAAGTGTTACAGGGTATTTAATGAAGCCCAAACCATGGGATTGCCGATAGATAGGGATTCACATAGATCTCAAGGGGCGTGGTCGGTCAACAAAAATCAAACCACGTTGACTTTCTCATCCCCCAACTGGGAATCGAACTGATGACCTCCCCGCTGGTAGGCTGATGTGCAAGCACACATCCATGTGGGTTTAGTTGTCCAAGCCAACAAGCGTAGACGAAAGTAAACTCGGCCCTAACAAGTATACTCAATCAATGGAGACCCGTCCCCATGCAAATTGTGTCGGTGTTGTGCAATGTGCGTCCCACGACACTAAGTGACGCAGGATGGGACGTGGGGGTGGGTAAAGGGATCGACGGTGAAGGGCGATGGCGGGGATCTGGAGGCGGGCAAGTCCACTTAAAAAATGGCGGCGCCGTTGGGGAGCGGGGGTTTGAACGTAGGAGGCTAACCACTACGTCGTCCGCGCACATTTGAAACCAAAGCCGTTTTACACAATGATATAAACGATAAACCTGGACGGCCTAGAACTAAACCCGAACGAAGCCCTTGGCCGGGTTTAGTTCTTGACCGGGTTTAGTTTTAATAAGCCATCTACGGCCCAGAACACCTCGACGGTCGCGCGTGGAGTTCCCGTCCATTGATCCCCTCACCCCCCCCTCTTAAATGATCCGTGTCACTTCGATGCGATGGCTTCGGCTTCTTCAAGACCACGTGGTCTTTAGTGCTGAGGGGTCTCCAGCTCACCTCCACGTGTTACGTGTCCGCCTTGATGCAGGCGAATGGGCCTGCATTTGGCTTCGTATATCCATTACAGAGCTTGAGAAGGAGGGCCGTTATCAGGTCTCAATCTGCGAAGCGGAGAGACTGGCCTAATCGAGGCATTACATGCTGCTGCTCTTCTTCAGCCTTGTCCATGGGAGACCGGGGCCCTCTGGTTCCTACTTGGGCGGAACCCCTCTTCTGCCCTTGTAACACGCAGTGCTCTGATGGTGAGTGCGAGTACCTTCACGTGAGTGAAGAGCAAAAGAGCAATGCTTGTGTCTTGCCTCGTGGCCCAGGAAAAATGGTCGTCTGTGCTGGCCCCGAACGCTCTGGTATGTTCTGATTGTCTACAGACATGCATGTGTGGGTGTGGGTATGCGTGTGCGCATGCACGCACACACACAGAGACATACACTATGTTGATACTATCTTTATCTGAAGTATGACGCGCGCACACACGCACACACACAGAGACATACACTATGTGGATACTATCTTTATCTGAAGTATGATGCATTTGTTCTTCACTCGATTATTTATTAACTATCAGTGTACAGTGATGACATTTGACAGGATCCACTTGGCTATTCAATGCTCTGAGATTTCTTTTAGAGGGTACCAATCAAAGAGTTCATAGCTATTGGATTAACCATATTACACAAGCAAAATTGGTGAAGCGAGGGGTTGAGCTTCAGTCTGATGCAACTCACATTCTTATAAAGACTCACAAGTGGTCCAAGGACTGGGATCCGACAAGTGCTGATTTGATTGTCATCACAGAAAGAGACATTTGTGGTGTAGTCAATTCTTACTTGAGGGTTGGTTGGAAACCCAAAGATATAGGGTATGTATCCAAACTATCAATTTTTCTTGTTTGCATATTTGTATCGCCGGGTTTTCCCCCTTGTAGGGATTGTTGTTTTATTTTTTATATCGTTAGTTTTGATCTCTCTTGGCATTTTTCCCTGTGATGTAATTATTTACGGATGTAGAAGTTTTTCTCCTAGCCCCTTATTAATGGACAAGAGTAAAACCTGGTTTTTTTTTTTTTGTGTGTGTGTGTGTGAGGTCCAGATGGGAGTTATGTACAACATGGCTTCCCATATATGAGAGAGAGAGAGAGAGAGAGAGAGAGAGAGAGAGAGAGAGAGAGAGAGAGAGAGAGAGAGAGAGTTCATCAATCTGAAGAGAAATCCACGTCGCTATGCCATGTGCCCATGTACCATGGTAGAGACAACGTCGTCAACGAGATCCCACAGAAATGCATACAACGCTGCTAGGATACTGCTGACTGAGCGCAATTTCCCCAAATGTATAAGATGCCGAAGGTAACAACTCGCCCCATTTATATCAATTGTCCGTACATAGCTTGTGCTCTTGAATAAGAAGTATATCCACTTCTTGATCTACATGAGAATGTAAGTCTCTGCATAGTAAATTCTGTCTTGGGCCAGTGATGCTAGTGTGATGCAATCCATTGACATTCCAAGTAACAATATACAAATCCATGTGACAAGAATAGATGAACTTGAAACCTCAGAGATATACATCAACCATAGCAGCTGGTACAAATTATGCCAAGCCCTCTTGATCCTTGGTCGAAGCTGTGGAACAAGAGCTAAAGGAAGAGACCACTTTTGCTCGTGTTAGTGTTTTTACTAAATCGTGGAACAAGAGCTAAAGAAAGAGCATCCCCATCATGCGGTAGAGGGCGGAGGAGCTATCTTGCAAAAGAGTGAGTATCTGTAAACCAAGCACCGTAGTAGTCTGGAGAGCATTGCAATGTGCTAACAATTGTCGACTCTGGCCATACTCACATGCTGGGAGGAATTGGTGCTATATGTCCCACATACAGTTCCATTAGCAAACAGTAACTGGCCTCTGAGTTTAGCCACTGAATGGCTTCCATACTTTGTGTGCAAGTTTGTCAGTGGCAATGCATGGCAGAATGCAACTTGCCCAAATCTGGATAGTTTGCATAGTATGTGAGGAACAAATTACATGATTGAGGTCTTTGTCAAGTCTATGTGCCAGCAAAAGGTAGAGAGAAGGATAGTGTTGTACACCCATTGGGTGATAAACCTTTGATCATCTCTAGAGGTCTCTTTGTACACAATATACAACCAGTTTTTGTGTAGAGAGTGTAACGGGACGGGCATTACGTATCAACGGAAAAGAACAGACTCAACAACTATAAGCACTTCAAATGACAACTAAACTGAAAGAGATGAGTTCCCACCAACTTACGGGCCCCTTCCGATGGGGCCCAAGCGACCTAAAGACATTAACATAAAGCAGGACCACACACAGACAGTCAATCTTTTGCGTAAACTGCTGATGACGTGTAGTACGGACGCCCGCAAAACGTGTTGACATGCTGACGTGGTAGTCTGTACAGACGTCCGCGAAATGCGCTGGTTGCTGACGTGGCAGATTGTACGGATGTTCCATGCTTTGCGTTGGTTGCTGTTGGGAGGCCATATGTTTTTGAGTTCGAAGCTTTTCATGTAATTGCTTTTGAAAGGCCAAGGGCCTTTAATAGGAGCCAAGGGCTCATTCTCTGGCATGCTTCTGTGGAGAAATCCCAGACTTCTAGCAAACTTTTTCGAGTGATGATAAAATCAAGCGAGTTAATGTGAGGCAGTTTATTTGAAGACATATAACCAAGAGTTCTTGAAAGTCCCTCATTTCTTCACTCGAGAGACTAAATAAATTGGCTCTAGACCTCCTAAAGATGGCGATTAAATTTAAGAATGGCTATGCTAACCAAGAGGTACGTGCCAACAAGCTTGACATTGGATAACTCTTAAGCTTGTTCTTTTGTTTTATTCTAGCAAGTAAAAGAAACCTCGTAGCTTTTCCATTGCCCAAAGGAATTTTGTAATTTTGTGAAGATTATTTTTCCCAAACATTGGTCTAACATTGCTAACATGTTGTCTGCAAGCCTTCCTATGCATCAGTGCTAGATCTTGTAGGCCCCCCCTCCCCCCCCTTCTCTTACTTTTGCACTATATAACTCTTTGCTCATGGGGCAACCTTAGTAGTCGACTATCGTGAATATTTTAGGGTGTTGCAAATTGAGACTGTCACCTATTTGTTGCTGTTTGTTGTCTAGTAATCAATATCCTCATTGAGTTCTATTTAGCTTTTATGAGAAATCTACCAAGATCCCAAAAGATAAATTGATTGTTGGGTAGGCAAGAAATTTGTGTTGCGTTGACTACTTCATGCTTCTCTCTCTCTCTCTCTCTCTCTCTCTCTCTCTCGCGTGGTGTCATCTTGAAGGCTTCTCCCAACATTGAGAAGTCGACATGTGAAGAAGCTTTAGGCTCTCTTTGGTAGATGCAATTTGGAAGCCTTTTGTAGATGGTGTTGATGTGTAAGAGGGAAGGTGCCTTCCTTTGTGCTTAAGGAGGGAGGAAGAAATAAAGAGAGAAATCAAACTAGAGTTTGAAGAAAAGAACCCGTACTATGTCTGATCCTCAAACTAGAACCGGCAAATTGCAATGCTTTCTACTCCGGTCCCCTCACAAAATTAGTAGATCTTGATCGTGTGTCTCTTTATCGCCCTATCTACATATGCATTTGACCAACAACATATGATCTTATTGACAATTCTATATCCATATAAATCAATGTGATGATGAAGCCACCTGTAGAGAGCTAAAGAATGTGACTGGTATCCTTGTGCCAATGGGAAAAGTGCCGCGTGACACATCCAACCCTGTGTCCGCGGGCAAGCTATAGCATGACCAGGGTTGAGTCTGTCAAGTCAGTCTAGAATAGGAAGTGATCTGGCACTTTTGTGAGTCTGTTCGCAGACCGTGCATATCCAGACACTTAGATTAGATGCATATCCTCCGGTTGCATACAACATGATCATTAACATTTTTATCAGAATCCATCAGGGGAATTTTCCTGTGCATTAAACCTATTTTCTCTATTTTTGACGTTTTTCACTTATTATTTTCAAGCGACTTTTGTTGGAAACTAGGTAGGGCAATTTTGCTAAGTTTGTATATATAGAAACCTTGCGCTAGCACTTTCTGGCAGAAGAGGCAGCAGGAACCATTGTATTCACAGGCAACTTCTCAGCAGGACCCCAAGATCCCTAGCGTTTTTGCTCCACAGCAGATGGGTAGCGTTTTTTGGAAAAGAACTCAGATCAGCTAGCGATTTTGCATTTGCATCAGCCTAGCGACAGAACCACAGCAGATCAGCGCCAGCGTTAGTAGATCTCCACCGCAGGAAGATTTTCGGCCCTAGCATTTTTGCATCTGCCAGACACCTCAGCATTTTGCAGATCTTTGCGACGGAATCAGCCCTAGACTCAGCATTTTCAGTTTTCAGCAGTCAGACATCGTAGTAGAAGCTCCAAACCTCGCAGATCTCACCTTCTCGCTATAGATCCTCGCCGCACGGTCAGATCCTGCGAAGCTTGCAGTTTCAGCCCGGAGATGCAGATTTCAGCATCTGCGTTTTCAGCGCGTCGTCGTTGCATCGTCGCCATCGACATCGTCACCGACAGAGTCAGAATTCAGCAGATAAGGATTTGCAGATTTCAGCCATTAGTATTTTCAGATTTCAGCCCGTCTCGTCGTCGTCCTCATCGTCGTCGACATCGTTGGCAACTCCAAGCATTGCAGAGATTGTGCAATCATAAGTAGACTGCTCTCGCCATAGAGAGTGGGGCCTTCGGAGGAGGGTTTGACAACATTGTGGTGTCGTATTCTTCTCTCTCTATCTCTCAGTCTCATGTACCTGCACTCACAGTGTCCATACACTTTGTTTGTGTCCATTGCTCTCTCTCACTAAAGGAACGAAAGGCTCTCCCTTCCGTACGTAAAAGGAACCCTTGAGCACAGTTCGGAGCACTCATCTTGAGCAAAGTTCAACATTCACTGCCGCTACACCTTACATTGGTATTAGAGCTTTGGTAGTGTTCTGTATCACTCAAGGAAAGAACCACAAGAACCACATAAATTTTTTTGCTTGTTGCGGTCGTACGTAACCCAAGACCTCTTGGGCGGGTCGATTCCTAATCGTGTTTTTGAAGAGTGACAGGAAACCCAAGAAAGAAGGGCTTGTCCAGCCTCCCCTTGTGCCTCTCTTCACTCATTGAGAGCAGATCGTGCACTTAGCGGCTGGCCAATCGACGTAAGGTGGGAAAAAGCAACCTTGGTGTGAGCGCAAGGCCGCCAAGGGGTGCGCCCGCGAAAAAGAGCAGAACTCGAGTGAAGAGAAGATCCTTCTCTAACACAGGTTGCAAGCGAAAGAAGAACCTCAAGACTCTCAAGAACCCAAGAACCAAGACCCTCAAGACCCGCAAGAACCCAAGAACCCAAGTTCCTTGTGAACTTCAGAACCCAAGACCACAAGAATCCACAAGAACCCACGACTTCAGTGGATGGTCATCACTCGAAGCAGAATGGATACTTCGCTCGAAGGTGATGAGCATGAGAGAGGCGAAGAAGAATTTTTCCCACCAGGAGGTTTCTCTGACCCTCCTTCCCTACCTACGCAAAGGATTGCACCAGATCCTATGGAAGCTTGGTGCAAGACGATGCTGGACATGATGACAACGTGGCACAAAGCAAGAATGGCAACCATGGAGCGTGAGCAATTACGCTTGTAGGCCAAAGAATTTGATCGCAAGTACGCAGCAGAAACAAAAAAAGAATTGGATCGCATTCCTCTCTCATTTCTAATGTGCAGGCGAAGATTGAAGAGATTCGAGACAAGGAGACTCTCTTAGTCTCTTCTTCTCCAAAGCATGAGACACATGATTTGCATGTTAATAAGCATGATGAATTGAATGATAATGAGACGCATGATGATTTGAATGCCAATGACAAGCATGATGATTTGCATGATGATCACGATGTGATTTCTCACAAGCATGATGATTTGTATGATCAAGACGTGATTGTTCACAAGGATAAATGGTTTAGTTGATGCTTTTTCTAGCGAAGCTAACCTCGTTGCAGATTCAATCAATCACGAAGAATCGATCTTGGCTTTCGAGTCAAGGTCCACAGCACCCCCCAGGCAGATTCGATCAAACACGACGAACCGATCTTGGCTCTCGAGCCTAGGTTTAGGAACCCTTACATGAAGTACTATGTGTTCGTATGATTCGTCAGCACGCATTGTTCGAGTGTTTCATTCGTGATCGTTTTCTGTATTTTAGTCAGCGTCTTTATGTGCTCCCTTTTCCTAGGCATGACATATTGTACGTTGAGCATGTTTCACTCATGAATGAGCACAGATGTATGTGGATTGTTCATGAAAAGTTGTAAAGTATGCATTCTAGGAGGTCACATTCAATGTCTCTTCCTTGGCACGACACAGTTTCAGAAAGAGCACAAGAAATTATGAGCATCAAGCATTGGCATGTCCATTATGATTTGCCATAGTTGATTGATTTAGCAATATGACTAGGGTTCAGTCAGTCAAGTCAGTCTAGAATAGGAAGTGATTTGGCACTTTTGTGAGTCTGTTCGCAGACCGTGCATGTCCAGACACTTAGATTAGATGCATATCTCCGGTTGCAGACAACATGATCATCAGCATTCCCATCAGAATCCATTAGGGGAATTTTCTAGTGCATTAAACCTATTTTTCCTATTTTTGACATTTTTCACTTATTATTTTTAAGTGACTTTTGTTGGAAACTAGGTAGGGCAATTTTGCTAAGTTTGTATATATAGAAACCTAGCGCTAGCACTTTCTGGCAAAATAGGCAGCAGGAACCAGTGTGTTCACAGGCAACTTCTCAGTAAGACCCCAAGATCCCTAGCGTTTTTGCTCCACAGTAGACGGGTTAGCGTTTTTTGGACAAGAACTCAGATCAGCCAGCGTTTTTGCGTTTGCATCAGCATGGCAACAGAACCACAGCAGATAAGCCCCAACGTTAGCAGATTTCCACCACAGGAAGATTTTCAGCCCTAGCGTTTTTGCATCTGCTAGACACAACAGTGTTTTGCAGATCTTCGCGACGGAATCAGCCCTAGACTTAGCATTTTCAGTTTTCAACAGTCAAACATCGCAGTAGAAGCCCCAAACCTCGCACTGCGTAGATCTCACCTTCCCGCTGCAGATCCTCGTCGCATGGTCAGATCCCGCGAAGTTTGTAGTTTCAGCCCGGAGAACGCAGACTTCAGCATCTGCGTTTTCTGCGCGTCGTCGTCGCATCGTCGCCATCGACATCGTCACTGACATAGAGTCAGAATTCAGCAGATAAGGATTTGCAAACTTCAGCCATTAGCGTTTTCAGATTTCAGTCCATCTCGTCGTCGTCCTCATCGTTGTCGACATCGTCGGCAAGTCCTAGCATTGTAGAGATTTGTGCAATCATAAGTAGACCGCTCTCGCCATAGAGAGTGGGGCCTTCGGAGGAGGGTTTGACAACATTCTAGTGTCGTATTCTTCTCTCTCTATCTCTCAGTCTCATGTACCTGCACTCACAGTGTCAATACACTTTGTTTGTGTCCATTGCACTCTCACACTAAAGGAACGGAAGGCTCTCCCTTCCGTAAGTAAAAGGAACCCTTGTCCCTTGAGCACAGTTCGGAGCACTCATCTTGAGCAAAGTTCAATATTCATTGCCGCCGCACCTTACAAAAAGGGAGCTTCTCTCTCTCTCTCTCTCTCAACAAAATCTTCTTCCTCCCTAAATTTACAAGCCAGATAGTATCATATACATTGCAATACAAGCACATGAAACTGTTAACCAAACTGTGACACCTGTCTAATCAAGTTTGGTGAACGTCCACGATCTCGGACAGAGGGGAAACCCAAGTTGAATGTATATTATATAAAAGCACAACCACTCTCCTCATACGTAAGAAACTTGTGAAACAAAAGGGGACCCTAGGGAGCAAGGGCTACCAATGCTGATGGGGTGGACTACACCTAGGGCCATCACATCCATCCATGCACTTTACTTCCTACCTCCTACCTTGTTTTCCTTGCAGATTATTAAACAAAAGAGGCCAATTGGCCTTGTCCTTTTTCCTCTTTCTACCTCTTTCCAACCAAGGAACGAGCCATCTCAAAGAGGATCCCAACTAGTGGATACAATTTCGTATGTGATACTCAATACGGCTAAGTCGTAGAGGATCTCAACTACTGCAATTCGACAATATCTATACTTTGGGGAGCTATACTAAAGAATCCAAGATTTCTCGATCAACAAGATTTCTTAAAGATAATGCTATGCAATGGTGGAGTTCAATCGCGACACAACTGCATGCTCCAAGGACTTCGCAAGCTTCAAGACAGTTTTTGCACGTAGTTACATGACTTCGATCTTTGAAGTCCAGATTTGGCTGAGTGGGGCAACTTGAAAAGGCTTGCCATCGAAACCATGGACGACTATAACCAAAGGTTTCTGGACGTGTGCCTTTCGGTGTCCTTCTTTAAGTTCATCTCCTTGAAGGACCAGTGCGAGCGCTACACCATTGGACTACCATCACCATTACAGAAATACTCTCTCTCCAAGCAAGTCTCTACCATGTAAGAGCTTATGGACCATGCCTCGGTCGGTTACAAGCTCATGAAAGGAAAGTTGGAGTTTACCACAGAAGAACCTCTGGCCACTAACTAGAACTCCCGGCAACAAACGAACAAATTTTTGGGAATCCCGTGAAAACCAACCTCAACGGCCTCGTCTGACACAGCGTCAACTAGATGCCTTGCTACAAGAAGGTCGATGCTTCGAATGTTTCCAAACAGGGCATACGTTCAATATATGTCCTGAGCGAGCCTCGACGTTCTCAGTGCAGCCTTTTGCTCCCACGTCAGACAGATCCCTGGGGCCACCACTGGCCAAGAAGGCTAGACTTGCTATTGGACTAGTACCCGATATTTATGGTATACACCTCGAGAGTTTTAATGAATTATGCAGAGCTTATGGAAAAGTCAACGGCTTGAAAGCCCTTATTTTCTTTGACCTCGGAGCTATGGAGAACTTCATCCATCTAGAATTCTTGAAGCAGATGCACTTTGATTATGATGCAGAGGGTGGAGAAATTGAAGCTGAGCTAGCCACGGGGCAAACTCAGAAAGTGGTACCGCTCATTGGTGCACTTCCAGTGACTATACAAGATTATTATGGAAAAGCCGATTTCCACATTATGAAGTTGGGCAATTGCGACGTTCTCTTGGGCATATGCCTTGGCACGACAAGAATGATGCAACTCTCTAGGTTTGGAACCGAACCATCAACGTGATGCAGAAGGGGAAGCCAGTTGTCCTCAAACTTCGGTTGTCCGAACAAAGCCCTGAATGACCTCTCTAGTTGTTTTCAAGTTAGATACTTTTGAACATTGTTTGAGAAAGTATTGTTTGAAATTTGTTTGAGATGGATGCTATCTGTTGTAAACCTGTCTTGGTGCCGATTTAATTTGTTTGATTCTGGTTTTAAATACTGGTTTCAATGATTGGTGATTTTACTCTCGGGTGGAGAAGTGAGAAATACTGTTGTGGTATTGTTTGAACCTTGGAACGACGCAGGTCGATGCCTGGGGAGCATTTCGTTGTATGTTTGAAAACCTCGAAACGACGTAGGCCGATGCCTGGGGAGCGTTCCGTTGTATGCTAGAAAACCTCCGAACGACGCAGGCTGATGTCTGGGGAGCGTTTGGTTGTATCCTTGAACCTCCAAGCGACGTAGACTGCGGTCTGGGGAGCGTTTGGTTATATAGTCCTCTGAGCTCATGGCCCGGACCTTTTTAGGTTATTTGCGGGGGGATGACGAGGTAGTCGTTGAGTAGCTTCATATCGCAGACCGTTTGTCTCGGGGGAGTGCTCAGCGGTGCTGTTTGTTGTGTCTTGTAACATGCATATGTAAGCATTTGTGTTGCATTGTGATGTGCCAACTATTGAATTTTCCTAATTGGATGAGATTGCCTGGGTATGTAATTTTAGTGCATCAAAACACCCGTGGAAGACCAATGCGGTCTGGGTGTGATGGCTAATCTTACTACGCCGGAATATCAAGAGTTCCGATTTGGACGAAAGGAGAAGCCAACTCCTTGATCAAAAGAGCCGAAGGAGAAGCTAACTCCTTAACAAAAAGAGCAAACTGATTGTCCCTCGGAATTTTTTTTTGAGCTAACTTGAGTTGTTTTGCAGATATGCTGTAATCGTGGACAATTACTCTCTTTCAAGAAGGGGAGATGTCACAAAATGCTGACGTGTCAAAGCCCTGAAGAATGGAGCCAACTTGCAGATGCCAGCTGAGTGGCTTAAACCCTAAGAAGAACAAGTAACAGAAGAAGAAGTCCTACCAACTTATGGGGACCCCGTCCGATGGGGCCCCAGTGACATAAAGGAAGTAAAATAAAGCAGGACCCACACACACACTCACGCAAAATTGATGACGTGGTAGTTGTACGGATGCTCCGCGTTTTGCGTTGACTGTTGACGTGGCTGTTGTACGGAATTTCGCAAAACGCGTTGGCAGCTTTTTGGCATTGCTTTTGGACCATAAGCTTTTGAGTTTTAAAGGCTTTTCACTGTAACTGCTTTTCAGGTGAAGGGCCTTTAAATATGAGGTTAGGGCTCATTCTCTGGCATGCTTCTTGGAGAAGGTGCAGAGTCTGGAGTACCGGCTTGTACTGTGTTGATGCAATATAAAGAAATACCGAAAGGGGCGCCAATACTCTCTAGGGTGGAATTCTGCCACTCTGTGTCGCGTGTCGTCTCTCTCTCTCAGTTCAGTTGTTATTGAAGTGCTAAAAGTTTGTTTAGTCTGTTCTTTTCTATTGGCACGTGGTGCCCGTCTTATGACATCATTTGCAGAGCACTTGCGTTCTCTCTCTCTCTCTCTCTCTCTCTCTCTCTCTCTCTCTCTCTCTCTCTCTCTCTCTCTCCCCAGTGTTTTCGGCGCGCGTGGCTCACACCCTTTCCGCTGCTCACTCTCACATGGTATCAGTCGCCAAGTTGTGGAGGATCTTCATCGGTCTCATCACCAAGGCCTAGCGCTTGCATCTTTGGCCCTTTCCATCGCGGAAAATTGCAAAAATCAGCCTAGCGTTTTTGGAAGCCCTAGCGTTTTGCAAATTTAGTCAGTGTTTTTGCATTGCGAGCCTTGATCTGCATCCTCTACAGGTAGCGCTACCCCACTAGCAGAAAATCACAACAGATCAGCCCTGCGTTTTTTGGACCTACTTGCGTTTTTGGAACTGCCAGCGTTTTTGAAGATTTGCTGTGTTTTCTACACAATGCTGCCCATACGCACTTGAGGAAGCAGTCTTTACTCGCGTGGAGAGCTTTGGAATGCGAGGCACTTGCAGATCTACACCTTGGACAAGTATCTACACCCAATTGGCACCATTTTAGAGAGAGAGAGAGAGAGAGAGAGAGAGAGAGAGAGAGAGAGAGAGAGAGAGAGAGAGAGAGAGAGAGAGAGAGAGAGAGAGAGAGAGAGAGAGAGAGAGAGAGAGCGCATTCCCTGTTTCAAATACTCACGTTTGAAACACGGAACGGGGAACGGAGACCTAAAAATGGCCATTCCCTGTAACTATGCTCCCCCTCCCTCCCCTTTATACACGATCTCATTATTTTTCCCTTCTTAAACCGAACAAGCAATTTTACTCAACTAAGCACGTAAAAATGATCGTGACCTACAAAACCGCAAGACACGCAGAGCGAGAGATGCTACAGCTCCATAGGGGGCCTACCTTGCAAGGGAAGAAAAAAAGACATGGTGAGGCTACCATAGTTACCCGGAATGGGGAATAGGGGCGGCAACATGCATGAAATGCCATTCCTTGTTTCGGATACTCGTGTTTGAAACACGGAATGGGGAGCCGGAACGGCTTGCTATATTTACCAACGGCTTGTTGGCTCTTTTTTAGCACGTGAACCACTCCTTTTGCGAGATTCTCTGCATGTCACCCAACCGCGGGAACACCCCCCATGGGAGCGGTAGCGTCGGCGCTATTGGCCCCAAGTAACATTGGTTGCCTTCAATTAAAGGGAAAGGCCCTTGTAGGGACCCTGTGAGAGGACCCACTTGCGTGCATGCCACGTCATCATTGTCCACACGCCTGTCGGTAGCCAATCGATGCCCAAAATCGCCAAAGACTTCTCACTGTAGCGCCGCAGCTCCTTGCTCCCAACCTCCATAGCCAAGGACCTCCACCCCCCTTTGATGCCCTCGTGAGGTTCAAGGCTCAATATATATACCCCTGCCCTCCGGCGGCCGTTTCCGCATGTGGGATTTGGACCTGCCAGGTGGCAGCGCCACAAGGCTCGAAGCTCAAGCCTTCAAAATCCCTCACAATGCATAATTTTTTTCCCCCACTCACTACAATGCTCTACACATTGCTCCTTGGTGCTCAGATTTCTAGTCTACCAAACCACACCGGAACCCCAACTTACTGACTTTGACTTGTAATAACTCCGTCTCACTTGAACTTTGCCGGGCCCGCAAACCAAGGCCGCCAAAATTGGAAAAGTTCACCTGGCACCGCACTGCCGACAATTGTCGCCGACTTTAAACTTTAATATCTTGGTGTTCCGAGCTCCGATTGATTAGCCGTAAATTCCTATGGCCTTCACACACCGCATAGTTTCCATACAAACCTTGGTGAGGCTGCAAAACTTCAGATGGCACATCAACTGAGGCGACCACCCTTGCACAAAACTGGCCCCCGGTGAAACTTCAATTGACAATATTTGGGCAACCAGAACTCCGATTGCCGATCTGAAAAGACGGAGGCACTCCACAAGATGGGCACTTCAAACCTATGCATCTACTTCATTTCCAATTCTTCATTTGCAGTTGTTAAATCCGGTACGGATCTGCAAACCATTCCAACTTCAAATTGTCATAACTTCTTCACCGTAGCTCCAATTGACGAGCCGTAAAGATAGGTTTGTGGTGCTCTTTGAGCACTACAATACTAGTCCATAAACTCTCATTTATGCTCACTTCAAACTTACCCACTTTTAGCTTCAAAAACATTGTTTCTGGACCTTTAAAGATGCATCTGGCATACATTCAACACTGATCTTGCTCGTTACCAAGCCCTGGTCATTGCTCAATAAACATATAGGTTTCAAATAAGCCTAATCTGCATCCTTTTGTTCTTTTTCTCATCATGGAAGCGGAGCTGCACGACGTTGTTGGGTTGGGCTCCGCAATGGGAGTACCCTTCCCTACAGGTTCCGTAGGCTGAGTCTCCTCGTTTTGAACGTCACCATGGTCGGCCTCTTCCTCAACTCCCTCTTCTACTTCCTCTATTCATGCTCTTCATACTTGTAGAGTCTTTGTCTGATGTCTTATCCTTTTTTTGCTTAAAGTTGAGTACTTGTTTTAAGCCAAGTAAGTTCCGTCATCTTATTTTACACATGCCTTTTCTAAAAACATTTTTAAGTTAATAATGTTTTGTTTTATCTAGTTTTGTTTCGAAGCAAACAAAGTGATTTAGTTTGTTTGTTTGTTTGTTTTTGTTTTTCTCTTCTTTTCGTGTGTCCCTTGCTTTTATAGTTTTATGAGTGCTTTATTCCCTCTTATAATTCGTGAGTTCAGACGATTCTGAACTTATGAAGGTATATCTTTGTCTGATGTGGCAATAGCGTGTGTTGCAAAAAATCGGATTGGATCCTACGTAGGAGAAGAATCGATTGGAGCTTTGATGCCATTGTAATCGGCAAGCGCCCCCCCCCCCCCCCCCCCCCCCCCCCCCCCATCATATTGCCTATCCCACCTTTATGTTGAGTAGTGTCAACAAGGATGTAGGTTGATCCCCCCTTAATGCTTGCCTAGCCTCTAGCTTAGACAATGCAATATAGAGTGTAGGTTTACTGTCAGGTGCACCATAATTAAAATGGTAGGTTTTACTCTTCCACAAATCCTTTTCTTTCTTTCCTTGCGTTGGTGATTCTTTTTGGCTTGAAAGATGGATCCTTTACCTTTCCTTGAAGAGAGTGCAGTAGAGACGTGTAGAGGGAGAGAGGAAGAGAGAGGAGGAGAATGACACCCGATGGGGGTCCCAACCAACTCTTTCAAGGGCTCCCCACATTGTTGCTGATGTGGTATTTGCTTTAGATTAGATGAGGCACCTCCAGGGCTGAATTGCGTGATGAGCGCGCGGCGGTGTGTGCAAGTGAAAGAGCACACGAGGAAGTGCAGTGTGTGTGCGGAGAAGGGAGGCGAAGACCAGCAGGAGAGGAGGCGCTAGCAAAAGAGAGAGGGCACGTAAGTTTCTCAAGGGGATAAGTGAGTGAGTTTGTAAAAACTCACTATCCCTTTATTATTGTATAAGGACCAATTTAATAAGTTAGCGGCCAAGTTCACATCCAAAGGTTAGTACCTTTAAAATATACATTAAAAGGGGGCCATTTGGGCCTTTAACCCAACAACCTCCCACTTAAAGGTATAAATGGCGCTTTTAAGCTACGTGACTCCCACCATCTCTATGCATAGATGATGTTGTACTTTGGGTAAGCACTTAGTGAGAGCATCGGGTGGATTTTGTGATGTATGGACCTTAACCAATGTAATAAGGCCATCCTCAGCACTTCTCGTATGAAGTGATACCGCACATCAATATGCTTTGTGCGTGCATGAAACATGGCATTCTTTGCCAGACATATGGCACTCTGGCTATCACAACCAAGCCATAGGTGCCTTGGCTGGCAAACAAAACTCATTGCATAGGCGTGCTAACCAAATAGCTTCTTTGGAAGCCTCAGTGGCTGAAATATATTCAGCCTCTGTCGTAGACAATGCAACAATCTTTTGCAATCTAGAACACCATGAAACAACACCTCTCGCAAGAGTAAATACATAGCCACTTGTGGATTTTCGTGTATCCACATCACCAGCCATGTCAGAGTCTCAAAATCCCTTCAACTCCATTGGTCCTTTACCATAGTAGAGGCATTTGTTTTTAGTCCCTTTCAAGTACCTCATAATGGACTTCACTGCATCCCAATGCAACCTTCTTCGATTAGCCATAAACCGGCTCACAACTCCCACTGCATGGGCTATGTCAGGCCTAGTAGCAACCATAGCATACATAAGTGAACCACAAGTTGAAGCATAAGGCACACTTTGCATGTCATTGGCTTCTTCATTTGACTTGGGACAATCATCCTTGGAGATTTTGACATATGGCTGTAATGGCACACCAAGAGGCTTTGCTTCAGCCATGTTAAATCTGTCCAGCACCTTTTCAATGTACTTTTCTTGCGACAAATACAATAGGCGCTGGTCTCTTTGCTGTGTAACACGCACTCCAAGTATATGTTTAGCTGCCCCAAGATCTTCCATTGAAAACGCAGATTTCAGCTGCCCTTTAGGAGCATCAACAGTGCTTCTTTTCTTTGCAGCTATCAACATATCGTCTACATAGAGCACAAGAATGGTAGGGCTGCCATCCTCATCATGTTTGGTATACAAACAATGGTCTGCATGGCTTTTTTTGTAACCATGTTTAAGCATGAAGTGATCAAACTTCTTGTACCACTGTCTACATGATTGTTTCAGCCCATACAAGCTTCTATTGAGCATACATACCAAATGTTCCTTGCCAGGGATAACAAAACCCTCGGGTTGCTTCATGTAAAGCTCTTCTTCCACATCACCATGCAAGAAAGCGGTATGTACATCCATTTGGTCCATTTCCAAATCAAGAGCAGCCACAATGGCAAACAATACACGCAAAGTGGTCATCTTCACAACAGGAGAGAACACTTACTGAAAGTCTATGCCCTTGGTTTGAACATATCCCTTTGCAACAAGCCTTGCCTTATATTTGGGTTTTGCATCAACAGTTTTGATTTTATACACCCATTTGTTAGGAATAGCCTTCCTTCCTTTGGGCAATTCAACCAAATCCCAAGTATAATTAGCATGCAAAGCTTTAATCTCTTCCTGCATAGCAAGCTCCCACTTGTCACTGTGCTCACATGTCTTTGCCTCTTTATACGTAAGAGGCTCTCCCTCATCTGTCAACATAATGTAATGCAAAGAGGGGTCATATCGACTCACAGGCCGTCTTTGACGAGTAGACCGCCTCACCCAATGATCCACATTATCCGGCAATGGGTTTACATCAGGTGGCACGACAAAATCATCAACAATGGGCTGCTGTACATCATCTTCAGCACCATTTTCAGCATTGTTTCTTGGCTGCAAATGCCCTTCAGGAGCCTCAATTTGCTGTCCAACATCATCTGGCTCAAACACCACTGGATCATCTACATTTTCAGCCATTTGTGGTGCATCTTGAGGGTCGAAAATAGGCCTAACAGGTGGCTGGCCATGCTGAAATTTCACCCTTTTATGGTCATGCTTTGAGGCACAATTGTTTTGAAGCAGCCTTGCCTCATTAAAAACAACATCCCGGTTGCGTACAACCCTTTTGAGCTGAGGTAACCAAATCCTGTAACCCATTTCGCCTTCTTCACCATATCCCATGAAGAGGCCTTTAATGGACTTCGCATCTAGTTTACTCCTCAACTCAGGTCTAACATGCACAAAAGCTTCGCAACCAAAAATGTGTAAGTGATCATATGAAGCGGGCTTGCCAGACCAAACCTCTTCAGGGATGTCACCTTTCAAAGACATGTGAGGGGATCGATTGCATATATGCACTGCAGTTTTCAAAGCTTCTCCCCAAAATCCATGAGAGAGATTACCTGTGGACATCATGCATCTCACCCTCTCACAAAGTGTCCTATTGAATCTTTTAGCCACACCATTAGAAGAGGGGCTGTATGGCACAGTAAGCTCCCTCTTAATGCCCAAATTTTCACAAAACTTGTTAAATTCAGCACTTGTGTACTCCCCTCATTGTCTGTACGTAAGCATTTTAGCTTTCTACTAGTTTGGGTGGTCACAAATGTATGAAATCTCTTAAACGCAACAAAGCCTTCATCCTTAGACTTAAGCAAATAAACCTAGAATGATCATCAACAAAGGAGACAAAATAACATGCACCACCCATAGACTTAGTAGGCATGCTATATACATCAGAATGTACAAGATCAAGCACACAAGATTATGAGAGACACCAGTTTGGGTGGTCACAAATGTATGAAATCTCTTAAACACAACAAAGGCTTCATCCTTAGACTTAAGCAAATAAACCTAGAATGATCATCAACAAAGGAGACAAAATAACATGCACCACCCATAGACTTAGTAGGCATGCTATATACATCAGAATGTACAAGATCAAGCACACAAGATTATGAGAGACACCAGAGTAATAAGAACGCTTCACTTGCTTGCCATATTGACATTCATTACCAAAGTCAAGCTTTGTGCCTTTAGCATCAAGCTTGTTCAAAGTACAAAGCTTAGAAAGGCCCTTTTGGCTCATATGGCCAAGCCTCTTGTGCCACAACTCCATGTGAGAGTTAATTTCAGCCAATGCAATAAACTTGCCCAACACGGCCTTTCCATGCATGCAGTAAAGTGTCCCTTTCTTTGTGCCCTTTACAATCAGCCTTGAGCCTTTGGTCATTTTCCATGACCCTCTCTCAAACAAGATGCTGTAACCATGCATATCCATCTGACCAACAGAAAGAAGACTCTTCTTGATTCCCGGCACATATCGAACATCATGCAAGACAAGCTTATTTGTGCCATCTAATGGAGAGATGCACAGTGCCAATACCCTCAATGGAACATGCATGATTGTTTCCAAGGTATACATGGCCACGCTTGCTCGCATCAAAAGTAGAGAAACACTCCTTGATAGGAGTCACATGAAATGAAGCACCGGAATCAACAATCCAAGTCTGGGACAATGCATCATTGACAGTCAACAAAGCATCAATAAGATCACTCTTGGTGATCTGCATGTCCTGTGAATGAACATTAAGAAAGGCATCAAAGTCATAAGCATCATCATCTGACAAAGTGGCACACAAGATGTCCTCTACATCTGACAACTCCTCAATCACGACACTAGAAGCCACATTGGCCTTCTCTTTGTCCTTTGAGCTATCCTGTGCATCTGCCTTGACTTGCATCTGCCTTGACTTCCTTCTTCTCTTTCTTTTTGTCTCCGCTATTCTTTTTCCTTTCTAACTCAGCTTTATAGTACCTGCAAAATCGGGTTTCTTGTGACCTTTCCTGCCACATTGATAGCAAGTCACATCACCCTTGCCTTTGCTTGTATTTCCCCTTTCTTTACTCTTAGTCTTACTCCTTTGTGCATAAGCATTCTTCTTTTCTGTCCTGCCTCTAACCATGTTGGCAGAGCTGCCTCTCTCTCCACTTGCTTTTCTCCTGATTTCTTCATTCAAGATAGAACCCCTAACACCATCAAAGGTCAAATTGGGGTTATTGGACAACAAAACCACCAAATTTTTCCATGACTCAGGTAAGGTCATAAGCAAGAAGATAGCTTTCAGCTTATCATCAAAAGGGGGCAAGCCAGAATCCTGTAACTGCGACAAAGTACCTGCGAACAATGACAAGTGCTCTGCCGCGCTCTTGGACTCATCTAGTTGCATGCCAACAAGCTTTTGCATCAAGTGCACCTGGTTGACAGGCGTTGTATTTTCATACATTCCCTTTAACTTCTCCCACACATCAAAAGCAGTCGTGAGACCTTTCACATCAATGACAGTCTCATCGGCCATGGCCATTTTAATGTATGTAACGGCCTTCCCGTTCATGCTAACCCATGCTTCATCCGTCATATTCTGTGGCTTCACCTGTTCAAGTGCCCCTTCGCAATCCTTAAGAAATAGGATTCCCTGAATCCTGTCTTTCCAAAGATCAAATCCTGTACACCCTCGAACCTCCTAATCTCGAAGAGGTTCTTCACATCCGAAGAAGATGAGGCCATAGTTGCATGAAATAAGAGGGATAATACACTGAATTTTTGGACAAAATGCGCAAAAATCGGAGTACAGCCTCACAGAGATGTGCACTAAAGCTCCGTCACATGAGCAATTTGGGGCAAAATAGGTCGATTTGGGCACAAAATTCAATTTCTGAATTTATGCGCAGGAAATTTCAGCGAGCGAATTTGTGCTCGAAACAACAAATTTAGTTGTTTTTAGCCTCAGAAGACATACATAAGGCTAATACACGGCCTTTAGAAGCATGTAAGCACAAAAGCCCAAATTTGTAGCATCAAAATTGCATGAAATTGAGCCACAAATGGTCATACATAGATAAAATTTGTCAAACGTGCATAGATTGCATCAATTTGCACTTTCCACAATGTAATCGCACCATACAAACACTTGCAAAAACCTACGTAAATCTGAAATTTGCTTAAAACATCTGTTTTAGGGCTCGTTTTTCGGCAATTTCAGGGTTTTCGGGTAGCGGGGACTTAGCATAAGTATTTCCACACCTTAATACATCATTTGCAAAACCTGTATTTTCGCTGTCATAACCTGCAATTTCCTGTTTTTGAGCTAATTTCAGCCTGTTTTAGGTCAATTTGGGTTGCCGGGAGCTCTCTAGTGTCCGGGGACGAGTCCTTTGGCGACGAAATTGCAAAATCTTGCGAGAAAGTTGACCTTCTTGGCTGAAATTCAGCGTTTGCAGGTTTGTGGGCAAACCCTAATCGGGCTCTGATACCAATTGATGAGCGCGCGGCGGTGTGTGCAAGTGAAAGAGCACGCGAGGAAGTGCAGTGTGTGTGCAGAGAAGGGAGGCGAAGACCAGCAGGACAGGAGGCGCTAGCAGAAGAGAGAGGGCACGTAAGTTTCTCAAGGGAATAAGTTAGTGAGTTTGTAAAAACTCACTATCCCTTTATTATTGTACAAGGATCAATTTAATAAGTTAGTGGCCAAGTTCAATGTGAACTTGGCCAAAGGTTAGTACCTTTAAAATATACATTAAAAGGGGGCCATTTGGGCCTTTAACCCAACATTGCGCTCCTAATGTGAGAGGAATGATGGGCTGAAAACTGGCTGCAAAAACGCAGATCTGAAGTGTAAAATGCAGCAGATCTATCACGTAAAGCAGGGCTGAAAACGCAGATCTCGATGATGCCGATGATGGACAGTAATGGAGCACTCGATGCCGACGAGGGAATGACCGAGAGGAGGCTCAATGGGCTACCGAAGTGTTGAACCGCAATAGGAAGCTTGCGAGAGCCAGATCCGAGCCGTTTTTCGGTGACGGAATGTTCGGAAATATGAAAACGTTGGTTGGCTGCTGAAATTTGCAAGCGTTAGGGCTGAACTACAATTGCAAAAACGCTGAGGCTGATCTGCTCTTGTGGCTAGCGCTCTTCCAACTGATATCAAAAACGCTAGCTGGTGCTGCCCCTCTATAGGCCCAATTTACTGGTTATAAACTCCTTCAGGCTGGCAGGACAAACTGTCCACCAACCCAACAAATTAAATCATTAATAGTTTTTGACCAGGGCTAAGTTTTGGGTAAAACTGTTGCACATTTGCTGATCCTAGAATCCGACCGACACGGGGAATGGCTCGTCGGATTCCTCTAGCCTAAAACTACATGCACGCCATGCCAGATGCTCATCGTAGTGTAATAACACCTGTCAAAACGCATGTACAAACCGTTTATGCAAGAGGGTTCCAAAGCTGGAAAACCTAATCTAATGGACTCGTCCGGACATGCAGCTATTGTGAACAGGCTCACAAAATTGCCGGTACTAATTCTCCTAGGATTCTAGACACTCCTATCTAGGAAGAAGAGGAAAACTGGCTTTGGAGCATGTCCACGTGGCACACAGAGCCATGTGCACATGACATTTACAAAGTACTTTGCCTTGTAGGCTCCATTTGTGCCCTTTAGACACTACCCTCAGATACATTTTCGGAAAAGAAAGTAAGTAACATTCTTTGGTTCAGAAGATGTGAAATAGATATTTGAAGATTGAGGTTCTTCTTTCCATCAATCATGTTGATTCAAGGTGTCGTTGACAAAATTCGCTGCTTCTTCCCAATATTTTCTCTGTTAGGTGCAACGGAATGAATGTTTGCGCTTTGCTCAAGATGAGTGCTCCGAACTGTGCTCAAGGTTCCTTTTGTTCTTATGGAAGGTAGAGCCTTCCGTTCTTAATGAGAGATGCTATGATCACAAACAAAGTGAATGGACACTGTGCGTGCAAGTGTATGAGACCGAGAGATAGAGAGAGAAGAGAGATACGACACCAGACGTTGTAAAACCCTCCTCCGAAGGCCCCACTCTTGTCGGCGAGAGTGGTCTACTTATGATTGCACAAACTGGTACAAACGGTATGCATGAGACTGATGCAAGTCTAGGCTATGTTGATGACGACGACGGGGATGACGACACCGTCCTAAGGGCTGAAATCTGCAATCTGGTATGTGCTGTCCAAAAACGCTATGGGCTGAAATCTGCAACTAGTCCAAAAACACTGATTTTGGGGGACTGTTTTTGTGGGTCTTTGTCGCTGAAAATCTGCAGGTTTAGGGCTGAAAACTGAGGTTTTTTAAGGCTGAAAACTGATGGTCTTTTTGGGCTGAATCTGCTACTCTTTTAGGGGCTGAACTTGCGGGCACTTCATGGTTGAAAAACGCTGCAGGCTCAGGTTTCTACTGCTGAAAACGCTAGGTCATGGATTCCGAAAAACGCTAGGCATGCTGATGTCAAAAACGCTAGGTATGGGCTGTTGCAGTGAAGATCTGCTTGCGGTTGCTATTTGTTGCAAAAACGCTAACTGATGGGAGCTGTGGTGATGATGCAAATGGAAAACGCTAGGCCTGTGTCACCAGCGTGTGACTACTATCTATCCTTTTTGTTGATTTCTTTCTTATTATCTATTTACTTTCACTTTTTGGAAACACCCCTCGGGAAATCTAACTGCCCTGCATTGCATAGCTAGTGTGGAACTGTCCAGAGGGAGTCAAGGCCTGAGGGCAAGAGAGCACTAAGGTTGGACAAAGACTATGGTTAGCCAAAGTGGGGTCATTGACTAGCCAAAGTGGAATCCTTTGCTACAGAGGCTACATTTCAGTTCTGGATGTGGCCGCAGTGTACAAAGAGGGTCGGATGACCTAGAAAGATACAATGGCAGCATCTCCTAAAATTTAGGGAACTGCTATTTTGGGACCTGAAAATGTGTTGACGTCATTACCTCTGGAATGACAAAGGGAACATTTTCTTACTCTGCCGTGAAGTCAACTGGGCAGCCGGTTGGGAGATTTTTAGGCGGCAACCCCGAAACGGGAAAATGCTTGTAAATGTGCCAAGTGGCACCTTCTGGTGCACTTGCCTCATGCAACAAGATTTGGCGCTGAATTTAGGAGGGGGAGAGCCTCATTTTCAGTTTTGTCACAGGTTAAGAGCTATGGAGTGCTTGCTTTCCCTCTTATGCACAGTGCGGTGCCAGGAGTGATGCCCTGCACGCTACGCACTGCCCTCTCTCTCCCCTTTGGCAGTATGTTATGCCCCTCTAGTGGGCTCTTCATTTGACCAATGTACAGTTGTGTGGGTTCATGCGCGATTACCGAGGCAAGAGCCTCTTGCACAGGTACTGGATTAGCTAGCGGCTAATCCCCCGCAGGTACAGGTGAATTCGGAGAGGTTTCACGCCAGAAATCTCGTCCGATTCAAAGGGCAAGTAGCCCTACAGGTGCGGGAGCTCGAGGACTTGCTACGGATGCGACCGGCACGCGAAACGGAGCCCAAAACAGTAAATTACAGCCTGCTGTGTATTTTTGCAGGTTTAGGGTTTTGGCCCTAAACGGACCCTAATACCCCCAGGAGGTTCGGGGACGCAAGGGGACCGTTGTACAGGCGATCTGGCGCATTTTCAGGGCTGAAAACAGAGAATTCAGCATGCTGCAGATTCTTGCCAGGTTTTGCAAAGTGCCTGTATGCGTCGGGAAAGTCGGCCAATGCGTGGGAATACTGACTGTGAAGGGTTCTAGTACAGTTATGTTGCCGAAATCAAGCGAGAACAGTCAAAATTCAGCCAAAGTTGTGCGGGGCAGCTTGGAAAGAACCACAACGTATATTCCCTCTTTTAAACAATAAAGAAATACCGAAAGCTTCTAGAATCTGTATCCCCTCCCTTGTGTCACTATAGCGCAGGTATAATAGACGACTAATAATGGGTGAAAGCTAAATCAAGGTTTAAAGTAAAGTCTACCGTCCTTTTTGGATTGAACAGGCCGGTTACATGGTTCCATCGACGGGATTAAATCACTTTTTCCCATAGAAGTGAGCCTTGGTAAGTTTAGGCTTGAAGACACAGGGGATCATAGACTAGACACAGGGAATAGCAATTATGGCTGACAGACCAGATGATGTGACTGAAGAGGTTTCCTCTTCACAGGGTCAACAGACACATGAAGTGGGTGAGTCCTCAAGACCACCACAGACGGATGATGATATATTCAGGACCCAGTTGGCTACTGCTGTGGCTATGTTCACACAAGTAATGCAGAACCCGAGGTTTTTAGCCTTTCTGCAACCTCCTCTTCCGTCTCAGCAATTCGGGTCACTGGATCATATTCAAAAGCCTGTTAAGGCTCGAGCACAGGTGATTCATACCGCACAGTCAATGGAAACACTTGTACACTTGACGGAGAACATGTAGTCTCCACAACCTATGCCTAAGGTGCAAGAACAGGTGGCTGAGATGCCAGTTTTTCAAGCTGTACCAGTTCAGCCCGCCACCTTTCAGCAGCCTATAGCTGGTTCTAATGGGCAGGGATGCAACTTACAGGCTATGCAACAAGTCTTCCCACCACCTTCAGTACACCCTGGCTATTTTGGAGGTGGATCGGTATTCCAGAGCATGGCTGTTCATGCACCTGGAAATCAGTTTTATACGCCAGGAACAGTGTTCGGGGGTGCTCAAACGATGATGCCTAACCCCACGTACAGTGTCATGGGTATGCAACCAGGGTTTCAGAGCACTCAGGGCCAATTTGGGATGCCACAGGCAAATTTTGGTATGGCTGGAATTACAAATCAGCAGCCAAATATTGCGTTTCCAGGTCAACTTAATTGCGGTCAGGGAACACAAATGAACCCTAACAGTGTTCCCATGTTTCAGTCACTTCCATATGACAATTTAACGCCACTGGAGAGGCCAACTCCATACAAAGAAGGTGGCAAAGGTGTGTCTTTCATGACCTTTACAGGGTTTGATGACAGGAAGAAGGCTCTCTCATTCCTCCAGCAGTTTGACAAGGCCTATGCAGGGGGAAACTTTACAGAGGCTTCAAAGGTCCGCAAGGCAGCCACTTTCTTGACAGGGAATGCGGGACAATGGTGGACAACTTTATTGCTTCAAGGGCAAGCTCCGACCACATGGATTTACTTTAAGCAGATTTTTGCAGCAGCCTGGTTATCTGATGACTTTGAAGCAGATGTCATGACAGAATGGCACCAGCTTAATGCTGCCACTTGCAGAAATCTGGATGATTACAATCGGAAGTTTTGGAAAGCTCTACTTCCAATAACTTCCTATAGGTTTGTGCCATTGACAGAACAGATTGAAAAATACTGTTGTGGCCTACCTAAAGGATTGAGAAAGTACTGTACGAAGACAAAAGTCACTACTTTGACGTAGCTCATCGAGGTAGCAAACACTGGCAATGGTTTGCTCAAGGGAGAAGATTGTGAATTTAACACTGGCGTCAAGGTAGGATCAGGCAAGAAAAATTCAGCCAAGAAGCACGTTCCCAACGAGGCTCCTAAAGGGACTCTGGAGTCGGCCAACGCAGGGAAAGATAAAGCTACGGCTGAATCAGAAAAGGGACCAGCAAAGAAATGGAAAAGACGTTTTCCTCGCAAGTCAGAAGAGCAAAAGAAGGTCCTGAGGACAGAGAGCAAATGCTTTATATGTGAGCAGCCCGCCACATTGCTTACAACTGTCCTACAAAGAAAAGGCCAGTTGATTCTGAAGACAAGGAGGACAGGAAAGGAAAGAAGCCCATGGTTGGTCTAGTGCCAGATATGGTGGGCGACAAGCCAAATTCAGATGCAAGTGAGCTTTGCAGAGCATAAAGAAAGGTCAGGGATCAAACAATGCTCATCTTCTTTGATCCAGGTGCCAAAGCCAACTTCATTTCCCTAGAATTTGCTTCAAAGTTGGGAATCAGGCCTGAGGAGATGGGGTATACAGCAGAGGCAGGTTTGGCATGTCCTGGCCATACAGAGGCTGTGACGCCCATCATTGGAAAGTTGCGTCTACATATCCAGTCCTATGTAGATGCTGAAGAATTTTACATCATGCCAATGGACGGATGTGATGTGTTGTTAGGTATTCCTTGGTTGTTTCGTGTACAGGGAATCATGGATGCCTACAACAAAAAGATCATTGTACAGAGCAGGGGAAAGACTCACATTCTGGATGTAAAGCTTAAAGGGGAGTCTATTCCTACTGTATCAGCTTCTGCTATTACTTCTGTAATGAAAAAGCATCTTTCTGCGTACTTGGTTTTTGCACGTGAAGTGTCAGATTGTGATGAATCAAATTTATCTATGCTAGATAAAGAAAGGTCAATGTTTTTACAACAGTATAGTGACTGTTTTTCCGATTCATTACCGTCTCAATTACCGCCAGAGAGACCCGAGGACCATGCGATAGATTTGGTGCCAGGCAGTAGCCCACCAAATAAGCCTCCGTACAGGGTTAGTGCGGCTCAGCAGAAAGAGATAATGGGCCAAGTACAGGAGCTGTTAGAAAAGGGGCTGATTCAGCCCAGTTCATCTCCATTCTGTTCTCCAGTGTTGTTGGTGCAGAAAAAGGATGGCTCATGGCGTATGTGCATCGACTACCGTGCACTGAACAAGAATACCATCAAGAATAGGTTCCCTATACCTAGAATTGATGATATTATGGACAAATTAGAAGGAGCAGCTATGTTTAGCAGGATAGATCTAAAGAGTGGGTACCATCAGATCCGCCTTAGATCAGAGGATGTGCACAAGACTGCTTTTAGAACAACGTTTGGCCTTTACGAATTTTTAGTGATGTCCATTTGTCTTACAAATGCTCCTGCTACGTTCAATAGGATGATGGACAGAATTTTCCGTCCACACCAGCAGTTTGTTGGTACATTCTTTGATGACATGATAGTCTACTCAAAGAATGAAGAGGAGCATAGGCATCACTTGGCCATTGTGTTCAAAGAGCTACGCATTCATAGGTTGCTCATCAATGCAAAGAAAAGTGAGTTTTTTTTGGAAGAGATTCACTTTCTGGGACACATTGTCTCAAAGGATGGTGTCAGAATGGATCCTGCAAAAGTTGAAGCGATCAAGTCATGGCCAAATTTGAAGACGGTGCATGATGTCCGAAGCTTCTTGGGACTATGCTCCTATTATAGAAGGTTTATCCGAAATTTCACTGAGATTGCTTCACCTTTACATGCTCTTCAAAAGAAGGGAGTCACTTTTAGATGGACACAAAAAGAGATTTCAGCTTTTAATCTCTTAAAGGAAAAGATGACTTCAGATCCAGTCATTGTGTTGCCAGATCTTAGGAAGTCATTTGTGGTCCAGTGTGATGCCTGCGGTAGTAGCATTGGTGCAGTGCTAATGCAAGATGGCAGGGTAGTAGCCTATGAGAGCAGAAATTTGCAAGGGCCAGAGATGACCATGCAAGTCTATGAGAAAGAGTTACTGGCTGTGATTCATGCGCTCTTAAGTTGGAAACACTACCTGCTAGGTGCAGACTTTGTTGTCCAAACGGACCATCAGACCTTGCGATACTTCTTGACACAGACAAAGTTATCTGAGAAGCATATGCGATGGGCAAATATCTTGTGCATGTTTCATTTTCAGATTGTGCATGTGAAAAGGCAAGGTTAAAGAAGATGAAGGGCAAGGAAAGATTGTTTCCAAAGCTCAGCATGCGTTATTATGGGCCTTTTCAAGTGTGCGACATAATCAGTGATGTTGCATATAGGCTGAAATTGCCTGACAGTTGGAAGATTCACAATGCGTTTCATGTGAGTCTTCTTAGACCCTATGTGGGTGATGTGCCAGAAGATATGCCAGCTGAAGATCAGCCGGAAGTCGAGGAACTTGATGAGATCTTGGTCCCGGAACAGATTTTGGCACACAAAGAAAGGAAAGTGAAAGGCAAGGTTGCTAGGCGTTACTTGGTAAAGTTCAAAAACTATCCACCAATGGATGCTAAGTGGATGGAAGAAGGTGAACTTGCAGAATCACCAACTGTGTCATCACTTTACCTTAAAGCCTTCGATTTGCAACCTACCTTGACCCCTTGAGTTTCAGAGCTACATGGATTGTCAGTGTGACAATGGATTCTGAAACAAATGATGTACATGGTATTTAAAGTGAGCTCAAATGAAATACCTGTTACATGAATGTTAGAGCTGTACAGATTGTCAGTTTGGCAATTGCTCTTATGGAATGTCCAAAAGTTTGGTTAGTGCTATAGAAGTGAGTATTTCTTGTCAGTTTGTCAAGGATACCGTAATTGCTTCTATTAAAGAGTAAATGTGTAACTGCATTCTTAAACTGTCGGTTTGGGTATGCTCGAAAGTGTTACGGGATCCAACGTGTACTATAAGACAGTGGCAAAATGTGCAGCTACCATTTTGTCATTGGAAAGTTAGTGACTCAAAGCAATGGCAGAGTGCGCAGCTACCACTATGTCATTGGGACAGGGTTCACACGCAGGCAATACATGTGTCGACGAGGTGTTGAATACACCAGGGTTGACAATGAGCATGTATGTGTCGTATATGTGTCGACAGGTGTTGAATACATCAGTGTTGACTAGGAGCATGTACGACATAGATGCAAACGAGGACGTTTGAGATTTCAAGAGGGGGGTATGTCACCCGCGTGTGACTACTATCTATCTTTTTTGTTGATTTCTTTCTTATTATCTATTTACTTTCACTTTTTGGAAACACCCCTCGGGAAATCTAACTGCCTTGCATTGCATAGCTAGTGTGGAACTGTCCAGAGGGAGTCCAGGCGTGAGGGCAAGAGAGCACTAAGGTTGGACAAAGACTATGGTTAGCCAAAGTGGGGTCATTGACTAGCCAAAGTGGAATCCTTTGCTACAGAGGCTACATTTCTGTTCTGGATGTGGCCGCAGTGTACAAAGAGGGTCGGATGACCTAGAAAGATACAATGGCAGCATCTCCTAAAATTTAGGGAACTGCTATTTTGGGACCTGAAAATGTGTTGACGTCATTACCTCCGGAATGACAAAGGGAACATTTTCTTACTCTGCCGTGAAGTCAATTGGGCAGCCGGTTGGGAGATTTTTAGGCGGCAACCCGGAAACGGGAAAATGCTTGTAAATGTGCCTAGTGGCACCTTCTGGTGCACTTGCCTCATGCAACAAGATTTGGCGCTAAATTTAGGAGGGGGAGAGCCTCATTTTCAGTTTTGTCACAGGTTAAGAGCTATGGAGTGCTTGCTTTCCCTCTTATGCACAGTGCGGTGCCAAGAGTGATGCCCTGCACGCTACGCACTGCCCTCTCTCTCCCCTTTGGCAGTATGTTATGCCCCTCTAGTGGGCTCTTCATTTGACCAATGTACAGTTGTGTGGGTTCATGCGCGATTGGCGAGGCAAGAGCCTCTTGCATAGGTACTGGATTAGCTAGCGGCTAATCCCCCGCAGGTACAGGTGAATTTGTAGAGGTTTCACGCCAGAAATCTCGTCCGATTCAAAGGGCAAGTAGCCCTACAGGTGCGGGAGCTCCAGGACTTGCTACGGATGCGACCGGCACGCGAAACGGAGCCCAAAACAGTAAATTACAGCCTGCTGTGTATTTTTGCAGGTTTAGGGTTTTGGCCCTAAACGGACCCTAATACCCCAAGGAGGTTCGAGGACGCAAGGGGACCGTTGTACAGGTGATCTGGCGCATTTTCAGGGCTGAAAACAGAGAATTCAGCGTGCTGCAGATTCTCGCCAGGTTTTGCAAAGTGCGTGTATGCGTCGGGAAAGTCGGCTAATGCGTGGGAATACTGACTGTGAAGGGTTCTAGTACAGTTATGCTTCCGAAATCAAGCCAGAACAGTCAAAATTCAGCCAAGGTTGTGCGGGGCAGCTTGGAAAGAACCACAGCGAATATTCCCTCTTTTAAACAATAAAGAAATACCGAAAGGGGCGCCTAAGTTAGGGGCCAATCTGGTGTCGGTCTTCTCATACAGGTGCATTCTAGCATCTGTATCCCAATCCCCTCTCTTGTGTCACTATAGCGCAGGTATAATAGACGACTAATAATGGGTGAAAGCTAAATCAAGGTTTAAAGTAAAGTCTACCGCCCTTTTTGGATTGAACAGGCCGGTTACAGCCTGAGCTTGCTTCTGGTGAGGATCTCCTTGATGAGAAAACGCTAGGGCAAGGGTCTGATGGTTCTTCTTGCTTGGAGGGGAAAACCGCCAAGGGGTCTTGTTGAGAAGTTGCTTGCTCAGCTTGGCTCCTGTTGCCTCTTCTGCCAATTAGTACTAGTTTAGGTTTGCTTATATACAAACTTACCCAATTTGCCCTACCTACTTTCCAACAAAAGTCACTTAAAAATAATAAGTGAAAAATGTCAAAAATAGGTAAGATAGGCTAAATGCACTGGAAAATTCCCCTGAAGGATTCTGATGGGAATGCTTATGATCATGCTGTGTGCAACCAGAGGATATGCATCTACACTAAGTGTCTGGGCATGCACGGTCTGCGAACAGACTTACAAAAGTGCCAGATCACTTCTAAATCTAGACTGAATGGACTGACTGAACCCTGATCATGGTGTAGCTTGTCCACGGACACATAGGGTTGGATGTGTCACGTGACATTCTCTTTGTATAGTGGAATTTGTTGCACTTTTTGCACTTGGGTTTTTCATGGTTCCGGTAGTTATTGGCATCGTGGCCATTCTTCTTGTGTCTGGTTGTAATCACTTCTGGCGAGGAATCGGACGACAACACAGAGATAAATGCAAATTTTACACCGGGCAACACTTTAACACTTCAAAATACTTGAATAACTGAGAGAGAAGATGACACGGTGCAACGGAGTTTTGAGCCAAGATGGATTGGCGTCTCTTTCGGTATTTCTTTATTATTGATTTGCAAAGGTACAACTCCCTTTGGGTCCAAGTCTTCTAGCTCTGAGTCGAGATGTGAAACCGGTCCGTGGGTAGGATTTGGCTTTCACCCGAAATTCTAGTATCCACCAACTTGCTAAGTGCGACGAGGGGCCTACATGACCTTCCACTGAGCCTAGACATTCTCTTACTATACGAATTCCAGTGCCGACCAACTTCCTGTCTGCGGGTGAAACTACCGTTCACATTGGCCATACAATGTTTGACCATTTGCAACTTCAAAAAGAGGGTCTGAAAAATAAAACAAAAATCATTGGAAAGAAACCAACAACTAAGGTTAGCATTTGCCACGTCCTCGTGACATAGTTAACAGCTACCAATGACAAGATGCCTGAAAGAATGGCCCTAGGGGCACTTATAAAGAGTACAAGGGATGCTAAAACGAGACCCAAAAAAGCAATAATCCTAAAAGCATCTGTATGGAAAAGCTCACGCAAATTTGCCTAATTTTGCCAGAAGCACAGAAAGCGAAAATCCGTACTTGCTGCCACGCCATCAGTAAGATCAAATGGCTTAAATTCCATACAGCAGTGCCACATCATAAGTCAGTGCAATTCTTGGGCGTCCGTACACTTGCCATGTCACAGACTTGTCACACTGGCTGAGGGGATGAGGTATCATGTAAAGCTACCCACGTACAATTCGAGCGAATCAGAGCGAGATAAGGTGGTTGTGGCGCATGTTATTCATAGTCCGTTGAGCATGGTTGTGAAGGTGGTTGGGATTCAGCGCTTGCAGCAAGCGGTCGACCAAGCTGGCAATGATAGTGGCCAAACTAATGATGGATCAGCGCTAAGGCCATAAGGGCAATATGCCTGCGCTAGCTGGCTTGTAGTGGCTGCCACGGCAATTGTCATGAGGCTGTGGCAACCACTAACCTTAGTTGTTGGTTTCTTTCCCTTGATTTTTATCTAATTTTTGGGACCCATTTTTTGAAATTACAAATCGTCGGACATTCTGTGGCCAGTGTGAAACGGCCGACGATCGAGAGTTTCACCCGTAGTCAGGAAGGGTAGGTCGCCACGAGATGGTCGGGCCAGTCAGCACTGAATCCGAGCAGTAAAGGGTGTCTAGGCTCAGTCCAAAGTCATTTAGGCCCCCTCGCTACACTTTTAAGTCGGTGGGTACTAGGAATTAACTCTAAAGAGGCGAACTCGACACATAGCGGCTCTGCAACAATTTGCTACTTTCAGCAAGAAGAGGGGGCGCCCAATTGAGAGAGGAGGCTGATTTTGACTTCCTAAGTGACTCATAGTGTGTGTGAGTAGTAGTTGCAGGTGATCCCAACTTTAATGGAAAGCTTGCCTTCTCCCTTGTCTTATGTAGCACGATGATTCCGGCGTTCCACACTCATGCATCTCTCTCCCCCTTTGAATACAGAAACGTGATGCCCCGCTTGAGGGCTTTTCATTTGTATGTACAATTGTGTGGGTTCATGCGCGATTGTCGAGGCAAGAGCCTCTTGCATAGGTACTGGATTAGCTAATTTCTAATCCCCCGGAGGTACATGTGAATTCGGAGAGATTTCACGCGAGAAATCTCGTCCAATTCAAAGGGCAAGTAGCCCTATAGGTGCGGGAGCTTGAGGGCTTGTTGCGGCTGCGGACGGCACGCGAAGGGGAGCCCGAAACAGTGAATTACAGCCTGCTGTGTATTTTTGTAGGTTTAGGGTTTTGACCTAATTGATCCCTAATACCCCCCGGACTTTCGGGAAAGCGTTGGGATCGCTGTACAGGTGATTGGGTGCATTTTTGGGGCAGAAAACAGAGAACTCAGCGTCCTGCAGATTCTTGTCAGGTTTGGGAAAGTGTCCGTATGCGCTGGGAAAGTGATCTTTTACATGAGGATTTTGTTTGTGAAGCCTCCTACTCCGGTTAAGCTGCTGAAAGCTGGCTAGAGTAGGCCATTTTCAGCCCGGTAAAAGCAGGACAGCTTGAATTTGCAGGTTTTCTCCCAACTTTTATAAGAATAAAGAAATACAGAAAGGGGTGCCAGTCTTTGGGGCCTACAAGGTGTCACTGTCTGCTTGGTAGCACTCTAGCTACCGAACCGTGGTTTGTTTGAAGTGTTCAGTACAGTCACAGGTTTATTTGTGAGGTTTTCCTTTGTGTCGTAAAGTCAAGTAAAGTTTATCAAGCAAAGAATCGGGTGAAAGCTAAAGTCCATCCCACAGGCCGGTTTAAGCAATAGTTAGGTTGCTGAATGATGGTGGAAGTGGGTCGTGCTATAAGATGTCCAAAAGCTTTGCAGGCTGTGTGGAGTGGAGACTAAGGCAGGACTTGCCGCCTGTTTGCTGATAAGCACTTGACCACCGACAATTACTCTGATGGCACCATCGTTATGTGTGGTCCTTTTTCCATGACGATGCTACGCTTGCACTTCCAACACCTACCACTATCGACACAATGCACTATCTTGGCTCAAGGGCACCAAGTAAACCAATCTGGTTGACACGGGGTCGAGATAGCAAAATCTTTTGTTGGGGGTTGTTGCAGATGTCTTTGCTTCCAATCTTGACCTACAAAACTCCTCTTTCTTTGTTCGCATGTTCACACCGTTGATGATGAATTAGAGCTTATTGGAGTTTTTCCCTAACTCAAAAATTCTCAATATTTGTGTGAAGCAAGTTCATGGGACATAATAGGTATGCAATACAAATCTAGAAGGCAAAGGTGGGCTTATCTTTGTGCAAAATGATTATTGCTTGAGTGATGAGACACGTGCCTGACTTAATAGATGCAAACGTAAAGAAAAAAGATTTAAGCACACAATATTCTCTTAACTATTTATATGAAAAGTGGCTTAAAACTCAAATTTGAAGCAATACACAGGCACTAACTGAGCCAAGAGGCGCAAGAGAGTAAGCGCGTGTCTATGGACCTTCCCTTTAAGTTGGCCTTCCTCAGTAGGTGGCCAACATGGGTTAGGTTGCCATGGCATTTTTTTTTTCCCGAGAAAAAGATCCTTCTATTAGTTAATGAAAACTGCCCATAGGGCTACAACCACCTCTGCAAGAGAGGGCTACAACAAGCATGATGGGGAGACTCTCCCAATGAAAAAACAACATATATACAATGAGGCTAAATCAAGAGATGGGAGGAGGGAAGAGCCACACAGGTGGACGGTAGTGCCATCTGAGCACACCTTGGACAATGGTGTAGAAAGGCCCAGGGTGCCAGAGTCGGAGGAAAGCCTCGCGGCGCTCCCGCATGCGATCGGAGCTGCCCTGTAGTCCCTCAAGCTGTCCTCTGCGAGTATGGATCAGCTCTAGCCAAAAGTCACGAACAGTCTCTGCTGGTGGCACATGGCGAGCCTCAAGGATGCGGAAACAGCGGGCCCGCCAGATGAACCACAGTGTCAGGCCACTGATGAGCTCCCAACACTCCTCTCTCTCACTGCACCACTCCTGTGGAGTAAGCTCTGTAGCAGGCTGGAGTGTAGGTCGGCCCCTCTGCATCACTATCATCCTGCTGGTGGAAGATAGCTCAAACTGAAGTCTCGGGCCCGTGAGAGTGGACCAAGCCGCTGCTGTCACCAGCGTGTGACTACTATCTATCCTTTTTGTTGATTTCTTTCTTATTATCTATTTACTTTCACTTTTTGGAAACACCCCTCGGGAAATCTAACTGCCCTACATTGCATAGCTAGTGTGGAACTGTTCAGAGGGAGTCCAGGCCTGAGGGCAAAAGAGCACTAAGGTTGGACAAGGACTATGGTTAGCCAAGTGGGGTCATTGACTAGCCAAAGTGGAATCCTTTGCTACAGAGGCTACATTTCAGTTCTGGATGTGGCCGCAGTGTACAAAGAGGGTCGGATGACCTAGAAAGATACAATGGCAGCATCTCCTAAAATTTAGGGAACTGCTATTTTGGGACCTGAAAATGTGTTGGCGTCATTACCTCCGGAATGACAAGGGGAACATTTTCTTACTCTGCCGTGAAGTCAACTGGGCAACCGGTTGGGATATTTTTAGGCGGCAACCCCGAACCGGGAAAATGCTTGTAAATGTGCCAAGTGGCACATTCTGGTGCACTTGCCTCATGCAACAAGAAGTGGCGCTGAATTTGAAGAGGGGAGAGCCTCATTTTCAGTTTTTGTCACAGGTTAAGAGCTATGGAGTGCTTGCTTTCCCTCTTATGCACAGTGCGGTGCCAGGAGTGATGCCCTGCACGCTACGCACTGCCCTCTCTCTCCCCTTTGGCAGTATGTTATGCCCCTCTAGTGGGCTCTTCATTTGACCAATGTACAGTTGCGTGGGTTCATGCGCGATTGCCGAGGCAAGAGCCTCTTGCACAGGTATTGGATTAACTAGCGGCTAATCCCCCCGCAGGTACAGGTGAATTCGGAGAGGTTTCACGCCAGAAATCTCGTCCGATTCAAAGGGCAAGTAGCCCTACAGGTGCGGGAGCTCGAGGACTTGCTACGGATGCGACCGGCACACGAAACGGAGCCCGAAACAGTAAATTACAGCCTGCTGTGTATTTTTGCAGGTTTAGGGTTTTGGCCCTAAACGGACCCTAATACCCCCAGGAGGTTCGGGGACGCAAGGGGACCGCTGTACAGGTGATCTGGCGCATTTTCAGGGCTGAAAACAGAGAATTCAGCGTGCTGCAGATTCTCGCCAGGTTTTGCAAAGTGCCCGTATGCGTCGGGAAAGTCGGCCAATGCGTGGGAATACCGACTGTGAAGGGTTCTAGTACAGTTATGTTGCCGAAATCGGGCTGGAACAGTGGAAATTCAGCCGAGTTTGTGCGGGGCAGCTTGTAGGGAACCACAGCGTTTATTCCCTCTTTTGAACAATAAAGAAATACCGAAAGGGGCGCCTAAGTTAGGGGCCAATCTGGTGTCCGTCTACTCATACAGGTGCAATCTAGCAGCCTGTATCCCTCTCCCCTTTGTTGTGTCTTGAAAGTACAGGTAAAATAGACGACTAATAATGGGTGAAAGCTAAATCAAGGTTTAAAGTAAAGTCTACCGCCCTTTTTGGATTGAACAGGCCGGTTACAGCTGCCCCCCAAGTGTACTGTCGAGCCGTGGAGAGAGTAGGCATCAGCCGAAGAACTCGTAGCCACACCTGCTGAGCCGAGGGACATTCTTTGATGACATGATAGTCTACTCAAAGAATGAAGAGGAGCATAGGCATCACTTGGCCATTGTGTTCAAAGAGCTACGCATTCATAGGTTGCTCATCAATGCAAAGAAAAGTGAGTTTTTTCTGGAAGAGATTCACTTTCTGGGACACATTGTCTCAAAGGATGGTGTCAGAATGGATCCTGCAAAAGTTGAAGCGATCAAGTCATGGCCAAATTTGAAGACGGTGCATGATGTCCGAAGCTTTTTGGGACTATGCTCCTATTACAGACGGTTTATCCGAAATTTCGCTAAGATTGCTTCACCTTTACATGCTCTTCAAAAGAAGGGAGTCACTTTTAGATGGACACAAAAAGAGATTTCAGCTTTTAATCTCTTAAAGGAAAAGATGACTTCAGATCCAGTCATTGTGTTGCCAGATCTTAGGAAGTCATTTGTGGTCCAGTGTGATGCCTGCGGTAGTAGCATTGGTGCAGTGCTAATGCAAGATGGCAGGGTAGTAGCCTATGAGAGCAGAATTTTGCAAGGGCCAGAGATGACCATGCAGGTCTATGAGAAAGAGTTACTGGCTGTGATTCATGCGCTCTTAAGTTGGAAACACTACCTGCTAGGTGCAGACTTTGTTGTCCAAACGGACCATCAGACCTTGCGATACTTCTTGACACAGACAAAGTTATCTGAGAAGCATATGCGATGGGCAAATATCTTGTGCATGTTTCATTTTCAGATTGTGCATGTGGAAGGCAAGAAGAATGTTGTGGTTGATGCCTTGTCAAGGAAGCCACAAATTTTAGCTGTGTCGATTCCTTATCATCATGAACTTGATGATATGAGAGAACAGTATGCAAATGATGAAGATTTTGCAAGGGTCTTCGAGCAACTAATGGATGGACAACGTCATGAACACTATCTTCTTAAAGACGGGTTCATGATGATGCATGGCAGATTGTGTGTCACAAAGCCATTGCGACGCAAAGTTATGGAAGAGAGTCATGTCCCACCGTATGCAGGGCATCGTGGTATCGATGCTATAGTTAAAGCGGTTGAGACATTCTTCTACTGGCCTACATTGAGAAGGGATGTGGATGCCTTTGTGCGACAATGCCTAATATGCCAAAAGATCAAGTTTGACAGGCAAAAGGCACCAGGGTTATTGCAACCACTACCTATTCCAGATAAACCATGGGAAAGTATTGCTATGGATTTTATCTTTGATCTTTCGAGAACGCAGACAGGAAACGATGGTATTTGGACCATTATTTGCAGATTCAGCAAACAGGCTCATTTTATTCCTGTCAGGAAGAAGATAAAGCCAGATCAGATGGCACGCTTGTTTATGAGCAATATTTTCAAGTATCATGGCATGCCACAGTCGATTGTTAGCGACCGTGATCCACGCATGACAAGTTTGTTCTGGAGAGGCTTGTTTGAGAATATGGGCACCACGCTCAAATTCTCTTCGTCATTTCATCCTCAAACAGATGGGCAGTCAGAAGAGGCAAATTCTACTGTCCTAGATCTGCTGAAGTGTTATGTGTCAGAGCATAAAGGAAAGTGGGAGCAGTATTTGCCATTGGTGGAGTATGCATACAATAATACAATGCATTCATCAATTGGCAAGGCACCCTTTGAGATAGTTGAAGGTGGCAAGAAAGTTCCTCCCATACTGCATACAAAGGACAAGATATTTGAAGCAGATAAATATGTTCAGGACATGGATGAAATGTACAAGAAGGTCAAAGTGGCCTTAGAAACGACTCAGGCAAAACAAAAGAAAGCAGCTGATCGTCACCGTCGTGAAGTGGTATATTCACTTGGTGATTGGGTGCTTTTACGCTTTGAAAAGGCAAGGTTAAAGAAGATGAAGAGCAAGGAAAGACTGTTTCCAAAGCTCAGCATGCGTTACTATGGGCCTTTTCAACTATGCGACATAATCAGTGATGTTGCATATAGGCTGAAATTGCCTGACAGTTGGAAGATTCACAATGCATTTCATGTGAGTCTTCTCAGACACTATGTGGGTGATGTGCCAGAAGATATGCCAGCTGAAGATTAGCCGGAAGTCGAGGAACTTGACGAGATCTTGGTCCCTGAACAGATTTTGGCACACAAAGAAAGGAAAGTGAAAGGCAAGGTTGCTAGGCGTTACTTGGTAAAGTTCAGAAACTATCCACCAATGGATGCTAAGTGGATGGAAGAAGGTGAACTTGCAGAGTCACCAACTGTGTTATCACTTTACCTTGAAGCCTTCGATTTGCAACCTACCTTGACCCCTTGAGTTTCAAAGCTACATGGATTGTCAGTGTGACAATGGCTTCTGAAACAAATGATGTACATGGTATTTAAAGTGAGCTCAAATGAAATACCTGTTACATGAATGTTAGAGCTGTACAGATTGTCAGTTTGGCAATTGCTCTTATGGAATGTCCAAAAGTTTGGTTAGTGCTATAGAAGTGAGTATTTCTTGTCAGTTTGTCAAGGATACAGTGATTGCTTCTATTCAAGAGTACATGTGTAACTGCATTCTTAAACTGTCGGTTTGGGTATGCTCGAAAGTGCTACGGGATCCAACGTGTACTATAAGACAGTGGCAAAATGTGCAGCTACCATTTTGTCATTGGAAAGTTAGTGACTCAAAGCAATGGCAGAGTGCGCAGCTACCACTATGTCATTGGGACAGGGTTCACACGCAGGCAATACATGAGTCGACGAGGTATTGAATACACCAGGGTTGACAATGAGCATGTATGTGTCGTATATGTGTCGACAGGTGTTGAATACATCAGTGTTGACAGTAAGCATGTACGACATAGATGCAAACGAGGACGTTTGAGATTTCAAGAGGGGGGTATGTCACCAGCGTGTGACTACTATCTATCCTTTTTGTTGATTTCTTTCTTAGTATCTATTTACTTTCACTTTTTGGAAACACCCCTCGGGAAATCTAACTGCCCTGCATTGCATAGCTAGTGTGGAACTGTTCAGAGGGAGTCCAGGCCTGAGGGCAAAAGAGCACTAAGGTTGGACAAGGACTATGGTTAGCCAAGTGGGGTCATTGACTAGCCAAAGTGGAATCCTTTGCTACAGAGGCTACATTTCAGTTCTGGATGTGGCCGCAGTGTACAAAGAGGGTCGGATGACCTAGAAAGATACAATGGCAGCATCTCCTAAAATTTAGGGAACTGCTATTTTGGGACCTGAAAATGTGTTGGCGTCATTACCTCCGGAATGACAAGGGGAACATTTTCTTACTCTGCCGTGAAGTCAACTGGGCAACCGGTTGGGATATTTTTAGGCGGCAACCCCGAAACGGGAAAATGCTTGTAAATGTGCCAAGTGGCACATTTTGGTGCACTTGCCTCATGCAACAAGAAGTGGCGCTGAATTTGAAGAGGAGAGAGCCTCATTTTCAGTTTTTGTCACAGGTTAAGAGCTATGGAGTGCTTGCTTTCCCTCTTATGCACAGTGCGGTGCCAGGAGTGATGCCCTGCACGCTACGCACTGCCCTCTCTCTCCCCTTTGGCAGTATGTTATGCCCCTCTAGTGGGCTCTTCATTTGACCAATGTACAGTTGTGTGGGTTCATGCGCGATTGCCGAGGCAAGAGCCTCTTGCACAGGTACTGGATTAGCTAGCGGCTAATCCCCCCGCAGGTACAGGTGAATTCGGAGAGGTTTCACGCCAGAAATCTCGTCCGATTCAAAGGGCAAGTAGCCCTACAGGTGCAGGAGCTCGAGGACTTGCTACGGATGCGACCGGCACACGAAACGGAGCCCGAAACAGTAAATTACAGCCTGCTGTGTATTTTTGCAGGTTTAGGGTTTTGGCCCTAAACGGACCCTAATACCCCCAGGAGGTTCGGGGACGCAAGGGGACCGCTGTACAGGTGATCTGGCGCATTTTCAGGGCTGAAAACAGAGAATTCAGCGTGCTGCAGATTCTCGCCAGGTTTTGCAAAGTGCCCGTATGCGTCGGGAAAGTCGGCCAATGCGTGGGAATACCGACTGTGAAGGGTTCTAGTACAGTTATGTTGCCGAAATCGGGCTGGAACAGTGGAAATTCAGCCGAGTTTGTGCGGGGCAGCTTGTAGGGAACCACAGCGTTTATTCCCTCTTTTGAACAATAAGGAAATACCGAAAGGGGCGCCTAAGTTAGGGGCCAATCTGGTGTCCGTCTACTCATACAGGTGCAATCTAGCAGCCTGTATCCCTCTCCCCTTTGTTGTGTCTTGAAAGTACAGGTAAAATAGACGACTAATAATGGGTGAAAGCTAAATCAAGGTTTAAAGTAAAGTCTACCGCCCTTTTTGGATTGAACAGGCCGGTTACAGCTGCCCCCCAAGTGTACTGTCGAGCCGTGGAGAGAGTAGGCATCAGCCGAAGAACTCGTAGCCACACCTGCTGAGCCGAGGGACAGTCCCAAAGACAGTGACGTTGACTCTGCACCAACTGGTCACAGGTTGTACATGCGGCCGAGAGACCACTATGCACTAGCCAGCTCCCTACTGCTGTAGCTCTTTGTGCGACCAACCCCACTGGAACAAGGTGACGCGCCTTGGCTGTGGAGTTCCACAGCCTCTCCCAAAAGGCTGCCAAGAACTTGAATGTGAGACCCTCCTCCTGCCAATGACGTGCTGCAGCGGGGCAGGCCTCTCTCTGTGCTACAAGTATATGACATCTAAGCCGAACAGTGTACTGAAAGAAAGGGACTCCTGGGTGGTCTGCAGAAGAGAAGGGGTCCCTCCATAGCCACTCACCAGGATCCCACTGTACTCGTGCCAGTGGACAACACTCCCAAGCCCATAGCCTCCAGTGTCCAGTCTCAAGAGCTGCTGGGTCAGGGTCTATGACACAAGTCCTCCCACAGATGCCCACTACTCGGATCCTCTGGAAACAACACTCTGTTATCTGTGGGGCTTGTACTGTAACTCGTTGCAGTCGTCCCCCACCCTGAAGCTCGAAGAACAGGGCTGGGACAGTCTTTGAGCAGGCCCTGACTAAGATGAGAACCTCCAGTCGTGTGAAGGCTCTCAATTACCGGGGTGCTACTGGCTCGAGAGGCGTGAGCCACTCAGCTGGAACAGACTCTGAGATGTCCTGACACATGCTCTGCACACCTCTCATGCCCTGTAGCTGGAAACCCTGCACCTCCTCTGACAAACTTGTGAACTCTAGCCAGTCACCTAGAGAGCGCGCTGGACCTGCTGCCATGGGACCCCAGAAAACATGAGGCCGACTACCAACCAAGTGGCCTCTCTGAGTGCTAACCATGGGGTTCCAGACGAGGGGTTGCCGTAGGCGCTCCTCCGTGCACGTCGGTTGTCTCTGCTCTAGGCCATACCGTAAGAGCTCCCAAGATCAAAGCAAACTCACAGCGAAGCGGTCCTTCAGTCTCCTGCTCAAGCCAACTCTGCGCATCTCTGTAAAGATCGATCTGGTCGAAGGTTGCCAAGGGCCTCCTGACTGAGGCACCCTGACACGAAGCCTCTGCAGCAAGAACTCCTTCCAGGGCTCCTCACGTGGAAGAAGTCCTCTGACTATGAACTTCCCAAGAAGGGCTCTGCTTTGTTGTGTTGGATCAATGATCCCAAGCCCTCCCTGAGAACAAGGAAGCGTGATGACCGGCCAAACCACCTTGGCTCGAGCTATCTGAGTGTCACGTCCCGACCAAAGGTAGTTCCTGATCAGCCTCTCTACCTGGCTGATACAAGAACTCGAGAAGATCCAGCAGGAAGTGATGTACCACATAGTCGCCAACCACACCTGGTTGGCAACTACTACTCTGTCAGCCAGAGAAAGTCGTGCTGAGCTCCAATGTAACAACTTTCTCTTGATGGATAGGAGAAGGGGAGCAATCTGCTGCTCAGGAGACAAGTCCAAACCAACCTGACAACCCAAGTACCGAATTGTAGTCCCTGGGGAAATCCACCTGAAACCCTCTCCTGGCATCCAATCTGGCACAGGAGCACACAAAGAAAGAAGGAAAAATAACATATCTGGGAGCACCAGAGGTTCTGACCAGGATTGCCTACCGTGCCATCGGCATGGCCGATAACTTGCCGCCTGTCCCAGATCAGAACACTTGGATAGTGTCAGCACAACCCTCCCCTCGAGCTACAAGATTTTCCAAGAGAACATAGAAGTCAGATGAAGAGTTTGCTGAGAGATCACCAGAATGGCATAGCAGTGAAAGCACTACCAACCGAGAAAGCCACTGTCTTTCTCCAGTTGATCAGTGCGCCCGATGCACAACAGAAGGTCTCCAAAGCTTGCTCACATTTGTGAAGATTGGCCTCCTAGCCATCTAAGTACAAGGCTGAGTCATTGGCAAACTCAGCGTCCAATAGCTCATCTCCCCGAATACGGAGTGCTAAGCCTCGTAGACCAACCTGCTGTGACACCAAAAATCTGCTCATCGCCTCCGCATAGAACAGAAAGAGAAAGGGGGCAAGGGGACAGCCCTGTCTGACCGAGCGTGTAAGCATGAAGCGATCACCTCTACCTCCTGCCAAAAGCACCTGACTGCGAGCCTGTCTGTACAAGACTGACACCCCTCTGATCCAAGCATCTGAGAAGCCCATCCTGCGTAGAGTCCCCTCTAGAAAGTCCTAGTCAACTCTGTCGTATGCCTTCTCAAAATCGAGAAGAAGAATCACAAGGTCCTCGCCGTGCCAGGGCAGAAGCCTCCCAGAAAGTAAAGATGTTGTCAAGGATACTACGTTCCTTGACAAAATATGTCTGAGTCCCATGTATAAGGCTCTCTAAAAGTGGCTGAATCCTCAAACTCAGAGCCTTGGCAAGAATTTTGTAGGCTGAGTTGAGGATGGTGATGGGGCGCCACTGTCGAATCTCATCCAAGGAGCCACCCTCCTTGGGAATGAGGTAGATTAGGCCCTCACTCATGCTGTCAGGCATCACTCCTATGTGCAAAATGTACTGAAAAGCACTACAGAGATCTGGGCCAAGCAGGTCCCAGTACTCCAAGAAGAAGCTGGGAGTCAACCCATCCTCACCTGGACAGCTACCACGGGGGAGGGCCCTAAGAGCCGTGTGCAGCTCCTCAAGATGAAGTGGCATCTCTAGCCTCTAACTCATCTCCTCAGTCACAAGACATGGCATCTGTGCCCAAACTTGCTCCCTGCATGCATCATGCCGCTCTGACTGGGGCTCAGTAGACAGTAACTCACGGTAGAAGTCAGTAGCAACTGCACGCATATCCTCGGGCTCACAAGTAAGTGACCCATCGGGCCTCCTCAACTGACTGACCTCGGCATGCGAGTGCCGAGGTCCCACTGTCTCAAAAAAAGCACCAATCACTCTGTCACCCACCTGAGTCCACTGAGATGCCTGTCGGTGGAAAGCAAACTCACGTCGCCTCTCCTCTGTGCTAGCAAGCTCCTGTCGAGCCTGTTGTAACTGCTTCTCCAACCGTGGACTGTCTGGATGTTGCTCCTGCATCCTCTGTAATGAAGCAATGCCCCGTTTGAGACCTGCTCCGCCTCTCTCGCTGCAGCCCGGCGAGCCAGAGACTCCTGAAGAAAAGTGGCTAATTTGAGCTAGGCCTGAGGCCACTCTGTCTGCAGGAGAATCCTGTCTGTCCATGCCCTCTGTCCAGAGAGCCGCTACCCTCTCTCTGAGTGTTGAGTCCAACAAGACGTTCTCTGGGATGCGGAGCATCGTGCTCCCACTCCTCTGCCTGTCTGCCATTGTGAGGATCATTGGTGCATGGTTCGAGAAGGAGGTCCCTGCCAGGATGCCCACTGATCCTCCCAAGTCACTGAAGTGGTCACTAGTGTAGAAGCGATCTATCCGCGATAGATTCACTCCTCCCACTCTACGGTCCGATCTAGAGAAGGCAAGACTGTCTGGGGTCCTCACAAAACCAGAGTGCTACCATGTATCCGAGACCCTCAAAGTCATACACAACCTCTCCCAAGCTGCCAACTCGACTCCATGCACAGTAGCATGGTTGCCACCAATCCTGTCAGAAGGGTCCTCCAACATGTTGAAGTCCCCTCCTATGCACCAATGATCTGCTTGCGGCAAAGACTCAACAATCAGTGACCAAAACTCTGCACGAGCACTCGCCACATTGGGTGCATAGATGTTCAGGAAACCCACAAGTCCACCCTGAACTTGCATAGTAATCCACTGAGCCCTGCCTGGCACAATAATCCCTCTGCCCACAATGGCCTGCTGCAATGAGTCCGCAATTGTCATACATACCCCACCCTGGATGCCTCTTGGTCCAAAAGCAGCTGACCAAAAGGTATCATATTGTCCACGCAAAATCTGACCACATCGCCGAATGCGGCTCTCACACAGATGGTGCTCCTGAAGCATAAGGAGATCAATCTCTCCTCCCACAAGGCAACACTGAAGCTCGTGACGCAATCGGCCCCGCTGATGCTCAAACTGGGGCCCACCTAGTCCCTGCACGTTCCATGAGACGATCCTCATGGGGAGCGAGAGAGAACAGATGCTGCCGCAGCAGCTAGACAGGCTATCTTCGAGGCTGACTTGGATGGGGAGTAATCCGCATCCGAGCGTCCTCTAGATAGGCGTGACTGCAGTGAGTGCCTAGCCCAAGCCCAAGCAGAGCGAGCCGTGCGTAAAGCAACCTCCTCTGTCCAGGAGTCCTCATGAATGTATACGTAGCAAGGCAAACACTGCGTATCAGCAAAGAAGTACACCATAATGTGCCTACATCCTGCTGAGTCTGGGGGTGTCACCGCAAACTTGGCCAATGGCCACAAAGTCTGCAGCATATCTGTAACTCCAAGTTCTCCCATGTGGTGAGAGAACTCTAGGATCTGTGTATGCAACCATCCCAACACTGAGTTGAGGGTCCACTTTGTCTCGGCCCTGCCACAGAGGGGGAAGGAGAAACCAACTGCTGAGTCCAAGGCCTCTGTCCCCCTAGCAGTAAGGAACAAAGCATGGACCCTGAAGCAAGCTGCCTCATGGTCTGCTGCGGAATCGTCGAGAAAACGAGTGAAGCTGTAGTCGAAGAAGTCCCAGCGGCGCCGGATGTCAATGCTCGTTAGACCACGAGGGATAGCTGTAAGGGAAGATGTCTGAATCTGCAGAGGGGGCCGTAAGAAAGGCTGACCCTCTCTCGCTAGGCGACTCGTGGCAAAGGCGCTGCCAAGAGATCTCCTAGCCGCCGGAGAAGGCCCTGTCCCCTGGGTCGACTGTGGAACTGGAGTAGGAGGAGGGGGAGAAGGAGCTGGGGGGAGCGGTGGAGAAGAGGGGCGGGATGGGGCAACAGAGGTAGAGGGGCGAGGTGGAGAGGCGATGGGAGCAAAAGGCGGGGGGGGGGGGGGGGGGAGAGGCTGTCGAGGGTGAAGCGGAGGTGGGGGCTGGCGCAGGGATCTCCTCCCGCTTAAGAGGACCAAAGCGGTTCCCCGTGGTAACCCACTGCTGTTGAGTAGGCGCCTGAGGGCCACTCTGAGTGCCAGGCTGACGCTGTGGCCCCTGTTGTCATCGACCACGGGCCTGCTGCCACCCCTCCTCCGCTAGAGCCCCAAGCTCGGAGGGTGGCTCGGCATGTGTGCGCTGTGCCGCCGACTGTGGCCACGGGCCAGCCCTGGCAGGCTGGGGCTGAGGTTGTGGTGCAGGTCGCGGCCTCCTCCGTGGACAGGCCTTCACTAAATGGCCCATCTGTAGACAAATGAAGCACTGGTTCGGGAGGCCCGAGTACTCTACACTCTGTCTAAACCAACCCCTACTCACCCGAGGCAAAAGGATAACCTTCGGGAGCGTGTGTGTATCTCTGACCAAAACTCGAACTGAGGGAATGCCAGCCGCCTTGGCAGCTACTGATGCTGCCGTACGAGGTGTCTCAAGGACAGTCCCAATGGCGGAGCCGATCTTGGAGAGAAGTGGTAAGTACTCCCTCCGTAAACCCGGGAAGCAAACCGAGATGGGGATGTCTGCCTCCTCTACTAGAACATCCGAAGCCGGGTCAAAACCATGTCGCTACTGTCGAAAGTGGGCACGTGATGCTCAGATGGCCAGTGGACTCATAGCTATGACCTTGGACGCCATCTCGGAGGTCTCAAATTCGATATGATAGTAACCCCGTCCGAGAATCTGGACATCCAAGATCTTGCCCACCTCTGCTAGAAGGCGGGCCTGGAGAAGGTCTCGCAGCTCTCCTCTGCTAGGTCGGGTGCCGAGAATCTTGCAGATGACGAAAGTCGCCTGCAATCGCTCTATCTCTGCGGCAAGGCTCGCTTGCTCTGTTGGCTAGAGAGCAAGTTGAATGGTGGGCTCAGCGGGGTCGGGCGAGGGGGCTTCTGGTGAGTCCTCTATGGCGAAGCTGGAGCCTCCATCTGTGTCTACTACTGTGGCGAAAGAAGAGGGCGACGGAAGGACGCTGCAATGAGGCGCACAGAGCATTGCCCCAAGGATTGACTCAGTGCTGAAGGGGCCAATTGCAGGGAGTTGACGAGGTGAAGAAAAAACAAACAACCGCGGGTGGGCGGACGGGGGGGGGGCGAGCAGCTCGAGTTTCAAGGCGCTTGCCATATCAATCAGGTTGCCATGGCATTAATGCACACAAGCTTGCAAACTGTTGCCTAATCTATCAACTTGGCTTTGATACCAAATCTAAACTAAGGCGGATCGAATAGAATGCAAGACATAATGGAAAAGAAATAACAAAAGTTAGCAATAGCACCTCAAAAATGTACCGAACCCAAAGATTGCTTGATGGCTTGAATGACTTGATTTGCATTGAGAAATAGACCTTTTATCTAGGTCATGAGCTTGGATGCTCTACATTTGGTCTCCTCTTTCTAGAGGATTTTTCCCTATAGGCATCAGATACTTCAACAATATCCAAATATCATTGTCGATGAGTTTGAGTGCTGCATCAAGATCCCTTAGCTCCTGGTCACCTTCTCTTTCCTTTGGTCGCGGCATGACGATGGGGTTTACTCATCCTAGGCTCTATCACTTATCCTCCACTCCCACCTTCAGGGTCCCCACCCCATAGAGAGTTTGGCCCCTCTTTTGTGATGGACACAGACTTCTCTCCATTGCTTGCCCTCCTAGACTCACACTGATTTGCTGCGATCCTAGCCCTCCACCTTTGCTGATCCATCCCCTTTGCCACTAATCCTTTTCCTTGCTCCCCTTCCCCTTACCCCCTCCTTGATGCCATTTTTACGCATCTATGTATGGATTGTAGCCCTCTGTTTGGGCCTTCAATCGAGTTGAGATGAGTGGTGATGGCCTTGCTCCGTTCCCAGTGTGGGTATACTTGTTGCGCAGGACCTAGCGCTTTGCCTTGTTGGTGGGCAGTTATGAGCGTCCTATCTTATCTTTCTTTGTTTGTTTTACGGGGAAGAAGTACTCGATAGGCAAGACATTGTTAGACAGCATGCTCATGACACCATTTGCTCCTTGTTGGGTGTTGTTCCGTAGGACCTTTTTCTTGCTTGTTTTCATGACGGAGTCAACTCGTTGGAGGAGTTGCAATGCTTTTGTCTCCCTATTTTCCTCATTGTACATTAGGCATGGGACTTTCCCCTAGAAGTGTAGGAGTTGAGTGGTCGACCTATCACAAAAGCACTCTCATGCTGGTTGATAGCAGCTTGTTCCTTTAGGTTTGCCTTCTTGGTCAAGCCTCTTTTGCAAGACTGTGAGGATTCTAGGTACTAATCCTCAAGTAAGTACTTAAACTCATGATTAAGACTTAAGAAACTGAACTGAACTCAGAAGACTCTGTGTTTGATTGATTGAACTGTTTGAAACTGAGTACAATAGGCTCCTTATATAGGAGACAAAGAGACATAAATGAAAGGACACATCTCTTGGTGAAGAGACATGACTTTAGACGTAAAGACACATCCTTTCTGCGAAGAGCTGCAACCGTTGGGCGAAGAGTCGCACCCGTAGAGCGAAGGGGTGTGACCAGTCGTCGAAGGAGTGTGGCTTTTGGCAAAGAGGCACGTCTCTTGGGTGAAGGGGTGTGATTATCCAAGCGCAAGGATCCTTCTTGGCATGGCACTTCGCGTATCTGCAACTAGGAGTAGATGTAATATTGAAACATAGTCACAATTGTTACATTCCCTCCCTCTTTAAATAAAAGCCAGGGTAGTTGAAGAAAACTCCAGGAGAAGGAAATGTATCGTTGTTGTGCTTCTGCATCCAAAGCTCTTTTTGTTAAGTCCCATGTCATGGCACTGTTATTGACCATGACTATTTTGTCAAACTGTAAATTGATCATATCTGCAACTTGTTAAGTGCCTTTGTCAAAGTCTTTTGTAACTTCGAGCTTTGTCCAAGAAAAGATTGAATCTTTATCTGCTTCAAGTGAAACTATTGGTAGATTGACTTGAGTTTTCTGTTGAGTGATGACCACTGGTTGGAAATCTGTAAGGTATTCCATTGGTTTGTCAAGAACAGTAAAATTCTCCTGAAGGGATGTCGTAGACTGAAACAGAGTAGTATTTAGAGGTATTTCCAATTGTAAAGGTTTTTCCGTGGAACAAGTTGTGTCCAAAGATTCAATTGCAACGACTAAAGTCGTGCTGCAAGAGTCTGCATCTGCTTTATCCTATGCACTACTGAAGGCAAGGACTGGAGTCTTCAAGTTTGAAGCATTATCATTCACCATAGCATTTGGTATCTGTTCAAAAACAAAGACTATATTTTGCAATGGCGGTGACGAGGCAAATTTTCTTGCCTGGATTACGGCCAAAGAAGGGGTTATGTTCTTGTTGGTTGTCACATAAGAACTGGAATCTTCTGAATCTTCATCTTTCTCCGCGGGTATTAAGGGTTCCAATTGAGAAGGGGGAGGTTGAGGAAGTTGTTGCCTCTTAGACCTCTGAAGGATCCTCTTGCACAAGGAAAGGATCAATAAATCTTCAAATTTACCACCATCAGATAAGAAAGACTCAAATGTAGGGCATGACTCACGAGGGGGAACTTGTCCAACGTCGCGGCATTCACGACTGAGTACTCGAGTAGGGTCGGATATATGTGCCACTAAGTAAGCCCATCTTGATATTGTTGATGATCTGTTGGAAGCTTCATATTACTGCTTTTGTTGCTGATGATTCCAATAAGAAGTTTGCTGCTTAGAATTGTAACTTTTCCAAGAATATTCATGTTGAGACTTTTGCTGCTCGCACGAAGATACTTTGTGTCTAGTTGTCTCTGAAAAACCATGCTTTGGGTGAGAAAATTTGAGTTCCGAAGGCTTTTGTTTGAGTGGTTCTTCCTGGTCGACCACTGAAGCATCGGAAGAAGATGCCTGTATTGTTTGAGAAGCTGTTGGGTGACTCCGAGAAGAGGCTTGCGTCTGCATCTGATCCAAGCGAGTATGAATTGATGCAAGGCTTGTTGAAATTTCTTCCATCTGCTTTTTGAGAACCGCTATCGGATCCTCGGGTAATATATTGTCGTCGCCATCTTGTGATCCAGTCATGCTGACTGCTTATAGAAAATAATTGATAACTTGGAATAAGTTCACGAACTGATACTTTGAGAGTAGTAACTCTTTTTGGAGTGGATTCTGGCACTGGCGAATCGAGAATCACAATAATTTCGGTTCTAGAGTATCGGGGAATGATAATCACTTCGGGTGTAGGAGGATTCTTCGAGAGATTGTGTTCGGAATCGCTGGTCATGTAGTTTTTAAAAAAAAAAAAAAAAAAGTGAATTGGGTTTGAATGTATAAAGTGTATTCACATGAGGATAATTTTTTTTTGGGGCAGGCAAGCCCACTTTGGCCTGCCAGTGGGGCATTAAAATTTTGGGGTTTTGTTTTTCTAACTTTGCTTGCTGGGTTTGTGAGCAAAATCTACCAGCGAAGAGTTGCCAACGCAAACGTTCAGCAAAGGGCGTGTGATTTCAGCAAGCAACGCTCGGGAAAAATATGCACAAGGGGAAGTGTGAAGAGACACCCGCGTGAAAAGTCCCAGAAGCCAGCGTTGAAGTTTTGTTTAAAATCTGGCTTATCATACGTTGCATAAATGTTATCCAAGGTGCCATGTGGCATTAAATATGCCATGGCACACTTATGCATATTATAATGCACATCATTAGAACGCGTCGTTTGCTGCTGAAGGGGCGCATCAAAGTGAAGCGGCAACCAGGAGGCCAGCGAGTGAAGAGGTGTTTGTGAAGGGATTCGGCTACTTAGTGGGGCACGGCACCACCCAAGGGCATCACTTGAGAAGGGTTATGTGAAGAGGTACGGGAAGCGAGAGGCAAGGGCAGGCCGCGTGCAATTCAGCCTTGCAAAGCATGCGCCAAGGGTGCGAGCACGAAGGCATACGCCATCGGGAAGGGGCGCAAACACGAAAGGTTTAAGTTAGACCTTTGGGTTGTGTGGGAAAGGGTGCCGCCGTGAAGGGGCACCTCGCCTTGGGAAAAGGTGCAAGCAAGGGAGAGTTGGGTGGCCTTCTGCCGGGTCAGTGCCCTTTCTCATGAAAGGGTGCACGAAGCTCTCCGGGTACGCCGCGCACACACATCTTTGTTCTGTCTTTACTTATAGAATTGGAACATAAAAAAATTCAAATTACCTCATGCTCGTATGCTCGTGTACCACCTTTCTTCTGCTTCCATACAACTCCACGAGAGGGGAGGGAGAGGGTAGCGGCGAGGGTGAGAGGCTCACAACCTTCGGGTCCCGGGAAAAATTTTGCTCTGATACCACTGTAAGGATTCTAGGTACTAATCCTCAATTAAGTACTTAAACTCATGATTAAGACTTAAGAAACTTGAACTGAACTCAGAAACAAGACTCAGAAGACTTTGTGTTTGATTGATTGAACTGTTTGAAACTGAGTACAATAGGCTCCTTATATAGGAGACTAAGAGACATAAATGAAAGGACACATCTCCTGGTGAATAGACATGACTTTAGATGTAAAGACACATCCTTTCGGAGAAGAGCTACAACCGTTGGGCGAAGAGTCGCATCGGTCGAGCGAAGGGGTGTGACCGGTCGTCGAAGGAGTGTGGCTTTTGGCGAAGAGGCACGTTTCTTGGGCGAAGGGGTGTGACCATCCAAGCGCAAAGGGTCCTTCTTGGCATGGCACTTCACGTATCTGCAACTAGGAGTAGATGTAATACTAGTCACAATCGTTACTAGTCACAATCGTGACAAAGACGGAGATATAATAGCAGATGCAGATGTGCGTTCTAGAAAGGAGGGAAAGAGAGGTCGCAGCTAGCAGCTGCGGTTCAGATACATGTACAGTCAATGTATCAGGATTTCTCTTTGTGGACTTTCGTTTCTGGGAACATGAATGATTGACTAGTTCTAGTTGACCGTTTAAGATGTTGATGCATCATGATCTGCGTTGACATGTATGTGGGACTGGATATCCTGCAATTGGTCGCATGTCACGTATTGGTGGTGTATGCATCTCAGTTGGGAGTTGTTGGCTCTCATTGGTGTGCAGTCATGGTGTACTGGTCCCTGACCGTCTATGTGGCTATCATTGTAGTTGGCAGATTCTTTGCTTGGGATTATGGTTGTATATGCTCCTAAATACACAACCATGTAATCTGGGCTTATCGTGGATTCATCTTGGTATATCCCCCTACATATGCCCCACAGGAAATGAGTGGAGATGTAATAGCCTTGCAGGAAATGAGTGGAGATGTAATAGCCTTGCAGGAAATGAGTGGAGATGTAATAGCTTGAAAATCTACATGTCACACAATATTGTTGAGTCCCCCGCAACAATTCAAGTATCCACAACAAGCAATACATCTACCATCTGATGCCAAAACACCGAGCAAGCGCTGGCATATGCCTTCATTTACACGCCATGTGATTCTTTGCATTTACGTCATGGTGTGCATTTTTTGGAGAGATTGGATAGGTTCTATTTTGCTGAGTGGGCAGCGATGCAAGGAGGTGAGCTGTCCATTTTAGCGGGGGCAGTGCTCTCTGATCATACCCTATTTCACGGTGCATTACTACACAGACTTGCTCGGCTCCTTATTGTGGCTCTTCTATCCTCGATAGTATACCCTCTGACTCAAAGCTGAAAGAGTATCTTCTATGCCTTAGGAGTGCTCCTCGGGAGCCTACATGTAGTTTTGTAATCCATATGGATTCTCGCATTATTTTATCCACTACAGTATGCAGGGCAACGCCCTCTTTGTGTAGGGATCTTTAGTAGAGAGTAACAGATGCAGAAGTCATGAATGAAAACTTAGATGAACTTACCAAAATATGGCTGGAAAACCAGATTTATGAACCGTTGGAAGATAGCTGGAGCATTAGTTAAGCCAAATGGCACAACTTTGTGGGCAAAACAGCCCTACGCTGCAATGAAGGTTGTCTTCTGTTATGATCTTCTACAATTTGTATTTGGAAGTACCTTGAGTACCCATCACACACTGTATACCTTCATGAACAACAACATTCAAGATCTCATCTTGGAATGGAAGAGGGATGTGATCCCTCTTTTGTTGTGGCATTCAACGGCTTGTTATTTACAAAGACTTTCCACTGACCATTGTTCTTAGGAACCACCACTACTGGGGACACTATTTTGAATCCTCCACCTGATAAATGAACCCAGCTTTTAACAATCTCTTTACCTCTTTTAGCAATGCAACAACGGGCTTGTTGGCCTCTCTAAGCTGGGTGTGGTGCTATGTCACAGTGACTCCTTTGATATGCTTCTAATCAGTAATGAAGAGGTTGGCGTGTTCCTTAGGACTTGCATGTAAGCCTTTGGTTTTTCTTCAGGAAAATCTTTGGCTAATGTAGACTGTCACAACGACGGGCACCACGTGCCATCGGAAAAGAAACAGACTGAACAACTTTGAGCACTTCAAATAACAGTTGAACTGAAAGAGATGCACGACACACGAGATGGGGAGTGGCGGAGTTCCACCCCAGAGAGCACTGGCCCCAAACCTTGGCGCCCCTTTCGATATTTCTTTATATTGCTTGAACTTAGTACATTGCAGTCACTCCACCTCACGTGGAGCATGCCAGAGAATGAGCCCTTGGCTTATATTTAAAGGCCCTTGGCCTATGAAAAGCAGTTTACATGAAAAGCTTTAAACTCAAAAGCATCTGTCGAAAAGCGGGTGGCCAAAAGCTATCGCGTGATTACAGTTGCCACGTGGCACTATGAGCGCGAATTGCGGTACTGTTCATACAGTCTGCCACATCAACATGTCAGTGTTTTTGCGGGAGTCCCGTACAACAGCCACGTCATCATCTTCTACGCTTTGTGTGTGTTGGCCCCGCTTTAATTTTAGTGCCTTTCGGTCCCCTAGGCCCCATCGAACGGGGTCCGATAAGTTGGTAGGACTTCTTCTTCTTTTTTTGTTGCTTCGTCTTAGGGTTTAGGCCCCCTTGGCCGGGATCTACAGGTGGGCTCCGTTCTTCAGTGGCTTGACACGTCAGCAATTTGTGACATAGACTCTACCCGTCTCAACCACTTTAGATGGATGTTTTGGCCCTTCTCCATATCCGGATCTCGTAGCACACCCACACCCATCACTTCTAGGGAGCTTGCCTCATCCACTGATGTCTGCTCATGAGATGAGTAGTACTCACTTGCACTCCATTCGTTTGTAGAGGTTTCCAGGTCCAGGTCTTGCTGTCTTCCTAGCTTCACATCATAAACAATTCCTTGCTTCTTTTTCCCTAGATTTAACTCTTAACGCTCCAATTTCCCAATCCTGCCTAGCCTACATTGCCATAAGCTGAGGCCTCTCGAAAATCACCGGGTAGCTCTCTTCCTTGGTAGAAACTACATAAGCATATATTGACTCATTCACCCCAAATGCTGGCACCTTCACACCGTTCACTTTGCCCACACATTCGACACAAACATTGTTTGCCATTTTTATCTATAAGGAAGTGTACTTGTTAACTTCCAGTCCTAGTCTATGCATACGCTTCTCAATCATCACACAAATCTCTGCATTGCCCTCCACATTGATATTGGAAATCTGTTGATTATTAATTTCTATTTCTATTATTGAATATATCCTTAATGCTTCGCGTATTGATAGATGCTATAGATGTAACCTTAGCTCTCCTCGTGCTTACAATTCTTGACCAGGCTCTCCTAATCTTATGGGAGAGATGAAGGAGCTAGTGCTAGGTGATCTTGCCCCCTTGTTTACTGACATCTGCCACCAAGTTGTAGGATAAAGACCCACTGCAAGCGGGAAGTCCTCCATGCTAATAAGCCTTCGAGATCTTCTTTACATGCCTTGGAGCCTGAGATAAATTTCTTCTGGCCCTTCTCTTACTTTGATATGTCCATCTCATTAGATTATCTCTTTGCCTGCTTGATTGGCATCGCATCGGCCTCGTTTTTTTTTCCCGAGAAAAAGATTCTTCTATTAGTTAATGAAACTGCCCATAGGGCTACAACCTCCTCTACAAGAGAGGACTACAACAATCATGATGGGGAGACTCTCCCAATGAAACACCAACATATGTACAATGAGGCTAGATCAGGGGATGGGAGGAGGGAAGAGCCACACAGGTGGACGGTAGTGCCATCGGAGCACACCCTGGACCATGGTGAAGAATGGCCCAGGACGCCAAAGTCGAAGAAAAGCCTCTCTACGCTCCCGCATGCGGTCGGAATTGCCCTCGAGTCTCTCGAACTGTCCTCTGAGAGTATGAACCAGCTCAAGCCAAAGATGCCGAACAGTCTATGCTGGTGGTACAGGGCGAGCCTCGAAGATGCGGAAGCAATAGGCCCGCCAGATAAACCAGAGTGTCAGGCTGCTGATGAGCTCCCAACACACCTCTTTCTCACTGCACCACTCCTGCGGAGTAAGATTTGTGGCAGGCTGGAAGTGTAGGTCGCCCCCCCCCTGCATCACTATCATCCTACTGGTGGATGATAGCTCAAATTGAAGTGGCGGGCCCGTGAGAGTGGACCAAGCAAGTGCCCCCCAAGTGTACTGCCGAGCTGTGGAGAGAGCGGGCATCAGCCGAAGAACACGTAGCCACACCTGCTGTGCCAAGGGACAGCCCCAAAGACAGTGACGCTGACTCTCCACAAGATGGTCACAAGCTGTGCATGCGGATGAGAGGCCAACTCCCTGCTGTAGCTTTGTGTGCGACCAACCACTGAAACAAAGTGACTCGCCTCGGCAGTCTGGAGTCCCACAACCTCTCCCAAAAAGCTACCGAGAACTTAGGTGTGAGACCCTCCTCCTGCCAATGAGGTGCTGCAGCAGCAGGGCGAGCCTCTCTCTGTGCTGCCAGTATGTGACGTCCTAGTCGAACAATGTACTGAAAGAAAGGGACATGTGGGTGGTCTGCAGAAGAGAAGGGGTCCCTCTAGAGCCACTCTCCATGATCCCACTGTACTCGTGCCAGTGGAAAACACTCCCAAGCCCATAGTCTCCAGTGTCCAGTCGCAAGAGCAGCTGGGTCACGATCGATGACACAAGTTCTCCCACAGATGCCCACCATTCGGATTCTCTGAAAACAGCACTCTGCCACCTGGGGGGCCTCTACTGCAACTCGCTGTAAGCGTCCCTCACCTTGTAGCTCGAAAAATAGGGAGGGAACAGTCTTTGAGCAAGCCCGAACAGAGATGAGAATCTCCAGTCGTGCGAAGGCTCCCATCCATTTGGGCACTGCTGACTCGAGACCCCTCTCATGCCCTGTAGAGTTGAAAGCCTTGTAGCTCCTCTGACAAGCTTGAAAACTGTAACCAGTCACCTAAAGAGCATGCTGGACCCGCTGCCATGGAACTCCAGGAAACATGAGGCCGACTACCAACCAAGTGACCTGTCTGAGTGCTAACCATGGGGTTCCAGACAAGGGGCTGTCGCAGGTGCTCCTTCGTGCAAGTAGGCTGACGCTACTCCAGGCCACCTGTGGGGCCTCTATTGCAACTCGCTGTAAGCGTCCCTCACCCTGTAGCTCGAAAAACAAGGAGGGAACAGTCTTTGAGCAAGCCCGAACAGAGATGAGAACCTCCAGTCGCGTGAAGGCTCCCATCCATATGGGGACTGTTGACTCGAGAGGCGTGAGCCACTCAGCTGGTACTGCCTCTGAGATGTCCTGGCACATGCTATGCACCCCTCTCATGCCCTGTAGTAGCTGAAAGCCCTGTAGCTCCTTTGACAAGCCTGAAAAGTGTAACCAATCACCTAAAGAGCGTGTTGGACCCGTTGCCATGGAACCCTAGGAAACATGAGGCCGACTACCAACCAAGTGACCTCTCTGAGTGCTAACCATGGGGTTCCAGACAAGGGGCTGTCGCAGGCGCTCCTCTTGCAAGTAGGCTGACGCTGCTCCAGGCCTCGCCGCAAGTGCTCCCAAGATCGTAGCAACCCCACAGCGAAGCGATCCTCTAGTCTCTTGCTCAAACCAACTCTACGCATCTCTGTGAAGATCCATCTCGTCGAAGGCTGCCAGGGGCCTCCTACCTGAGGCACCCTAGCACGAAGCCGCTATAACAAGAACTCCTTCCCGGGCTCCTCATTTGGAAGAAGACCTCGGATGATGAACTTCCCAAGAAGGGCTCTTCTCTGCTGTGCTGGGTCTATAATCCCAAGCCCTCCTTGGGAACAAGGAAGAATGATGACCTGCCAGGCCACTTTGGCTTGGGTTGTCAGAGTGTCGCCCTGACCAAAGGAAATTCCTGATCAGCCGCTCAACCTGGCTGATACAAGAACTCGAGAAGATCCAGCAAGAAGTGATGTACCCCATAGTAGCCGACAACACTTGGTTGGCCACTACAACTCTGCCAGCCAAAGACAGTTGTGCGGAGCTCCAATGTAACAACCTCCTCCTATCTATCAGGAGGAGGGGAGCAATCTGCTGCTCGAGAGACATTCCCAAACCAACCTGACAGCCCAAGTACCGAACTGCAGTCTCTGGGGGAATCCACCTGAAACCCTCGCCTGGCATCCAGTCGGGCACAGGAGCACTACCAACCGAGAAAGCCACTGTCTTTCTCCAGTTGATCAGTGCGTCAGATGCACAACAGAATGTCTCAGAGCCTGCTCACACTCGTGAAGGTTGGCCTCCTGGCCATCCAAGTACAAGGCTGAGTCATCAGCAAACTCAGCGTCCAGTAGCTCATCTCCCCGAATAGGGAGTGCTAAGCCCCGTAAACCAACCTGCTGCGACACCAAAAACGTGCTCATCGCCTCAGCATAGAACAGAAAGAGGAAGGGGACAAGAGGGCAGCCGTGTCTGACCGAACGTATGAGCATGAAACGATCACCTCTACCTCCTGACAAAAGTACCCGACTGTGTGCCCGTCTGTACAAAGTTGATGCCCCTCTGATCCAAGCATCTGAGAAGTCCATCCTGCGTAAAGTGCCCTCTAGAAAGTCCCAGTCAACTTTGTCGTAGGCCTTCTCAAAAAAGAATCACCAGATCCTCACCACGGAGCCGCGCAAGGGTAGAAGCCTCCCAAAAAGTAAAGATGTTGTCAAGGATATTGCGCTTCTTGACAAAACCTGTCTGAGTCCCATGTATAAGGCTCTCTAGAAGTGGCCGGATCCTCAAACTCAGAGCCTTGGCAAGAATTTTGTAGCCTGAGTTGAGGATAGTGATGGGGCGCCACTATCGAATCTCATCCAAGGAGCCACCCTCCTTGGGAATGAGGTAGATCAGACCCTCACTCATGCTGTCAGGCATCTCTCCTGTTTGCAAGATGAACTGAAAAGCACTACAGAGATGTGGGACAAGCAAGTCCCAGTACTCCATGAAAAAACTGGGAGTCAAGCCATCCTCACCTGGACAGCTACCACAGGGGAGTGCACTAAGAGCCGTGTGCAACTCCTCAAGCTGAAGTGGTAGCTCAAGCCTCTGACGCATCTCCTCAGTCACAAGGCAAGGCATCTGTGCCCACACCTGCTCCTTGCATGCATCTTGACGCTCTGACTGAGGCTCTCCAGACAGTAACTCACGGTAAAAGTCAGTAGCAAATGCACGCATGTCCTTTGGCTCAGAAGCAACTGACCCGTCGAGTCTCCTCAATTGACTGACCTTGGCATGCATATGCCAAGGTCCCACTGCCTCGAAGAAAGCACCAGTTACTCTGTCACCCACCTGTGTCCACTGAGATGCCTGTCGATGGAAAGCAAACTCATGGCGCTGCTCCTCTGTGCTAACAAGCTCCTAGCGAGCCTGCTGTAGCTGCTCCTCCAACCAAGGACTGTCTGGATGCTGCTCCTGCCTCCTCTGCAAGGAAGCAATGCCACCTTCTGAGACGTTGCTCCTCCTCTCTCGCTGCAGCCAGGCGAGCCAAAGACTCCTGGAGAAAGAAACGACTAATCTGAGCTAGTCTTGAGGCCACTCTGTCAGCAAGAGAATCCTGCATGTCCAAGCTCTCTGTCTAGAGAGCCTCTACTCGCTCTCTGAGTGCAGAGTCCAGCAAGACCCTCTCAGGGATGCGTAGCATCGTGCCCCCCCTCCTTTGTCTGTCTGCCACTGTGAGGATCACTGGTGCATTGTCCGAGAAGGAAGTCCCTGCCAGAATGCCAACTGTCCCACCCAAGTCACTGAAATGTTCACTAGTGTAGAAGCGATCTATCCGCGATAGATTCACTCCTTCCACTCTGTGGTCCGAACGAGAGAAGGCAAGGCTGTCTGGGGGCCTCACAAAACTAGAGTGCTGCCACACATCCGAGACCCTCAGAGTCATACAAAACCTCTCCCAAGCTGCCAGCTCAACTCCATGCACAGTAGCATGGCTACCACCAATCCTGTCGGAAGGGTCCTCCAACATGTTGAAGTCACCTCCTATGCACCACTGTTCTGCTTGCGGCAGAGACTAAACAATCTGTGACCAAAACTCTGCTCGTGCACTTGCCACATTGGGCGCATATATGTCCAGGAAGCCCACAAGGCAACCCTGAACCTGCATAGTGATCCACCGAGCCCTGTCTGGCACAATAATCCCTCTAGCCACAATGGCCTATTGCAAAGAATCCGCAATAGTCATACATACCCCACCCTGGATGCCTCCAGGTCCAAAAGCAGCTGACCAAAAAGTATCATATCGTCCACGCAAGAGTTGACCACAACGTCTAATGCGGCTCTCACACAGATGATGCTCCTGTAGCATAAGGAGATCAATCTCTCCTCCCACAAGGCAGCGCTGAAGCTCCTGACGCAGTCGGCCCCGCTGACGTTGAAACTGGGACCCACCAAGTCGCTGCACGTTCCATGAGACGATCCTCATGGGGAGCGAGAAAGAACAGATGCTGCCGCAGCAGTTAAACGTGCTATCTTCGAGGCTGGCTTGGATGGGGAGTAATCCGCATCCGAGCGTCCTCTAGATAGGCGTGACTGTAATGAGTGCCTGGCCCAAGCCCAAGTAGAGTGAGCCGTACGTAAAGCAACCTCCTCTGTCCAAGAGTCCTCATGAATGTGTACATAGCATGGCAAGCATTGTGTATCAGCAAAGAAGTGAACCACAATGTGTCTACACCCTGCTGTATCTGGAAGGGTCACCGCAAACTTGGCCAATGGCCACAAAGTTTGAAGCATGTCTGTGACTCCTAGGTCTCCCATGTGGTGAGAGAACTCTAGGACATGTGTATGCAACCACTCCAACACTGAGTCGAGAGTCCGCTCAGTCTGGTCCCTGCCGCAAAGGGGAAAAGAGAAGCCAACCGCTGAGTTCAAGGCCTCTATCCCCCTAGCTGCAAGGAACAAAACATGAACCCTAAAGCAGGCTGCCTCATGGTATGCTGAGGGGTCATCGAGAAAACGTGTAAAGTCGTAGTCAAAGAAGTCCCATCGGCGCCGAATGTCGAAGCTCGTCAGACCACGATGGACTGCTGCAAAGGGAGATGTCTGTACCTATAGAGGGGGTCGCAAGAAAGGCTGTAAGGTGCAGCGGAATGAATGTTGTATTTTCTCAAGATTAGTGATCTTTATTGCTCAAGGTTCCTTTTAGTTCTTAGGGAAGGAGAGAGACTTCCGTCTTGTGGAGAGTTCTATGATCATGAACAAATTGAGTGGATATTGTGCTTGCAAGTGAATGAGACCGAGAGAAGGAGAGAGAAGAGATACGACACCCGAGAGGTTGTAAAACCCTCCTCCGAAGGCCCCACTCTCGTCGGCGAGAGTGGTCTAACTTTGATTGCACAAAGGTGTACAATGATGATGCATGGACTGATGCAAATGGGGGCTATGTCAATGACGACGACGATGACTTTAGGGCTGAATTCGGTCTTCTTCTATCTGCTATCCACAAAAGGGGGAAATGCTGAGGATCTGGAAGATCTTGGACTGTTTTTGTATGGCTGAAAATCCCTGTTTTACTGTTGTGTTGATGGCTGAAATTCTCTGTTTTGAAGAGGCTCAAATAGCTGACAAAAACACTGGAGCCTTGCAGTGTTCAATCTGCGTTTTTAGGCTGAGGTCAAGGGCTGAAAACGCTGCTTTGGCTGTGGGCTGAAGCTGCGTTTTGGTGCCTGTAAAACGCTGAGATTCTGCAAGTATCCAATGCTGGAAAAACGCTGAAGTGTGCAGCAGTGCTAGCGTTAGTAATTTGATGCTCTTGGCTGAAATCTGTGAGTCAAAAACGCTGGAAAAGGCAGCATGGCCAGCGTTAGTGAAAACGCTAGTTGGTGAGGTTTGTTGGTCGCGGAAAAACGCCAGGGAAGGTCACTGCTGGCGATGACTTGCTGTGGGGGAAAAATGCCAAGAAGGGAAGCTTCGATGGCGATGTGCTGATGCTTGAGACACGCCAAGGGAGGGTGGGAGATGGCGATCCAAAAGTGCTAGGGTGCTGAGGGGGTACTGCTGAGAAGTTGCCTGTTGAGCGGGAAGCTCCTGCTGCCTCTTCTGCCAGAAAGTGCTAACTTGGGTTTGCTTATATATTAACTTAGCAAAATTGCCCTACCTACTTTTGTTGGAAAGTCACTTAAAAATAATAAGTGAAAATAACCAAAAATAGGAAAATAGGCTAAATGCACTAGAAAATTCCCTTGACTGAATCTGATGGATTCTGAAGGGAATACTGATGATCATGCTGTGTGCAACCAGAGGATATGCATCTATGCTAAGTGACTGGGCATGCACGGTCTACGAATAGACTCACAAAAGTGCCAGATCACTGCTAATCTAAAGTGACTGGACTGACTGAACCCTGCTGTGGTGTAGCTTGTCCATGGACACATAGGGTTGGGATGTGTCACGTGACAAAGGCCGTCCCTCTCTCTCCAAGCGACTCGTGGCAAAGGCGCTGCCAAGAGATCTCCTAGCATCCGGAGATGGCCCTGCCCCCTTGGTCGACTGAGAAACTGGAGCGGGAGGGGGGTGGGGGGGGGGTGGGGGGGGGGTGGTGTAGGAGCAGGAGGAAGAGGGGGAGAAGAGGGGTGGGGGGGAGTAGTAGAGGTAGAGGGGCGAGGGGAAGAGGTGGCGGGAGTAAGAGCCGGAGGGGGGGGGGGGATGATGAGGAGGAGGGGAACTCTGGGGGAAGAGGGGCTGTCGAGGGTGAAGCTGAGGTAGGGGTTGGAGCGGGGACCTCATCCTGCTCAAGAGGATCGAAACGGTTTTCCGTGGGAACCCACTGTTGCTGGGCACGCGCCTGAGGACTACTCTGAGTGCCAGGTTGTCGCTGTGGCCCCTGCCGTCGTCGACCACGAACCTGCTTCCATCCCTCCTCTGTTGGAGCCCCAGGCTCGGAGGGTGGCGTTGCATGTGTGCTCTGTCTCTGCCTGTGGCTGCTGGCCAACCCTTGCACTCTGGGGCTGAGTCTGTGGTGTAGGTCGAGGCCTCCTCCGTGGATAGGCCTTCGCAAGATGGCCCATCTGTCGACAAAGGAAGCACTGGTTCGGGAGGCCCGAATACTCCACGCTCTGTCTAAACCAACCCCCACTCACCCGAGACAAAAGAATGACCTTCGGGAGAGTGTGAGTGTCCCTAACCAGAACGCGAACTGAGGGAATGCCGGCCGCCTTGGCAGCTACTGAGGCTGCCATGCGAGGTGTCTCCAGGGCAGTCCCAATCGTTGAGCCTATCCTGGACAAAAGTGGTAGGTACTCCCTCCGTAAACCAGGAAAGCAGACAGAGATGGGGATGTTTGCCTCCTCTACCAGAACATCTGAAGCAGGGTCAAAACCATGTCTCCACTGTCGAAAGTGGGCTCGAGCTGCTCGGATGGTCAATGGACTCATGGCGATGACCTTGGACGCCATCTCGGGGGTCTCGAACTCGATCTGGTAGTAGCATCGTCCGAGGATCTGGACGTCCAAGATCTTGCCCACCTCTGCGAGAAGGTGGGCTTGGAGAAGATCACGCAGCTCTCCTCTGCTTGGTCTGGTACCGAGGATCTTGCAGATGACAGAAGTCGCCTGCAGGCGCTCTACCTCTGCGGCTAGGCTCGCTTGCTCTGTCGGTGATAGAGCAAGTCGAATGGTGGGCTCAGCGGGGTCGGGCGAAGGGGCTTTAGTGGAGTCCTTGTGTGGCGGAGCTTGAGCCTCCATGTGTGTCTACTGCTGTGGCGGAGGAAGAGTGGGTAAAACAAAAATTCTGCAAAGGGACCCCGACAAGCACTGTCAAAGAACTAGCACTGCCAGAGCCACTCGACAAAAGAAACTCGGCGTGAGAAAAGGAAAAAACGAAGTGAGCTGTGGGCGGGGGGGGGGGGGGGGGGGGGGGGTTGGTTTCCAGTGAGTGAAGAGAGGTGGGGGAGGGCGGGACAGGTAGCGAAGCGAGGTGAAACCGGCCCGTAGGGCGGTAGGCGTTGGCTTTCACCCGAAATTCTTTACTTTAAACACACACACAGAGCACTTTGCAAAGAGAACCTGCGACGGGAGTTAACACTTGAATACACACACGGCTCGGAAGCTAGAATGCTCCGAGCAGACGCCGACAACCTGTAGGCCCCAAAATTGGCGCCCCTTTCGGTATTTCTTTATTCTTTAGGAGGGTAAATTACAAGGTAAGGTCCTGGGAATCCTTCACGTGTATCCACCTAGATACCATTTGATTTGGCCAAATTTCGGCAGCATAACAGCCCCAAAACTTGCGCGAAACCAATTCCCCTGCTGGAACTCGCTTGCACTGTCGTATACCCTCTGATTCCTGTCCAAAAACAGTAAATTCAGCACGCTGTATTTACTGGTTTTTGCCCTGTTTTCAGCCCCAAACAGTCCCCTAACTATCCTTTGCCAGTGGGGCACGATTCCCAATGATCCTGGCGTCCGTATGGCTGAAAAACAGTCAAATTACAGCGCATACACAGCGCTGATTTTGCACCTGTACGGTGAGGTTATGACCCTCACCAGTGCCTGCTTTGGAGCAGCAGTTAGCTACCCCTGTTCCTGCTCAAGGAGGCTCTTGCCTCAGCACAAAAGCATGAACCCACACAACTGTACATCAGTCAAATGAGTAGCCCTCTTGTGGGGCATCACATAACTGCACGTAGGGGAGAAAGAGAGCAGTATGTAGCGTGCGGGGCATCACTCCCGTCACCATACTGTACATAGAGGGCAAGGTAAGCATTCCATAGCTTCTGTACCTGTTGCAATCCGCCTGTGGCTGAAAATGGCGCCCCCTTTGATGATATGCAGCTCGTTTTTGCCTCCCAGAGTGGCAGAATCGCTCACAAGCTGACACGTCGCCCAGTTTCCGAGTTTGGGCTTTCCCTGCTAAAAATATCTCAACTGGTGCGTCAGTTGACTTCGCGGCAGAGTTGTAAAGTGTTCCCCTAGTCATACCGAAGGTAATGACGCGAACACATTTCGTGGCCCAAAATAGCAGTTCCCTAAATTTTAGGAGATGCTTCCGTTGGGCTCCCACTGGTCTTCTGACCATCTATCCTCATTGGGACCGCATCCAAAAATGCAATGTGGCCCAACTGTCGGATACTTTTTGTTGGAAGTCCCACCTTGACTTTACGCCTTAATTGAGTTCACTTCCTAGTATCCACCAACTTGCTAAGTGCGACGGGGGGACCTATATGATCTTGCTCTGAGCCTAGACATCCTCTTACCATACGAATTCCAGTGCCGACCCCTTCTCGTCTGCGGGTGAATCTACTGTTCACATTGGCCATACAATGTCCGACCGTTTGCTACTTCAAAAAGAGGGTCTTAAACAAATAAAATAAACCCCATTGGAAAGAAACCAACAACCAAGGTTAGCAGTTGCCACATCTCTGTGACATGGTTAATAACTGCCATGTCCTCGTGACACGAGGTGTGGGAGAGGGCAGCGGGAAGCGTAGTGGGGCAGCCCCCGTGAGGGGTAGCGGGGGCTGAGAGCGAGCGGGCAGGGGCAGCGCAAGGGGGGGCAGGCGTCAGCAGAAGCGGGCGGGATGGCAGCCAGCGGGAGGGGCAACGCAAAGGGGTGCGGGCGAGGGGGCAGCGCAGAGGCGGGGTTGGAGCAAAGTGGATGGAGCGCGAGGACGGGGGGGGGGGGGGGGGGGGGGGGGGGGGGGGAACAGGGAGCGAAAAAAAATCGAAGAACAAGTGATTATGCTAAGGAAGGTAGATATTATCAATGTCACATCAAGGGTCACATTAAGAAGGCATCGGCCTCATTTACCTTTGCATTCCTTTTGTCTTTTCCATCATCTAGGCTAATGATTTGGCGGTTAGCTTCATTAGCTGGTGAAGGGGCAGACACCTTGGACCATGTTTATAGACCAACTCTCTAGTTGGTCGGTAATTTGTTGGAAAAGTTTCTATTGTGAGGCCTCGGGGTTAACAGGAGCTATTCCCACTGTCACAAACTGCTGACATGCCATGTCACTGAAGAACAAAGCCAATCTTTAGATCCCGGCCGAGGGACCTAAAGTGAAGTAGCAGCAGCATAAGAAGTTTTGCCAACTTACAAAGTCTTGCTGAGAGGCCTATTTTTAAAGAGAAGTTCCCGCCAACTTATGGGACCCCGTTCGATGGGGCCCAAGTAACCCAAAGACATTAAAATAAAGCGAGACCAACACTCACACACAGAGATTTGCGTAGCAATTGATGACATGGCAGTAATACGGACGCTCCGCAAATTGCAATGACATGCTGACGTGGAAACCTATACGAATTTCCGCGATTTACGTTACTGACGTGGAAGCTGTACGGATTTCCACAAAACGCGCGGCTTGTTTATGGGCGCCAGCTTTTGAGCTAGTTGCTTTTGAGTTTCAAGCTTTTGATCTAAACTGCTTTTCAAGGCCAAGGGCCTCTAAATAAGTGCAGAGGGCTCAGTCTCTAACACTCTTCCGGGTGAAGGTGCAGAACGCGAGTATCGGCATTGTACTGAGTTCAAGAAATATAAAGAAATACCGAAAGGGGGCGCCAAGGTTTGGGGCCAGTACTCTTTGGGGTGGACTTCCGTTACTCTGTGTCGCGTGTGCTCTCTCTTTTCAACTCGGTTGTTATTGAAGTGCTAAAAGTCTGTTCACTCTGTTCTTTTCTATTGGCACGTGGTGTTCGTCTTGTGACAGTGGTATCTGAGCATCAGGCGTGTGCTTTTCTGAAAGCATACCGGTCCTACAAAATAGCAGACAGAGCAAACCGTTGCTTCCAAAGGCTATTGGAATTTTATTTGAAGAATCTTCGTGCTCTGACCCCGGACTTATTAGCCACTCGCACCCTTACTTCATCCCGCATCGAGCGCGCTCCCCTCTTCACCGCTCTGTCTTACAGGGCATAAGCCATAAAGAACCCAAGACATGGCGTTCATGGATTCAACAGAATATTTGCAGTTTCTTCTTGACGTGCTTTGCCACATTCTTTCGCGGCATCCTCAACAGAATCTTTCGATGCTGCAAAGTTTTCAACAGTTTTTGAATTACCCAGGTGGTACCTCCTCCTCTGGCACCAGAAAGTACGAGAGCTTCCAATCGGCAACCTTCCCAGCCGTTTGTTCCGATTGGGGGAGTCTTCAGGAATATGGTGCAACCATCTGACCCTGATCTAGTGCAACCGCCGTTGCCACCGCCATTGCCCCCACCTCCGCCACCACCGCCACCAGCAAAATGCTTGCCACAGAGAGCATGGACGATTATAACCAAAGGTTTCTCGATGTATACCTTCCGATATCCTCTTTAGGTTCGTTCCCTTGGAGGCCCAATGCGAGCGATATACCATTGGACTACCATCACCAGTGTAGGAATATTGTTTCTCCAAGCAAGTCTCCACCATGTAAGAGCTTATGGACCATGCAGCGGTCGGCTACATAGTACAAACTGATGCACTTGGATCAGAAGGGTGACCGCCTTCTGATCAGAACTTAATCTAATTAATATGAATAATCTTTTTTTTAATAAATGGGGTGACTACTTACTTTTACAACCTATCATGAAATTTCCACTTGGATCAGAAGGGGTGATTGCCTTCTAGTCACAAACCTAAAATGAATTTTAAAATAAAGAACTCACTTTACACTTGATAAAGAGGGGTAATGGCCTCTTGATCTCATTGTGACTGCTTCAGTACTTTTTTTTGAGAATGGAAACTTGTTATATTTAACTCTTCATGGATGGTAGGTTTAAGTTTAAAAAGGTTTTAAGTAGGACATAGATAACAGTTTATAGGGTTCATTGACACCTATAAAACGTATTCAAGGCTAATGAATTTGTTGTCTTGTTTATATGGATGCAAGTGAGGACTCTATCTTTACTTAGGATCTTTTTGGCTTTGTTGTTGTCCATCACTATCAAACTTGGCCTCTATCACTTTAGTATCAATTGTTCTTGACTATCTTATGTACAAATCACTAGAATGATACCTCATTGTTCCTATGATGTACAAAGATAAATCATAGACTGAGTCATTTTTGTGCTAATCCTTGTCCTTCGTCTAAAGCAAGCTATCTTTTGAATTTTTATGTTCTTTTGTGTATAAATATAAGTTTAAAAATAGCAATGGAGTTTACCACAAAAGAACCTCCGGCCATTAACCACAACTCTCGACAATAACGAACAAATTCGCGGGAGTCTCGTGAAACAGCCTCAAATGCCTTGTATGACACAGCGTCAACGAGAAACCCTTTTACAAGAAGGCCGATGCTTTGGATGTTTTCAAAGAGGGCATACATTTACTACATGTCCTGAGCGAGCCTCGAGAACTTTAGAGCAACGTTCCACTCCCACGACAAAACGATCCTCAGGGCCACCTCCAGCCAAGAGAGCTAGACCAGTCCCTGATACCTATGGCATACGCCTTGAAAGTACAAATGGATTGTGTCAAGCATATGGTAAAGTCGACGGCTTAAAAGCCCTTATTATCTTTGACCCTGGAGCTACAGAGAACTTCATCCAGCTAGAATTCTTGAAGCAGATGCACTTTGATTATGATGCAGAGAGTGGAGAAATTGAAGCTGAGCTAGCCACGGGGCAAACTTAGAAAGTGGTACGGCTCATTGGTGCTCTTCTAGTGACTATCCAAGATTATCATGGAAAAGCCGATTTCCACATTATGAAGTCGGGTAATTGCGACGTTTTCTTTGGTATGCCTTGGCACGACAAGAATGATGCGACTCTCCAGGTTCGGAACCGAACCATTACCGTGATGCAGAAGGGCAAGCCAATTGTCCTCAAAGTTCGATCGTCCAAATAAAACCCTGAATAAACTCTCTAGCTGTTTTATATTTAGATACTTTTGAACAGTGTTTGAGAAAATTGTCGGCTATTGCTCAATAGCATTTCGAAATGCTAGGTGCAAGGCACCTTTCAATAGCGTTTTAAAAGGCTACATGCAGGAGCTCTCTTGCCATGCTCTTCAAAACGCCGACCCAAAGTCCTCCAAAAACGCTAGGCAGCGACCACTCCTTCAAAACACGCGAGTTCTCCTCCCTTGCGATCAATGAGCCAAGAGCTTTGATACCATGTCAAAGTCGATGATGAGGAAGCGTAAAGCAATGGGGAGAATACACAAGAAAGAGAAAGAGAGAGAGAGATCTGCTGAACCAACCAACCTTGGCAATGAATTGATAATTTATACAATGGGGGACTAAGTGTGCATATATAGTCACTGTAACAAATTGCCCTATCCAAGATTTGTCAAATAAGTAAACTAGATACCTAAAGCAAAAATAAGTATTGGGATGACCTTGGGCCATTCACTCGAGATGCTGTTAACAAGACTCACATCCCCTAGAAAGGTGGTGCATGCCAATCTCTTTGTCAAAATGCACAACAACAGAGTTGTTGGCTATTGCTCAATAGCATTTCGAAACTCTAGGTCCAAGGCACCTTTTACTAGCGTTTTAAAACGCTACAATGCAGGAGGGATCCCTTGCGATCAATGAGCCAAGAGCTTTGATACCATGTCAAAGTCGACGATGAGGAAGCGTAAAGCAATCTGGAGAATACACGAGAGAGATTTGTTGAAACAACCAAGCTTGGCAATGAATTGATAATTTATACAATAGGGGCTAAGTGTGCTTATATAGTCACTGTAACAAATTGCCCTACCCAAGATTTGACAAATAAGTAAAATAAATACCTAAAGCCAAAATAAATATTGGGTTTAACTTGGGCCATTCACTTGAGATGCTATAATCTTTAACAAGACTCGCTTCCCCTAGAAAGGTGGTGCTTGCCAATCTCTTTGTCAGATCCACAATCCTCTTGTGATATTTGCACCTGAAGTCATCTACATGGTACTAGGATAATCTATGTGACCTTTGGGTCTCGGGCTAACTGGACTGAGTTTTGCAAGAACCGATCGAGAGGCCTAAAGAAATAGATGAAATCCCAACTTAAAAATGGCCCAAAGGGAATAAGGGGTGAGGAATTAATGATCCTAACCCCTACCAACTTATGCAGCATTGGTCGAGGGGCCTAAAACCCAAAAATCAAAAGCTTGAACTCTGGAGTTGATTTCTGCAAATCGCTAACATGCCACGTAACATTGTTGTACAGATTTCCGCATTTTGTATTGGCAGCTTTGGGCAGGTTTTCACTCCAGCTTTTGGACTCAAGTGCTTTTAAGACTGACGCTTTTGCTGCCCCCCCCCCCCCCCCCCCCCCCCCCCCCCCCCGCGGACGATTTGACCTCAAATCATCGGTTTGGGGACTTTTTAAGCCATGCACAAAGGCCGCCTCAAAAAAATGATACCTTGTTCACTCGTGACTCAAGTCTCACATCTAGATTTTGGTATTCCACATGTCTTGACATGTAAATTTGTATGTATATTCAATGTGTAATTATAGGGACATACATGTAAAACAAAACTTGTGTTTCGCTTTCTTTGAGCCCCAAAACGAAACGTTTCAGAAACCTCGAAACCTCGAAATGCATGAATTCCCAAAACGTTTCTTGTCACACTGTTTTGAAGTGCTAAAGTGTTGCCAAGTGCGTATATTGCATGCTGTAAATTCAAATGCTCTTGTTGATCTATCTAATATGAGTGGATACAAGGCTGAATATATAGCCTCATTTGGAGCTTATGCCATTTGGGCAAGCAAGATTACATCATCATGTAGGCCATTTGTCCTAGGTGTAAAAGCATCACATGCAATCACATGGATTGCCACATGGGCATTTAGTAGACGAGAGGGATGTTCCATAGTTTCATATCATCTCATGAGAGAAGAAGTGGTACCCATGATTAGGGTTACCCAGTAAGCAGTGGGTCGGTCGCATGCCTCAAAGTGGTGGTGTATGTATCTCAGAAGTGGATCCTTAGCTTTCGGCAGTGCATGGTCTTAGTCTCTAGGCATGCCATTTGGTTATCATTGAAGTTGACAGATTCGTTACTTGGGTCATGGTTGTGTATGCTCTTACAATACCCATTCATGGGGCAGATATCGGAACACGTACACATCGTTTCCATGGCTGATGATGGTCGTTTTGGCTCTAGAAAGCATGAAAAGCAAGCTTATGATGCTTTTGTTTTTCTAGAATATTCCACAGATCTCTTGATGGTTGAGTATTTGAAGAAGCTTCTTGATTCAAAGTTAATCCTCTCAACGAGCCCTACTGATTGACATGACGAGATTTCAATTTTGACTGCCCTCAAAATATAGGGTTTCACATTTTATTGATCCTCTAGTCATCTACTAGATAACACATCGAGGACATCTTTCCTAATTTCTATGTCAAATCAACAATTCTAATATGCACATATAAAAATATATCCAGAACAATTTGATAATCTCTTGCTAGTAATTTGTGGAATCCCAAGGAACTTTTTTTGTGGGGAATTTTCTTTGTAATTTCCAGTGTAGTCATTTAGTGGCTTGAAACTTTAACAGATTGTACATCTATATTTTGTGTTGTGTTATGTTTTTGGTACATGTCTGTTTCTATCCATCAAAGTAAGTTTGTTAATTTTGGCCTTATGAAGTTATTTGCAGGTACCTAAAAAGTTTTATCAAGAAATACCTTGAAGATCACTCTTGTTGGAAAGAGGTTGCACATGCAATCATTCAATATGAGGATATTTCAGATGTTGGAGGACGTGAGCTGCTTCGGTTACATGATGTGCTTGACCTTTTGCAATGTGATGGAACAGATGTGGCTGCCATTTCTGAAAAAATCAGAAACCTTCCTGTACCAAGCTATGGTAATTTTACAGCGATTATTCGGACACTGGTTTTCTTAAATCCATCAACTCTCTCTCTCTCTCTCTCTCTCTCTCTCTCTCTCTCTCTCTCTCTCGCGCGCGCGCGCGCGCACACACACACACACTGCTTTAGCATGGAGCTGACAAGGGTTGCATTTTGATGCTGATGTACTTAAAACCAAGTAATAGTCTTGGGAAATGCTGCCTTTGTCTATTTTGTTGGATATCTGGTCTTTCGGCAAATGCCCTTAGAATGTTTGATAGAAGATATTGATAGAGAATTTTAAATGATAAAACTTGTGTTTTCAGGATGCCCTGATCCAATCACGAAGCTATGGCCACGGCACACCAAGTCCAGCGATGAAAATTTTGCAAGAAGGCCTAGCCTTTCCGAGGAAGAGTGCCAAGTTTTGAAGGAGCATGCTGCTCAATTTCTCTAGAGTGTTGTCTATGACATAGCCATGCAAAGCTGCGAAGTTCTTTCTTTTGTTCTTTGAGGGGTGCATGTTGTGTCGGGCGTTTGTGCTCTCTCTCTCTCTCTCTCTCTCTCTCTCTCTCTCTCTCTCTCTCTCTCTGTGCTTAGACACAGGGAGAGTCTCTTGAGGAGACTAGGGAGTGGGAGACATTCACTAAAGATCACTGACTTCTTTAGAGCAGGGACTCAACAGCCAGATGAGCATGCTTCACAGCCCACTTATACCATAGGTATATATTAGTGGACAGAGTCACTGAGCTCGGGACAGCTAGATGTCCACGTCTACGAAGGTGACATGATATTGACGGAGGCTCCATCAGAGGATTGGGACTATTCTAGCACGATATGGGAGATGCCCAATACGACTATTTATAGAGGCGGACATTGACGAAGCTCTTCAGTGACCGATGCATTGCTTTCTCGAACAACGCCCGATACTGGGCATCCTCCAACATTGATGATGATGATGATGATGATTTCAGTCTGACAATTTTAATCTTTCACTTTACTTAATTTTATTTTTGTACCCTGACATTGGATTAGATCCACAAGGATTGTGTCAGTTTGGTCTCATGGGTCATTTTGGCCTTTAGAAGACGTTTAATATAAATTTTATTTCATCTCTCTCTCTCTCTCTCTCACACACACACACACACACACACACACACACACACGTGTGCGGATGCAAGTCATGATTGATTCTAATACATTTCAATTAAAAGCTAGAGTTAATAGTTGAAGGCCATCGGTCCTTCAGTTGACAGTTAGGCTTTTTGAAGTCCATTTTGTTTTTAAGAAATTGAGGTTTTTGGCAATATGAGCCCCTCCCCCAGTTTTTCCATGGCTCCCAATTCTATAACACTGAGAACACATAATATCCCTGGGGTTTGAAGAGGAAAGTCCACATTTCTTTTGAGCTTAAATCACTTTCTATAAAGGGCTCCCCAGTAGGTCCCCTTTTTTTAAAATTATTATTATTATTATTTTTTTTTTTGGGGGGGGGGGGGGGTGTGGGTGTGGCGGGGGTGAGGATTTGGGTTTATCGACTGGACTAAGAAAAAAGTATGGGTGCCCTATAACCCCTGCACCTGCCGATCAAGGCGCCCTATAACCCCTGCACCTGCCGATCAAGGCTGTTATCGGTGCCTCCATGGTATCCTCTGCCAAAATTCTGATATTATCATCCTTTGGCTTTGTTATAGCATGTTGCTCCGTCGTTTGCCATCAGAGGAGCATGTACCATGGTGTGCCTCTTTGACCCTCTGCTCTTTGGTGATACTGGTTAAACTCCTACTGCCAACACAAAAGGTCAAAGGTTTCTGTGGGAAAGTCGTCGAAGCACCCCCTCGACGAAATTGAGGCAGTCTCTCCCCTTTTCTAGATAGTGGGTATTGCAAGTCTGCCCTCATGGTATGGGGCGCCTCCAGGGAAATTTGAGGGCCCTCCCAAGCCATCTTAGAGGGCCTGTGGGGAGTGCTCTTGGCATGATTTTTGAGTCTCGTGTGAGCAGCAGTAATGACAGGCTTACAATGCCAAATGATTTTGACTTGGCAATTGCAATTCAATGGAACTGTATGGTCCTTGTCCATTAGGTTTGAAAAGGAATTTTCGTTTATTCTGTTTCCTACATGATATTTTTGTGTAATGGACAAGATGGACCCAGACAAATGTGATCTTTGATAGAAATACTAGGGCTTAAACCCAGTATGTTGGGTTAGAGTAGCTAAAGTAAAACAGTTTTCTCAAGCAAGCAAAAGCATCGGATTTTGAAAATTTTGAAATGGTTGGCTTGAGTGAAAGCAACTGAAGTCTTTTAAAGAGTACAGCTATGTTCCTTGCTTTGAGCCTCATGAGTAAACAAATTCTAGTTTTGGGCACTTGCAATCCAAAAGTCGCCTATTGGGAAGTAGCAAAAATGGTGACTTGAGTACAAGTCTGTGAGTGGGAGTCTTTTGAGAGCTCATACTTCAAGCTTGTTAGAAGCCTAAACTTGTTTGTTTTCCATATTGCTATCCTTTGTTCATGGCTTAACTAGTAGGTCTACTTGAATATCAAATATGTTTGTGGCGCTTGTGAATATTCTTAATAGTGGTAGAGGTTCTCGACGATTACATAGTGCTTGAGAAGCCTAAGTTGTCTCCATGCCCCTTGTTGGGGTATGCCTAAGTATTAACATTGTATGCTAGTGCTTGGATAACTAAGGTGTATTGTCCATCATGGCAACCTGCTAACATTGGAAATCACCAATATTGTTCTTGACCTAAACCTAGATAAAAGCAATCACTAGTATTGTTCTTGGAGGTGTTGTTCTTGAGTTTTTTTACAAAAATGTAGAGCTTGACACCGTCACTAATACTTAGGTGAGATTCAAAGAGAAATTGTAGACTAAGCAGCCAAGGGAGTGGTGGATATTCCTAGTCTCTTTTAGATAATGAATTGAGACCCTCCTTGATTTTGCGTAGTAGTAAGGAAATGTTGAAAATTTCAATTTAGATAGTTGCCAAAAGACACCATGTACAACTGGCATTGAATAGACTTTCGTTCGATCCTTTAGATTATTATACTTTTTGAAGTTAGGATTAGGGTAAGCGGACCAAATCTTTGATGTGAAGTAGATGAAAACCGCATCTTATGGACAAATAGAATAATTCAAAACTAGGAAAATTGGAAAATTGACCGTTCGGGGCTTCTACATAGTGGAAATGTTGGCTTTGGTAAGCACTTAAATCTTCCAGCTATCACCAAGGAGAAATTGGCGTGTGCAATCATTAAAAAGAAATTAGAAGAATTGGACTCCTTATGGATGGGGTCTAGCTTTCACATAGTCAAAGCTGTCCATAGTATTTTTGCCAAGTTGCAGGTCATCTGGAGCATCAAAAGTCACCGAAAACACCAAATTAGACAATCGTTAAACGAGGTTCAACTTTGGGTTTTTCTTGATATTTGAGTGCTGATTTGATACTTGATGTGATTAAGCAAACCAACAAAGCTAGTTGGGCAAGAAGCTTATTAAAAACTACTTCTTGAATTCTATACATTGGAATGACCTGAGTCCGTATTAAGTAATGACTTGAGTTCATAGTAAGTATACTCACCTCATTTGGGGATTTGGAAAAAGTTCAAGTTAATCTTGTTACCATACTATGATAGTGAAGTGTGGGTAACACACTTAGGGCACTTTTTTCTCACACTAAGAGGTTTTTCCCCCTTGGTTTATATATACGCCCAATATTATAGGGAAAGCTTTATTTTTGTATTAGCACACTCAATAATACTATTTGTTGTGTACGTTTGAGCTTCTCTGAAAACATTTGGTATTGAAGGAATATGTACTCTCCATCTTCTTCTTCATCTTCTATTGTTTTATTGCAAGGGGGAATCAATCCTCCATATTTACATGCCTTTTCAAATTTGAATTGGGATGATTGCTATGCCATATGAGTGGCACCTGAAGGTTTTTGTGTCATGCTCAATACTCATGTATATCTTGGTTGAGCAAAACATAGCTTACAATGGCCAATTCTAGTTGTGGGACTGAGTACAGGGTCGCTTTCACAACTAACGAATCAAAACCCTTATGAATGTCTTGGGTGTTGTCTACCATCATTATCTCCATGAAGGTTACAATGCTTTGTCATTTTTCTAACATTGCTATCTTCACTAAAAATAGTGCTTTGGAGTGCTCGCACAAGCAACAGTGAGTGACACGAGCGGATGCAGTGTGATGTGAGCAAAGGAGACACAGATATGGGGTTGGAGCTACTCGGGTTGGAGCTACTCTCAATCACTAGAGAGAGCCTCTTATTCTTTGTATAAAGAATAAGAAATAGATGTGTACAGTGGACAATCGGATGCCTATGGCGCATCCGGCCCGTGGTAACAAGCACACACCGCCTGTACCCCAACGACCTCTCACTTAAAGATGAGTGTGTTGCTAAGTGGACCTACGGTAGGACCTAGTATTATATACAATCACATAAGGAGAGATTGTCTCTCAACCTACATCCATTAGCTCTCTCAAAATACATGCCTATCGTTGTATAGACCGTCTAGCGATGTGTGGAAGCGTATGTCCTTGTCCGAATCAACATGCATATCCTATAGGTATCCGATAATGACTTACATAGATCCATGATGTATCATGCTAGTGTTAGTCATCACTTGGCTAGCAACCCCAATTGCAAATACTCACACCGCAGTTGCTATTTTGAGTCTCGACACTAAAAGGTCGCACATGAGATTCCCAAAGATCGATGGTAAACGTGTGATATCTGCCAATCTATATGGGACAACCATATTAACTCTCTCTGCATGCGTGGCCTTTGCCACCCTATCCGTGGCAAGAAACTCAATGTTATTTGCATCACCGTTAGGAGAAGTCGATGCGTAAATCCTGATCCCGGAGTAGTTGTCACTCCCTCATTATCCATAGGAATTGGATCCGCAAGTTCTGGCATCACCATATCATCCTCTAGCATGAGCATATCAAAGAACTCCATATCACTAAGCTTTGTCATAGGAGACCTCTCCCTGTGCTAGGAGGTTCAACCTGTTGTGTCTCCCTAGAGCATGACTACTTTAACTCTACATCTACAAACATGTCGTGCACTATACTCTACAACTCATGATCCACAAAAGAGATACGTGTCATCTCTCATTGATATTTTTGCAACATAATCATGAGTGAACCACCTTGTATCACTGATACATGCATATGATAGACCAAACCACTCTTGGCTCCCCTTGCAATCACTAGCAATGCGCATTACATTTGAAAATATTCTTTTCTAAAGTAGTATACGACATGCATTATCTACTATCTCGCTGCGATCAGACTCTGTCTTAGCTGAGGAATATAGCGCACATGACGAAGTGTGTATGGTGCACCACTGAGCAATGGAAAGCAAATGTCTCCTGCACCGTCAACGTCATAAGCTGCCTACATCGTCTAATGTGCCCTCTATGACCACAATGCCAACATCTCATGTAGTGGCATGAGCTAGACCTCTGTCTCTCACAAGTCATCTTTGCAGACTCAAAAACGTCACACATATTTGCAAGAGATAGTCAAAAGACTACATTTTTCATAAGCATCAAAGTGGGAGTAAACTCAACTAATATCTCTAAAAGATATCTGAAGAACCATATATACACGATAACCAATGCCAGATACAACTCCACAACAAAAACAAATCTCAACAGGAATACACGCTCTGAAAAGAGCTCAACAACACTCGGAAATACAAACCATATGCTTAGCATACCATAACCATAAACTATATACATAAAATACCTCAGTGTCTGATTTTCTTGCAAACTTGAAATCTATCTAGAATCTCTGTGAATACCTATAATCAAAACCAACTAGGCTATGCACAGCATCAGAGACTTAGTCTCTCATCCATGGATATCATACATCAAACCAACATGCGATGGATATCAAAAAGCGCTCTCTGAAATTTGTAGAGAGAAGCAAGAATACTTGTCAAAAACCAAATGTGCATAAACCTGTGTCAGACACTCAGTGTCTCATAAATTGCATGTGGCATACATAACCATCTTTGAACCACCACAAAGACAAAAGATATCCCTCCTACGTGAGCGGCCATAGAATTCTATGCCTACAAAATTTGTGTGTGTATATAAGTATCGACTTGTAGATGTTGTTGCCAACTACTATGCTTTGCAGAAAAGTGTTCGTTGACCAAAAAATATATCGTGCCGATGCAAAACTCTTTGCCTCTGAGAAAGTGGGTGTGCTTGGGAAACCGATTGATCCCAAGACTCAATCCATCCCCCGTATACTTTCATCAATGCAAAGAGACCGTTGGAGAGGGGGAAATGAGACTACACCCGGAAACACACTAGATTGCCTCTCTATAGCCCAAGGTACTCACAACACCCCCATCCACTAAAAATCACGTTCAAAGCTTCACACCTACGCAAGAAAACCACCGCTTGCACACATACCACGCACACACGCTTCGCACAATCACCAGACAACAATCACCCAAATTTTGCCCACTTCCACCACTTCCACAATTCAACACCTCTCTCTCTCTCTCACATACAGCTTCAGGGGGGGACACCACTCACACACACCAACACCACACACATTGGAGCAGGGCAAATAAGAAAACGGGGAGAGACGACGACAATGATTAGCTTATTTTTCAATGAAAAACACCATATACATACTCCATATTGCCGCACTATGGCCACTTTCTTCATAAACGAGGGGCACATTTTCTCCCTTACTGCACTTCCTGCAGAAAAACCAACCCTTCTAAAGCTCTTGCTGCTAAGAACCTGTCCAAAATGGCAAAAAAAGTACCCTTATAGGGCCAACCCTTCTATTCTCGGCCTCCTTCTATCGACCACTTTACTACATGACTGCATGGGAACCCCTGCTTTACCAAGACCTTGTAAGTTTAGCATTACGTGGGAGAGACCCCTCAGTAGTGGCATGTGCCACTGCCCCATAGGCACCACATGTCCTCAACAAAAGGGAGGGCCTCAGGGGCCCCCTATGTGAGCCTCTCCCATTGGGCACCCTTGCCACATCATCGTCACCTCCACGCATCAACAGCCGTCGCCACCAGCCAAAATCCACCCACGTAACTGCCACATGTCCGCCAGCATCGCTCCGAGTGCTATCTCTGCCATAGCCACGTGAGTGGGGAGTTCCCCTCTCTCCCTCTTGCTTGTCAAATGAGAAGTTATATGTCAAACTTGAACAAGAGGCCCATGAATAGCGAGTTGTTGAAGCTTGTCAATGAGTCGAGTTGATGTGTGGGCCGACGACCCCACAGAGCCTTACATGTGAGCCGGGTGCCCCGAATCACATTGGGTCTAGCTGCTTTGGATTCCTTGTGCAAGACAGACTCCCCGTTTACCTCTGCATTGAAGAACAGAGGGGGACGCTCCTATTATCAGGCCCTCTTAAACCCAATCACACATCTACAATGTGCCAAGATGGTGACTTGAGGAGAAATGTTGCATCAAGACTATGCCCCATCATCTATCGTTCCCATAATTTGGGTCCATCCTGGTCAAATAGACCTTCTATGCATCGTGGCACGTGGGGCTCTTTTTGGGCTCCTCAGATCCCAACCCCCCCTCCCCCCTGAGCGCGGTTCTTAGGTGCAAATGATGCCCAATTTGGCCATATTTTTCCTCAGGAACATGTCCTCTCATGGAAAAATCCTCTTTTTGGTCCCAAAACTGTAGCATGCAACTTGATCATGGTGCAAAAATTCTCCCATACTTTGATGGACCCAACTGGTCCCCAATGGAACACATTCTTCTGCATCTTTTTCTAATTGATAGCATATTCCCAGATAAGTAGACTTTCTTGCGGAGAGGGTACGCAAGACCAGACCCTCAATGAATATACCAACAAAAGTGAAAAGAGGAAGAAGAATACGGCTCAAAACCATAGAGGAATAGACAGCCCCATAGAGTGAAGAAAAAAGTACAAGAACGATGTCCTTGCATAGAAATGACAACCACCTCCTCTCTCACCACCAATGAATAAGAAGAACTGGAAATGAAGAGCCATCATAGTGGCCTTGCATGACATACAAAAATATTAAAAGAGCACAAAGTCCATAATTCCATTCTAAATTCAGGAGCATGAAATAATGTAGAACTTTGCTAAAGGCTAGAGTGTGAAATAATTTAAACTTTGCTTATACCATCAAAGTCCAATCTTTGAAATTTCATTGAGGAAAAGAAATTGATGATACTCTACTATCATTGCATGCACAGTGAGTAAATGGAGGTCTTGAACCTCTTCTATCACCTCATCTCTATCTAATACTTGATCTATGTTGTTCACATGGCCAAAGTTGTGTAGGAGCACAAGTTTCATTGAGGCCTCTTCATGCTCAGGCTTATGTCTCCAACCACCCCACCTCTCTCCTCAACAAAGATTACGGGGGCTTCTTGCTTGCTTTTTGCTTTGTTCTTACTCCTCTTTGTGTCCTTAAGCACCAACAAAGCTACGACCATGTCCCAATTAAGGAATTGGGTACCTATACGTTCCATGTCTAAGTCAATGGTGCCATCTTGATCCCCCTACCCTATAGTCCCTCTTAGCAATCCCTTTGATGAATCTCAATAGGAAATATAAAAACTTCTTGTCAGATTTGTACATATGCTTTAGAAAATCAATCAACAACCATATGGTGTAAGTTCCTGAAAATGATTGCATATTCACACATGTGTGCCTCCATGTAGTACTACTTAAAAAACATTTACGTACTAAAAATTAAAATTAACATTAATTTTCTATGGAAAAGATAAATAGACAACTAAACTTACACACTTGCATATAACTCTTGGACGCCATTTTCTAAGACTTTTAACGTTGACAATCTCACAACTCAAAAAATTCATGAACTACCAAAGGAATCACCTAAGTTAAAACTAAAAGAGCTTAGACTTTACAATAAAAAATTATGCAGAGAGATGGGATGAATAATTTTTTTAATCAAGTGTGGTTGAGATTGTACAATGATACATCGTGGTAATGGGATGTCCTTACAAGTAAAACCCTTCTCTTTATTAGACCATACAACTTTGCTATTCACACAAAAGGAATACTATTCAAGGAATTCATATCTATGATTGAGGTACTTGCAAAGATGGCTAAGATGCCAGTCATCATTGACATAGATATCAAGCACAATATCAGTGTGGGGGAATATTTGAAGGTCCACAGTCTCTTGAAAACAATGTCGGAGTCGAGCACCTCCCATACTTCCATTGTTTGCTTCCATATTTTGTATGAAAATTTCATTGACAAGCCTTGATTTTCAATATGGTATCTGTATACCAATTTTCACTCGATGTGACATAAGCATGGCCATAGAAGAATATCTCATGTGAAGAAATCTCTTGGGTTAAACACTCTCTATATAGAAACTTGTCAAGGTCCACATAGATAGCTTCAAAGATGCCTGTAAAAGATTCCACTAGCTTCCACTCTACAAAGTTAGACGAAAAAATATATAAAAGAGAAACACACAAAATCATGCACATGTTTGAAGCAACATAAGAGGTAAAAGCCTAAGCGGTGCAATCCAAAACATTTAAATAGAAGTAGAACATGTACATTTTTCAAGAAAACTAGGTTGAGGCAAGGATGTGTCAAGCGCCAAACTGATAAGCTATATACACATGTTGTACCTTTGCTAGATGCTTTCCATCTTGATTTTGCTTAAAAATTATGATTTTTCTCTTCCAATGATGTGTCTGAGAGGCCATATGTATCATGACACCTTGTGTACACCTCTTGAACTTGGTTGCATTGTCACCCACATAAATCATTTGTAATCGTGATAGCAAGCCAATAACCGCTATCATCTTGCACATTGTTATAACTTATAAACTCAATAAAACTCCCACGTTGATGAGCACATCAAGAATCCATGAAAGGAATGCAACACACCCTATGAAAATAATACATGGTTATTCTTAGTGCGGCATCACTAGAAATGCTAAGATGCATACAAAGACATATAATGGCACCACTACAAATCTCTACATGCAAGATGGAAACAAAAACCAGTATGGTGAGTGAGCAAAGTTACAAGAACATTGGAAATATGAATGAAGCTCATTGTTCTTACCAACACATATGCTGAAAGAAACCTAATGATCTTACCAAACAACTCCTAAGATGAATCTACAAAATGATGTGGATGAGTGAGGGGAGACCATTTTGGATCTAGAAGAGGAAGAAGGACCGAGGAAGGTGTTGATGAGTGTTGACGACTGGGTCAACAACACACCATAACTCGACAAAGCCTTATTCTCTGAGAGTTATGGAATGCTGATGATTATGGTTATAAACATCATTTGTAATAAGTAGGTAGTCTAGTTGCAGAAGCCGGGGTGCAATGGCACTTCCACATTGTAAATACCAAGCCATTTGGCTCCTCAAACTCTATTTTAGGTTTAACCTAAGGTAGCCTTAGTATATAAGGTACCTAGGTCATTTTGTAAAGAGAACTTTTATCATAATCAAGTTTTAAGTTGCCATCGACTGTGAGAGAGAGAGAGAGAGAGAGAGAGAGAGAGAGAGAGAGAGAGAGAGAGAGAGAGAGAGTGAGCTTCATCTTGTCACTACTCCCCGCCCGTTGGTCACAATGGAGATCCGATTGCACCATCACGTTAGCCTCGGCAAGAGCTATGCCAACAACGCCAAGCATTCCTCGAGGAACGGAGCAAACGTGCTTACGCATCTACGAGCTATTTACGGTCGTAAGTATATCAAACGATGTCTGTTTTGTACTTGCAAGTAGTCATTAGAATCATAGCGACACAAGTTACTCATAGATAATCAAAGATTTTATTTTTGAGCACTTCAGAATTTTGGTCTGTCTTTATACGTGTTTTTTGTAGATGGGTTTAGAGCTAGGATTTTGAGTGTAGAGGCTTAGGGACAGGTGTATCATAGTGAGGGGATGGTGTTCCTTAAGTTTCATATGATTCTGGCATGGTTTAATGAGTTTCCTTCCGTTTGTGTGTATGTGGGTAGGTGGGGTAGTTGAGAGTAGCAAGATTCTAGATTGTGGTTTAGTTGGCCTTCCAGAGTATTGTATGTGTAGGATGGTCTCTACTTGACAAGCTAAAGAGATTTCCTCTGTGTGCTCAATTGACATTATGTTGATCTAGGTTGTGTTGCATGCACTTTATGGGTGGTGTGATTCTCTCCCGCAACATTCGCGCTGCTGTCGGGGATACAAGGACTTAGGTAGGTTTCGTACTAACACTCGTGTGATGGTTGCTTGCTTTAGTTTTGGTTAAAGAAATCATTTTTCTTAAGTGGATACGGAAGAGGTTATTTCGAGATCAAGTCGATAGCCAGGAAGGGTGTGTCTTGCCAAGGGTCTGTGACTAGGTAGATTTAGTTTGGATATGTAGATTAGAGTAGTTGTTGGTGGTCGAGTGATTTGTGAGGTGATAAAAGCATTTCGCTAGTCCGTGTGTAGCATTGAAGAGATGCAAAACCCCATATGATTTGTAGAAGTAGCTTTAGGTAAGTAATCTGATTTTGATCTAGAGCTATTCATCACTGCTAAAGTGCTTGTTTGCATTTGAAATCATGAAAAAGTCTACTTTTGAGGAAAAAAATGCAATAATAAGAGTTCTGTTGACATTTTTGCATGGTTGATTGGTGTTGAGTATATAAGAGAGCAAGTGCAAGGGTTCTGTGTGGAAAAACTGCAATTCTGTAAACTTGAACATTATACGCGTATAATGTCTCAAGAGGTGTTTGGAGACCAAATTTGAAAAATCTGACTGCACCAGTGTATTCAGAAGGGGAGTTGTAATCTATGTATACATTGAGACTAGAGTTTTGACCAACTCTTGACACCCAAAAGACAAAAGACGGAGTGTTTGAAACGGAAAGTATAAAAACTTGTGATTCTGAGCACATTTTTGCATGAAAATTGGTAATAGTGCTTGAAAGCTATTGCTAGAGACTTGGGGATGCTTGTGGATGAATTCTATCCAAAACTTCATCAGCAGACATCATACTCATATGATGGCTCAAGGGCGATTCTGGCAACAAATTTGACCTTTTGTCATTATACCCATCTTCTGCATGTTGTGTTGAGCATATACACCAAATTTCATGTCATTTGGGCTTATATATTGAAAACTGGGAAAAGTTTACTCTTTCACGGACTCTCCTTATGAAAAGTGATGATTTAGTGCATTTTTGACATCCAAAATTTTGACATGAGTACATATTTTTGATCTACACACTAAGGGGCACCTCTGGTAGAAAAAAAACTAAATTTTGAGCAAAAAGACTGTATATGCGTATAATGTCTCAAGGCCATATCTGAGGTCAAAAGTTACATCTAATTGTACTCTTGTGATCTACAACATTTAGGAAGCATCTAGGACAAATTTCATCAAATTTGGATCACTTTTTGGGCTTGCAAAGACCAAAAGACGCATCCAGGCAAGTGAATGCTTGTATTGGCCATAACTTGCTCAAAAAGTGTCAAAATTCAATTTTGAAACTTGTTGTGAGTTGCCAGTATAGAGAGGAACCTCTGGAGTGACACTCACTTCATTCTGACTAGCTAGAGATCATACACGTATGATATCTAAAGGGCACTTTTAGAGGCCAAATATGAGATCTGAGCATACCAGGGTGTAAAGCACAACAAGATAAGCTCACAAACAAAATTTTGTCAAAATCTGAGCACATAGACATTATATGCGTATGATGTCTCAAGGCCAATCTGAAAGTCAAATTTCAATTTTGACCATATAGGAGGTTGGGGAATGATGTATTAAGCTTGCTTGTAAAATTTCATCTCATTTGGACACATACTTTTGCACTTAAAGAGATGTTTGCAGATAGAAGAAGGTAAATGTGAAAAACTGGTGGTTTTGAGCAATTTTGACATCCAAAATTTGCTGTAGTCACATATTCTTGCTGTATGCATCAAGGAGTACCTTGGGTAGAAATCTAAGTGGATTCTGAGCCAAAAGACTTAATCGCGTATGATGTTTCAAAGGTCAGATATGGGTCAAATCAGACATTTGAGTATATCTCAGTGTCCCACAGCATAAAAGAAGTCCCTAGCCAAAATTTCATTGCATTTGGAGCTCATTTGGGCTTGCAAAGAGCAAAAGATAGAAAACTGCAGATTCAGGCTTGTATTGGTCTTAACTTGCTCAAAAAATGTCCAAATTGAATTCTGAAACTTGTTGAGAGTTGCTTGAGTGATAAGGAATCAGTGGAACAAAAGTCACATAATTTTGCCAAAAAAGACATTATATGCGTATAATGTCTCAAGTGTCAAAATAAAGGTCAAATTCACAAATTGAAACTTGCAGTGGGTAGAGGACATCAAGGAGAGCTCACATACCAAATTTTGTCAAATTCTGAGCACATAGAAATTATACGCGTATAATGTCTCAAGTGCCAAAGTAGAGGTCAAAAGTTACATCTGAGCTCACAGAAAGAAAGGGTGTGTTGCTGCTGATGAAAAGCTGTTGCATTGTCCTACTAGGGATCTCTCCATGTTAGCATAATGATTTTTTTTGGAGTGAGAACCACATTGCCGTAAAAGCTTCATGTTATGTCAGTTCCTTGAGCCATTCTTGCAAACAACTCCACTCAACTAGCATAGTAAGAGGTCACCTTGTAACAAAAACATGTATGAATTCAACATTTGCAAGTTGTATAATAAAGACACTTGTTAAGTATATGTTGTACAAATTTTCAAGTATTTCCATCCAACTGGGAATAAACAATCCTAAAATATACATTAGGATGAGATTACCTACCTCTAATAAGCATGGATTTGAAGCACCTACCTGCAAGATGTAACAAAGAAGACTGTTTTAGAGGAAAAGTGGTGACACTTGGCCTCTCTAACCTGCAGCTGTTCACTATTTGTGCACAAAAGCAACCTTTGTGCTAAGCACTACAAAACAAGTAGTGGCAACACCTTAGACTTTAAAGTCTATGATAAGAAGAACACAACCAAAAGTAAGAAGTATATTGTTACCTTGCACAAAGGGGTGTTTTATTCAAATATGTGATGGTATTGGTAAGCTTCATAATGTACACATCCTTTTCTTGTAATTGTTGTTGGAAAGTTTCAACCTCCCTCTTCAAATAGGCAATACTTTCTTGTAATGCCACTGTTTTGAGCTGCAGAGCTTGATATTCGTGCATCCACGAATGCAAAGAAGCACCTGCACCCATACACAACCAATTGCAATAGCCTAACAAGCCTACTTCTCCCCTCCCAAGATATTGAAGAACCATCAACATTCGCCTCACCAATGGTACGATGTTCCTGGGATGACCTCTGATCACCCTCACATGCGACCTTCAGTAAAAACACCGTGGACAAGCAAATATGTATGTATACAATTTGTGATGTCCGTGAGCACCATGGCAGTTGTTGCATGAGGAAGCAAAGGATGAAAAGAGAGAGGGGGAAGGAAGAGGGAGGAACATGGGAGGAGAGAAGGGGGCAGTTTGGGAGAGGGAGAGAGGGAGAGGAGGAAGAGAGAAGGGGTAGGGAGGGAGAGGAGAGGGAGACAGGAGAGAGGAGGAAGAGAGAACAAAGGTTTTTTTTTTTTTTGGAGGGGGGAGATTTTTTTGAAAAATTGGACTTTTAGTGCTTGTAGGTTTAAAAAAAGATCAAAAAATGATTTTTTTAATATGTATATATGTTGGGGTGGAGTTTGAAGTCAAAAAAAGTAAAAATAATTTTTTTGAAAAAAAGTCAAATTTTGGCTCTTAGTGACCCACGTTTTTGCTGATGTGGCCACACCTCTTTACTCCCTTCACTTTCAAAAAGCCAGAGAGAGAAGGTGACCTCATAAGTCCACATCTTACATGTTTCTAAAAAAAGACTAGAAAAACCTACTCAAAATTAGCTTCTCCAATGCCCTTGTCCCCTTAATCTTACACAACATTATCCTTAATCCCTAAAAATTAGGATTCCTTACAAAGCCCATGCAAGGTCCATATTTCTCCTAATGCTATGGCTGCATCTGGGTACAACCATGGTGGCAATGTAACTGGGTTTGTGTCAACATGTGGATAGATTGGCATTTCAGCACTTCTAACTTGGCTTGCCATACCTTTGGTCATATCTACCAAAGGATTGGTAGATTGGCTTTCTATCTTGATGATCTTAGATTTCTTAATGCCAGTCCCACTCTCTACTTTGATAGTCCTTAATAAGCACCTTTGGCCCTTTGTAAGGTCCCTAAAAGTCAATTCGGGATGGTCTTCTGGTCTCTAGAAACTAGTCTTGGGTATCCTAAAAGTTTGGATTTAGAAACCCTGAAAAAATTCACCTCTAAAACCGAAACCTATTGCTCGTGAGCTTTTCTCTTGGCTATACCTGACTCAATTTGGAGTTGTCTATCAAAAGTTAGAGCTGTTTTAGTGAAGTGCACTTGAAACAGCACTCAAAACAGTTTTAGGATCAAGGATTTTTGCTTGTATCTTGACCAAATGTGAACCAAATTTGTTGAAACTTTGTCACTAAGGTTCTTTAATGCTGGCAAACAACATGAGGGCACTCCTACCAAATATATTTTTATGTGATAGGTCACCCCATGAGCATACCATGTCATGAAATGGATGTAAGAACTATGACTGCGCTACTCCTTGGAAGTTGTTCACGAATGTATGTTTATCAAAGTTAATGAGAATAAATTTGGACTTTTTTGTTTGTTGATGTGTAAGAGCACTCTAGGTCTACTATATTTTAGATTGTTTGACAAGTTAAATAAGATTTGTAGTCATTTAAAGTGTAAATTTGTTTTTGTTTGGTAAGATTGTACATGAGAAGACATGATAAAGTACAAGAGGTCTTTACGGAATAAACCTCGATTAGATTCCTACACTGCACTTGTGACACCAGGCCTCTCCTTAAACCCTTTGATTTCTATCGTAGTGGGAAGTCCAACAGTGGTCTATTTTCAAATTTTTAGCACTAACTTTTAAAAAAAGGAAATTTTGGTTATCTTAAAGTTTGTACACAGTATAGGAGTTCATTCTGATTGTTTTCCTTTAGTTTCAATTTTTAAGCGAGGACACTCCTTGGAAGCCGCTTTTGAAGGTGTTAGGGCGAGATTTTGAGAAAGTTTTGTATATAGGAAATACAGTCCTTAACACAATAAAAAACATTGGTTCTTTGAATATTTTTAGATTCCATGGTTTTAATGCTCGTTCAAGCCCGTAGATTAAACAAAAAGTAAGAAATGTCTGTTTTACATCATTTTTTAAGAAATTGTCAACTTGCACGTTGATTTTTGGAGAATCCGAGAAAGATATGATTTGTTCGCATCACACGATAGTCAAAGAGCGCGACGAGATAAACAAATCTATGTGAGACAATCCCAGACAGGTTCGGAACTGATTGGAAGCTAGAAGATCTTGAAAATAGCCTAAAAGTCCAACAGTTGAATCATGGCCATGCATGTACTTGCCATTTTAAGGCCCCAGGGACCCTCAACAAGAGGGGCCACAAGGGCGCGAAAATTGGCCATCTAAATTTTTTGGATAGATGGCCAATTTTCACACCCTTGTGGCCCCTCTTGTTGAGGGTCCCTGGGGCCTTAAAATGGCAAGTACATGCATATTTTGGATGCATGGACCTGAGATACAACTGGGTAGTTTAATGTGTTCATAGCAAACCCTTTGATTTCTATCGTTGTGGGAAGTCCAATGGTGGTCTATTTTCAAATTTTTAGCAATAACTTTAAAAAAAAAGAAATTTTGGTTATTTTAAAGTTTGTACATAGTCTAGGACTTCATTCTGATTGTTTTCCTTAAGTTTCAATTTTTGACCGAGGACACTCCTTGGAAGCCACTTTTGAAGGTGTTAGGGCGAGATTTTGAGAAAGTTTTGTATGTAGGAAATACAGTCCTTAACACAATAAAAAACATTGGTTCTTTGAGTTTTTTTAGATTCCATGGTTTTAATGCTCGTTCAAGCCCGTAGATTAAGCAAAAAGTAAGAAATGTCTGTTTTACATCATTTTTAAAGAAATTATCAACTTCTACGTTGATTTTTGAAGAATCCGAGGAAAATATAATTTGTTCGCATCACACAATGGTCAAAGAGCGCGACGAGATAAAAAAATCTATGTGAGACAATCCCAGACAGGTTCGGAACTGATTGGAAGCTAGAAGCTCTTGAAAACAGCTTAAAAGTCCAACACTTGAATCATGGCCATGCATGTACTTGCCATTTTAAGGCCCCAGGGACCCTCAACAAGAGGGGCCATAAGGGCGCGAAAAGGCCAATTTTGGCGCCCTTGTGGCCCGTCTTGTTGAGGGTCCCTGGGGCCTTAAAATGGCAAGTACATGCATATTTTGGATGGATGGACCTGAGATACAACTGAGCAGTTTAATGTGTTCATAGCAAGCCCTTTGATTTCTATAGTTGTGGGAAGTCCAACGGTGTTCTATTTTCAAATTTTTAGCAATATCTTTTTAAAAAAGAAAATTTTGGTTATTTTAAAGTTTCTACATAGTTTAGGAGTTCATTCTGATTGTTTTCCTTAAGTTTCAATTTTTGACCGAGGACACTCCTTGGAAGCCACTTTTGAAGGTGTTAGCGCGAGATTTTGAGAAAGTTTTGTATGTGGGAAATACAGTCCTTAACACAGTAAAAAACATTGGTTCTTTGAGTATTTTTAAATTCCATGGTTTTAATGCTCGTTCAAGCCCGTAGATTAAGCAAAAAGTAAGAAATGTCTGTTTTATATCATTTTAAAGAAATTGTCAACTTGTACATTGATTTTTGAAGAATCCGAGGAAAATATGATTTGTTCGCATCACACAATGGTCAAAGAGCGCGACGAGATAAAAAAATCTATGCGCGACAATCCCAGACAGGTTCGGAACTGATTGGAAGCTAGAAGCTCTTGAAAACAGCATAAACATCCAACACTTGAATCATGGCCATGCATGTACTTGCCATTTTAAGGCCCTAGGGACTTTCAACAAGAGGGGCCACAAGGGCGCGAAAATTGGCTATCCAAAATTTTTGGATGGATGGCCAATTTTCGAGCCCTTGTGGCCCTTCTTGTTGAGGGTCCCTAGGGCCTTAAAATGGCAAGTACATGCATATTTTGGATGCATGGACCTGAGATGCAACTGGGCAGTTTAATGTGTTCATAGCAAACCCTTTGATTTCTATCGTTGTGGGAAGTCCAACGGTGGTCTATTTCAAATTTTTAGCAATAACTTTAAAAAAAAGGAAATTTTGGTTATTTTAAAGTTTGTACACAGTCTAGGAGTTCATTCTGATTGTTTTCCTTTAGTTTCAATTTTTGACCGAGGACACTCCTTGGAAGCCACTTTTGAAGGTGTTAGGCGAGATTTTGAGAAAGTTTTGTATGTAGGAAATACAGTACTTAACACAATAAAAAACATTGGTTCTTTGAGTATTTTTAGATTCCATGGTTTTAATGCTCATTCAAGCCCGTAGATTAAGTAAAAAGTAAGAAATGTCTATTTTACATCATTTTTAAAGAAATTGTCAACTTGCACGTTGATTTTTGGAGAATCCGAGCAAGATATGATTTGTTCGCATCACACGATGGTCAAAGAGCGCGACGAGATAAACAAATCTATGTGAGACAATCCCAGACAGGTTCGGAACTGATTGGAAGCTAGAAGCTCTTGAAAACAAGCATGTACTTGCCATTTTAAGGCCCCAGGGACCCTCAACAAGAGGGGCCACAAGGGCGCGAAAATTGGCCATCCATACAAAATTTTTGGATGGATGGCCAATTTTCGCGCCCTTGTGGCCCCTCTTGTTGAGGGTCCCTGGGGCCTAAAAATGGCAAGTACATCCATATTTTGGATGCATGGACCTAAGATACAACTGGGCAGTATAATGTGTTCATAGCAAACTCTTTGATTTCTATCGTTGTTGGAAGTCCAACTGTGTTCTATTTTTAAATTTTTCGCAATAACTTTTAAAAAAAGGAAATTTTGGTTATTTTAAAGTTTGTACACAGTCTAGGAGTTCATTGTGATTGTTTTTCTTAAGTTTCAATTTTTCCTACATCTCGCCCTAACTCCTTGGAAGCCAGTTTTGAAGGTGTTAGGGCGAGATGTAGGAAATACAGTCCTTAACACAATAAAAAACATTGGTTCTTTGAGTATTTTTAGATTCCATGGTTTTAATGCTCGTTCAAGCCCGTAGATTAAGCAAAAAGTAAGAAATGTCTGTTTTACATCATTTTTTAAGAAATTGTCAACTTGTACGTTGATTTTTGAAGAATCCGAGGAAAATATGATTTGTTCGCATCACACGATGGTCAAAGAGTGCGACGAGATAAAAAAATCTATGTGAGACAATCCCAGATAGGTTCGGAACTGATTGGAAGCTAGAAGCTCTTGAAAACAGCCTAAAACTCCAACACTTGAATCATGGCCATGCATGTACTTGCCATTTTAAGGCCCCAGGGACCCTCAACAAGAGGGGCCACAAGGGCGCGAAAATTAGCCATCCAAAATTTTTGGATAGATGGCCAATTTTCGCGCCCTAGTGGCCCCTCTTGTTGAGGGTCCCTAGGGCCTTAAAATGGCAAGTACATGCATATTTTGGATGCATGGACCTGAGATACAACTTGGCAGTTTAATGTGTTCATAGCAAACCCTTTGATTTCTATCATTGTGGGAAGTCCAACGGTGGTCTATTTTCAAATTTTTAGCAATGACTTTTAAAAAAAGAAAATTTTGGTTATTTTAATGTTTGTACACAGTCTAGGGGTTCATTCTGATTGTTTTCCTTAAGTTTCAACTGTTGACCGAGGACACTCCTTGGAAGCCACTTTTGAAGGTGTTAGGGCGAGATGTAGGAAATACAATCCTTAACACAATAAAAAACATTGGTTCTTTGAGTATTTTTAGATTCCTTGTGGCCTCTCTTGTTGAGGGGTCCCCGGGGCCTTAAAATGGCAAGTACATGGATATTTTGGATGCATGGACCTGAGATACAACTGGGCAGTTTAATGTGTTCATAGCAAACCCTTTGATTTCTATCATTGTGGGAAGTCCAACGGTGGTCTATTTTCAAATTTTTAGCAATGACTTTTAAAAAAAGAAAATTTTGGTTATTTTAATGTTTGTACACAGTCTAGGGGTTCATTCTGATTGTTTTCCTTAAGTTTCAACTGTTGACCGAGGACACTCCTTGGAAGCCACTTTTGAAGGTGTTAGGGCGAGATGTAGGAAATACAATCCTTAACACAATAAAAAACATTGGTTCTTTGAGTATTTTTAGATTCCATGGTTTTAATGCTCGTTCAAGCCCGTAGATTAAGCAAAAAGTAAGAAATGTCTGTTTTACATCATTTTTAAAGAAATTGTCAACTTGCACGTTGATTTTTGGAGAATCCGAGCAAGATATGATTTGTTCGCATCACACGATGGTCAAAGAGCGCGACGAGATAAACAAATCTATGTGAGACAATCCCAGACAGGTTCGGAACTGATTGGAAGCTAGAAGCTCTTGAAAACAGCCTAAAAGTCCAACATTTGAATCATGGCCATGCATGTACTTGCCATTTTAAGGCCCCAGGGACCCTCATCAAGAGGGGCCACAAGGGCGCGAAAATTGGCCATCCAATATTTTTGGATTTGTTCGCATCACACGACGGTCAAAGAGCGCGACGAGATATAAATATCTATGTGAGACAATCCTAAACAGGTTCGGAACTGATTGGAAGCTAGAAGCTCTTGAAAACAGCCTAAAAGTACAACACTTGAATCATAGCCATGCATGTACTTGGCATTTTAAGGCCCTAGGGACCCTCAACAAGAGGGGCCACAAGGGCGCGAAAATTGGCCATCCAAAATTTTTGGATGGATGGCCAATTTTCGCGCCCTTGTGGCCTCTCTTGTTGAGGGTCCCTGGGGCCTTAAAATGGCAAGTACATGCATATTTTGGATGCATGGACCTGAGATACAACTGGGCAGTTTAATGTGTTCATAGCAAACCCTTTGATTTCTATCGTTGTGGGAAGTCCAATGGTGGTCTATTTTCAAATTTTTAGCAATAACTTTAAAAAAAAGGAAATTTTGGTTATTTTAAAGTTTGTACACAGTTTAGGAGTTCATTCTGATTGTTTTCCTTTAGTTTCAATTTTTGATCGAGGACACTCCTTGGAAGCCACTTTTGAAGGTGTTAGGGCAAGATTTGGAGAAAGTTTTGTATGTAGGAAATACAGTCCTTAACACAATAAAAAACATTGGTTCTTTGAGTATTTTTAGATTCCATGGTTTTAATGCTCGTTCAAGCCCGTAGATTAAGCAAAAAGTAAGAAATGTCTGTGTTACATCATTTTTTATGAAATTGTCAACTTGCACGTTGATTTTTGGAGAATCCAAGCAAGATATGATTTGTTCGCATCACACGATGGTCAAAGAGCGCGACGAGATAAACAAATCTATGTGAGACAATCCCAGACAGGTTCGGAACTGATTGGAAGCTAGAAGCTCTTGAAAACAGCCTAAAAGTCCAACACTTGAATCATGGCCATGCATGTACTTGCCATTTTAAGGCCCCAGGGACCCTCAACAAGAGGGGCCACAAGGGCGCGAAAATTGGCCATCCAAATTTTTTGGATGGATGGCCAATTTTCGCGCCCTTGTGGCCCCTCTTGTTGAGGGTCCCTAGGGCCCTAAAATGGGAAGTACATGCATAGTTTGGATGCATGGACGTGAGATACAACTGGGCAGTTTACTGTGTTCATAACAAACCCTTTGATTTCTATCGTTGTGGGAAGTCCAACGGTGTTCTATTTTCAAATTTTTAGCAATAACTTAAAAAAAAAGGAAATTTTGGTTATTTTAAAGTTTGTACATAGTTTCGGAGTTCATTCTGATTGTTTTCCTTTAGTTTCAATTTTTGACCGAGGACACTCCTTGGAAGCTACTTTTGAAGGTGTTAGGACGAGATTTTGAGAAAGTTTTGTATGTAGGAAATACAGTCCTTAACACAATAAAGAAAATTGGTTCTTTGAGTATTTTTAGATTCCATGGTTTTAATGCTCGTTCAAGACCGTAGATTAAGCAAAAAGTAAGAAATGTCTGTTTTACATCATTTTTTAAGAAATTGTCAACTTGCACGTTGATTTTTGGAGAATCCGAGCAAGATATGATTTGTTCGCATCACACGATGGTCAAAGAGCGCGACGAGATAAACAAATCTATGTGAGACAATGCCAGACAGGTTCGGAACTGATTGGAAGCTAGAAGCTCTTGAAAACAAGCATGTACTTGCCATTTTAAGGCCCCAGGGACCCTCAACAAGAGGGGCCACAAGGGCGCGAAAATTGGCCATCCATCCAAAATCTTTGGATGGATGGCCAATTTTCGCGCCCTTGTGGCCTGTCTTGTTGAGGGTCCCTGGGGCCTTAAAATGGCAAGTACATGCATATTTTGGTTGCATGGACCTAAGATACAACTGGGCAGTTTAATGTGTTCATAGCAAACCCTTTGATTTCTATCGTTGTTGGAAATCCAACTGTGTTCTATTTTTAAATTTTTCGCAATAAATTAAAAAAAAAGGAAATTTTGGTTATTTTAAAGTTTGTACACAGTCTAGGAGTTTATTCTGATTGTTTTCCTTAAGTTTCAATTTTTGACCGAGGACACTCCTTGGAAGCCACTTTTGAAGGTGTTAGGGCGAGATTTTGAGAAAGTTTTGTATGTAGGAAATACAGTCCTTAACACAATAAAAAACATTGGTTCTTTGAGTTTTTTTAGATTCCATGGTTTTAATGCTCGTTCAAGCCCGTAGATTAAGCAAAAAGTAAGAAATGTCTGTTTTACATCATTTTTTAAGAAATTGTCAACTTGCACGTTGATTTTTGAAGAATCGGAACAAGATATGATTTGTTCGCATCACACGATGGTCAAAGAGTGCGACGAGATATAAATATCTATGTGAGACAATCCTAGACAGGTTCGGAACTGATTGGAAGCTAGAAGCTCTTGAAAACAGCCTAAAAGTCCAACACTTGAATCATCGCCATGCATGTACTTGGCATTTTAAGGCCCCAGGGACGCTCAACAAGAGGGGCCACAAGGGCGCGAAAATTAGCCATCCAAAATTTTTGGATGGATGGCCAATTTTCGCGCCCTTGTGGCCTCTCTTGTTGAGGGTCCCTGGGGCCTTAAAATGGCAAGTACATGCATATTTTGGATGCATGGACCTGAGATACAACTGGGCAGTTTAATGTGTTCATAGCAAACCCTTTGATTTCTATCGTTGTGGGAAGTCCAATGGTGGTCTATTTTCAAATTTTTAGCAGTAACTTTAAAAAAAAGGAAATTTTGGTTATTTTAAAGTTTGTACACAGTTTAGGAGTTTATTCTGATTGTTTTCCTTTAGTTTCAATTTTTGATCGAGGACACTCCTTGGAAGCCACTTTTGAAGGTGTTAGGGCGAGATTTTGAGAAAGTTTTGTATGTAGGAAATACAGTCCTTAACACAATAAAAAACATTGGTTCTTTGAGTATTTTTAGATTCCATGGTTTTAATGCTCGTTCAAGCCCGTAGATTAAGCAAAAAGTAAGAAATGTTTGTTTTACATCATTTTTTAAGAAATTGTCAACTTGCACGTTGATTTTTGAGGAATCCGAGCAAGATATGATTTGTTCGCATCACACGATGGTCAAAGAGCGCGACGAGATATAAATATCTATGTGAGACAATCCTAAACAGGTTCGGAACTGATTGGAAGCTAGAAGCTCTTGAAAACAGCGTAAAAGTACAACACTTGAATCATAGCCATGCATGTACTTGGCATTTTAAGGCCCCAGGGACCCTCAACAAGAGGGGCCACAAGGGCGCGAAAATTGGCCATCCAAAATTTTTGGATGGATGGCCAATTTTCGCGCCCTTGTGGCCTCTCTTGTTGAGGGTCCCCGGGGCCTTAAAATGGCAAGTACATGGATATTTTGGATGCATGGACCTGAGATACAACTGGGCAGTTTAATGTGTTCATAGCAAACCCTTTGATTTCTATCGTTGTGGGAAGTCCAATGGTGGTCTATTTTCAAATTTTTAGAAATAACTTTAAAAAAAAGGAAATTTTGGTTATTTTAAAGTTTGTACACAGTTTAAGAGTTCATTCTGATTGTTTTCCTTTAGTTTCAATTTTTGATCGAGGACACTCCTTGGAAGCCACTTTTGAAGGTGTTAGGGCAAGATTTGGAGAAAGTTTTGTATGTAGGAAATACAGTCCTTAACACAATAAAAAACATTGGTTCTTTGAGTATTTTTAGATTCCATGGTTTTAATGCTCGTTCAAGCCCGTAGATTAAGCAAAAAGTAAGAAATGTCTGTTTTACATCATTTTTTAAGAAATTGTCAACTTGCACGTTGATTTTTGAAGAATCCGAGCAAGATATGATTTGTTTGCATTACAGGATGGGCAAAGAGCGCGACGAGATATAAATATCTATGTGAGACAATCCTAGACAGGTTCGGAACTGATTGGAAGCTAGAAGCTCTTGAAAACAGCGTAAAAGTACAACACTTGAATCATAGCCATGCATGTACTTGGCATTTTAAGGCCCCAGGGACCCTCAACAAGAGGGGCCACAAGGGCGCGAAAATTGGCCATCCAAATTTTTTGGATGGATGGCCAATTTTCGCGCCCTTGTGGCCCCTCTTGTTGAGGGTCCCTGGGGCCTTAAAATGGCAAGTACATGCATATTTTGGATGCATGGACCTGAGATACAACTGGGCAGTTTAATGTGTTTATAGCAAACCCTTTGATTTCTATCGTTGTGGGAAGTCCAATGGTGGTCTATTTTCAAATTTTTAGCAATAACTTTAAAAAAAAGGAAATTTTGGTTATTTTAAAGTTTGTACACAGTTTAGGAGTTCATTCTGATTGTTTTCCTTTAGTTTCAATTTTTGATCGAGGACACTCTTTGGAAGCCACTTTTGAAGGTGTTAGGGCGAGATTTTGAGAAAGTTTTGTATGTAGGAAATGCAATCCTTAACACAATAAAAAACATTGGTTCTTTGAGTATTTTTAGATTCCATGGTTTTAATGCTCGTTCAAGCCTGTAGATTAAGCAAAAAGTAAGAAATGTCTATTTTACATCATTTTTTAAGAAATTGTCAACTTGCACGTTGATTTTTGGAGAATCCGAGCAAGATATGATTTGTTCGCATCACACGATGGTCAAAGAGCGCGACGAGATAAAAAAATCTATGTGAGACAATCCCAGACAGGTTCGGAACTGATTGGAAGCTAGAAGCTCTTGAAAACAGCCTAAAAGTCCAACACTTGAATCATGGCCATGCATGTACTTGCCATTTTAAGGCCCCAGGGACCCTCAACAAGAGGGGCCACAAGGGCGCGAAAATTGGCCATCCAAAATTTTTGGATGGATGGCCAATTTTCGCGCCCTTGTGGCCCCTCTTGTTGAGGGTCCCTAGGGCCTTAAAATGGCAAGTACATGCATATTTTGGATGCATGGACCTGAGATACAACTGGGCAGTTTAATGTGTTCATAGCAAACTTCCCCCCCCCCCCCATCCCTTTCCCCCCTTTCTCCAATGGCAAATAACTAAACCTTGTATCATGCTTATCAACCATTTTTTACTTCCTTGTGTCCACCCCCTGTTCTTGGAAATATCTTGGTCCCTATTTGTCCTTGGATGGCCATGCATCAAAAGTATACATGTACTTGCCATTTTAAGGCCCCAGAAATCCTCAACAAGAGGGGCCACAAGGCCACGAAAATTGGCCATCCCAAAAATTTGGGATGGCCAATTTTCGTGGCCTTGTGGCCCCTCTTGTTGAGGATTTCTGGGGCCTTAAAATGGCAAGTACAGGCTTTTTCTATGCATGCCCATGAGATAGAACTGGGAAGTTTAATGTATTCATAGCAAACTCGCCCCCCTCCCCTCCCTTCCCCCCCCTCCCCTCCCCAATGGAAAATACTTTAACGTTGTATCATGCTTATCAACCATTTTTAAATTCCTTATGTCCATCCCATGTTCTTGGAAATATCTTGGTCCCTATTTGTCCCTAGATGGCCATTTTGCGCCCCCTTGTGGCCCCTCTTGTTGAGGGTCTCTGGGGCTTTAAAATGACAAATAGGGGCTTTGTTTTAATGCATGGCCATGAGATAGAGGTCTAGTGTTTTGATGTCTGGAGTATTCACAATAAAATTTTCCCTTCTATTGAACACATGTGCTATGTTACATATACTTTAGTGAACTCCCCATGTCAAAGGCCTCACAAATTCTGTGCACTAAACATTTAGCACTAGGAATCAACCAAACAAGGAGCCATTTTTTACTTCCTTGTGTTCACCTCGTGTTCATGGGAATGCTTTGGTTAAGCCATTTATTTGGTATTTGAAACTACATGTGACCCCTACTGTTACAGTATCCAACCAAAGGTTTCTTGATTAGCAGTTTACATAGGTACGAGTGATACATATCTTCTATGTTAACAATGCATGTATCTATAATTTATGTTTACACTTTCTCTATCCAAATGAGCTACATAGTGAAAATCAAATCCGCAATTTAACAATTAAGTTCACAAGGTGATAGCTATTGGTATCATCTTTAGAAATACCAAAGAAATAGCTACCAATAGTGAATGAATAAGGATATTTGAGAAGATTTGAACCAGAAACTTGTCAACACTACTCAAAAAGGTGGAAACTCAATGGCTTTACAGTATATGTATGATGAAACATGAGTCAAAGTCACCCCTATACATTGACACCTCCAGCTCAAGTTGTCATTTCTCTAAGTCAAGCTTGGCATAGGCATAGTATGGAAACAATAACATGTTGGAAAGCAAGAATTTAGCTTTCTCAACTTGTGAAATGTTGCTAATGATATATATTCAAGATCCCCAAATGAGAACATCTTGACAGAGGTTATGATCCACTTTAATAATAATAACCATTAATGATTAAATTGAAATCAAAATATTGCATGAATTGCTTCATGGTGGAATGATTAAGACTTGATACCCGATACATCTAACATGCAAATCAAAATATCCATAAAGATCAACAATATTTCTCAAATCTGTATGAAACTCCAATAATCTAAATTAAATACTCTCACTCAATGCAACACCATTTAACAAAAAGACATATTTATATTGCATTTATAGAGGAATCCAGCCTCATAAAAATAATTACAAACGGAGACAATGTTGTTGTTGTTAGGTTTCTCTTACAAGTATTTGTATTTCTTATCTAGAGATTCATATACACTTGCGTATTTGATGACACTAGGGAAGATAGTAGTACTATATGGATGGATTTTCTAGGAGCTCCTAAAGAGTACCTATTGGTTCAAGATTCTACAAAAATCCTACTATTCTTATCAAAATCATTTGACATGGTAGTGAAAGTTCCTCTCACGGAACAAAAATAGGGTGATTTCCATCTCTGCACATGGTTGCTTGCTCATGTCCTCTCAAAACAATTCGACTCTGTAAGTAAACAACAGATTATGTGAGCACAAAGTTATAAAGTACAAAATGATATCATTCTAATAATCTAATGACAACTATACAAAGAATAAATTATAAGAGAAATCTTTGATGACTCTCCATAGATAACACAACTTACTTGCATTGTGAGACTCAATCACATGCTACACCACTATAGATGGCGTACGAAAGCCATCAACAAAATAGCACCACCCAATGTTATGAGGTGTGAAGCCTAAACATTGAAATCCATAAAGAGGTTAATTCTCTCTAGCATGATAAACTTAAAGATGGAGATGATGTTAAGCTTTGAATGTAAGCTACAAGGGTAGTTTTCTCACCATTCTATGTTTATGTTGGAGATGAACCCTTGCAATGCCGACGCACTATTCACACCTCCTGTTGTTGTGGTATGCAAGTCATGTAAGCTCATGCTTTTTCCACCTTCGAGAGTAGAGGTTTCCATGTAGTATGAAATGAATGAAAGTAGAAGGAGTAGAATATTGTTTCATGCTGTAATGGGGGTGAGAGAAGGGAGAGAAGCTAGCTTGGTGTGAAACTATGTGGTGGGCAAGGGAAAGAGATGGGGGAGAAGTTTGCTTGGTGCTACAATGAAGATGGGAGAAAGGTAGTAGAGAGATAATGCTGGACTATAGGGAGTGGACAAGGGAAAGAGATGGGGGAGAAGCTTGCTTGGTGCTACAATAAAGATGGGAGAAAGGTAGCAGAGAGATAATGCTGGACTATAGGGGTGCATGTGGTTGTTGCAGCCATGGAGAGCTTGGAAAAGGGTTTGTAGAGAGAGAAAATCACTTTTTAGCTATAGAATAGGTTTGACAGACTTTGGAGGGTGGAAAATGATGTTTTGAATTTTTTTTTAAAATTAATTTTTTGGAACTTTTTAGTGCACATTTTTTGCTTTTGGAGGTCAGAAATACTTTTTTGACCATAAAATAGGTTAGGGGACCTTTTAAGGAGGGAAAACTTGAAATTTGAATTTTTTTGAAAATTTGAATTGTTTAGTGTATTTTGAAATCCGGGCCAAAAAATGGGGGAAAAGAGGTCAAAGTGGTCCCTCCCCCCCCTCCACCATCCCTTTCCCCTAGCGACCTCCCTTACCTTCTCACTAGGTAAGAGGCCATTAAGAGGTGTGAGGCTATCTTGTCCCCCTACTTTTTTGAGGGTATAGAGTGCGTCCACCACCCTCTTCCTATTGGTTGGCCTTTATTTAACCTTAATCCCAAAGGGCCCCTAGAGGGTTCATATTTTTCATAATGGAACATGACTCTTATAGAGCTGGATATTTGGTCAATGAAGGACCACAGATATCTCCACCAAACATGAGAATTCCTATGAGAATTAGAAAAAGGGAGCCACATGGATTGCCTTCTAGAGCGATAACGAGAGATGAAATGATCACAGAGATGGCAGCCATGCTTCCTCAAGTGAATCTGCTTAATGGACCATGGTTGTACCCAGATGCAGCCATACAACATGAATTTTATAGAGGTGGAATTACGGTCACATTAGGACCATATGTACCATCACCACCCCCTACAACTTACTCCTATCCAAATCAGAGCAGAACCATGAGAAGACATGATACTGAGAGTGAGAGTGACATATCTTCTCAGAGGAGTGATTCACCAAGAACCCAACCCACGATAAAGCCAGAGGTATCTAGTGAGCAAATGAAGCTTATAGAAGGATTAGCTCAGAGACTTGCTCCTCTAGTCAAATCTGACCCCCAAGAACCTCTATGGTGCACAATTGAGAGAAAATGGACAAATCATACGAGAGAAGAGTGTTACTTTAGCATGGAAAATGCTAGGGACAGGTATATACAACATATTCCAATAGCACCTCCTTCACCAAGATACGCTATGGGGAATGTGTCAGGTCTAGTAGGAGTTGCAAGGCCACAGCTTGTCATAGGACAACAACCTATACTACTAGGTGCTAGAATGCCTATAGACATGAGATACACGCCGATGATGGAAGCATCTAATAAACAAGCACTAGTACCAGCTACAATGTATCATAACAACCTCAAAGCAGGTACTACCCTTCCAAGCGACAGAAAATGAGAGAAGAACATGGAAGAGTGAGGCCGGTACAACCTCTACCTCCTACATTTCGACCTAAAGAAAGAAGATACGAGATGGAAAAAACGACATTGCAGTTCATTGCTAATAGAGGCTTAGCAAGGTCAAAGCCTGTTTACAGCCAAGAGGAATTGAAAGAAGAAGATCCTCAACCATTGATAGATTGTCACAAAAGCCGTGGCAACCACTTGGTCAAACAATGTCCTCAGACGGAGATCACACAAGTAAATGCCTATTGTCTAGACTGTGGTGTCATTCACTTGATCCTCGATTGTCCAAAAAACCCAAACCGAGTCAGAAAGATCACAACAAATGTCTCAGGAATTGTTCAGCTACCCAGTAGCTTAGAAAATGAAAACGTCGTACCAGTTCAAGTAGTTACAAAGAAGTGGAATCATATTAGGGAAATAAAGGGTCTATAAAGTCTATAAAAAGTCAAACCCATTCGCTAAGAACACTACCATCCTATACGGGAGAGTATGACGCCCAGTCAGAGGTTGTTGCAGTCCGATCACAGAGACTATCTCCCAACAAGGCCATCAATTCAAAAGGATTGATAGAAATTTTGTCGACACCAATCACTTGTACGATAACGTTAGCCTGTAGACATGTAGTAGTGTTAGTGTGTATACGCGCTTCACCAGGGGCACTTTTCTCCCACTGGGTTTTTCCCCCTGGACATCTGGTGTGAAAGGACACCTTATCTCTTAGGGTTTCATATAAGCTTTGTAGCTCTGAGTTTGAATACATTATTATTCCAATACAGAGAGAGAGACTACAGAGATCTCGTACACAAGCTCTGTGTCTTCTCCTTCTCCATCTTCTTCCTACTCTGAGTTGCTGTCTTCCTTCTGTTTCCTGTTTCATCATCTTCAACAATTGGTATCAGAGCAAGGTGATTTCCAGAGCCTCTACTTGCGTTTTTGCGTCCGCGCGCGCAATCGCAGTTTTCAGGCAGTTTTCGGAAAATTTGCTCGTGGGAGCATCCTCGACGTTCCGGGAGTATTCTGAGCAGGTGACTTGCGGTTTTACCCCCCTTTCGAAGCCGTTCGAGCCCTCAGAATTTCGTTCTGAGCAGCGTAGCAGAAGTTACTTTTCCGAGGTGTTTAGATCAAGAGGGTGTGCTTTTTGACAGATTTTCTTCAGGTAAACAGTTCTTTTGGGAAGCAGCTTGTCTTAGCTTTGTGCTGAGATTTTGCGTAGAGTTTTTCTTGGATTGGAGAGGAGATTTTTGAATCTCTTGGAGGTTCTTTTGCTCTCTTGTGTGCATCTACAGTATGGCTCAATCTACGGAGAAAGAGATTTTTGGTGCGTTTACATCCGAAGACAAATTGGATGGTACCAACTATTCTCTTTGGTCTTTTATGGCCAAAAATGTTTTGGTTGGTAAAGGATTGTGGGATTATGTATCTGGAGATGAAGTTCGTCCAGGTATCATTGCACCTGCCACGCCTGGTCGTGGTGCAGCTGTTGGTGCAGGACCCTTACAAGTCACTCCAGAGCAAAAGAGATGGGATACTAAAGATGCACAGGCTATGGCTGTGATTGCCTTAACCATAAAGAGGACGATCACACCACATATTAGATCTTGCAGAACTTCTGAGGATGCTTGGAACACTCTGCAAGCTATGTTTGGAGGAAGAAATGCTGCCAGAATAGAGTTTTTGAAGAAACAACTTGACAAAATACAGATGGACGAAAGTGACGATATTGTCGAGCATCTTACAAAAATCAGGGATCTTAAAGAGCAATTGCTTAGCATTGATGAAGTGATTCCAGAGAAGGACTTGGTTTCCAAAACACTCAATTCACTACCACCATCTTATTTGACTTTTCAGACTTCTTTGACTCTGTCTTTGCGAGCTAATCCTGACCCTCTTTATTTTGAAGAGTTAGTGGCTTTGCTATTGCAGGAGGATCAATCACGTAAGAACAAGTCTTTACAGGTGGATGGTATGGATCATGCTCTTGTTGTACAGAACAAAAACAGGGGTAAAGAGAGTGCTCATCACTCCAAGTCTAGTGCAGGACAATCTTCTAAGAAGTCTGAAGGTGATTACGACAAGTCCAAGAAGAAAGGTAAATGTCACTACTGCAAGAAACCTGGTCACTACATTAGTGAGTGTAAAAAGCGAATTGCTAAAGAAAAGAAGAAAGAGTCAAGTTTGGTTGTTTCAGCTTCTGGTGATTCTTCTATAGCTAAAGAAGAGTCTGCAAACTTTGTGCAGGATTCTTATGCTTTTGTAGTATGTTCAGATTTTTTTGCTTACAGTGTTGACAAGACACAAATGATTTGGTACTTTGATAGTGGTGCATCCAGGCATATTACTTCAAGGAAGGATTTGTTTTGTTCATTGGATGCAGCTCCAGCAGGAAAGAAGGTGACATGTGCAAATAATGCTTCTTATCCAATCAAAGGCGTTGGTAAGATTTTGATTACCATTTCAGATGGTTCAGATTTATGCTTGCCAGATGTCTTATATGTTCCAGGGATCAAGAAGAATTTGTTGTCTGTATCCTCTCTTGCAAAAAATGGTCTTCGGGTCATTTTTGAGGATGATAGATGTGCTGTACGAGATCGAGAGAATGGTTATTCTCTTATCACTACAGGTACGCTGGAAAATGGACTATTTGTGCTAGATCATTATGAAAAGCAGATTCAGGTATGTATTGCAGAAACAAAGACTCAGGCCATGCAGGATGCTGAGTTGTGGCATGCTAGATTTGGGCATGTTGGTTATGGCAGTTTGATGACTTTACAACGTCATAATATGGTGCATGATTTGTCTTTATTGGAGATGCCACCAAGACATGTATGTGAAGGTTGCGTTCTTGGAAAGATGCACAGATTTGCATTTTCGCAGGATGGTTCAGTTAGAGCGACACGAAAGTTGCAACTTGTACACAGTGATGTATGTGGTCCTATGAGGACGCCATCTATAGGAAACAGCCTTTATTTTGTGACCTTCATTGATGACTTTTCCAGGTTTTGTTGGGTGTATCCACTCAAAGCAAAGTCAGATGTGTTTGCAGTTTTTCAACATTATGTCGCCATGGTTGAAAATGAAACAGGTTGCAAAGTACAAACTCTTCGTACCGATCGAGGAGGTGAATACATGTCAGGTGCATTTAAGGATTTTTTGGGAAAGAAAGGCATTAAACACCAATGCACTATGCCATACACACCACAACAGAATGGTGTTGCAGAAAGGAAGAACAGGTCTTTAATGGAGACGGCTAGATGTATGCTCAAGGCTAAGAGTTTGCCTCATAAACTATGGATGGAGGTAGTTGCTTGTGCAGCACATGTTTTGAACAGGTGTCCTACTCGTGCCTTGAAGACCATTACTGCATATGAAGCTTGGTATGACAAAAAACCTTCAGTCAGTTATCTTCGTGTTTTTGGTTGTCTTGCTTATGCTCACATCCCTCAGCAGTTACGTGGGAAGCTTGATGATAAGGCAATCAAATGTATATTTGTGGGGTACAGTAGTGGAAGTAAAGGTTATAGACTTTACAATCCTGCTACAAACAAGATTTTTGAAAGTCGTGATGTAATTTTTGCAGAAACTACTGCTCAACCTATGGTTGCTTTTGATGTACCTCATATGCAGACACATGATGTATTTGAAGGTTTGCTTCCTTCTTTTGTGGAGAATCAAGAATCACAACAGGTTGATAATCTTGATCAATCTTTTGATCAGCATGTGACACCTCATGATGTAGAGGAAATTGTGCGTGAAGAGCAAGAAGTTCTCAGGGAAGAAAGAACCTTGCCTAAATGGGTTCAGAAAACTTTGCAGGATAGCAAGTTGGATGCACCGCTGCCACGGAAAACACGTGCTGGTACTACTTTTGGCAGAGAGCAAGTAGATTTGGCTTGCTTTAGCACTCTTTGTGATGCAGATGAGCCTGATTCATTTGAACAAGCTTTAGAGTGTGTTCAGTGGAAAGATGCTATGCAGCAAGAAATTGATTCTATTCATAAGAATCATACATGGGATCTAGTGGACTTGCCTACAGGTAAAAAGCCTATTGGTACAAAGTGGGTTTTTAAGGTAAAAAGGAAACAAGATGGTACTGTTGACAGGTACAAAGCAAGGCTTGTGGCAAAAGGCTATGCGCAACAGAAAGGCATAGATTATGATGAAACCTTTGCTCCTACTTCTCGTGCGTCCACAGTTAGATCACTAGTTGCAATTGCTGCTCATCATGGTTGGAAAGTGCATCAGTTGGATATCAAAACTGCTTTTTTGAATGGTGATTTGCAGGAAGAAGTTTATGTAAGTCAACCAAGTGGTTTTGTTGTAAAAGGTCAAGAGAAAAAGGTATGTAGATTGCGTAAAGCTTTGTATGGTCTCAAACAGGCTCCAAGAGCATGGTATGAGAAGATACATACTTATTTGATTGGCCAGGGATTTCAGAATAGTCCAACAGAAAGTACTTTGTATGTCAAAAAGAGAGATGGAGTTCTCATTATGCTAACACTTTATGTGGATGATATGCTTCTTACAGGCAATAATGCAAATGAAATTGAAGCGTTTAAAGATGCTTTGAGAAAAACCTTTGAGATGTCTGATCTTGGTTTGCTACATTATTACTTGGGTATTCAGTTTGTGCAATCAGAGGATGGCATATACATGTTGCAGGCAAAATATTTGCATAAAATTTTGGACAAGTTTGGTATGCAAAATTGTAAGCCAATCTCTACACCCGTAGAAACTGGATCAAAGTTGAGCATGCACGATGCTGGAGAACCTTTTGATGTACATACTTATGCAGCAGCGGTTGGTTGCTTGATATATTTGGCAGGCAACACTCGTCCAGACATTCAATTTGGGGTTTCACAAGCAAGCAGATTTATGCACAGCCCAGGTATGCATCATTGGCAGGCTGTGAAGCGCATACTTCGTTACCTTTCAGGTACCCCTAATCTTGCCATGTTCTTTCCAAGGGGGGATATGTATGGAAAGCACAGTTCTATGCAGCTTCTTGGTTACAACGATTCAGATTGGGCTGGTGATTTTGACCCACGGCATTCCACAAGTGGCAATTGTTTTTTCTTGGGAAATGCATGTATATCTTGGCTAAGCAAGAAGCAACCCACAGTGGCTACATCAACTTGTGAAGCTGAGTACAGGGCAGATTTCACGGCAACAGTTGATTGTGTATGGATACGCAGGTTATTGGCAGATCTTTGTGAGTGTCAACATGCACCCACTACCATTTTCACTGACAGTCAGAGTGCTATGGCAGTTGCAAGGAATCCAGTATTTCATGCAAGAACAAAGCACATAGAGGTTCACTACCACTATGTCAGGGAAAGGCTACATGCAGGGGAGATCACACTAACTTACTGTCCTACACAGGATAACATTGCAGATCTATTTACGAAGGCGTTATCACGAGAAAAGTTTGAAGCTTTCCGAAAAGCTTTGGGCTTACTCTCATACACATGATGATCTACTACCTTGTACGGATTCACACTATCACTACAGGGGGGATTTGTAGACATGTAGTAGTGTTAGTGTGTATACGCGCTTCACCAGGGGCACTTTTCTCCCACTGGGTTTTTCCCCCTGGACATCTGGTGTGAAAGGACACCTTATCTCTTAGGGTTTCATATAAGCTTTGTAGCTCTGAGTTTGAATACATTATTATTCCAATACAGAGAGAGAGACTACAGAGATCTCGTACACAAGCTCTGTGTCTTCTCCTTCTCCATCTTCTTCCTACTCTGAGTTGCTGTCTTCCTTCTGTTTCCTGTTTCATCATCTTCAACATAGCCGAGTTGCTTAGAATAGGACCAAACATGTGGGCTACTGTGGGAAAATGCCTAGAGAAATTTGGTTTCAAAAAACCGATGACTCAAATCAAGGAAGGGATCAAAGAGTTTGAAATGCTAGGCTAGTGCCTTTAAACAAGGTAGGTGAGTATTATGAGGGAAAAAATGGGAACACCACTCTTCCCGTGGAATTCCAAGGTGTGAAAACCATGGCAATCCTTGACAGCACAGCCGATGTTTCCATCACAACAAAAGAGGTTTGGAAAACATGGGGAAAACTAGCACTGAGGGCTACAAGGATGAAACTGCAGCTTGCAGACGGACACATGGAAAGGCCCATATGATTGCTAGAAAAAATAGTTGCTACTTCTAATAAAATTGAATATGAGCAAACCTTTGCTATTGTTGACTTTGGCAAGAAGAGCAATTATGATTTTATTCTAGGAAGACCATTCATGAGACAATTGAATATGGTCCAAGATTGGGGCTATGACTATATCTACCTGAGACATATGGAAACCATGACAAGGATAGATCTGAAGGACCATAGTTATAGGGGTGTTACAAGAACATCTATGGAGGAGTTTGATTCTGCTACTGTAGCAGGATCAAAACTTCTAGCATGGTTGGATAAGCCTAGAGAACTGTGGATGTGTGGAGCTTCGTAATGCGGAAGCTTAAAGCAAGAGGAGGGAATCCTAGAAATGAAAATTGAAGATATGAATTACATCCTAGAACCCTTTCCTGAGGAAGAATTAGAGCAACTTGAATGGGAACACATCTTGGCTACTCTTGATGTATGTGATATTGAAGACGATCCAACAACAAAGTTTTGTGATGAAAATGGCTATGATGATATTCGTTACTTTGCAATGAGTGTGATCCAGGAAAACAAAGACAAAGAAGAAGACAAGTTCTATGACTCTCTAGAACACTTGGAGCTTCAAGAAGATGCAAACAATGGAAATCTAGACGATCCAGCAGGTGACAAAAACAAAACTTTAACTAATGCATTGTTTTATGATTGTCCAAATCAAAAACCCAGGAATCAATGTCACCACTACAAGAATAAATTTCATCAGAAGTGGATTCCAAAATCCTCGGTGGAAACGTAACCGCAAAAAGCATCCTCATATGTGGCTCCTATACACGAATAAAATACCCAACAAAGAAGAACACATCCATGTCAACTAGCTACCAACGCTCTAATGAACTGGATACCAAAGTCATCCCCAAAACAATAAACCAAGAGCATGAAAATAGTAACTTTCCATAACAAGCCAAACCACAAGGGGAAAGTGCTGAAATGTAACCTCTGAGGATAGTAGCAATAGTGATGATTCTTATGACATTCCTTACAAGAAACTCAGATCATCACCATCACTAGCGGCTTCCGTGATAACCAAAGAAGGCCAAAAGCAAAGAACAACAAGTCAAAACCAAAGAGATCAACAAATCTAGATACGAAAGAGCCAGATTGGCCAAAAGAACGTATGGATCAAGAAGATGAAGATCTTTGATAAAAAAGATCTTCAAAATCAAAAGGTAAACAATAGAAGTCTACAAGAGCATCTACGCAAATCCCAAAGTTGCAAGCTTTTGCAACTCAGATTTGGGTTCCAAAGAAACTGACTCAAGCACAAAGAGGTGAGGAGTTCATTTGGATTCCAAAACGGATGAATTGTCAACTCCCAAAGTCTGAATCTCATCCTCAACCAAGAGTACAAGAGCTTAAGCAAAGACCGATGCAGGCTCATAGAAAGCCAAGGTGGATCCCAAAGAAGTCTCTTCAAACACAAAAAAAGCAGGGACAAGTATGGGTTCCCAAACGAGCAACATCAACAAAACAGCCAGTAATCACAAAGAAGTGGGTCCCAAAAGAAACCAATAAAACTACTGTTACTGCACCGCCGCTTGAATTCTTTCAATTCCTCCTACGGTTATAGTACAGTTAGAAGAGAACCCATTGTTGAGGAACAATGCCAAATACAAAGAAAACCAACCACAGGGCTATACTTCCAAAGAAGCATCAAACAGAGAAGTAAGCCTTCAAAATAGCTGTACAACCTTCCATCAAGCAAAGGCACAGGAGCTTCAATGAAAATCACATCGCTTAGAATAGGAAGCTTCGCCAGCAAATGACATAAGCAAATTGCTTATACCCACATCTTGCACATCATAAACCTTTTCCATGCATTGACTTTGTATGCATAATAGGGCTAAATTACAAGGCCTGCATATGCACATGTTTTGATTGCCCAAGCACAACACATACCCTTGGTGATACCGTGTCGTCAAAGAGGACTCCAAATAGGAGGGGGGGAGGCATTCTAAATGTGGACCAAATATATGAATATTAGAGAGCAATGTTTTGTGAGTTGTATTGAATTTTTGCGTTTGATTGTAACATTTTTTGACAAAATTTAGAGTATATGCCCTCATAATAGCGTTATAGGATAGGTATGGGGACAAAAGCCATATATGAGCCCCTAGAGACATGTGTACAATGTACATAGCGTTTAGATTTCTATTAACTTGATTTTGCTTTTTGAGCTATTGACTTTTGGTTTTATTTTGTTATGTTTGGAAATTTTCCAAAAAAAAAAGAGCAGGAAAAATCTATAATCCTGTTGAAGAAAAGACCGAAGAGATGTCGAGCCATACAAAGCAAAGCAGGTCCAAGAAAATTACGATACTTCACAAAGCATGTCTCAAAAGCCATATGCACAAGGCTATACTGACAGAGGTGAGAACAAAATGCTGATCAGCCTTCGACAACAACATGAGGCCAAAAATGACTGGAATGGTCATCAAACTCCGGGATGGACTTCAAGGACAAAGAAAGTTGGTGATCGGCTAAACAAAAGCACCCATCAAGTGTAAAGTTTCCATTAGACACTTCGTGAGACTAAGGCCGTATACAGGAATTAGATATTTATACTGTAAATCTTCTATGTTGTATGTGATTTAATGAAGCATGACAAGAAAAAAAGGGGTAGAATGATAGTTCAATCATCTTTCGTGATAGATGCCTACATATGTTTTGTAGCCAGAAGGTGCCAGAGATGCCCATCAATCGTTCTCAAGACTGAAATTCAAAAAGTTAGCTTGTAAAGCCAAATACAAGTCCAAATCAAGCCAAAATTTGTCAAGAAGCTATGAGTAAAGAATACAAGCTAAGGGTTTCAAAAAAAACAAAAACCCTAGCCAAAGCTACAATTTTTCCAAATCAAAAGCCATGATAGCCATCTACATACACTGTACATCATGTATATGAATTTTGGGGCAAATGGACCATGATAGCTCATAGATGGGCATCTATCATGAATGATGTCAAATAAAGCCCTTTTGATGCAAGTTACTAACTTGGGGAATTAACTGGGATTTGCCAGGCTTTAGTTAAGTAGAAGCAATATAATGATTTACACATCACACAAAAGCTAATAGTGGCAAATGCAACTTTGATCACCTTGATGCAGGAACAAAGGAGTCACCGACGAAGTAGAGAAAACACAGAAGGATCTCAAAAGATTGTCCTTGATGAGGTGGATCAAATGTTGAACATGGATTTGGAACCTCAAATCAAAAAAATTATCTCCCAGATTTGACCTGGAAGATAGATTTTCATTGGCCTAAAGAAGTTGAAGGTTTAGCCATACAACTTCTACAGAATCCTTACAAAGTTGTCATTGGCTCACAAGATCTGGAAGCCAATCCCTCAATTCTACAGATTGTCGAAGTTGTTTCTGAGAATAAAAAATACTCAAAATTGACATATTTGCTGGAGCAAGTGATGGATGGATCTTTCTCTATCCATGATGATAAGAGTCAAGCTGAACAAGATTGGGTTCTTTTTGAATTTAAATATGGAAATAGACCTATAATGATAGAAACAGATGCTACAGCTCGGCACATGAATGTGAAAGACATAAAGTTTGTCATCAATTATGATTTTCTTGAATCATGTGAAGACTATGTACATCGGATTGGACAAACAGGATGAGCTCATGCAAAGGCTATAGCCTATATTTTATTTACAACAACAAAATGCCAAAAAAGAGCACATCGACATCGACAACTAGGTCATGTCAGGGATGACATGAACGCAGAGGGGGGGAGTGTTGACGACTGGGTCAACAACACACCATAACTCAACAAAGCCTTATTCTCTGAGAGTTATGGAATGATGAGGATTATGGTTATAAACATCATTTGTAATAAGTAGGTAGTCTAGTTGCAGAAGCCGGGGTGCAATGGCACTTCCAGATTGTAAATATCAAGCCATTGGACCCCTCAAACTCTATTTTAGGTTTAACCTAAGGTAGACTTAGTATATAAGGTACTTAGGTCATTTTGTAAAGAGAACTTTTATCATAATCAAGTTTTAAGCTTTCGTTGACTGCGTGTGAGAGAGGAAGAGAGAGAGTGTGAGCTTCATCTTGGCACTACTCCCCGCTCGTTCATCACATTGGAGATCCAACTGCAACCATCACATTAGCCTCAGCAAGAGCTATGCGACAACGCCAAGCATTCCTCACGGAACAGAGCGAACGCGCTCGCGCATCAACGAGATATTTGCGGTCGTAAGTATATCAAACAATGTCTATTTTCTACCTGCAAGTAGTCGTTAAAATTATAGTGACATAAGCTATGCATAGGTACTCATAGACTTCAGTTTTGGGCACTTCAGAATTCTGCTTTGTCTTTATACGTGTTTTTTTGCAGATGGGTTTAGAGCTAGGATTTTGAGTGTAGAGGCTTAGGGGCAGGTGTATCCTAGTGAGGGGATGGTGTTTGTTAAGTTTCATATGATTCTGTGATGGTTTAATGAGTTCCCTTACATTTGTGTGTATGTGGGTAGGTGGTGTAGTTGAGAGTAGCAAGATTCTAGATTGTGGTTTAGTTGGCCTTCCAGAGTGTTGTATGTGTAGGATGGTCTTAGCTTGACAAGCTAGAGAGATTTCCTCTGTGTGCCTATCATGTCATCTGTGTCCTCAATTGACATTATGTTGATCTAGGTTGTGCTGCATGCACTTTATGGGTGGGTGATTCGCTCCCGCAACAATGAAGATACTCTAGAAGTAGCCAGTGCTATAGATCTATAGCTTTATGTAGAGGTTTGAAGGTGATATTGAGTGATCAACCTCACCTTCACACATATATGAGGAAGAAGGACTAGGTGTTCATGAAGATCCTCTACAAGCAGCTAGTGTTGCAAATATACAGTCATCTATAGAGGTGTGAGGTGTGGATGAAGATACTCTAGAAATAGCCATTGCTATAGATCTACAACTTGTGAAGGTGAGGCTAAGTGATCACTGGAGAAGGGAGGCTAAGTGATCAATGGAGAAGTGAGGCTAAGTAATCAATGGAGAAGGGAGGTTCAAACCTCTGTTGCAAGAGGTATTTGGAGGGAAAAGTGTACTTGAAGAAAGAGATGAAAGTTTCATAGTTGGAGGGGAGAGAGGATAGATGTAGCAGCTTTGGAGAGAGTAAAGAGGAGAGAGATAATGTCAACACATTTTTTGAAAGACCCCCTTTTAAGGGGGAGGGAAGAGTCAACAGCCTCTAGAGAGAGAATGAATGGATTTTTACCCCAACTTTATGGGAAAAGGTTCAAAAAATTTTATTTTCTAATTTTTATTTTTTCTCCAACTTTGTAGGGTGGTTTTGTAGCACCTAATGCGTGTGATCACCCTCATACATGTGGATGCCTAGTCAACATATGACATATGACAAACCATGAGATAGACCATGTGACAAATCCTAATGTGTAGCCTACTTGGCAATCCCGGTCATGTCATCACTTGTGTGTGCAAATATGCCTAGCTCAAGGCTATAAATTGAGCTTGTGTACACATTCAATAGCTAACTAATAATCTTTGTGTGCTTATATTATAGTCGTGTGTGTATTTATTATCTAAGTGTATAATTAGCATTCTTAGTCTTCTTATTATGTGTTAGCCTCCTTGGCTAATCCACCTTAACCTTGCACTGTCTAATGTTCAGCACAACATCATCCCGTCCAATAGCTGTTGTGCCCAACCCCGCTAGTGCTCCGTCTTTCATCGTCTACACGCCGTACCAGCATTGCAAACACTGTAATTTCATCCATCTACGGTCCCGCACTCTCATAATTTCACAAAAACCTATTTCCCAACTTCATCAATTGTTACCAAATATGCCCTTGCGTCCCCATCAATAACCCCAATCCACCTACTCCATTCACCTTAGCCTTTGTCACCGTGCCATCAAAATAGGCCCGAGCAACAACCTCTCTCAAAGCGCTCTCTCAACCTTGTTGCAGCCTGTCAAAGCCCTCCATGACTTGTTGTTGACACTACACACATCCAACTGTTGGTGGCTTGACTTCTCTGGTGCATGTTCCTACTAACACAAACCACCAAGCAATCCATCCAATTTGCATTTGCACTGATTAGGTGCTACTTAGACCCTGGCTCTGCTGATCGACATTGAAAGAAAAAAACCCCAAAAACAAAAATCATATTTTGTTTTAACTTGACAAAATTTGAAATTCCTAGTGTTTCATTTACACTTTGTAGCATTATGCACATAAGGGCCAATTGACCCCACCTATTAGCTACAATGGATATCACCACCCACACTATTCTATAAAGAGGTCTTTCTCACACACAAAAAAGAAAAATTCTTAACTACTTCAAGAATGCCTTTGCACAAACTCACATTTGAGAGTTTTGGATGTTTTCAAAGCTTTGGAATGAAACAACATCACAATCACACTCACATAATAAGTTACTCAAAAACCTCCAACCACTTCAAGAATGCCTTTGCACAAACTCACATTTGAGAGTTTTGGATGTTTGCAAAGCTTTGGAATGAAACACCATCACAATCACACTCACATAATAAGTTACTCAAAAACCTCAAATAATTGGCAAAAGCTTTCTTTCCATACTTGCCAAGTGGAGGGCATCTACCAAGATGCACCAAGTCTAGAAAGAGGACGATGTTTGTCATCAATCAAAAAGAAGAATCAGACATCACCAACCAATTAGACCACAAGAGAAAATAACCACAACAATGCAAGGCATTCACAAACAAACATCAATGAATCAGAAACCAAGTACAAAAATCCTTGTTTGTCCAAACACTTTTGTCAAAAAAATTGTGAGGGGTTCAAACACTGCCCTGAAGGTTGCAATATACCTTGCAATATACCCGAGAGGTAAATTGTGTGCACTTTAGCCATTTGTTCCTCAATTCTTTGTATCGTAGGGAAGGATTGTGGATCTTACCTATGCGTTTAGGAAGATCATTGTGTTCTTCACCTAATTGTGTTCCAAAGACTTGTGTGTGCCTACCAACTAATGTCTGTTAAGGGGAGAATCTTGTGTATACCATCGTGCATATGGGAAATTTTGTGAATCCTTTCCCAATTTGTGTTCAAGGGGATGACTGTGTCCTGTGTACTACCTACCCCTAGTGTATTGTGAGGGGTGGTAGTGTGAGTGCTTTAGTGCATAGAAAACCCACACAAAGGGTGTTGTTAGGGTGCTATTTTTGTAGAACCTAATTTGTGTTCAAGGGGAGGACTGCGTCCTGTGTACTACCTACCCCTAGTGTATTTTGAGGGGAGGTAGTGTGAGTGATTTAGTGGATACAAAACCCCCACAGGAAGTGTTGTTTGGGTGCTAGTTTTGTAGCGCCTAATATGTGTGATTACCCTCTTACATGTGGATCCCTAGTCAGCATATGACATGTGACAAATAATGTGATAGACCATGTGACAAATCTTAATGTGTAGCCTACTTGGAAATCCCTATGAAATCATAACCTATGTGTGCAAATACCCCTAGCTCAAGGCTATAAATTGAGGTTGTGTATACACTCAATAACTAACTAATAATATTTGTGTGTTTATATTATACTCGTGTGTGTATTAAATTTTATCTAAGTGTATAATTGGCACTCTTAGTCTTGTAATTATGTACTAGCTGTTAGGGAATATGATGTAGCTAAGTAGATAATTGAGTCAACATACAACATTAGGATGATGAACTTTTCATCTCCCAAATTCTTTGTATAGATGCAATGATCTGAGTTGCATCTTGTGAATCCATGATCCAACATCACAATGCACCACGATGCTTCACAATGCATTTTTGTGTGTAGAGGAGGCCTTCTTTTATAGGCCAAAAGAGCTGCCCTCTCTCATGAGAGGCAACCGTGTGTGGCTAGCCGCCCTTGTGTTGACAAGTCCAAATTGCACCCTCCAATTTGCCCATGTGTGGATGCCCTTTAGAAGAAAATTCCGCCATTGAAATCAACCACTGGCCATTGAATTCAGCTACCAGCCAATCGACCAAACAACTGGCCGTTTTCGGACCACTTTTCGGTCGCCGCTCGGCCATAATATTTCAGCGAAAAGGAATATTTTAGTGAAGTCAGTCTCGAGCTTTGCTCTCGAGATTGGCCGCTGGCCGTGAAAATTTTGGTTTTTGGTGAGTGATTTTTCTTCACACACAATGGCTTCTCTTCATAATGGGGGCCTTACAAATGTGCATTTTTAATACAAAAAATTACAAGGGGTAAACCAGGCTCCATACTTAACATTAGCCATGAATGCCTCCTTGGCTAATCTACCTTAACCTTCCAAACTTTATAGAAAAGTGTTAAATTTATTTATTTTCTCATTTTATTAATAAAGAAAAGACCCCTCCACCTTGAGGCCTATACATTTGACCACTCACTTTTAGAACCTGCCACACCCACCACATCAGTACACATGGTAGTCGCCCATCTACTCATTCCTTTATCTCATTTTTTAATCAATGCAAAATAACTAGGCCCTCCTACATCCCATTCCCTTCTTTTTAATAGATTACAAAGGCATTGGCAGAATTTGTAGTTAAGGTGAGCATCCCGATTGTCATTTAAGTGGTGAAACTCCCTCAATTCATTGGGATTTACTTGATAAATTTGATAAGTGCAATAAGGCACTTGTGTGACACTAAATCTTTGGCTAGCTGTCCTGCTATAACTCAGTCTTGGATACCCCATTGCAATTTTAGTTATTACTCTACATTGTGCTAATTAGTCTATTTCTTTGTCTTTTTTACAAGATAACAAAAATATTTTGGGCACCGACACACCCTTGTTAACTACTAGCTCTTCTGAAACCTCCCCCTTTGAGGCTATCTACTAATGGGTTATACTACTAAGTTTTCCTCAAGGTTGTGCTAGGCCTTTTGGGGTTGATAGTTACAATAATGTATGGTACTTGGGTTTGGGTGGGCACGTTCACACTCACACACACACACACACACACACACACACACACACACACACACACACACACACACACACACACACACACACACACACACACATTTAAGTACTGATATAGTTATAGCTCTACACCTGACCAAATCAGCTTACAAAAAAAATCTCACTGCTTGATAGAGTTGGGGATTTTTCCTCACCAAAAAAGACCCTAGAATGGGCACACGATATAACTTCAATAAGTACTATGTATACATAGAAATCTAGGACCCCTTCTGACAAAAAATATTTTTTTTTCCTTAGGGCATCTTCTTAATCTCCGTAGGATAAGTCCCTTCATTAGAGAGCTTGACCTCCTCTGGTAAAAACTACATGTATGTTTTTTACCTACCCCCAATGGGGTGCATGGCATATTCTTATTACATCTTTAAACTTTTGTTGGCAATTGTACACATTACACCCCACTCCCTGCCTCACGCTCATGAGCCTCTCTCTGCTATACATGCAAGCATTGGGCTCCTTAGCCCTCCCCATTGGAGCTCTCTTGGCAACCACCACCTGGAGCATGAGCCTCAGGATTCTAGCCTACTAGTGACCAAGCATGGAAAAGATCCTCCCTATTGGCTCTACTGAGTTCATCAGCCGGATATGATTCACTATTTAAACAAGGTGTGAGTCGCTCTATGCCCCTCACTTAGCCTTTCCTTTGCGTATTGAGTGTGTATGTGAAAGAGAGTTTCTTTGAGGGCATCTTCTGCTCGACTGTCTAACGTATAGCCATGGCATTGGTGGAACATGGGGTTACTTCTCAGGTCGGTACCTTACCAAAAACATCTCATTTTTTGGTTTTTTCAAGCATAGGTTCCGCTCTCACTTAGGTGGTGATGTGATGTATACATTAAGTTGGGCTCTGTTTTTCTCTTTACATTGCACTGTATAGTTTTATATGTCAGATGTTAATACACCATGGTTTGGCAGGGACCCGTTTATTACGTGTTTATTGTGATTGTGGTTGGGATATTTGGTATGGTGTTTCATTGACCATGTGCAGGAGACCAGCCTACAGAGCTCGTGTTAATATGCATTGACTGGTTCTCTTTGGCTTTTTAATGCATTGGGCGACTTTTTTTCATATACTATGTTGTACGCCAGGTAATGGGCTTGAGTATTTTTAGGAGGGTTAAAAACACTTGGGGTTGGCTTTCGAGGCTCCTGCAAAATTATTGTCTTAAAAACTATGAAATATACGACTTGTTGGTAGATATTGGCTCGTTACGATTTGTAACGAGATACGATAGAGATATTGGCTTGATTTTTTAAAAAAACCCCGTGCCACCTAAGTTGATAAGGGGAGAGTCAGTATAATATATCCTTGATGTTTACCGGCGAAAAACTATTGTGTAAGCATCATTATATACTCCCTACCCAAAAGGTGCCAGTCACATGTACTTTGAGTTTGTGATTGGGGGTTTTGCATACTATATGTGTCATTGTCTTACTATGGGTGACTTTTTTTGATATCGGGTTATGGTTGGGCTGCTAGCGTAATAATGATGTCACTTTTTGGGTTATTGCACTACTCACTGGGTTTCTGATCATAGTGCAGGTTTTTTATGGTTTTTTCCACATTACACACGACAACAATACACTTGTTGATACCATCCCTAGTTTTTTTTGGGGTTTTTTTAATACTTCTTATTCAATGTAGTTTGGATGATTTGTTTTTGGTATGCTTAGCTGCGTTTGGTACCTAAAACCAAACGAGAGATATATGTGGTCCTTCTTGAGAGGGTTGTATCTAATGCTGAAGATTAGGCTACTTAGATTGCTTGATAGCTTTTTTTATGGAGGCAGTAAGAGGGATACCGTGTACACTTGATTGAAGTAGAAGAATTGTTTAACTGATTTTGATACATTAAGAAAGTGCAGGACAACCTTGCAAAAAGTTTATTGTGTGATACGGCTGAGATATAGGTGTAAAAAAACTTTGGGTGGATAATGGTATGAGGACACTTGGATCGAAAGTGGTGGTGGTCTTTCGATCAAAATTATATGTATGTTAATATCTATTTAAGGTCTAATAAAAATAGGGCTATATAAAAACCTTACATATAACCTACTACCATAAAGGATAATGACCTTTTTACAAGCATTAAAATGAACTTTAAAAAAAACACACCTTGTACTTTACAAAACTCGAATACATGTACATTTTGAACATTTGTTTTAAGTTAAAAAAGTTGTAAGTTCGACATGGATAACAACTGATATTGTCCTTTGACACGTGTAAAACACATTCAAGGCTAACGTATTTGTTGTCTTGTTTGGATGGATGTAAGTGAGGATTCTATCCTTTCTTGAAATTTGTTTGGCTTAAAGCAAATGTCTGTCCTTGACATACCAGGCTCTTGCCATTTCATGGAACATACATTTTCAACCGACCACTGTACTTTTACACTAGGATGAGACCTCATTCTTATAGCAATGTACAAAAATAGTTCTAAGAGTGAGTTGTTTTTGTACTAATCATTGTCAGCTAGTTGGCACTAGAAAAGTTGTATGCTTGTATCTGGACACTCACACACTCAAAGATTTGAGCTAGAAAGAAGCATAACAAGAGCTTAATATGCATAAAAGACAATTAAAATTGTTCAAAATTAGGTGTATAACATTGTTTGAGATTGCTAAGCACAATGCAAGTTTCAAAACTCCGATTGGACTCAAGGGCAAGGGAACAAGGAAAAATCGCGTTTTTTTTCCAGACCTAGCTACACGAGGAAAAAATTGACCTGGAACAAAGGTTCTTCCTAACCTAAGAAAGGAAGACATCAAATCAAAAGCAAGTTTGGACTCATAGTGTGAGTGTGAGGTCAAATCCCAACTTTTGGACTCATAAAATTGCTAAAATTGGAGTTAAACTCAAACCAGTTGCCCAAACATTGTGAAATTTGGTAAGTGTACTCTTGAAAGAAGGAAAAACACTTGGAAATTGCAAAAAATTGCAAAAATTAATCACAATTTTTTGCTAGCTACCTACTAGAAAAAGAATTTTCCACCAAGATTTGGTTTAGTGAGAGGCCTTGATGCAAGGATCACCCCTATCTAGTCAAAATTGAAAAAAAGTTGTTGGTAGAAGCAAGAGTAGAGGAAAAGGTCGCATTTTTTTCCTAGCTATCTGCTGGAGTGAGATGTTTTTGCCAAGTTATGGACCAAAGGAGGACCTTCATGCAGGGATCACACTCTCCTAGAAAAAATTGAAATTGGAAATTTGTACATCAGGCTATACCAAATGTAATTCAGGAATGCTAACAAACACTGAAATTGGTCCATAACACTCAAAAGAGGTCAAAATTGGACCAAAATTGGTACGTAAGATCTACAGAGAGTGGAGAGCCTGAAAGAACAGTAAAAACTTCAATTTGATATCTCTACGTTAACCTTAGAAAAAATTCATATTTTTTTTTTCTTAAGGCTATTGATGAGAATAGGTAGAAACATGTGAGATTTGGTGTGCCCATAGGCCTTGGTGTAAGAAACACATTGATCTTTTCAAATTCAAATTTGGACACTCAGATCACATGTTAGGCTCAAAACAACTAGCAAAGGACTCTAAAATTGCCAAAATAGGATTTAGGGGACCTTCTAAAACTCCAAATTGGACAAAAATTGGTGGGTATGCTATTCATAAGGTGAGGAACCCAACCTACGTAATTTGTTTTTAAAAAAGTTGAAAAGAGAGTATATTGAGGAAAAAATCGCGGTTTTTTTCCACATACTCCAAAAAATGGTGATTTTTTTTTGTGCATTCCTGATTGCATTTCAAGCTCAGTGGTGTCCAAATCAAAATTTAGATTATTTTTGTCACTTTTATGATCAAAACAGTGACTTTTCAGGTTATAATAGTGTTTGAGTGAGAATAGGATGTCATTTTGGACTTCAAATTTCACAAAATTTGACGAAACTGAGAGTGGGGAACCCAATGAACTCATCAAAACAAAAAAATTACTATGAGAAAAAAATCATGTTTCATTTTCCAGCACCCAGCCACAAGGGTCAAAACTTGACAAGACTTGGTAAACTTACCGTGCATGTCTTGTACATTGCAGTGCCTAAGTTTGGGCCTAAAATAGCCAAAAGAGCTCAAGTTACAAGTAGTTTTGAGAGCAATTGAAAACTAATTTTTACTAAAAAGGTCATAACTGTCACATACAGACTCCAATTTCAATACGTTTTTTTATCAAAACGTAGCTTGGAAGTGGCTCTATAGATCTTAGAGTAGCGCTTGGCCTCAAGGCATGCCAAGGATTTGGAAAAATGTCATTTAAGGCCTCAAAATTTCATTTTCATTTAGGGGTGTCTAAAACTAAATTTTTGGCAGTTTTGGGAGAAAATGGTCAAAGTTTTGAACATAGTTTTGAATTTTTTCTATCCTAACCACATGGGACAATTGAGATAAGACCTTAAGTAGGAAAAAATGAGAGCTAGGATTTTTGACACAACACTGCTTGGAAACATACCATTCAAGAGCTAACAACCATAGCTTGGAAGAAGAGCTGATTTTGCGAGTTGGCTTAACATTTTTGATTTTTTGTGAGTAAACACAGATTTTACATAGGTTCTATAAAACAACATAAAATTCAAGGAGTTCAAAAACTTATGCACAAGTAGAAAGTCATTTCATAGTTTTTGGAGAGAGCTTTAGCAGGTAACATGTTGGGTTTGTGTAAACACTCAATTTCTTTTTGATTTCATGCTTTTAAGATCTGGTAACTTTAATAATTCAAAGGCTAGGTCAGAGAGAGGGGTTGAGACTAGAGTCTCATTAGACAAGAGCATCAATCAAGAACTTATAGTAGAGCGTATAGAATTCTTAGATCCTATCATTGAGGATTATGTGTCTGTTAGAGTCTCCTAGTTTCTATAAAATGGCTTTTGATCTATGTGGGAATGGACCTGAGATAGCTAATTCTAGCAGAGTGCCACTAAAGGTGGTGGATTACAACATGATCTTACTGTACCAATTTGACAGCCAGTTTGGGGCAAAGATCTATGCAAATCGTTATAATCAATTTGTTTGTCGAATTGATGATTTTCCAATGGAATTAATCAAAGAGCGAGTTATGAAGTATCTAAATGATAGATATGTGGACCTCACTAGTGTCACTTATAAAGTGGTAACTTGAAGGACCTAGACCTAGTAGACAAGTATCTAAATGATAGATATGTGGATCGCACTGGTGTCACTTATAAAGTGGTAAAGGATCTAGACCTAATAGACAACTTAGGATGAGTGGTATCTAAAAATCAAAGAGATGCAGTGTTGCCTGAATCATGGCCATTTCCATCTTCAAACCTTCTCAGGCAAGTCCATTTCGTGAAAAAAAAACATGCCTTGATAGATGATACATCCATAGTTATCTATTGGACACCCATAGGAGAAGATATAGACATGTACAGAGGGAAGTCCATTGGATATGGGACGGTCGCAAAAGAGAAGATCCTATATGGTTTTGCTTCAATAGCTAGAGAGACTGTGTTGATCTTAGACAAGTTTGGATTTGAAGTAGTATCAAGAAAGTATTTTTGAAAGATCACCTCTCATGGGATTCCAGTGATAGACCAACTGACCATACCCAATGTCTGTTAGGAAATAAGACGTAGCTAAATAGATAATTGAGTAGATTACTTAATGGAGAGAGACAGATTTACATACACGAGATTATAGAGTAGAGAGAGAGAGAGAGAGTACACACGATATACGTGGTTCACCCAATGTGGGCTACGTCCACGGGAAAGCAGCCACTCAATGGCTTTAGTACTTCAAAACAAGAAGTAATTTACAAAGGGATTATACCCTTAATGGAGCTCCCGCCTTGCTTCACTCTCACCACCTCACACTCACCTTGTTGCATCAACTTCACACTATGAAATGTGTGTAGAAATGGCCTCCTTTTATAGGCCAAAAGGGCTGCCCTCTCTTATGAGAGATAGCCATGTGTAGCCGCCCTTGTGCGAATAAGTCCAAATCGGACCCTCCAATCCGCCCATGTGTGGCCGCCCTTGAGAAGACAAGTCCGCTTTTGAATGCGGCCACCGGCCACCGGCCATTGACTTCCGACCACCGGCCAGCGGCCATTGACTACCGGCCACCGGCCAACCGACCGGTTGTTTTCCGACCACTTTCCGGCCGCCGTCCGGCCATAATATTCCGGCGAAAAAAAAAAAGTCTCGGGGGCCTCCGCCCCCGAGGCCTCTAAAGTTGCCCCTGATTCTTGTCCGTGAAAATTTTGGTTTCCGGTGAGTGATTTTCCTTCACGCACAATGGCTTCTCCTCATAATGGGGGCCTTACAAATGTGCGCTTTTACCACAAAAAATTACAAGGGTAAATCAGGCTCCATACTTAACAATCTCCCACTTGGAGACTGATCTCCAGACCAAACCTGTGACTGCTTTCCATTCTGGCTTCTTATCCTTGAATGCCGATTGAAGATGAGCAAAAGCTCAACTTCTCCTTGTTGACCACCTTTGTAAACATGTCTGCAAGATTTTCACTTGTATGCACCTTTCCTAGCTTTACCTGTCCCTCTTCCAAAAGAGTGCGTATGAAGTGATATCTCACCTCAATGTGATTTGTCCTTGAATGAAAGGCTGAGTTCTTCGCAAGATGGATAGCGCTTTGGCTATAACTGTACAAGACACAATTGTCTTGTTTGAATCCAAGCTCTTCTAAGAATCTGTGAAGCCACAGAATTTCTTTGCTTGCCTCCGTCATTGCTACATACTCTGCTTCCATGGTAGAAAGTGAAACCACTTTTTGCAGCTTTGAAGCCCAGCTTATTGTTGTGCCTCCAACCGTGAACACATAGCCACTAGTGCTCCTTCGAGTATCTTTGTCACCTGCCATATCTGCATCAGCATACCCTTCTAGAAAAATATCAGTTCCTCCAAAATACAAAGCATTTGTTGTTGTCCCTTTTAGATACCTAAGTATCCTCTTCACAGCTTGCCAATGCTCTTTACCTGGGTTGTCCATGAACCTACTCACAACTCCCACTGCATGTGCAATGTCTGGCCTTGTCCAGACCATAGCATACATTAGAGAACCTACCGCTGCAACATATGGAACTTTAGACATATAGGCTATCTCCTCTTGTGTCTTTGGACACATATCCTTCGTTAGTTTAAAATGACCAGCCAAAGGTGTAGAAACTGGTTTTGCATTTTGCATTGCAAACCTTTCTAGTACCTTCTTGATGTAATCTTCTTGAGATAGCTTTATTGTCTTCTTCGTCATGTCCCTTGATATTTTCATACCAAGTATCCTCTTTGCAGCACCTAAATCTTTCATTGAAAAAGATTTGGACATCTCCTCTTTTAGGTCTTTGATGTCCTGCATGTTAGCACTTGCAATCAACATGTCATCAACATACAACATTAGGATGATGAATTTCCCATCTCCCAAATTCTTCGTGTAGACGTAGTGATCCGAGTTGCATCTTGTGAATCCATGATCCAACATCCATCGATCAAACTTCAAGTACCATTGTCTTGATGCTTGCTTTAAACCATACAAGCTCTTCTTTAATCTGCAAAGTACCATTTTCTCCTTACCTTTTACTTCATACCCCTTTGGTTGAAGCATGTAGATTTCCTCCTCTAAGTCACCGTGAGGGAATGCCGTATTTACATCCATTTGCTCGAGATTTAGATCATGAGCAGCCACAAGGATTAAGACAAGCCTAATTGAGTTCATTTTTACAACAGGAGAAAATATTTCATTGAAGTCAATACCTTTCTTTTGAGAAAAACCTTTTACCACAAGCCTAGACTTGTACCTTTTCTTCCGACCTTCTTCTTCCTTTAGCTTGTACACCCATTTGTTTTGAAGTGCCCGCTTACCTTTAGGCAACTCAACCAACTCCCATGTTTGGTTGTGATGTAGTGAGTCCATCTCCACTTGCACGCTCTTCGTCCATTCTTCTTTGGATTCATGTTGCATAGCTTCTTCATATGATTCGGGCTCTCCAGAATCTGAGATCAAGAGATGGTTGAAGGAAGGAACAAACCTTTCTGGAGGTCTACTTGCTCTTGTAGATCTTCGGGGAATAGGTTGAGGCTCCTCATTTGGTTGACGTTGTTGCACATTGTCACCGTTTGCAGTCCTTGAGTCTTCACCGTCCTCAAGCTCCATGTACTCATCACCTGTTTCTTTTGTTTGTTTTCTTTCCAAGTAATCTTTATACATATTTTGTTCGTTAAAAATTACATCCCTACTCCTTAAGATTTTACCATCTTCAGGATTCCATAGGCGATACCCAAAGTCTCCTTCTCCATAGCCAATGAAGAAACACTTTTTGGACTTTGCATCTAACTTTGATCTTAGGCTTCTATCTATGTGCATGAAAGCCTCACACCCAAACACTTTGAGAAATGCATAATTCACCGGTTTACCTGTCCATGCCTCTTCTGGAACTCCCCCATCCAATGCCGTTGAGGGTGACCGATTGATTAAGTACACAGACGTACTTACAGCTTCTGCCCAAAGCTCAAGCGGTAGGCCTGCATGTAGCCGCATGCTTCGTGCTCGTTCCATGATTGTCGTGTTCATCCTTTCCAATATCCCATTTTGTTGAGGTGTCCTTGGGGTTGTCCTTTGCCTCCGAATTCCATTTCTAGCACAAAAGCTTTCAAAAGCTTGGCTGCAATATTCGCCTCCATTATCGGATCTGAGGCATTTAACCTTGGTACCTATTTCATTCTCCACAAAGGCTTTCCACCTTTGAAATATGGAAAATACATCGGATTTATTCTTCATGACATAAACCCATGTTTTTCTAGTCGCATCGTCTATGAATGTTACATAGTACAATGAGCCACCAAGTGATGGTGTACTTGCAGGACCCCAAACATCAGAATCAACCAACTCAAGTTTTTTATTTTTTCTTTCATTTCCTGATTTTTGAAATTTTACCCTCTTTTGTTTACCATAAACACAATCTTCACAGAACTCTAAGTCCACTTCTTTCAAACCTGGTAGAAGCTTCTTTGTTTGAAGGATTTGCATTCCTTTGGCACTCATATGCCCAAGTCGGTAGTGCCACACCGCATTGTCAACTTCTGTAGTTGCTGCACAAGCTGAAGGTTGCGTGCTAACAGTACACAAGTAAAGTGTACCGACTTTTTCACCCTTGGCAACCACCAAAGATCCCTTTGAGATCTTCCACCGTTTGTTTCCGAATGCAATGTTGTGACCTTCATCGTCCAATTGTCCTATAGAGATCAAATTTTTGCGAAGAGAAGGAACATGCCTAACATCTTTAAGATTCCATTCATTTCCGTTAGCAGTTTTGACAGAAACTGTACCTTTGCCGACAATCTCACAAGCTTCATCATCTCCCAAGTATACATACCCAAAATTACCTTTGGTGTAGTCTTGGAAATGTTTCTTGTGTGGTGTCGCATGGAATGAAGCCTTGGAATCTACTATCCACGAATTAGACACATTGTCTAATGAGAGAATTAGAGCATCTTGCTGTACTTTACCTTCCACATTGGCCTCCGATGTTGGCTTGTTGTCTTGAGACTCTGTCTCCTTCTTCTTCTTGGACCAGCAATCCTTCTTGACGTGGCCTTTCTTGCCTCAGTTCCAACATTCAAGAACGAACTTTGTGCGTGACTTGCTGCGCCTTGAGCGATCACGACCCTTTTGGTTTTTGAACCTCTCCTTAGGCCTTCCTCTTGTTTCCACTGATAATGCAGCACTTGATGATTCTCCTGTGCTTCTCCTTCGCATTTCCTCGCTTAGGAGAACACCCACAACATCATCAAACTTAAGAGTATGTGTGCCAGAGATAGAATTACTTACAGCCATCACAAGGCTATCCCAACTATCCGGTAGAGATGATAGTATAAGGAGAGCTAGCACTTCGTCATCGAAATTGATTTTCACTGATCGAAGTTGACTTATGTTTGTGTTAAAGTCATTTAGGTGTTCTGCAACTGAACCATTCTCTGCCATCTTTAGATTGAACAAGCGCTTCTTAAGAAATACCTTATTGGATGCCGATGGTTTCTTGTAGAAGTCGTCAAGTGACTTCATCAAGTCCTCCGTGGTCTTCATCTCCGAAACATTGAAGGCCACCGTTGATGCCAAGCTTAACCGGATTGTTCCCAGTGCCTTTCGATCAAGGACAATCCATGCTTCATCTGCCATTGTTGCGGGAAGAACCTAGTGGCAAATAGAGGTCCTTCTGGTAGAGATAGTCTTCAATCTGCATCTTCCAATGTTGGTAGTTTTTGCCGTTGAACTTCTCAATCTTGAGCTTCCCTTCCTCCGCCATAACTCCCACTCAATTCAAGGAATTCTTTCCTTGAGATAGATTAGCTACGAGCAAACCTTGCTCTGATACCAGTTGTTAGGAAATAAGACGTAGCTAAATAGATAAGTGAGTAGATTACTTAATGGAGAGAGACAGATTTACATACACGAGATTATAGAGTAGAGAGAGAGAGAGAGAGTACACACGATATACGTAGTTCACCCAATGTGGGCTACGTCCACGGGAAAGCAGCCACTCAATGGCTTTAGTACTTCAAAACAAGAAGTAATTTACAAAGGGATTATACCCTTAATGGAGCTCCCGCCTTGCTTCACTCTCACCACCTCACACTCACCTTGTTGCATCAACTTCACACTATGAAATGTGTGTAGAAATGGCCTCCTTTTATAGGCCAAAAGGGCTGCCCTCTCTTATGAGAGAGAGCCATGTGTAGCCGCCCTTGTGCGAATAAGTCCAAATCGGACCCTCCAATCCGCCCATGTGTGGCCGCCCTTGAGAAGACAAGTCCGCTTTTGAATTCGGCCACCGGCCACCGGCCATTGACTTCCGACCACCGGCCATCGGCCATTGACTACCGGCCACCGGCCAACCGACCGGTTGTTTTCCGACCACTTTCCGGCCGCCGTCCGGCCATAATATTCCGGCGAAAAAAAAAAGTCTCGGGGGCCTCCGCCCCCGAGGCCTCTAAAGTTGCCCCTGATTCTTGTCCGTGAAAATTTTGGTTTCCGGTGAGTGATTTTCCTTCACGCACGATGGCTTCTCCTCATAATGGGGGCCTTACAAATGTGCGCTTTTACCACAGAAAATTACAAGGGTAAATCAGGCTCCATACTTAACAATGTCCCTAGTTAATCCTAGAGCCATGAAATTTAAAAGCCAAAATTGTAGTTGTTGAATTGCTGAGAAGGCTGACATAAGAACTGAGATTTAGAAGAATAGATTCTACCACAAGAACAACCAGAGTGGAGGATACACATCTAGAGAAGAGGTGGATTTATGATCGTTATAGGTTTATCTATGACACACCATACCAAGTAAGTAGTGCCAGATGTGACTATGAGAGAACACTGAGAGCTGTACCTAGAGCATCAACACCTACAATGTATGAGGATACTTTCCTAGGATCTCCAAAGGTGATGAGATATGTCACTGAGCCAAGACCCATGTGTCCATCCCAAGTTGCAAAATGCATGGCATCAAAGTATAAAAGATCAAGGGATCCCCATGTACATTTTGCATCATTTAAATAAGTGAACTAAACACATCAAACATTTTCACACAGCTTCCAAAGCATCATTGGGAATCCTCACTATAATGTCAAAGCTTGCAATAGATCCATCTACACACTGTAAGGGAGTCCACACTCCACGCTTGCACATCCAACAATCATAGTGAAATCGTATATACAAGGAGGTGTGGGATTTTAAATAGTGCATCCCAATACATGATGCTCCAACCTTACAGAAGTACCTATTCCCATTGTGCATGCCCTCCACAAAACCCTAGTTCTCTTCTAAAAGTCTCCCCAAATCCTCGTAATGCATATCAAGCATTGTTGGTGTCTCCACAAATAGAAACTCTTCAAAGATATGCACAAAATAGTGAATAGGCAAACACCAACTCAAGCCCACAGACCTTGAAGCTTTAGAATATTTCAAGGAGTTTTAAACATTTATACCATCTTTTGCTTGAAAGATGCTATCGACCATAAATTTGGTTGTGGCCACTACATGCTTAATAAGGAAGATACTTTGATGGGTTCAAGCTTCCCATAATCTTATGTAGAAGTAGGTACAATATAGGAATGAGAATAGAAGAAAATTCTTCTTTGAAAAATTTTTGTTGGGCAAAGGTGTGCAAAAATTGTTGCTCCAATATCCGCATGTATAGCATTGAATGTGCCGGATAGGCTATGAAGTGCCTGCTCCTTCACCAATGTATATCGAAATATGACTGCAAAATCAAGCCAAATCATAATTATGAAGCCATAAAAACATTCCATTGTGGCTTCACACCCAGCTTTGTATTCTCAAAACATGTACTTACAATGTGTTGGGAATCGAGGTGGTTGTTGCAATTGCATGCTTGACATTGAGAAAACATGTTGCAAAATAGCTACGGTCCTCTTGTCCTTGAAATTTTTTGAAGCCAAGAAGGTTTCCCTTTCAATGATGAACCAAGTTTGCACGGTTTTGAACATGGCGAGGCCAATATTAGATGGCTACATGTATACTCGATCGCCTTTGGTGAACACTTGCACCCACTCACCATCTATATCTCTCATGTTGTGTCATGCAAGTTTTTTGACCTCATCCTTTGGCCGCATTTATGGAGTAGAGCTTGCCATGGATGAGTAAAGAAAATTAGGAGGAGGAGGAGAACCTTGTTTGTTGCTACAATGTAGGTGGGAGAAAGAGAATAAGTCTGCTTGGTGTGCCAATGGGAGGTGGTAGTGGCAGAGAGGGGATGGAGCATGTTTGGTGCCTCAACGGAGATATGAGAAGGTGGATGACCCTTGCTTGGTGTGGCAATGGGAGGAGAGAGGAGCTTCCTTGCTGCAATGGAGATGTTAGTAGAGAGATAGTGTTGGAGTAGAGGGTGAGTGTGATGGTTGCAACCAAGGAGGGCTTGAAAAAGGGGTTCTACAAAAAGAAAATCACTTTTAAGGTATGTAATAAATTTGGGGGGCTTTGGAGAGTAGAAAATGATGTTTTAATTTTTTTTTAAAATTTTTGAATTTTAAGGTTTTTGGGTGCACGTTTTGACTTTTGGAGGTCAAAAAATGTTTTTTTGACCATAAAATAGGTTTAGGGGTGTTTTAAGAAGATAAGATTTTTCCTTTAATTAACCTTAATCCCTAAGGGCCCTAGAGGGTTCATATTTTTCCTAATGTCATTTGTTGTTTTCGCTACCACTTGTGTGGCTGCTCCTTCTCCACAAGTAATCACATTCTCAATACCTTGAGGATGTTGGATCTTTGTTTTGTTCCACTACAAGAGGTACTTCACATTAGTGACTCTCGCAGTGCGACGCTCAAAAGTGAAAATCCAGGGCGTCGCTATTCTATTTGTTGCATAGCGACGCCGACAGGGGTAAAAAATAAATTGAGAGCGCCAAAAACTCAGATCTCATATCTGAGTTTTCGACGCTCAAGCGAAAGAGGTAACCCGTGCTCTCTCTCTCTCTCTCTCTCTCTCTACCCCCCCCCCCCCCCCCCCCCCCACACACACACACATATACCTGAGGAGAGGAAGGAGAGCCAAGTATGCTCCTTCCCTCTCCTCTCTCTCATGTTCCCTTCACCTCTTTGTCTCTCTCTCCCTCTCTCTCTCTCTCTCTCACACACACACACACATACATACACACATACATTGTGTCTTTGAAAGAGAGAGAGAGAGAGAGAGAGAGAGAGAGAGAGAGAGAGAGAGAGAGAGAGAGCATATGGATAAACAAAAAAAACATACACACACACATGCATAAACAAAGAATATATACACACACACATTGAGAGAGAGAGAGAGAGAGAGAGAGAGAGAGAGAGAGAGAGAGAGAATAAAAAACCAAAGAGAGAGGGAGGGGGGGAGAAGACGAAAGAGAGAGGTAAGGGGAGAAAACAAAGAGAGAGATTAGGTTAAGATTTAAATTAGATTTAAGAATATGTTAGATTATGTTTAGATTTATATTTATGTTGAGTTTAAGATTATGTTAGATTTAGATTTACGTTAGATTAAGATTATGTTAGATTTAAAATTAGGGCAAAATTTAAGATTAGCTAGCTATGTTAGATTTAAGTTAGATTGCATTTAGGTTTAGGATTTAAGATTGGATTAGATTTAGGTTTATGTTGAGTTTAAAATTAGATTAGATTTAGATTTAAGATTAAGACAAGATTTAAGATTAACTAGAATAAATTTAGGTTTAAGTTAAATTACGTTTATGTTTAGGCTATATTTAAGATTAGATTAGATTTAGGTTTATTTTGAATTTAACACTAGATTAGATGTAGATTTATGTTCGATTTAAGATTAGATTAGATTTAGGTTAGATTTTAGTGCATGTCAATGAAGGTGTGCTTTGCCCAAAGAGCAAACACTAGTTACACAACAACATGTATATTCCCATCAGAATCTGACACCTATTAACTCACACACTAACCATATTCAATGTAACGGAAATGGCCTATGAACTTTGAGAGTAGCGGAATTAGGAAATTAGGTGAAGCACTTTTGTGAGATTACTTTGTGAGCATAGCAGGTGAACTTAATTGATGGTAGCAACATAAATATGGTACTTAGTTAACTTGGCATGAGCAATACTTTTACAAGAGAGAGAGGTTAGAGAACATGACAATAGTTGAGGACCGGATTCATACGGAGCCGGTCCCTCCTCCAATAGGCATTTGTATTATAGTTTCTCCCATCAAGAGAGACTTGGTACAATATAATCTTTGTGTTCCTTGTGACCTAGGTGATGTAATGAAGATGGAAAGCTTCATGCATCACAAACATGACATAAACTTTGTAGAAAGCATTAACTATCCCAAGCCTCAGTCCCAAGGCCTCAAACACCTTCGAAGGTGGAGAGAGCTAGCAGGGAATGAGGGTAGGGAAGAGGAAGAAGAAACATTCCATAGGAGAAATAAATAGTTCCTCACTTATCATCACTCTTCTTGCTAGCAAACATAATAGCATAGTAATGAAGATGGAGAAGATGGTAAGCTTAAGCATTGAAGCATGACTAGCATAGGGAGAGTCTGACATGTGTCCCATGTGCCCTTTGAAAAATGGGTGCCCTTTGGGTGAGTGGAAAGTTAAGTCAAAGATTCCCCTAACTTTGGGACTTTCATGCATAGGAAGCTTCTCAAGCACCTTCCTCCTATTAAGTTTGTAGGGTCTCTTTTTGACTCAAGCACCTTACCCCCCATGTATGGGAAGCTTCTCAAGCACCTTCCTCATTAAGTTTGTAGGGTCTCTTTTTGACTCAAGTACCTTACCCTCCATGTATGGGAAGCTTCTCAAGCACCTTCCTCATTAAGTTTGCAGGGTCTCTTTTTGACTCAAGCACCTTACCCCCCATTAAGTATGACAAGCACCTCAAGTACCTTAGTCATTAAGCATTGGCAAGCACCTCAAGAACCTTAGTCATCAAGCACGACAAGCACCTCAAGCTTAGGTCAGTTTTCCACCTCAAGCTCAGCCCTAGCTTGCCTAGGGTCAAATGACTTTTAACACTAACCATTGGAGGTCTTTAATGAAGCTAACCCTAAGGTCTTTTAAGCTCCATTAGATGCACATTGCTCTTTGATAGACCATGTCCTTTTGGACCCCTATTGAGATGCAACCATCTCTCCTTTTGGTCCCGTATTGAGCATTAGGAGAATTTTGAACTCATTTTTGGGCCTTTTAAGAGTGCACATCATCAAAGTTGTACAAAAGAAAGCAACCCGGTAGACCCCTCTAAATATTTCTTAGAACCCCATGATATGACTTATCATTGGAAAGTTCTTGAAAAATGGATTCTAGAGAGCCAAGGTCCGAAAAGTTTGGATGACTTCTATGAAAGTTATGCCATTTTTTTTCAATCAGCAAGGTTTTGTTACCGTTACGGTAATCTAAAATCACCTTTTTCTAGATCTACATGAAGGCAATGTCCGATACATGCATGCTATATATCAATAGATAGCATTTGAAGAGTAGATTCTAAATATCCAACCTCCGACAAGTTTGGATCTTATTTGAAAAAAATTTACCGATCCCCACTTTTTGAAAGCTATGCCACATCAACAATTCTTACAAGGCCCATTTTTTAGTCCAAACTTTTCCTAATGATAGGTCTAGAAGCACATGTCTCTATTCTAACTCTTGTTCCCGTTTATTCTCCAACATTAAATGATCAGTTTAATATGACAAAATCATTTGGTAAAGTTAGATATTATAATTTATTACATTATCTCTCTCTTGAAATCATAGTCATCCTCGACTATGAGGTAGAGAAGATAAAGCCTAGTCATTAGTCTATGTTACTTAGCGGGTAGAGGATCCCTTTTTACCCTTTGATATCATTCCAAGACGGATGAATAATCCTGTTAACCCTCACGGCTCACGGACACCCTATCACCTACGACGGGCGTTGTAACCTACGACGGACATTGTATTATTTATCTGGTAGAGTCAGGTACCGGGCTTGTCGGTCCAATAGGAAAAGGGTAAGAGTGATCGCCGATGAGAGGCGCACTCTAACTGGAACATTCAAGGATTAGTTGGCTAAGCATGGGCGCCCAAGTGTGAATGGGGCGATCTCATATAAAAGTCAACTAAACCTAAAATTCACTCATTCTCTCATTTGTGCAATTGAAGAGTGCTCTTGTTCCATCTCCTTCTTCTTCTTCTTCATCTCTTTGTGTGTGTGTGTGAGAGAGAGAGAGTGAGAGAGGGAGAGAGAGGGAGTGTGTGGGCGATCGAGCATTACGAAGGCACGATGGCGGTGAAGCGGTTGAGCGCGACGTAGCGGCGTCTCCTTCTTCTTCGCGGCGAGGAATCCTCCACGAAGCAAGGGTAGAGCGGTGAGTGACACACCATCGCCTTCTTTGAGCTTACTAGTTTAGGCTTGTTGTGTGCTTGGAGCCATTTGTGGCTCGCACACGGTGTATCAGCAAGTTTCTTGCATTGACACGTGCGACATACGTGCACAAATCCATTTGGTTCTTGGGAGACGTAGCTGCCACAAGCATGTCTGCTCTTTAGTCCATATCATGCTTCCAAAGTAGAGTGACAAGTTCTACTTGGTGTTTGGGAGACGTTGTCACCAAAAACATGATTTTAAGCATGCATACTTCTTAAATTTGTGCACAATAAAAAGAGAACTAGTCTTATAAGACAAAAAAGTTTTACATTTAAAATCCATTTTCATATGCTTACTCTAGTGCAACATTGCAAGCAATGACAAGGTTCATATTATCCTTAAGCTAGGTTCTTTGCATCCATGTAGCATCTTTAAAACAATGATTCTTAAACTTAAAAAGATATCGTCAGATAATCTTACTGTTTCTTAATACCTTGTCTTCATGTCATAAGATGGACTCAGGTTGAAGTACTTCTTTGTGATCTTTGATTCCTGGAGGGTCTGCAACTATTGATTCTTTTCACTACAAGAGGTTGTGTGCTCTTGTGACGCTGTTAGCGATGGAAATACACTGGGTTTTTATAACCCCCGGCGTCGCTAAAACCGTCGCTACGAGCGTCGCTACGAGAGCGTCGCTATAGGCGTCGCTATAAGCGTCGCTATATAGCGACGCTCATAGCGACGCATATAGCGACGTTTACACAGAAGACTATAGCGACGCTCACAGCGACGCTACAGAGCCATAAATAGCGACGCCCGAGAGATTTTTTTTTTGGTGGCAGGGCATTGAATGCCCTGCCACCCATCAACCATATTGTACTTGATTCACTTTTTAAAAAAAGTGCAAGGGTAGATAATAGACCCAAAATAGTCACCCACAAGACGCATTGTTTGCAAAATTGACAATTGTACACATCATAGGCAAAATGAATTGATTGGCAAATGTAATAATGACAATTGTACAACATCATAGGCATAAAGAATTGATTGGCAAAAGGAACTGCGATGACAAATGTAATAATATACATGGTTCAAAAAAACGTATAAAATCCGTCTCATGATACATAAGCCATGAGAAACCCTAAACTAATGCTATCTAGCTATGGCTAGCTACGGCTAAACTGACGTCGTCTAGTCAGACGTCTCATCGCGTCCAAGCGGCGTATCTGTCGGATTCTGCAAAAAAAGACAATAAGACAGCTTTCAGTAAGTATAAACATATAACGACATTTATAAAACAATACAAAAAATAAAAAAGAGTAAACCCTAATACTAACCATGCCGCCGCGAGAACTGAGAATGTCCATCAGGGCGTTTAAGCCCTTCCTGCCTGCGTACTCGCGCTCGTACGGTGTGGGATCACGTCCTGTCATCGACCACTGTCAAAACATACAAAGATTTCATTATGTTAGAATTAAAAAACTCATAAACCCTAAACTATCAAACATAAAGAGCAATGTGAAAACACTTACAAAATCGGCCTCAAATGATGCCCATCCACCGCTCCCCAAGTGGTGCGAGCTCCCTGCCTCTACTCGCGCTCTGGCTGCATCCTTTTGTTGCTTCCACTTGTCGGGATTCTCCCGCGCTGCTTTCTTCGTATTCTTCCAATCTTCTTTGGCCAGCCAATCTGGCCTGTTCCACCCATTCTTGATTGCTTTTTGCACTTCGGAACGCTTGTGTTTGTAGTATTCGCGCATTCGAATCTTCATCAGGTCTTCATTGAAGCGCTGATCCCGTGTTGGAACGGAAAACTCATCATGAAGTATGCTGATGACTCTGCTTTTTAAATCACTTGGTACTTCACTCCATTTGTTTAGTATGTAGTGTCTAACAGCTGAGAGCAAAGACCACGCATGCGCAAGATCACCTTCTTGCCGTCATCATCCATGATGATGCCGCCGCTGATGTCGACGGAGTAAGGCAAGCCCTCTGGCCGGTGACACGTGAACCTGGGTGTCCCGGCAGGGGTCTCTAGCGGCGTGTCGATGGGGGTACGGACGTCAGGTGTCTCCACCGACGTCTGGGCCCCGAAGCGAGGAGTGTCGAGTGGGGTGGCTCCTGGCGGAGTAGGTAGAGGTGTGTAGCTTCTAGGAACAGTCAGCCGTGCAAAACCTGGCGTAGATGGCGATGCTGTGGCCGGTGTGGGGGCGGGCAAAGAAGGGGAGGGTAAAGAGCCTCGTCGAACACGAGACGGTGTGGAGGCATCGGTGGCGGAATCCCCACAACAACCGCCACCGCCACCACTAGAGCGCCGGTGTCTAGACGAGTGTGAAGCTCGTCTCGTCGACGCCGAAGCTTCGGTGTGCGCCGAATGCTCCGAAAGAGAGGGAGATGCGGATGGAGTAGGAACGCGCGATGATGCGCCAGAGCGATGACGCTCCACGTACCACTGTCTCTGCTGCGGTGACAAAGAAGAAAGAAACTCCTCATCATCCATACCTGCATTAAACACACGAATATTTAAACTTAATATTGAATGAATAGAGTAGACAATGACTCAAAGACCATTAAATACAATGACGTAATGACGCATATAAATACAATGACGCAATGAATTGAGTGATAGAAGAGGCAAGTCGAAAACTCAGAACTTTCAATCAAAAGATGTGAGCGCGAGTAGAAAAGAGCGTTATACACCATGGAAGGTACTTAGAGAGCCAGATCTTTTACAACACGGAGCAAAATTGTTCAAATACAATATTTGTGGCTTTAAGAGATCTCTCTCTCATCCTCGCATAACTCAGCATAACTTCCTATATCTAATAGAGCTCTCCGTTTAAACACATATCCTCTGTTTCATTTTGTAGCTCCTCTGCATGCACCCCATATAGAGTAGTAGCATCTTGAATATGTGCATTCAGTCTAGGTCCACCCCAAGTTTCGCAAAATCTTTCTTGCTTCATCTCGGGAATCTGGCATCACATTGTCAGCTGGTAGTATGTGCTCTTTCAGCAATCTACACAACATAAAAATATGATACAGTCGTGTAAAAATCTATCAGATCATTATACATTTAGAGTTTTATTAAAGTAAACTAATTGTAATAGATCACCTGAAAAGCGCTGTGACGCTAGTGTCACTCCATCCAAACTTTGCCTGCATGTTGAGAAGAACCAGGAGTGCTTTCAATCTAGACATACGTGCTCCATTATACAATGGCGTATCGGCTTCACTTTTCATATCATCATAGATAAGCCTTTCTGAATCCATGATCGTCTCGATCATTTCATCAATCTCGGGCTCAAACATTGCCTCGTTGGGAATGTGCTCTGCATGATCATCCCCCGAGCTGTCAGAGGCTACATCTTGTGGCCTCACATATGCTGCTTGACCAAAGCGCCTGCGAACACGTCTATTGGGTTGCAAGATTGCTGCTGGTTGGCCAGCGTCAGAGTCCGACGAGTTATAATTGGCAACAACTCGATCTATAATAGATGGATCGAACTCGCCAAATTCACGAACGTGCTGCAAAGAAACACGTCTTGTCCGTCGCACAACATGCTTGCATTGATTACAAGGACATAAGACCCTCGTTGAGAGATAGGTGTTTCGGTTAGACGGTCCCACATCCTCGTCGCTACTCATAATGAGGATAAAAAACTTATAACCTGGACAACAAATTTAATATTCTATTGGAATTCTTCGTCTTATCTCTCTCTCTCTCTCTCTCTCTCTCTCTCTCTCTCTCTCTTTACCTCACATTCTCTAGTCATGTCCAATCCCCGCACACCTCGGTCTAGAGATGCACGGAGATCAGAACCACCGGGTTATAATCTCGTCTTTATTGGTCAATACCTATATTTGTGGGTACAAGAAATCTACACACCCACGTCTACATGATACTGCATGTAGTGGACAAAACCCCTTTGCCTCTTCTCTAGCTGTAGCACTTCACAGCATCTTAACATCTTTTCACAGTAGGTCTTTTCACTGTTCGTCTAACTCTAAACCCTAAACCGTAAGTAATTCTTGCGTGGACTCGATCTAACGTAAATAAGCGTAAATCTAAATAAACGTAAATTTAACTAAAAATAAACCTAAATCTAATTTAACGTAAGTCTACATCTAACCTAATCTTTAACGTCTTTTGGGATAGTTTCCTACGACGTTAAAACTCTCTTCTTCTTTTGTGTGTGTGTGTGTGTGTGTGTGGGTAAACCTAAATAAACCTAAGTTTAATCTAATATAACATAAATCTAAATCTAACGTAAATTATGTTATATTAAAAACAAAGAACTAAACTAACAGGGATTATAAGAACCTTAAAACTGATTTAACACATAATTTTTCACATAACTCGACAAGAGTTGGCATTCTCATCACTAAAGATGTGAGAGTTAACTTCCGGCGGTGACGCTGCCTCATCTCCATCCACATCTGACGACAGCAATTGGCCCTTTAGACCGTTCTTGCTCTTGTTACTAACTTTGAAGTTGCTGTTGAATGACTAGAGGTTGTCTAGATGGTCATTGTGTCGGGGATGTAGTGACTCTTGCCGCCCTGAAGATCCACCTTCTTCCCTATCTTCTGAAGACATTTCACTAGTAATTTTGGATCGACGGAGCCCACCATGAGTGAAGGCAACAATACCCTATATTCCATTGAGGGCTTTCTTCACCCGCTTCATGCAGGCATCGCAGTCTATGGAGACCTAAATCTAATCTAATATAACGTAAATCTAAATCTAGCGTAAATAAACGTAAATCTAGTTAAAAATAAACCTAAATCTAATTTAATGTAAGTCACATATAACCTAATCTTTAACGTCTTTTAAGATAGTTTCCTACGACGTTATAACTCTCTTCTTCTTGTGTGTGTGCGCGTGTGTGGATGTGTGTGCCAATAAAAAGAGATAAATGGTATAACCTTTCTATCACCCATGCCAAGTATGATAGATTGATTATGCCATTTCCCTCTTGAATAATAGGTCTTGAGTTCAACTCCTCGTCGGCTAGATCTTTAGTTCTTTTAATTTTAATTAGTTTCCTACGACGTTAAATTAGTTTCTCTCTCTTTCTCTCTCAATGTGTGTGCGTTTTTTTGGATCGTATGCATGTTTTCTCTCTCTTTTCCTCTCTCAATGTGTGCGTTTTTTGTTTATGCATGTTCTCTCTCTCTTTTCCTCTCTCAATGCGTGCGTTTTTTGTTTATGCATGCTCTCTCTCTCTTTTTCTCTCTCAATGTGTGTGTGCATTCTTTGTTTATGTATGTGTGTGTGCGTTTTTGTTTTTGTTTGTACTCTCTCTCTCTCTCTCTCTCAAAAACACTATGTGTGTGTGTGTATGTGTGTGTGTGAGAGAGAGAGAGAGGGAGAGAGAAAGAGGGGAAGGGAACATGAGAATGAGGAGAGGGAAGGAGCATACCTGGCTCTCCTTCCTCTCCTCGTGTGTGTGTGTGTGTGTGTGTGTGGAGAAGAAAAAGAGAGAGAGAGAGAGAGGGAGAGAGAAAGAGGGGAAGGGAACATGAGAATGAGGAGAGGGAAGGAGCATACCTGGCTCTCCTTCCTCTCCTCGTGTGTGTGTGTGTGTGTGTGTGGAGAAGAAAAAGAGAGAGAGAGAGAGAGAGAGAGAGAGAGAGAGAGAGAGAGAGAGAGAGAGAGAGTGAGGGAGAGCATTACCTGCTCCTTGTTTGAGGGCGCCGAAAAACTCAGATCTGAGATCTGAGTTTTTGGGCGCGCTCGGTTATTTTTTTTAGCCCAGCCGGCGTCGCTATGAGCGTCGCAAATTTACAAAGAAATTTGCGACGCTCATAGCGACGGCGGGAATTTTTTTTTGAGCGTCGCTAATATGAATAGCCTCTTGTAGTGGTTGTAAGGCTTATGTAGGTTCTCATGAAAAAAATTGTGCATGAGCCAATGGTTGGGCAACTTCAATTGATAATTCATCTCATTGACTGGCTTAAAAAATTTAAGGACCATAGTATCTTTTTGCTAGTTTAGCATCATACTCTTGGTGGTCCGTAGGACTCTTGCCTGTAGTATGCCTTAGACGAGCCTTGACAAACTTTAGCAAGACCCAATTATTTTTCTTAAAGGCTAAGGCTCTTCTGTGCTTATTAGTAGTAGCCCTTTTTGCCTTTGCTTTGAGATGTATATAACCTTGATCTTTAATCTTTGGAAAAGCTTCTTGTGAGTCTCGGCTATATTCATCAAAAGTAGCGAAGATCTTCCCATGTACTTTAAGTAGGAAGGGACTTTTGGATCTTCCCTCTGTAACTTCGAAAAGTGCACATAGAAGTATGTACAATGTCATTGTACACATACTTTATATGAGGTAGGTTTTTCTCTCATTGAGAACATTGATCTACTTCCATGACATAGGCTTTTAGTAGATCAAGAATCGTTAGATTAGTTATTTCACTTTGGTCATCCATTTGTGGATGATAGGTCAAAAGAGAAATTTAATCTACTTCCTAGATTCTCAAAGAGACCCTTCTAAAACTTACTGGTCATTCTAGGATCTTTGTCCGACACTATGGATGTTTGAAATTTATGATGCTTGAAAATTTGAGATCTAAAGAGGGTTGCCATTTGATGTGCCTTAATAGTCTTTTTGACAGGCATAGAGTGTGTTTTCTTGTTAAGCCTGTCGACAGAAATAATCCAAGTTGCTTCCCTCGATCAAATTTCAACTTTTGGTATACCACGCATTTGGAAACATATGCTTGTATGTTTACTTTTCATGGTAGACCAACATAAATACATTTCTACTCCTTGAAGAGTAGATTATGGATTCCCTCTTTGCCCTGCATAAGGAGAAGTATGGGATTCATACATGACTTTCTTATTGTATGGGTGAGTAACATATAGCCTATTTCCGTTTGGAAGATAACCATCCTTCAAGGTGAATGGTTCTTTTTTTTTCCCTAATGCAAAGGCTATAATTACATACTTAAAGTCTTGGTCAGTAGCATACAAGTTGAACATAGATAAGTAAAAAAGAAACCTCAATGCTTTTCTTTTCCACATTTAAGAGACACAATCGTTGAAGCTTTTTTACCTATGTAAATCTTGACATTAAATTTTAGAAAGTTACCTTGAATTATATTAGGTAAATGCGGTAGATAACTTAACCTCATAATATATACATGTTTGTATATTATTGAAAATGCTACCATGCATCTAAAAATGGAATCAAAACATTTATTCCCATGGTGCCAGTGCTATTGCACGACAACACATGTGATCAATAGATACCTTTCATACTTCATGAGGAGTCTTAGACTACAAGGCTTTGGTAGGACACCTTGTCATTACATAAGTATCACACATGATAGTCTCGAGCCAAAACAAATGTTCTTGACTAGATTTGACCATACATCGTGCCATCTCCATAAGCGATTTATTTTTTCTTTTAGTAACACCAACTTACTGAGGCATATATGGCACTGTACATTGGTGTTTTATCCCACAATAGACAAAAATGCATTAAACTCATGAGACATATACTCCCCCCCATCAATCTAAACAGAGAGCGTCCATAGTATAGCTATAGACATTTTCACCCGTAATAAAAGATTGCTTGAAGCACATGAACACTTCGAATTTATCTTTAAGAAGACATAGCCATGCATGCCTAGAGTAATCATAAATGAAGGTCATGAAGTACATGTAATTACCCAAGGATGGAATTTGCATAGGTCTACGAGCATCACTATGAACAAGTTATAAACTATATGTAGCCCTTACTAAACCATCCTTTGGAAACTTTGAACTCTACATCTTACCCAAAATATAGCCTTCACAAACAAGTGGAGAAGGTGCTTCAAGAGGTGGCAACAAACTAACCATAATAGATTTTTGCAAATGTAGCAAATCGACAAAATTTAGATGTCCAAAACATGCATGCCAAAGATTTGCATATAAAATAGTCTTTGAATCCAAAATTTTCTTTGCAAAATTCTACCCATATTTGTTGTGCATAGTGAGCTTATACATCCCATGACACAAAATTTCCGATGAAACAATTTCAAAACTCAGATAATGAACTATACATTTGTCATCCACAAATTTGACAACAAGACCAAGTCTTGCAATTGTAGATATAGACAAAAAGTTCTTCATTATTCGTGCTATATAAAGTGCATCAACAAGTGTGAAAGAATTTCCATTTGTAGTAGCTAGCACAATCTTTCCAATTCTCTTGACCGGAGAAGAGGCATTGTATTCCCATGAGGAACATCTTGAGAGAGGTATATAAGTCACAATGTGAAGTAATGTGCTTTGTAGCACTGCTATCAAAGTACCAAACATCTAACTCTGTAGCAACTAACATACATGCATAATGGAGATAAGAATCTTAAGTACACTCTACACTACATAACCATTTTGCATCTACATCATCATCAAATCTCTATTTATAAAATATTTTGCAATAGGTCAATGATAGAAGATCCAACCTCTTTCTTTTTGGCTTTGTTTGCCTTCAACTTAGGGTATTGCTTTATCAAGTGATTATTAGCCTTACAATAATGGAAACACGTCTTCTTCTTGCCTTTTTCACTCGAATTCCCAAATGTATTGTTGCCAGGAGAGCACTAGATACATGTGATTTGTTGCTCATAGGAGAACCACGAGAAGTGATTGCATTGCTATTAACACCTTCTCTTTGAGCAGAAGCAAAAGGCTATTCAATTGTACATAAAGCTCACTGATAGGAGATCCAACCTCTTTCTTCTTGCCTTCTTTTTCCTTCAACTTCGGATATTGATTTATCAAGTGTCCATTAGCCTTATAATAATGGCAACACATCTTCTTCTTGGGTTTTCCACCAAAATTCCCAAATGAGTTGTAGGCACGAGAAGCACTAGACACATCTGATTTGCTACTCTTAGGAGAACCACGAGAAGTGGTTGCATTGTTGTTACCACCTTCTCTTTGAGCAAAAAAAAAAAAGCCTATTCAATTGCACATTTTTTAGCTATGGTATTTCTTGAAAGTGATTGATGTAACAACAACATTCATAATGGATCAAAATTAATAGCTTGAGCCTGTTCCCTTGGGTCATAAGTCTGTAAGAACTAGCAAAAGTTTGGTAAGAGTCTGTTAATGCAACTAGAATTTGTTCAAATGTACTGTAAAAAATGACTTCACTTGTAATAATGAGTTTTCCATTGATATCCTTGATACCAGCAAGAAAAAAAAAAAGGTCATCTTCCTCTTGCATAATCTTAGACCATCCATCTCCTTACAAAGAAATGCAATTTTTGCGTCATTGTGATGCATAAAGATTTGCCAAAAAATCCCAAGCTTGTTTTGCCGATTTTGTTGAGTGAATGTGATGAGTAATAGATCACTTCATAGATAATGCAATTAATGCATAAGCCTATGCATCTCTAACATCCCAATGAGATTACTGAGATGTAGGAAAAACAACTCTAGCAACAAATAGATCCACTAGAACTTGCAACATCCTTAATGGAGCGTGTACCTATAGAAGACAACTGTACATCAATGCCTTGCAAAACATTCCGAAAGACCTTTTGAAATAAGAACATGTATCATCGTGTAAGCCCACATTGTATAATTTTGCCCATCCAATTTACCCTTAGCAGCAAACATTTTGAAAAAATCTGTGTTGTTGTTAGCCATGGTGAGTGACTACACCTGATGTAAAAATTTCCCCAAAAGAGAAAACTTCCCCATCATGTTTGTGTTTTCTTGCCATGCCTACCTCAATTGTTGTCGATGGAGCTGCCCTTGTTGCTTGCTTTAGCCCACAAAACATGAGACTTGCTTGCCTTCATTGGCCCCATGTGATGTGTTGTAAAATGTATGGATTAGGTTTCTCTTCCATTTGTTTGTATCTTGCTTTTTGGTTTTTGTTATTGTTTTTTTCCATGTGTTTTCTTATGTTGGGTGTATGTGTGTTGTGTGAGTTAGTGATTCTTGGTTTTTTCATGCTTTGTTTTATCCACACCTTCTTGGATTGCTTTAGGGTGTATACGTGAATGTGGACGTGTGTGTGTGTGTGTGGCTGTGTGAATCTTGTCTTGTCAAGTATGTGAAGGAGTACGAGCGGAAGTGCGTTGCGAGAGAGAGTGCGAGAAGAAGAGCACGATGATATGGTGAACTCGCTCTACTGTAATGTGTAGAGCATAGTGAGTTCTTATTAGGTTTTTACAAAAGAATATGTGTACATACCTGGTGGCCCGCCCACTTACCTGGGCGACCACATTTGGCTTTATACCCCAACAACCTCCCACTTAAAGTCCAATGTGGTACTTTAAGTGTGAGAGAAGCTACTATACAAGCTAATATACAAGAGATGTAGAGAAGTGATGTACTACCCTACACCTAACTGCTTGCGAAAATGCGCAAAGCTCTCTGAGGGAAGTCCTTCTGTAAGTAGATCAGCAAGATTTTCTGTGGTGTGAACTTTGACAAGCTGAAGTTGCTTATCCTCGAGCATTTCCCTGATGAAATGATACTTCACATCCACATGCTTTGTCTTTGAGTGATAAACTGGATTGCGAGCCAATTGTATAGAACTTTGACTATCACAATATAACACAGGCATCTCTTCTTTGATTCCCAAATCTGTTACTAGTCGATTAACCCAAATTGATTCTTTGCATGCCTCTGATGCTGCAACATATTCAGCCTCTGTAGTAGACTGAGTAACACAATCTTGTAATCTAGAACGCCATGATATTGCTCCACCAGCCAATGTAAAGACATACCCTGATGTAGACCTTCGGTTGTCTAAGTCACCTGCATAATCTGAGTCTGTAAAACCCTTTACACTTAGCTCCTGACTCCCATAGCAGATACGCATACTCTTTGTAGCTTTCAGGTATCTCAATATTCCTTTCACTGCCTCCCAATGTTTCTTGCGTGGGTTTGACATGTATCGACTTACTACTCCCACTGCAAATGCAATGTCTGGGTGAGTAGCAATCATTGCATACATCAAACTACCCACTGCAGACGCATATGGAATCTTATCCATTTCAGCGTGTTCTTCCTCAGACACATGACAATCTTGTTTGCTAAGTTTCACATATGGTGGCAATGGAACACTCAGTGCCTTTCCCTTCTCCATATTGAAACGTTGCAAAACCTTGTCAATATACTCTGTTTGAGATAACCAAATCAACTTCTTTGATCTGTCTCTCTCAATGCGCATACCAAGTATATGACTTGCCTCACCCATGTCTTTCATGTCAAACGATTTTGCCATCTTTGACTTCAAAGCTGAAATTTCTTCCAAGTGCTTGCCAACAATCAACATGTCATCCACATACAAAATAAGGATCAGCCAACTGCCATCCTTAGACTTCTTTGTATATAGACAGTGATCGAACTCACTATGTTTGTAGCCTTGAGAAAGCATAAACTTGTGGAATTTATGGTACCATGCCCTCGGTGATTGTTTTAAGCCATAAAGACTCTTTAACAACTGGCATACCCAATCTTCCTTGCCTTTCTCAACAAACCCTTCTGGCTGCTGCATGTAAATTTCCACATCTAAATCACCATGCAAGAACGCTGTCTTGACATCCATTTGGTGCAACACCAAATCTAATATGGCAACCGATGCAAGAAAGCATCTCAATGTAGTCATCTTGACCACCGGAGAGAAGACTTCATCAAAGTCAATGCCTTGTTCTTGCTTAAAGCCCTTGGCAACAAGCCTTGCTTTGTACTTTGGCTGACTATCATGAGCGGTGATCTTATACCTGTAAACCCATTTACAGGGTAGAGCCTTTTTGCCCTGTGGTAATTTAACTAGCTTCCATGTCTGGTTTTTATGCAGAGATGTCATCTCTGACTGCATGGCCAATTGCCAATTCCCGGAGTCCTTCATTTGCACTGCTTCCTTGTAACATGAAGGCTCATTGCAATCAGTCAACATGACATAGTTCATAGATGGAACAAACCTATCAGGAGGTCGCGTGACACGTCCAGATCTACGCACAATAGGTGGCTCAGGCTTAGCCACAACCTGTGGTTCCACTCTATTCTGTCCTTGCTCCTCTTAAGCCCTGACATTTTGTCTTGCATGTGCAGGTCCATCTTCTTGGAAGACAACTCTTCTAATCTCCTCAACCCTCTCTGGTTTAGAATGATATTTGGATTCATTAAAGTGAACATCATTGCTGCGGACAACCTTTCTGGATTCGGGATCCCAAAGTCTGTACCCCATCTCACAAGAATTACCATAGCCTAGAAAGATGCACTTTCTACTCTTTGGCTCAAGTTTGTTCCTAAATTCCTTTGGAACGTGAGTATATGCCTCACAACCAAAGACTCTGAGATGCTTGTATGAGGGCATTTTGCCTGACCATACCATCTCTTGCACTGAATCCTTCTGCAAAACCTTGCTAGGAGATCTATTTACAAGATGAACAGCTGTTGATATAGCTTCAGCCCAAAACCCATTTGGCAGCTGTGCATTAGACAACATACTTATGACCTTCTCTTGTATGGTCCTATTCATCCTCTCAGCAACACCATTTTGAGGAGGATTGTAAGGAGCAGTAAGTTCATGTTTTATACCTTTTGACTCACAAAAGTCCTGGAAGGCCTTTGAAACATACTCTCCACCATTGTCAGTGCGTAAGCATTTAAGCTTCTTGCCACTCTGATTCTCCACAAGTGTCACAAACGTTTTGAAAACACTAAACGCTTCATCCTTGTGCTTGAGAAAGTAAACCCATACTTTCCTCGAGTAATCATCTATAAATGTCATAAAGTAAGAAGCTCCCCCTAGAGATAGGTTAGGCATAGGTCCACACAAATCACTATGAACAAGTGCCAACTGTGTATCTCTTCTACTGCTTCTATGCTTATGTGGCTACTGTGTTTGCTTACCATACAGACAATGTTCATAGAATTCAAAATCATTAAATGAAAAGCCAGGCAAATAACCAGAACGAGACAAGATTTCCATTCCCTTCTTGGACATATGTCCTAACCGGCTATGCCACAAAGAAACGTTCGGCTGCTCGGTTACATTGATTACATTTTTAGAGACATTTGATACATAAATCATGTAAAGTCCTCCAGACTTTACTCCATGTGCTACTGCCATAGAACCCTTGGATATATTCCACATGTTCTGTCCAAAAGTGGTGACGTAGCCAGCATCATCAAGTAAACCTGTGCTGATCAAGCTCTTTGTAATTGCGGGAACATGTCTCACATTCTTCAGCGTGAAAGAAGAGCCATTCTGAAACTTCAATTGAACATCTCCAACACCTAAGATCTCACATGTCTGCCCATTGCCTAGCCGAACATGATATTTAGTGGTCACATAAGAGGTAAACCACTCCTTGTTTGGAGACACATGAAGTGATGCCCCTGAGTCTATAATCCAGTCACTCATTGCATTTCCATCAGATGCTGTAAGAAGAGCTGAGTCCATTGTATTCTTCAAGAAGTAGATGTCTCCTGACACTAGACTGTCATCCTCTACAACAGTGTTTGTCACATTTATTTCTTGAATCTTCACTGAGGACTTGTTCTTCTCACCATGGTCTTCAGCTTTCTCTTTGCCTTTTTCTACTTTCCATTCTCTGCAGTCTCTTTTCATGTGACCCTTCTTGCCACAATGGTAGCATTCTATGTCACTCTTGCCTTTAGCACTGCGGGACTTGCTACGAGACTGATTCCTCTTTCCACCTTTGTACTTTTCTTTGGTCCTTCCCCTGACAACTAAGGCTGTTCCTTTGCCTTTGTCCATTGTCTTTCTATTGGTTTCTTCAGTAAGCAGACTTCCTTCTACACCTGCTATGTTCAAACCATCTGGAGGTGCAGAATTACTCAAAGCTGTGCGAAAAGTGTCCCAACTTTTCGGCAATGTGATCAACAGGAACATAGCCCTAACAGGTTCATCAAACTTGACACCTTGAGCTGACAACTGACTATAGATTGTGTTGAATTCATTCAGATGATTGGACATAGGTGTCCCTTCTTTCATCTTCAAGTCAACAAGCTTCTTAAGCCAGTATACCTGTGAAGCTACACTCTGCTTCTCATAAAGATGACTCAGCTTTAACCATGCTTGATAAGCCGACATCTCGTTTGCTACATTGAAGTAAACGCTTTCTGCCAAAGTCAGCATAATGGTAGAAAGTGCCAATTCATCCATTTCGCTCCATTCATCTTCGTCCATATCTTCTGATTTTATCCCCTTGAGCTTTATAGGTTTTATCTGCTTCTTTTGTACCAGCACGTGCCAAATCTGCTTCTTCCACAATGGGAAATTGGTTCCATCCAGCTTCTTGATATTGTAAAGAGCAGTGTCCTGTGATCCAGCCATAGCTACGCTTCACAATAGTTTACTTTCCTGGGAAAAATTCGGCAGAGTTTCCCCTGTAAACTGACCTCTGAACCAATATCAACCTGTCAAATGAACCAAGAAAGCTTCAGATTCTGCATAAATTTCGGCAGAGTCTCCTTTGTAAAATGGCTCTGGTGTACTCAAAAAACAGACCAAAAAAACAGCTAAAAAAACACTGTCTCTCTGACACTGTAAGATGCGGGTAAACCTGTCCTGCACCTGTACTGTCTCTGTCACTGTCCTGTCACTGTCCTGTAAGCATAGATTGCGACAATGCCTCAACGGTAGTAAAGCAAAGATGCAATCCCAACTGTCTAACTCACAGTCAATACATCCTAGCTGCCTATCTAAGGGTGCTCGAGGGATCGCTCCAAGACCTGTATCACCGAAAGGATCTCAACATTCGAGAATCCCCCAGCTCAATAAAACCTCACTCGACCCTCAACAAAGGCTGCAGTAAATCTGACAGTACATAGACTTCCCACAAAGTCACACATCCACAAATTTTCCAGTGTGTGCTGTAACCGCTGCGGTGGTTGTTTGCTGCGTGACTCACAGCCAGCAAACCCTCAACAGACATACATCATCTCTGACAATACATCCCATGTGGAAGTACCTGCAATGTCAGGATGAAATCTGGAATATCAAGCAGCAAACACAAGATACCTGATGAACTAGTCGATGTCGCCTACAGTCTGTGTGTAGATGCGCCCGTGTCGTATGTGACACGCCTCCAAGAACTGTGAGCCGTCCTTCGATGTGTAGATAGCCACAAATCAACACTCTGGGAGTGTCGATATCCTCAGCACCTGCAGTCGTAGGCCGAAAACCCCAAATTTGTAGAGTCGGATCTGCACCCGTCGAGACCACGTAGTCGAAAATGGCCTGCGCAGACCTTTGTCGAAGCCGAACGGTGGCCGAGATGACCTCAGAATGAAATTCTGACAACACCAAATCCTTCGGGCTCTCCCACGAGATTTGGGGCCGTGTCTTCGCCTGTCGAATTTCACTCCAATCTGAGTTGGTGACTCTAGCCTCCTGCAGTGCTTCCCCGAGCCTCGATCTGAGCTCTGATACCAGTTGAAGGAGTACGAGCGGAAGTGCGACGCGAGAGAGAGTGCGAGAAGAAGAGCACGAAGATATGGTGAACTCGCTCTACTGTAATGTGTAGAGCATAGTGAGTTCTTATTAGGTTTTTACAAAAGAATATGTGTACATACCTGGCGGCCCACACACTTACCTGGGCGACCACATTGGGCTTTATACCCCAACAGTATGGTGTTTGTTTATGTTTGCTTTAGTTGGGTTTTTTCTTTTCCTTTTATCTTGATTTGGTCTGTTTTGTGATTTCTCTTGAGGTTCTTTTGGGCTGTGATCTACTCTCTCTACCAAGTTTTCTACTGACAGATTTTCTCTAGCGAGCCCTAGATATTGTTCTATTATCTTCTCGGAGGTTCCCTCCCTAACATTGGATTGTAGGAGCCATCTTTAGTTAGTGGATGTCTTCTATAGCGGTCAAGACCTCCTTGAGAGTTCTATTTTGGTGATCTTTTTGGTTCTCCCTTACAGTTTCGTTCAATAGTTCTCTTGGTGGCTTCAGCTGCTTTTGAGCTCTCCCCCTTTTTTATGCTATTTCTCAACACCAAGAAGTTTCTTTGGTGCCATTTTCTTCCTCCATCACACCACCGATGGCTTTCTGGCCATGCTGGAGTTGGTATTTAGGTATAGGGAGTGATTTTGGTAGGGAGTGCTTATCTTTCGAAGGTAAATATCATGAGAGGTCTTTATCTATGGACTTTCATTCTCTCAATTTTTCCATGTGGCTAGTTGTATATGGCTGCATAAAATGTCACATTTGGGTATAATTTGTACTCAATTTTCTACTTGCCCTCCTCATAGGCAACATTAAGGCATTTTGAAGAAATTTTCAAGTAATAGAAACAACCCCTTATATATATATATATATATATATATATATATATATATATATATATATATATATATATATATATATATATATATATATATATATATATATATATATATATATATATATATATATATAGATATAGAGAGAGAGAGAGAGAGAGAGAGAGAGGGGGGGGGGGGGGGGTGGGGGTACTTGAAATGGAAGGATTTTATGCTCAAGAATAGAATGAGAAAATAAGGAACTATAGAGAATAGTGTGAAATATGTCATTTCCATTTACACATTACCAAAAAATGCTATGTTATGATATGTCTATATGTCATTCTTTTGCTGCCACACTCTCTTTTGCAAATGCACATATATGCTTCTAAGAAATGTTGAGGTAGAAAAGCCAGGTAGAAGTCATTGTCATACAAATTTATGGTTCTAAAGCAATCTAACATATGTTGTTGCAATGTGTTTTGTTATATCGTTTTCAAGATACTGCACTTTGTAGGTGGGTGAAAGCACAATAAGGTGGTACCAAAAATCTTGAACCCCGGACATAGCTAGCCTAGCTCCTTACTAGCTACTATTTTAGAGTTTATCACATGGCATACCTTATCATGCTATATATCATTTTAAAGATCTTGATGTGTAGAAACTAAAAACATAGCTTTAAAAAAATTTCAAAATATTTTACACAAATTTCACAGTACCCCAAACCCCAACATTGTTTAGGACCTCACTAAATATCCCAGTTAGTGTTCCACCTTAACATACATTCGGCTAGGTTTTGTAGCAATTTAACAAGTCATTGTACATAAGAACTTTGAGCCAGCCTCTCATTGTACATTTGGTCATTTGGTTGATGGGTGCCAAGCCAAGGGACAGAGGCAAGATTCTAGTCTGAACGAAGCTCAGGGGTTTCCTATATAAAGGGGCAGAGGCTGGGTGGAGATCAATGGTTCTAGACACTCTGATCTCACAATGGTATCAAAGCTAAGTTTAGCAAGTCACGGAGCTATTCTTAGAAAAAGGCATGCATGAGCTCTCTCTCTCTCTCTCTCTCTCTCTCTCTCTCTCTCTCTCTCTCTCTCTCTCTCTCTCTCTCTCTCTCTCTCTCTCTATCTATCTCTCGGATGAAGCTCTCACATGTGGGCATGGCCTCTTAGAGGGGAAGAAATGCCAGGGAAACTGACTCAGAACAATGAGGAGGTGGGCTTGTTCTGTTTGCAATAGGAAGGGGGGTGTTTTTGGCTTTTCTCTCTCCCTCTCTCGAGCTCGCTACAGAGCGGGGTGACCAAATTTCTCTCCTGCAGTAGTGATGCATTGCTGTCATAGTCTTGAAGCTTGTTGTATTTGCATGTGGGTGCCCACCCAAGGCAAGGCCACCCTTTTGACCTACAAAAAATCCCCTAAGGGAGTGTACCTATGACACCCTCCCCCTTACCTTCTCTTTATGGAAAAAGTGGTGTAAGCTAACAAAGTCGAAGGTGCGAGAAACGTTCGTCGAGGCAAGAAACATTGCCAAACCTCTGCAGACTCAAGAAATTTCAAAAAAATCAGAGAATTGTGAAAGTAAGCATCTCTTCGATCTTCTTCTTATCGTAAAGTTTTTGACTAGAAAAGCGGTATCAAGTGTTGCGCCACACAAAGCTAGTAATATAGATCTAGAAAAATCTTTTTGCTATATAAAAATTGATGCTTTGTCTTCCTCAGATTGGACACGGTCTTTTTCGACAGACTTTCAAGTAGGAGTGATTTTCACGATTAGACGGTGATTTTTGAATTTCGCAATCAACATCGACAATTGATTATGATTTGACTATATTGACTTAGCAAGGCTAATAAATTTTGTTTGTGGTTGTTCATAGCTAGTTACGGTTTGGTTTTGGCACGTGACTTTTCTCAAAGGTACATCTTTTCTAAGGCTAGCACATCACGTTACGCCATGGATTCAGACATTGACATGCAACATACACTTGATTTTGAAAATCCTACACTAGCTAGTTCTACTTGTTGCTGCCTTGTGGTTGGCTACCCCACGGAGGGTGCATGCATGGCAACAGGGCCAAATGATAGCATTGAATTGAGCACTACAAACACATATGACTGTTTTAAAGTCTAATTTTGCACAGTTGAATGCAAATGTCACTAAGATGTTTGATATGCTTGTGCAATTCATGCAACAGTTGGCCAAGGGCCAAGTTAATGAGAAGACTAGGGTTTTTGCAACACCCATGCCTGGCAGGAGCACCCATGGTTTGCAAGAGCAAGGCTCCAATTTGGAGGGGTTGCACCTTCTCTCTCAAAAAGAGGTGGATGACTTGTTAAAGAATACCAAGCCACCGATTTTTAAAGGATAGGAAAAGGAATGCAACAAAGATACTGTGAATATATTATTGAGAAAATGGGAAAGGATTCACGATCCTAGATGCACTCCAGATGCAGTCAAGGCACTATAAACAAGTTAGACACTAGAGGGTAACACCTACAAATGGTTGATGTCGTTCAAGGAGAAGGGCATTATACCACAGACTTGGGAAGCCTTCAAGAATGTGTTTTGAAATTATTTTTGTTCTACAAATGAAGCGAATAGAAATTGCTCTGCATGGGACAAGTGCTTTATGCATCATCATAAGACACACTTGGAGTATATCTTGTACTATCGATGTGATTCACAAGCTGGATGATCTCGATACCTTTCAGCAAGGGCATGGGCTCATCCATGGGTTAACAACAGATCTTAAGAAGCATGCTAAAATCCAAGATCCCAAGACGCTTGAGGAAGCTATAGTGCAAGCACATGTACATGACGATCGCGGGGCGAAAAAGATTTGCATAAAACTCACGTGTCTGACATTGCACATACAAATGCACGAACACAACATGAACATAATAAGAGAAAATTTATAGTAGCTACATTTGATGCATCCAAGAAGCCTGAGGGGCTTAGAGGAAATCTGCGTAGTGAAGAGTTTGAGAAGGCTAAGAATAAAAAGTTATGTTTTACATGTTTAGGGAGTGGACACAAAAAAAAAAGAATTGTCCCAAGGGAAAATTTTCTCCCCAAGTTAAGGAGAAAGTGGGACACGAGTGCTGTATCATGGCCTCAATGTGGTAACCAACCTTTGGTCCACACAAGTTGGTATGTATGCATGGTTTTATCCAAGGTCACAAGGTGAGAATCTTGGTCAACGATGGTGCTTTGCATAATTTCATTAGCTATAAGCTAATAAAACATCTCAATTTTCTCTAGATTTCGAGTTCTCACCGTTAATGACGCTTATGGACAATGTCTTGAAACCATATTTGGGCAAGTTTGTTATGATTTTCCTCGATGAAATTCTTGTGTATCACCTTTGAGGAAGAGCACTTACAAAATCTAAAGTAGGTGTTTGAATTGTTATGGAGAAATAAGTTATATATGCCAAGGAATCCAAGTGTTATTTTTTCAAGGAGGAAATTCACTATCTGTGGCATGTGATTTCAGCTGTCCGCCTACATATGGACAAATCCAAAGTAGATGACATTAGGAGATGGCCTTCTCTCAAAAATTTGAAAGAACTACATATTTTCTTGGGATTTGCAGGTTTTTACTGAAGGTTCATTAAAAACTATATATGCTCATATTGTTGTTTCAATGACGGACCAATGGAAAGCCAAGGGAAAATTCAAGACTCTCTTCTTTTCATAGAGATTTGAAGTGAGTTTTTGGAATATCTAAAGGGAAAATATGAGCATGACAAAACATACTCCAAAGTGTGGAGCCATGTGAAAATGAGGGATCCTTCTGACTCCAATGTTGGTAGAGTGTTTTTAACCTCCACACCTAATTCTCCTCTTTCAAGTGATGAGTTGTAGAGATGGAAGAAACTTTCCATAGATTATGGGTACCTACTCCACAAGGGGAGAGTTTGTGTATCAATGGACGCGGATATTTGGCACCAAATTCTTTATCAATGCCATGATAGTCCTAGTGCAAGGCACCCATGTATAAAGAAAACATATGCACTCGTACGATGATAGCTTTCCTAGCAAGGTTTACACGGGTTTGTTCAAAACTATATCTTGCATTGTAAAAAATATCAATTGAATAAAGTAAAGTGTCTGAAAGTAGAAGGTCGCTTGAATCCATTGGAGATTCCTACTGGTAAATGGAAAACTATGTCTATGGATTTTATTGTGGGTTTACCATCCAATGTATGAGATCATGACTCGGTATGGATGGTTGTAGATCCGTTGACTAAACATCGCAAGTCTATTCCACCCAAGTCCACAATTAAAACTCCAGAGTTAGCTAAGTTATTTGTTGACAATCTGTACATGTTTTATGGGCTGCCCAACAACATTGTGAGTGACCGTGATCTCAAGTTTAATAGTCATTTTTGGAGGGTTGCGTGTACATCATTGGTGCACAACTCAACAACAGTACGATGGATAATCTTGAAATGAATTGTCAGATTGAACATGTTAATCAAGTGCTAGAGGATTTTCTAAGAGCATATGCTAGCAAAATGCAATCAGACTAGAAAGATTATCTCCATATCTCGTGTTTGCTTTCAATAGTGCCAGGCATGTAACAACTTGGTTTAGTCCTTTCATGCTTATACATAGTTTTCAATCTTGGTCACACCAGTTATGGTGGGGTTGGCAATTGAGAAACTTCAACAAGTAAAGGATTTTCTCCAAGACCATATGAAAATGATGAGTTTAGCTCGTCAGAATGTTTGACAGTACATCATCGATATAAAAAGTATACAGATGAAAAACATCAGCAAGTTACCTTCACGAAAGGGAAAAAAGTATTTTTACGTGTGCGAGAGCATTCATAAAGTTTGAAGACTGGGAAAACACCTAAATTATCTCTGAGATATTGTGGGTCTTTTAAGATACTCAAGCGAGTTGGAGATATGGCCTACAAACTCTCATTACCCGTGTACTGAGTCGCATTCATCCGGTATTTCATGTAAGTCGTTTACATAAAAGCTTGCATAGGGATGACAATTTCATTGACCAATAGATTTTGGTTGATTTCATTGAACTTTCAACCCAGCTACGTGAATCGGAGCATATTTTTTATTATCATGATCTACATACATGTCATTATATGCATCAACAAGCATTAGTCAAGTGGAAAGAAGATCTTGAGAAGGTGCCACTTAGGAAAAGATTAGTGTTCTTAAGAAGAAAATTTCCACTGTTGTTTTTGAGGACGAAAATGCTTCTCCAAGGGGAGTGTAATGTCAGGCCACATGGCTAGAGGCTAGAGGCAAGAGGCCAAGGCAAGTTTGAATCGAGCTTGGGGATCATCTACAGAAGGGGGTAGAGGCTAGGTAGAGAGTAGGGGTTCTAAACACTTTGATCTCACAATGGGTGTGGCACTGCATTTATCACTCTACCCCTCATATTTTTTTTTTTCTAATGGCATCAAACAAAGGTGTTGATGATTACACTCTGTAGGTGTTGGTATCCTAGTCCTTATCACAGCTAGTAGAAACGCCTCTATCCCACACATTATATCTGATGTTGTTGTTGACTTGATAGCAATAGTCATTGACAATGGTGCTAGTAGCAACATTCTTATAGCGAGTAACTACCACCGAAAACAACGCCAGGGACCAAAGCTTTGTTGTGTTATTGCATCCATATTTTGGTAGATATCCTTTGCAATCCCTTGTAGTGAAGTTTTCTATGCTAATTTCTATTGAACATGAAAAAATGTGACATTTAATGCAGAAAAATATAAGAATAGCTCTATAGTAGAACGCTTAGACATTATATTCCCATTATGGCGAGTACATGTTGCAAAGAAATTTCTCTTAATTAACACTAGTTTGGTACGTGGACAGTGAAATGTCACGTGGACATTATAATGTCCTAAATTAGAAAAAATCATAGGTCATTTCTATGCTCCAAACAATGTCAAATGGGTTTTTCAGGGAAAGCTACCAATAGATAACTTAAATATGCAAGAAAAAGCCATTTTTTATTTATAAAATAGTTTCTAAAATCTAAATGGACACATCAATGTCCCCTATTTTTTGCTTGTTTTTGGCCTACCCACTCATATTGAATGATCGTTTTCCTAGGTCAAATGAATTTTGTTTGTCACAATACTTTATGTGCCACTATAAATACTTACAAACACTACATATTCATGTAGTTTAGAGGCAATGGATTTAAAAAAAATAGGATTTATGCACCACATACTAGAATCCACGCATACTTTTGTAGACATGGTATTAAAAACCCTTTTTTTAAGTTAAATAGTGATTCTCAAAACAACTTTGTAGTGTTTTTCTTATGTAGTATACCCATGGGGAAATTCATACACTATGTAAGTTGGTAGAAATTCATTATGATTTTACCTTGATATTTTCTAGAAAATGATCCAAAAAGGACACTGTAATGTCCAGTTGTGGTACCAAACTAGTGTTAAAGAGCTCGCTAAATAACTTCTGAAGTTTCCAAGGAGTGAAGGGTTGTCAACTTCACCTGCAAATATTCATCGGCCTGCGGATTTCTCCTTTAGAGAAGAGTTCAATATCAGAGGTTGCAACTTGTTCTTCTTCATGACCACTGCCAACAGATGTTGAGCTTGGCATTTTATACAGTTGAACTTAAATGCTACCCAAAATTACTAAAGCTAAAGAGTTAACTAAGGAGATATTCCTTCTTCTGCCTAAAAGCTTTAGGGTACTACTTACAAGAAATAATTCCTTGTATTTTTGTGCGTGCCATTTGGTGATATCTTACAATCTTTTATGAATGATTTTTAGCATTGCAAGAGCTAAGCAAGGCTTTCAAAATTATGCATTAGAGAACATGGCAATAGATATAAGAATGGATCATTAAAATCAAGAGGGGACATATAAGAAGATAGTTGGCATAAAAGCACCCTGGGGAGGTCACCTAATAAAAATGTAACGTATCACGTGAGTTCAACAGAAGGGTATTTAAAGTTCTTGAAACTTACAGAAATATATATACAAAAGGGCATTATTTTTTCAAATTTGAAAAAAACTTACAGATTTTAAAAGAAAAGGGTACATTATATTCCTAACAAAATTTCAGATAAGGGGTTTTACAAACATGTCTTGAACGCACGTGATATGGTAGTTTTACACATACTGAACCCCCCGAGAAAAGCACAGGCCATTTACTATATGTAAAACGACCATACCACATGCGTTCAACTAAACCCTTATTTGTGAGTTATTCCATGAATTTTTTGATATTATAACACACCCTTTTCCTATTCGATCCGTAATATTTTTATGAAGTTCCTTAAATGATACTATATAAAACAAAGTGAATGTTTTTGGACAACTTATCTTTATTTGAACCCACAAGAGGAAGCAACTAGAATCTATAATGCCACATTCAAGCTCCCGTGTATCTATTCTGAGATTTTGTCTTTGCTCTTGAGCGAATGTGGATATCTTCAAAGAGAGAGAGGGGAGAGATTGTAAGAATCTCGAGTATGTCAGAATCTTCAAGTGGTCAATGTTTATCCCTTATTAGTTCATAAGGTAGTTATATAGAGAGAAGGACACATTAGCACATCCCCTCACAACCATTATCAAAGGCTATATGCAATTATGGAAAAGAATGCAATAATGGGTCTTCCACATGCATATAGAGACCCTAAGTGCTAACGAGGATGTCCATGGCATGCAATATTGGCTCTTATAAATGCACACAGAGACATTAAGTGCTAAGGAGGATGTTGATGGCATGCTACTTACAATAGTAGATCTTCCTAGAATACATGGGGAAGACTCATAATGGGACATAGTAGCCTCATGATGAAGTTTTTTGGTGGCATAAGACACTATTGCATCAAAAAGGGGATGTAACATGTGTGTTATGGGATTCTCTCACAAATTGAGATAACACTTATGTTTGATAAAGAGTATTTCTAGTTTAAGAGCTTATATCATGTTCCTTGATGCTAATTAAGAAGTGCAACTTTATCTCATGAATCATATTGAGAGTAAGTCATACCTAAAAATATTAATTATAATCAAAAAGTGTTCCTTGATGCTAATTAAGAAATGCAACTTCATGTCATGAATCATTTTGACAATAAGTCATACCTAAAAAGATTCAGATTAAAGGTGGGAATCCATAGTTGAGCACACATTAATTTTTCTACATGTTAACAAAAAATAATTCAATCATCAAGCGTCCCTTCACTTGCTAATTTTTCAACTTTTTCAATTCAATCATTCATCATCTTGTGTTCCTTTCTAGTCCATAAGCATGCCTCACACTATCTCAATTAGTTGTTGCAAAAGTCAATTCATGATTGCAAGAAGAAAAAGGGGGGGGCGCCCAATTGTATACAAATTTTGTCACTTTGCAAAATGGATAAAGAGGGAAAGCTAACAAAAGGTTGGGTGGCAAATGTACATGTGCATATAATCTATCAATCCAAAAAAGTATCCAAAAAATAAGTCCTAGTTGAAAGGGGTATATGTGGCTATGGTTTTCTGAGTGGGCTACTTTGTATGCACACAATTCGTTCTATCGAATTTGTCCAAATTGTGTACACTAGATTGGTAAAGATATTTGTTCTTGCTAAGTAGGGCCATGCAACTCTTTTGGGTGAGGCTCGGAAGGCTAAGCAAGCTATGTTGTCTTGGAAAGTAGTCGCCATTGTCGAATATCGTTGTGTCTAAATACGGAGGCACAAGAGGCGCAACTACGGACTCGAGAGTTTGTTGGGGTAGACCAAATGATGGAGAGGGATCAATAGTTGTTGTGCAATAGTTACTCATGGATGCATTGGATGACTCAAGATTAGAGAAATTGGAGTTGAAATTAGGAGACATTATGGCCCCATCATGAGTGTAAAAATGTGGAGAATTGTTGTGAGAAGGGCCACTATTAATGTTGGGCTCTTGCAAAGGTGAGCTATCAAAGAAGCTCTCTTGCAAAGGTATATAGTTGTTGTTGAAGGAGCCAAAAAGCTTTGGGAGTTCACTCATGTGGAGCTGTTTTGGGGGGTTCCCTAGTGGTTGCTTCATTGGAAGATGGTGCTGCCCTATTGGTTGTTTGATATGAGGCGGCGTCTGGATCTCCTCGTCGAGGCTTGTATAGGTTGACGATGACTCCTCAGGCATATATAACTTTTCAGGCTTTCCACTTGAGTGGGAGCTCTTCTTGTATATTCGACATAGCACCCAATCATCCAACTGTAGACAAGCCTTTGTTAGAAGCATACTCTCTCTCTCTCACACACACACACACACACACACACACACACGCACGCACGCACACACACACACACACACACACACATGGGTGTAAAAGGTTGATCAAAAGGGGAGGAGCTATACCCGAAGAGACTTGCGCGAGGAGAGTGAAGATAGTAAAGGGGGGCAACTCATACTAGTGGAGGAGGAAGGGCCGGCGGATAGGAGGCGGTACTCGTGCATGATCCAATTGGTTTTAAGGCCCTTAGGGGGTCGGCCTTGGTAGAACACCAATGCCTTCTTCACACCCACCTTCACAAAACAATCAACACACAGAAATTTACTTCCATACTCATATATTATTTCCTCAACTGATAATTTAATGATCCTTCTTTATAAACATTTACATTATTCAAACATTGGACTCAGTATAAATTTATTAAACTAGTTGTCCAAATCCACATTCTTTAGGATTACCTTATGCTTATTGGATGTGGTAAAAATGGGCTTGTCAGTGCCTGTGGCCTTCCAATAACCCGAGGCTGCTGCCCTATTCGGACGTGCGCCATTGGGATATTTCCTCTCCCTTGGGCTGAAGAAATACCATTCTTCCTCCCCAAAGTTTGCTTTATCTGACACCATTAAGCATATACACATTCAATTATCCTTCATTTACAACGCCTTATCGAAATTGTCAGAGAATTGAAAATGGGCTAACATCTCTCTCTCAAAGACACACACACACACACACACACACACACATTCACTCTCATGTCCATATAAGAGCATTATGAAGCATACAGAAGTATCAAGCACCTAATATTTGATTTACCCAATGTATCAGGCTTCTTAATGTAGTGGACTGATTGAAAACTACCTAGAATTTACCCTATTTGGATAAGTTTGAGGTGCTAAATATATGAAGCCTGTATATCCACATGCTCGGTAGGGTTTTAGGGGAATAACAACCATAAGAAAGCTCCTCTCTCAAGATATATGTATGTGTGTATGTTGCTTGTATTATGTGAGTCTTGCAATATACATGCAATATCTACTAACATAATATGGCGGAAGGGGGAGCCCTTTACACGTGTCGCAATCTGCGACCTGAAGATGATTACTCTTAGATGATTAACTACAATCAAAACTGATTTTTTTGTTACGGCCAAAAAAAGAACTCGTGGGTGCATGCGCGCGCGCACAGAAACACAAGATGAGAAACTCCGACCACCAATGGTACATGAGAATTCCCCGTTTCCATGAAGTAAAAATACAAGCATCAACAGGAGATTTGCCCATAATTTGCTGAATTTCATGTGCAATGAGAAACGACGAAAGGGCATTGAAAAAATATATGAGCCTCTGCAATTAGGAATAATCACAGCTCAAGACAAGGGAAGAAGTACCATAACCACCAGAAAAGCAGTAAAGGGAAGAGAAACCCACCTCTTCCACCACACAAAAGCACAGCAAAAGTGGCCGGAAGGAGATCAAGAAAATAGGAGAAATCCAAGCTGGCTGCCTAAAATTGAAGGTGCCAATACTGCTACAAAAGAAGCATAGCCAAGCATAAAAAAAGTACTAGAAGGCAAGGCACAAGGAAAGCACTAAAAGCACAAGAAAAGCAGATTACAGTGAATTGGGCAATACCTGGGAGTTCCCAGGGATCGAATTTGTAGAGGTCGATGTCTGCGATAATGGGGACGGGGAGCGGAGAGGAGGCGGCCTTCTTCTTGAGGTAGTGAACCACAAGCTCCTCGTCGGTGGGGTGGAAGCGGAAGCCGGGCGGCAGCACCGGCTGAGTGGCAGCTTGGCAGTCCAGCATGTGGGAAAGCGGACAAAACCACAGAGAGAGAGAGAGAGAGAGAGAGAGAGAGAGAGAGAGAGAGAGAGAGAGAGAGAGAGCAGCTGCTACTGTTGTTGTTGTTGATGATGATGATGATGAGGGAAATCAAAGCGGCCCGAGAACTCTTCCCCCCTGCAATGTGAACCCAAGATCTTGTAAATGTTTCCCAAGCTTGCCATGCCCCCGTTTTTATAGAGCTAGAACTAGGCTGCCCTTATTGGACAGGCTCGAGACTTGACCTCTTATGTCCATGTTGGGGCCTCTCTTCCATGATTTGATCAACGGCCCTAGCGCCACCTCACCCATGGTCCCATGCCCATTTGTGCTGTTATGGACCTTCACAATTATGGGATGTCAGTTCTAACCAGCTCTTAAGGTATATTTTTTTTGTTGCTTTGCTCATCACTGACCAATCCTTGCTTTCCCTCCTCCTACGTCCCATTCAGGCCTAGAAAAAAATACATTTTTCCTACCCAAAGAAAATAAGGGCAAACTTGAAATTCTACCAGTTTTTAAGTCAATTTTTTGAAGATTTTGCCTGTGTTTGCACTAAAACTCGCGTAAATTTGTCGGTTTTCTTCAAGGCAAGCTCAAAATCTAACCGGGATTTTATAATTTTAGCCGATTAAAATACACTATACCCCGGTTTTTTTCTAACACTGGGTCCCATTCACACTCTCGACTCTCGAGTAAAGTGATCGCAAGAAAATGTGCGCATTCACATTTATGGTCAATTGCTCATATTCATCCTGGGGCTACTATGTAACACATTCGTGGAAAAACAATTCCCACCCTTTGGAAGCCTAAGGGTGGATTCAATCAAAGACACGAAGTGCACAAACTTTGTGTCGGTAACTTGCAATGGTATATGATCTTGATAAATCTCATTGTTTTAAAGTAAAAAAAGGAGATAAGGATTCATGCTCCTTCCCACTTCTTGTGGCTTGGTTGTAATCAAATATGGATATTGAGGCATTAGGGTGCTATTGCATGTGGTCAAATTTATGCCACCTAATCATGTAGTCGGTTTGGAGTTTCCTTCTGAGTGAATCATATTTGATTGTGTTAGAAATTGTATGACATTTGACCCCCATGTTGAGCATCTTTAAGAGCTGCACACATTCGTGAGATGTATGGACATGTCAGATTCCTACATCCACAAAGGTGTAGTCATCTTTGACAGAGCTTCAAGAATGATGAAGTTTTAAGAGGAATGTATACATTGTGAGGGATGTCTACATCGTGAGTATGCACTCCTCGATAGTAACAATTTTTCAACAAAACATATTAGAGGTTAGGAAGCTCAAATTGAGTAGAAACCTTTTTAGAGTTTCTTGGGTGAAGGCTTTACTTAATAAGTGGTACATGTACATTTTTAACACTAGGTTGGTAATGGGACACTTTAATGTCCTGGGACACTTTAATGTCCTGGGACACTTTTATGTCTTGTTAAGTGACCATTTTCCTTGAATTATGTCAAGAGTTTCAAAATGGATTTTGAGGTGCTATCTATCTAGAAAGTTGTCTCATGAGTTGAAAAAAACTCGACATTTTTTTGGAATATCAATTCCATCTTTAACATTGTCCTTGCACAACATTTCACAACCTAAACTGTGTGAAAAAACGGGTCCTGTTTTTGGCTTTTTTCAACTTTTTGCAACTATACCACTCTAGAATTCATGTTTGTGAGGTCTATAATGCTAGAGAACTATCTTTAGTAGTCCTCAACATGTCCTGATGCTTCTAGGGAGAAACAAATATTAAAGTTGTAAGTTATGACCAGATTACAAAAATTGTCAAATCCTGTTTTTTAGCCAATTTTAGCTCTTCTATGATTTTTTTGGTGGATTTCATGATATCCAAATGCATTTTTGATTTTCTATGTCACATATTGTAACATAAAGCTAACATTCCTTGAGTTTTGCGGCACCTAATACCCTATTTTGCATAGTACACAACGATAGTTGGTTTTTTCAATTATAGAAGAAAACAAAACATTCTAGTATATCAAGTATAGCTTTTTTAATATTGTTAGTTTCTTGTGACAACTGCATGCATTTTGTAGGTAGTAACCATATCTACTCATAAGGATCAAATTTGGCTAGATATTGAATAGTTTCTATGGGATTCTACAACTCATAATGTTGAACCCAGTTTTTTCATGTTTGCTGTATTTAACACTTCATCTTTGTCCCCAAGATTCCCCTTGGTAAGAGATGTATTATTCTTTTGACATGCTCCATGGCTCCTTATGAACATAAAGGACAATAGGGAACTAAGAAAACATGCATATATTATTTGTATTGAGCGTGGCTATAGAAACTTTGATGATATGTTTGCAGAATGGTAAAAATTCAACTTTTTTGTACCTATTTATTCTGGCAAAACAAAAAATAGTGAGTGAGAAGCAATCATATGTTCTGATCACCAACCCATTGAAGTTAACTAGGGAATTTATCTCAAGTCCTACAAAAATCCCTAATCTTATTTTTATGCAACAATGCGTAAGAAATGACTGTTTTGATGAAAATGCACTGGTCCATCAACTTTGGAGGCTTGGTGTGACCAAAAGATGAGAAATTTTACAAGTTTCTTATTTTTTCCATGTGTAGTAGGCCTTGAACTATAACCTCATGAAAGGATTTTACAAAATGAGTGGATCTACTATGGTTTTGGAGGTTTTTTTCAAAACCCTGAAAGGACACTTTTATGTCCTGTTAGGTTACCAACCTAGTGTTAAGAGGATATGAACTTATTCAGTGCGCATTGTATGTGTAGGAGGAATTATGAACTAGATTTACTCTAGCCTAATTCTCATTGGTCCACCTCCAAGGCCATCCAATAGGAATTGGGTACACCTTGTGGGCATCTAGCCTAGGGAGTTGACATGTGTCCCTCATTCCTTTTGTGTAAAGGGAGCTTGTGTGTGTGTGTGTGTGTGTGTGGCTTTCTCTCTCATCCCCTACATGCTAGGCTCGCCCCCTCCTATGTAGGGATGTGCAAAGACTTTTTTTGGACACACACAAAGCATCCAATTCCCCTATGGTTGACTTTTGGACACAACCTTTGAATTTTGGAACCTTAGCATTTTGGAAGTCTTAATAGACTGAACCTTAGGGTCTTTTTAGCCCATTGTTGCACATGGCTCTTTTGCAGATGGCCCCCCCTTTGGATCCCTATTTTCCCTGCTTTGGATCGCTACTGTGGCCGGTCTGCTAGCTTAACCAATATTCTAGCTTTTTCTCCCCTCACACTTCCCCATCTTAAATGATCAGTTTAACATGAGAAAATCATTTAGGAGAATTAGATATTGATTATTATGACAAGCCCTAAAAAGAATTTTGAGCCTTGTTGAACAAAAGTGATACCTATTAGAACATATCTACTCTCATGCAAATGATCTCAATGATTTTCAATCCACTAGGTGTCACATATGTTCCAAAAATGGCATGGTTCTAATTACACTCTTGTTCACATCTTATCATTGAATCTTGTAGTGCTTGGTAGCATCTTTGCACTGGTTGTATTCTTGTGGAGCATTCGCTAGTTCACACTTACGAAGTGAGCACCAAGTGTTGTTATTGCCCCATCTAGTTGTCATCATTATATGTAGAGGATGTCCATTCTACAATCACCTCACATGAGCAAATTTTGATTTCAACTTTTCTAGAATCAATCATATGCAAAGTGGTCGTGTTCTCTTCAAAATTTTAAAAATTCATGCAGACAAATTGCAATCCTTGTCTTCACCAAGACTCATGCTGAGGAAAATTTTTCAAGAAAACCACCTCTCTTACATTAAATGATTATGGTCTCCACTTTTGGTTATAGTACATTTTTGTCCCTTTTGAGATTTCTCAATAAACTTCCTAAAATTCTTCAAGTCTACATCCATTGTTCCATAAAATTCTTAGACATTTAATCTTATTGACAAGATTAAAATTCTATCAAGATAACACAATTACCACCTTACATTGCTTCAAAAGGAATATTTGGGGTGATCCTTGCAAAGAAGTATCATGTGCAAACCCAACAAACGACAAGTATGAACTCCAAGGTTTTGTTTGTCATTATCATTTATCCTAAGCATATCATTACAGGTCTCTTTACATAGCTATATCCTCATTCATTCAAGGAAGACGTGTCATACTCATTTTCAACTATGTACCAAAATCTTTAAATGCTTCTTGACAAAAATGAGAAGAAAATATGGATTTTCTACTAGAGATTTTTTTTTAATGATCATGTAATTGAAAAAGGACATGTCACAAATGATTCAGGTATAGCATTGTAATATTGGTCTTCTTGATCTAGGGACTTAGCACTACTTTGCAACATTCACTTATGTTCAACCTTGACATGTTGACATTCCAAACATTACTACATAAAAGATTGAACCTCCTCGTTTTCATGTATACCTCATTGAAGTGTAGGTGTTCACACAATTATGTGTCGGTACGCTTATTTCAAATTTGATCGAGTCGAGGAAGCAATTATGCACAAAAAGTATAAATATTAAAGGTTTTCTCTCTAAACTAGATATAATTCATTCAAATAAGGAACTATCATGTGGAAGGTGATCATTTATAAAATGCTCCCTATATCATGTGCATTCAAGAGACTGTTGGTGCCCCAATGTATGTGTTATATTTATATTATGGGTTTCTATTTTAAGAAATCCATGACTTCTATTTTGTATATAACTTATGCATTTGAAGGTGACCCAAAAAATTATGATGTACTTCAAGTCAGATATGGTCGATTTCAATTTTCCTCTCAACAATTGAAATCATTGAATGTGTATTTTGCACAATAGTAGTGAAATGAGTACATCCATATTTTCAGCCACTCTATCATAGCCCTTAAGTTATTTTAATCCTTAGATTTTAACTTCAAAATCATATCTACTTAGACATGGACCAAAGAAGTGTTGTCTATTGCTTAAGTGGTCAATTGAAACTTAAGAGTTTGTTAGCCAATTTGTAGTTCATGTTTTTAAAAAGAAGAAGAAGAAGAAGGTGTCTCCCATATTCCAAGATGTTCACAATAGCCAATATGTGAGTAAATAGCTCTGTTTGCACTTCCTCTGATGCAACTACTATTCTCACTTGAGCCAAAACATAGCCCAATTGGATTCCAGCAACATCACACCCCACTAAAAATTTGTTGTCCCTGTTGCAGGCTTTGTGCAGATTTAGACATCCTGAGGTCTTTACTTGGAGAGAAGTTTTGCTTGCAGAGTCCAAAGATTTGAACCCTACTATGTGGAACCATGATCAATGTAGGGCTCCTTTGGAAAAACATGGAAGAAAAGGAATAAAGCAATGCTTTCCAAGAGAAAATTCAACCCAATCAATGCATTTATCCATGATACTGTAGGACCTTTTTAAAATGTACTTGATTCCGATTAAGTAAAGATAAAATATGATTCAATTACCATGTAAGAGTGGTAAGTGCATTATTTGCATAGACTTACCAACAATCTAGGGGTGGTTTGATACAAGTGTCATTGTACTTTTAAGTAAGAAATCTTGCATTTACAATTTAAAATAGTAAGTGAGCTATGTTATAAATTATTACTCTTGTGTAAGAAAATAATATGGTGGTGGGCTCTTCAAAGGATCCGATTCTTTCATATAGCAATGAGGTACTCTATATTTGACCAAACATACAAAGAAATTTTGACCTCCATCGTCATGGATTACAATCTATGCATATCCTAAAAAACTGCATTCACTTCTACAACAAGTGTGAGCACTTAGATGCATGTCCCAAGTGCCAAGGAAAAATGTATAGACATACTCGGAGAAGCTATCTCTAAAGAGGTTTTAAGCACCTCCCTATTATTTCAAGTATAACGAGCATGGTCAAGTGCAAAGTCAATAGTAGGCCTAATGATGTGGCACCAAGCAACTATACCTAGAAGTGACGTGATATGGGTGCTTATATATTTATTTTCATGGAGATACACAAAAGAGGTGGACAACATTCGAGGAAGATCCTCATTGTCTCTATTTTGGGAATTCAATAGATGGAGTAAACCCATTTGGCTTAAGGAGTTTTTAGTGGAGCTAATAAATCACTTGGAGGAGGTGCACTCATAAATATGTAAAGATAGCATGTGAGTTCAACAAAAGGAGTTATTTAGCCCCATATTTTACATATTCTTACTGTACAAAAGGGTACCAATTGAAAGGGAGATACAAAATTAATGGTGTGTTATAATCATGATAATATATAGATTAGGAGGAAATTTAGGATCTAGATGCACGTGATAAATAGAGTTTACATATAGTGAACCCCTCAAGAGGACCCATCAACCTGGTAAACTACAACCTTCAACCATGGCTAGCAATAAAAAGGAGCCATTCTTTATTTTTCAAATGTGCCAAGGAAGTATAAATCAAAGAGCATGGATATATATTTTGCACACTTGTGGAGGAGCTTCGTATGTTGTGAATATGGATTGATATAGGTGACATGTTGTAGCGAATCAATCAATGTTGCAATTTTTTAGTGGAAAATATTCTCTTGTGGAAAATGCATAAGTGACTAGGATATTGCAAATGCTTAGGTACATTTATACCTTTTGCCTACAAAAATCCACACACATTGAATTATTTTTTTAATCTAACAAATATCTCCATGTTTTTGGTGTTTAGAAGGATGTCAAGGGGTCACTACAATTAAGAAAAGTCTACCGCATGGGTTCAATAGTAGGGATTATTTTATTCTATATTTTCTCACATTCTCACATATAGAAGGGTTTTGAAAAAAACGATCTTGAAAAAAATTAGAGATTGAATAGGAAAAGGATCCCTTTTATTGGTGAAAATCTCATAGTTAAGGGTTTTATAAATAGTCCTTGAGTGCACGATATATAGGTTTTACACATAGTGAACCCCCCCCCCCCCCCCCCCCCCCCCCCCCCCCTGCACATCCGGGAAGGATCTCCTATATTGAAAAGTAATGGATGTCCACTATGTGGTTTTTAACCTTATCATTTACATACAATGTTGCAACTTCTCTACAAATTTTTTTTTTATTGTATTTTTTCACTACTTTAATAACACTCGTGTGAAAATCATGCAAGAATAAGAAGAAAGTCTTATTTCTCATTCGCTTGACATGAATTTCCTATTTATTTCCACTTTGCAGTATCCAACCACTACAATTTTGATTATATAGACTTGATGTGCTCTTATCTATAAGGATTCTTGCACCAAAGCTAGACACAATAGAGCTCACTTGCATAATTTCTTGCATCATAACATGCAAGACATGGTTCCTCAATATGTTTCAAAGTGAAGTGATAAAGGACAGGAATCTAGATGAGCAACTAAAGATAGAAGAGATTGAGGAAATTCTTATACATGAGAAAGTTTTAGTACACAAAGGAAGGAAAGTGGAAAGTAAGGTAGTGTGCAGATTTGGTCAAGTTCAAGAATTATCAAGCTCTTGATAATGATGCAAAGTGGATGGAGGAGGAGGAACTGGCAAGTACTCCTCAGAGACTGGAGCTTTATCTTGAGGTCTTTGGTCTAGCTCTAACTATTCCATGAGTGCACATCAAATCAACGGGATGAACCTATTGGAGTGAGTGATGCACAAGTGGGGAGCCACTCTACTCAGTTGTCATAGATTGGCCAGCAAAGGATATAGTCGATTAGCTTATCTTTGAGCTGGTTTTGGGGGTACTAATAGGCTACCAATATTCTGCTAAGTGACACTAATATGTACATAGAAATTGACCATAACTTTTGGGATTGTGGTTTGAAATTTGTACCTATACTCTTACAATTGTTGTTTTGTGGGAGTATGTATGGAGGAGGATGTTCCATATACTCCTCCGACACTAGAGTTGTACCTCAAGGTTCACCTCAAACACTAAAGTTTTACCTTGAGGTTTTTGGTCTAGCTCTAGCTATTCCAAAAGTGCAAGTCAAATCAATTGGATGGATTGAGTGCGATGAGTGATGTACAAGAGGGGAGCCACTCCAATCCTTTGTAGATTTCCCAACTAAGAATAGAGCTGACCAATTTAATTCTGAGATAATTTTGGGGGTGCTCATAGGCTGATAGTATTTTTCTAAGTGAGAGTGATATGGACATAATGAGTTACCATAATTTCTGGGATTGTGGTTTGGATCTCCTTAATAAGACGGAATGATTTGTATGCTCTTATAATTGTTGTTTTGTGGGAATATTTATTTAAAAACATGTATGTAGCATTTTTTGTTGTTGATGTAAATCTAGAGTGGCTAGATTTAGTGCATCAAGAAATCGGTGAGAGATCTAAAGGAAATGTCTGCAACATTTTATCTTAATGATGTAAATCTAGAGTATGTATAAAAAGAGAAATTTTTTGTAGCATTTAATCTTGTTGATGTAAATTTGTACTGACTAGATTTAGTGCATCAATACCTCCACGATAGATCAATGTGGTCTAGATGTGATGGCTAAATAAGACATAATGATCAATGTTCATGTCTAAGATCTTGATGGGGATAGTGATGTGAATGTGATCATGATTGTTCATTGGCTGTGTGCCTTTGGGTCCATGTCAATGCATAGTTTGAGTGGTCATATGTATGTAAGCATCACTACAAGAGGTTGTGTGCTCTTGTGACGCTCTTAGCGACGGAAATACACTGGGTTTTTATAACCCCCGGCGTCGCTATAACCGTCGCTAAAAGCGTCGCTACGAGAGCGTCGCTATCTGCGTCGCTATAGGCGTCGCTATAGGCGTCGCTATATAGCGACGCTCATAGCGACGCCTATAGCGACGCAGATAGCGACGCTCTCACAGAAGAGTATAGCGACGCATATAGCGACGCTACAGAGCCATAAATAGCGACGCTTATAGCGACGCCTGAGAGAATATTTTTTTGGTGGCAGGGCATTGAATGCTCTGCCACCCATCAACCATATTGTACTTGATTCACTTTTTAAAAAAAGTGCAAAGGTAAATAATAGACCCAAAATAGTCACCCACAAGACGCATTGTTTGCAAAATTGACAATTGTACACATCATAGACAAACTGAATTGATTGGCAAATGTAATAATGACAATTGTACAACATCATAGGCATAAAGAATTGATTGGCAAAAGGAATTGCGGTGACAAATGTAATAATATACATGGTTCAAAAAGACGTATAAAATCCGTCTCATGATACATAAGCTATGAGAAACCCTAAACTAATGCTATCTAGCTAAGGCTAAACTGACGTCGTCTAATCAGACGTCTCATCGCGTCCAAGCGGCGTATCTGTCGGATTCTGCAAAAAAAGACAATAAGACAGTTTTCAGTAAATATAAACATATAACGACATTTATAAAACAATACAAAAAATAAAAAAGAGTAAACCCTAATACTAACCATGCCGCCGCGAGAACTGAGAATGTCCATCAGGGCGTTTAAGCCCTTCCTGCCCGCGTACTCGCGCTCGTACGGTGTGGGATCACGTCCTGTCATCGACCACTGTCAAAACATACAAAGATTTCATTATGTTAGAACTAAAAAACTCATAAACCCTAAACTATCGAACATGCATAAAGAGCAATGTGAAAAGACTTACAAAATCGGCCTCAAATGATGCCCATCCACCGCTCCCCAAGTGGTGCGAGCTCCCTGCCTCTACTCGCGCTCTGGCTGCATCCTTTTGTTGCTTCCACTTGTCGGGATTCTCGCGCGTTGCTTTCTTCGCATTCTTCCAATCTTCTTTGGCCAGCCAATCTGGCCTATTCCACCCATTCTTGATTGCTTTTTGCACTTCGGAACGCTTGTGTTTGCAGTATTCGCGCATTCGAATCTTCATCAGGTCTTCATTGAAGCGCTGATCCCGTGTTGGAACGAGAAACTCATCATGAAGTATGCTGATGACTCTGTTTTTTAAATCACTTGGTACTTCACTCCATTTGTTTAGTATATAGTGTCTAAACAGCTGAGAGCAAAGACCACGCATGCGCGAGATCACCTTCTTGCCGTCATCATCCATGATGATGCCGCCGCTGATGTCGACGGAGTAAGGCAAGCCCTCTGGCCGGTGACGCGTGAACCTGGGTGTCCCGGCAGGGGTCTCTAGTGGCGTGTCGATGGGGGTACGGACGTCAGGTGTCTCCATCGGCGTCTGGGCGCCGAAGCGAGGAGTGTCGAGTGGGGTGGCTCCTGGCGGAGTAGGTAGAGGTGTGTAGCTTCTAGGAACAGTCAGCCGTGCAAAACCTGGCGTAGACGGCGATGCTGTGGCTGGTGTGGGGGCGGGCAAAGAAGGGGAGGGTAAAGAGCCTCGTCGAACACGAGGCGGTGTGGAGGCATCGGTGGCGGAATCCCCACAACAACCGCCACCGCCACCACTAGAGCGCCGGTGTCTAGACGAGTGTGACGCTCGTCTCGTCGACGCCGAAGCTTCGGAGCGCGCCGAATGCTCCGAAAGAGAGGGAGATGCGGATGGTGTAGGAACGCGCGATGATGCGCCAGAGCGATGACGCTCCACGTACCACTGTCTCTGCTGCGGTGACAAAGAAGAAAGAAACTCCTCATCATCCATACCTGCATTAAACACACGAATATTTAAACTTAATATTGAATGAATAGAGTAGACAATGACGCAAAGACCATTAAATACAATGACGTAATGACGCATATAAATACAATGACGCAATGAATCGAGTGATAGAAGAGGCAAGTCGAAAACTCAGAATTTTCAATCAAAAGATGTGAGCGCGAGTAGAAAAGAGCGTTACACACCATGGAAGCTACTTAGAGAGCTAGAGCTTTTACAGCACGGAGCAAAATTGTTCAAATACAATATTTGTGGCTTTAAGAGATCTCTCTGATACCAACCAACCTTCTGCCATGCTACCCTCCGGACGTGCCTTTTGACGCACATATCCCTTAAGCGTTTTCATGAAACGCTCTAAGAAGAACATCCATCTGGAATGAACTGTGCCAGCTATTTCCACCTCATCAACTATGTGAATAAGAAGATGCACCTGAATGGTTAGTATTGTAGTAGGAAAATGTTTCTCAAACATGCACACAAGCTCCGCAGCATTTAGTTTGGCGAATGGTATGGAGTCTACGTCGATCTCCTTTTGTGAGATCCATTGCACCAGCTTTGCAAGTTTGTAGATTGTGTTACGGATGTCGAGAGACAAACATCCCTCAATGGCAACCGGTAAAATAAACTGTAAAGTATGTGCAGCAATGATATTAAAGTCCACATTTTATGCAATGATATTAAAGTCCACTATGAACGTACCTGACACATTTTATGCCAATCGTGTGACTTCAAACCGGTAAGCTTTCCTTCTTTAGTAAAACACGTTCGGAGCGAGTGCATTACGCCAGTGGGGGTCCGCAAAGATCGAATGGCCTCTTTTACTTTGCGTTCTTGGGCTCCTGTGAAAATCCATGGTGCTTTAGGAAGTTTTATCGATCCATCAGACGCTGTTTGCGGCCAATATTGCTCCATACGATCCACATTTCTAAGGTCAACTCTGGCTCCCAAAGTATCTTTCTTGCCGGTCAAATGGTCCCATAGTAGATTACCCACATTCTTGAATATGTGCATTGGATCGAGCAAGTGATTGATCACGAGTCGGGGCCAGTATGGTAACTCGTACCATAGAGATAGTCTCTTCATCCCTGGAGGCAATCCGTCATCGCACATCTCCTTCTGCTCTAACCATGCTTGTGCAGACATCCTTGGTGGCTCTCTTCCCAAAAAGCCGTCGCGTAACACATGATTCTCCGGAAGATACGCTTGATGACCTTCGTAGATTTGCTTCTTCAGTGAGGGTGCCCTACGTGCATTCAGTCTAGGTCCACATGTGACACATGCTCTGTATCCGCTTGTTTGAAGCCCTGCATGTATACACATGATAATAGATCAACTATGGGGAAAAACAAGATTTACAGTGTCTGAGAGAGGAGTGTCAATAGATCACCTGAGCATTCTGTTAGCCCGGGATAGTCATGCATGGTCCACATTAGAATACCTCTGATCAAAGCATTCCGTCGTCCTGTGTGTCGGCTCATATCCACCACCTCTATGCCAATCCACAATTGTTGTAGCTCTTCCAATAGTGGACGAAGATACACATCCATATTCCCCACTTTATATCGCCCTGGCACAATCAAGCTTAGCCATAGGTGCCCCTTCTTCGTAGTCAACCACGGGGGAATGTTGTAGTTGACGATGACAACGGGCCATACACTGTAAGATGTTGATCTTTGACCAAATGGATTTACGCCATCCATAGCCAGGCCTAAGCGCAAATTTCGAGCTTCCCTGGCAAAATCCGACCATGTTCCATCTATATGTTTCCAGGCTGCGCAATCTGCAGGAATTCGTAGCACACCATCCGAAGATTTATTCTCCTCATGCCATGATGCTAGGGCGGCCATGGACTTACATTCGAAGAAATGCTTGATGCGAGGAAGCAAAGGAAAATGTCGCAAAACCTTTTGTGGAATTTTTGTCCCGTGGAGATCTACTCGATATCTTTCGGAATCACATTTCGGACACTTCTCCATGTCTATGTATTCCCCTCTGAAAAGAATGCAGTCATTAGGACAAGCGTGGATAGAATTGTAATCCATCCCCAAGTTTTGCAAAATCTTTCTTGCTTCATCTCGGGAATCTGGCATCACATTGTCAGCTGGTAGAATGTGCTCTTTCAGCAATCTACACAACATAAAAATATGATACAGTCGTGTAAAAATCTATCAGATCATTATACATTTAGAGTTCTATTAAAGTAAACTAATTGTAATAGATCACCTGAAAAGCGCTGTGACGCTAGTGTCACTCCATCCAAACTTTGCCTGCATGTTGAGAAGAACCATGAGTGCTTTCAATCTAGACATACGTGCTCCATTATACAATGATGTATCGGCTTCACTTTTCATATCATCATAGATAAGCCTTTCTGAATCCATGATCGTCTCGATCATTTCATCAATCTCGGGCTCAAACATTGCCTCGTTGGGAATGTGCTCTGCATGATCATCCCCCGAGCTGTCAGAGGCTACATCTTGTGGCCTCACATATGCTGCTTGACCAAAGCGCCTGCGAATACGTCTATTGGGTTGCAAGATTGCTGCTTGTTGGCCAGCGTCAGAGTCCGACGAGTTATAATTGGCAACAACTCGATCTATAATAGATGGATCGAACTCGCCAAATTCGCGAACGTGCTGCAAAGAAACACGTCTTGTCCGTCGCACAGCATGCTTGCATTGATTACAAGGACATAAGACCCTCGTTGAGAGATAGGTGTTTCGGTTGGACGGTCCCACATCCTCGTCGCTACTCATAATGAGGATAAAAAACTTATAACCTGGACAACAAATTTAATATTCTATTGGCATTCTTCGTCTTATCTCTCTCTCTCTCTCTCTCTCTCTCTCTCTCTCTTTACCTCACATTCTCTAGTCATGTCCAATCCCCGCACACCTCGGTCTAGAGGTGCACGGAGATCAGAACCACCGGGTTATAATCTCGTCTTTATTGGTCAATACCTATATTTGTGGGTACAAGAAATCTAGACACCCACGTCTACATGATACTGCATGTAGTGGACAAAATCCCTTTGCCTCTTCTCTAGCTGTAGCACTTCACTTCATCTTAACATCTTTTCACAGTAGATCTTTTCACTGTTCGTCTAACTCTAAACCCTAAACCGTAAGTAATTCTTGCGTGGACTCGATCTAACGTAAATAAGCGTAAATCTAAATAAACGTAAATCTAACTAAAAATAAAGCTAAATCTAATTTAACGTAAGTCTAATGACTAGAGGTTGTCTAGATGGTCATTGTGTCGGGGATGTAGTGACTCTTGCCGCCTTGAAGATCCACCTTCTTCCCTATCTTCTGAAGACATTTCACCAGTACTTTTGGATCGACGGAGCCCACCATGAGTGAAGGCAGCAATACCCTATATTCCATTGAGGGCTGTCTTCACCCGCTTCATGCAAGCATCGCAGTCTATGGAGACCCGCATCTAATCTAATATAACGTAAATCTAAATCTAGCTTAAATAAACGTAAATCTAGTTAAAAATAAACCTAAATCTAATTTAATGTAAGTCTACATATAACCTAATCTTTAACGTCTTTTAAGATAGTTTCCTACGACGTTATAACTCTCTTCTTCCTGTGTGTGTGCGCGTGTGTGGATGTGTGTGCCAATAAAAAGAGATAAATGGTATAACCTTTCTATCACCCATGCCAAGTATGATAGATTGATTATGCCATTTCTCTCTTGAATAATAGGTCTTCAGTTCAACTCCTCGTTGGCTAGATCTTTAGGTCTTTTAATTTTAATTAGTTTCCTACGACGCTCCCTTAGTTTCTCTTTCTTTCTCTCTCAATGTGTGTGCGTTTTTTTGGATCGTATGCATGTTTTCTTTCTCTTTTCCTCTCTCAATGTGTGCGTTTTTTGTTTATGCATGTTCTCTCTCTCTTTTCCTCTCTCAATGCGTGCGTTTTTTGTTTATGCATGCTCTCTCTCTCTCTCTTTTTCTCTCTCAATGTGTGTGTGCATTATTTGTTTATGTATGTGTGTGCGTTTTTGCACTCTCTCTCGCTCTCTCTCTCTCTCTCTCTCTCTCTCTCTCTCTCTCTCTCTCTCTCTCTCTCTCAAAAACACTATGTGTGTGTGTGTATGTGTGTGTGTGAGAGAGAGAGAGAGGGAGAGAGAAAGAGGGGAAGGGAACATGAGAATGAGGAGAGGGAAGGAGCATACCTGGCTCTCCTTCCTCTCCTCGTGTGTGTGTGTGTGTGTGTGTGTGTGTGTGTGTGTGTGTGTAAAAGAAAAAGAGAGAGAGAGAGAGAGAGAGTGAGGGAGAGCGTTACCTGCTCTTTGCTTGAGGGCGCCGAAAAACTCAGATCTGAGATCTGAGTTTTTGGGCGCGCTCGGTTATTTTTTTTACCCCAGCTGGCGTCGCTATGAGCGTCGCAAATTTCTTTGTGAATTTGCGACGCTCATAGCGACGCTCATAGCGACGCCGGGAATTTTTTTTTTTGAGCGTCGCTGTGTGAGCGTCGCTAATATGAAGAGCCTCTTGTAGTGCATATTTGGATATTTTCTTGTATCTCAAGGCTTATGGAGTAGGTTTGGACAAAGGTGTACTGACTCTTTATTAGTTTAGTCGATTAGAAGATGATTAGTATGGTGATCAAGTGATTGAAGATTTGAAAGCTCAGTCAAGGATATGATAGTTTAAGGTCTTTATGTTCTAATGCCTACTTGATGTTTGGTTTGGGTTTCCTTTTGCAAGAAGTTCACACCTAATTCACTATGCTAAGATAGTTCTTTGGCTCACAACTAATATGATATGGTTATGCCTATTAATATTTTCATTTGTTACCCAAGTTTGTATTGTAGCTTCACTACTAGGGGATCTTCATACTTATGATTCCCATACCGATGTAATTGAACTAAGTTATGATCAATGCTCATGGCATTGGAAAAACCTTCCTAAAGTGCATTGCAACAGAGACATCACCATTTGCAACGATATATGCATTGCTATGTGCATTGATATATTCGTCACTATATGCATTGATATACTATGGTATCAATGCACATAGTGATGCATACCAATCATGATATAGACGCTATATAACCATAATTATCAACATACATATCAATGCATGCATGTAAATTTCTTTTGGGATGGCATGACCAAAAGGCTGTGTCACCCAATCAACCATTGTAACCAATATTGACAATCATTTCGTTACAACAGAACCTCTACAAGGTGCCATAAGATTGAGATTGTGATTGAAAGTGTGGTTGAGATTGCGAGAATGATCGTGATTGAGTGTGTGATTGTGATTGTGATTAAGAGTGTGAGTGTGATTGGGATTGAGATTGTATGCATGATTGTGATTGTGATTGTGATTGTGATTGAGAGTGGGTTAGCTCGTGCGGGAGGTTATGAATAAAGCTATGCTCTTCTTGTAATCATTATCTTACATCCATACAGATTCTCTATTTCATCTATCTATTTTGCACCCTCTTTATTTTCCGTTTATCAATCTAATGTCGCCACATAAGCCATGTTGATCTCTCTAGTTGAAAGTCCTCCCTGACATAGCCTGATAATGCACCTCAATGTGCTTTGTGTGAGTATGAAAGACTAGGCTCCTTGAAACTTCCAATGTGCTCTAAGTATCAATATAGATGAGAGTGCCACACTCATGTCCAACTTCCAAACTATCCATAAGGCATATGAGCCACACACACTCAATTGTACTTGTAAAAGCTTCCATGTACTCAACCTCACAATTGGAGGTGGCCACAATAGGTTGCTTCTTGCTCAGCCATGATATCCATGAACTATCAAGCATGAAACAAAAAACACGCATGGATACTCGTGGGTAGAGCAACCAGATTGATCCAAGTCAAAAAAATAATGTAAACATGGAGGCAATGATTCCCCCTTGGGATAAAATAACCCAAAATGTATAGTGCCACTCAAGTAATGAAAGAACCTCTTATCTGCGTACCAATGCTTTTGCCTTAGGCTATGCATAAATTTTCTCATTTGTGAGGCTAAAACCCAAATATTTGGCCTTGTATGTGTACATAAATGAGGCAACCAATAGATATTTAGTAGAGGGTAACATATGCAAGATCTTTGACATCATCTAGAATTAACATCAAACCTATTTTAATACAAGTGGCAATTGGTTTGCAGTCATCAAGTCCAAACCTACTTAGCAAAGTTTGCACATGGTTTGTCTAACATAATACCTCGGCGGGTGCACTATGTAATCATGTTAATGTATAATGTGAGTTCAAAAGGAGGGGTTTTAAAAGGCAAACATTCTAGGCAATTTAACAGAGATACATTAAAACAAGGGTTTTTCATATTCAATTTTTAAAAAATTTCTTAAAATAAGGGGTCATTTTATTCATTCAAACATGTTAAAAGATGGTTTTTTTTAATACTCCGCGAACACATGTTATATAGGGGGTATTGAACGATGAACCCCCCGAGCATAATACCCTCATCATAATGCTTAAACTCAATGCCCAAATAATGATGCAAAAGCCTTAAATCTGATGTCTTAATCGTATGTGTCTCATTTAGACTCGTGATCAAAGCAAATCAATCCACGTACACAACAATAATAAGTTATATATCATCCGCACATTTTACATACAAAGTGCTTTCCATAGGATTGTTTCAAAATCCATGTACACTCAAATGATTATCCATTTTCTTACTTTAAACCATACAATTATTTATCACAATTTGCACACTTTCTTTTCTTGTCCTTTCTTAACAAAACCACTAGGATGCACTACATACACCCCTCATACAAGTCACCATTTAAGAAAAAGTTTTAATGTATGACTAAGCAACCCATCCAAAATAAAATGTCAGTGCACAAATGAGACAAATAGTAGTCATATGAAGTTTCTTGATAATCAATGCCCTCTTGAATTCCCTTTTGTTGAGCATAGCCTTTTTTAGGAAGCCTTGTAGTAATCAATCCTACTAATTGGCTTACATTTTAGCTTACAAACCCACCTTGTACCAATGCCCTTCTTGCCAGGAGGCAAGTCACATGAATACCAAGTATTTTTAGTAATAAGTGCATCATACTCATCTTGCATATAAGCCATACAATTCTCTAAATTTTGTGCATCATCAGTTGTAAGAGGTTTCAGAACCAAAATGAGTATGACCAAACAAAGGTGTATCCAATTTATTGTCATGCAAAGTATGCACCAATTGTTTTTGTATCCCTCTAGCTTTCTCATTTTCAATCACGTCTTCATCCAATGCATCATTACATCTACATAAAAAATAGGATGATGTGTTATGTCAATTGAAACCTATGTAGGCTAAATATTTGCCTCATTTGGACATATATTTGTATTTCCACCATTGAAAAGATGCAATAGGGTATCAAAATATCATGTGAGCTTACACATGTCTTTAGTACATGACAACAATGGTTGAACTACATCCTCCACAAAAACAACACATTGAGAAGTCAAGATATGTTTCAATTGCAGATGATAAACCTTTAACCCTTGCTCTTAGCACTGTAAGCAACAAAGATGCATTTGATAGCCTTATCATCCAATTTTTTGTCTTGTTGTTGTGGCACTAGAGCATAAGACAAGCAACCAGAAACACACAAGTGATCAATAGATGGCTTCATAGCAAAGCTTGGCTTTTGAACATACATTGTGCCATCTCCATAAACGACCTATCTTTTCTCTTAGCAACACCATTTTGTTGAGGTGTATAAGACACTATACATTGGTGTTTTATAACATGACTAGCTAGAAATGCATCAAGTTCTTTTGACAATATATACTTGCACCTTTATCAAAACAGGGGATATCCATAGAACAAATAAATACATTTTCATGCCAAGGTCCTAGAGGCTAGGGGCCATTCTAAATCAAACTTGGGGGTTTGCCTATATAAGGGGCAAGAGACTGGGAGGTGAGAAAGTTTATAGACTCCCCGGTCTCACAATGGTATCATAGATGTTGATATTAGGGAGGATATAAAAGGGAAGCTTTCATAGTGTTGGCATACTAATGACAATGCTAATTACACAAGGAAGATAAAGTAGAATATAAATGCAAATATAGATTAATTGATACTCATAAAGTGCATACAAAAGAGCTAGTGTAATCTTCTTAACTGGTATCATTGGTAACATCATGCCTTGGGTGCCTTTTTTCACATGTGACCAGATGTTTCTTTGACACCTATGCATCACATGCTTCCATGCCACCTATGTATCCCAATAAGATAGAGAAGATATAGACCATCATAAGAGAAAGACCACAATTCCCAACAACCCTACCCTTGGGGTTTGGACCATGAAGAAACTGGAGAGACTGGCATCTCTGGCACACTCTAGGAGAAAAAGAACATCTCCAATCTAGGAGACCATCCCCAATCCCAAGGAGACAAATTATCCCTAATCCAAGAGATACTAAACACCTCCCCTCAAACATATGTATAAAAATAAGAGATAAAGGAAAAACAATAGCTAGAGAATGTCATCATAAACTAGAAGACTACTATCATCTTTTTCTTCATCTTCATCTTTGTCTACCACTGCTAAACAAACTTAGGGCCTTTGATTTCTGCTAGTACTACCTCTATCTTTCTTTGAAACATTTGGAAGAAAGATGGCCCTTATTTCCCAAATGCTGCAAGTCTTTGATGCTAGACAATCCTTTGTTATGTGTCCTTCTTTGCCACACTTGAAACTAGTGTTATTATTTGAACTAACTGCAAAAACTCCTCCCCATGAAGTAGCATTCCTCCATTTCTTCTTTTCCTCAAAAATTAAAGAGTTGATTACATCTTGAAAATTTGGTGTTGGATCCTTTTCCTTGATGATGGTCACTATTTGGTCAAAGCTAGGCGATAAGAATGCTAGAAGAACTACAATTTTTTCCTCCTCTGGTATTGCACTATTCACATAGGGTAGTTGTGTGGTCATGCTTTTAAGAAGATTGACCAGGCTTGCAATATCTTTGTTAGGTTCCATTTTTAATTTTCATAGATCCTTCTTTAAGCTTGCTTTTCTCTTCTTTTTCCTAGGCCCAAGATTCTTTTTTAGTTATTCCCATGCAGCTGACAAGGTTTCACAATCATAACGTGTACATAATTATCATGTTGTATAGTGATTATGATTCCTAATTGCTGCTCATTTTTTGCCAGGTTTTGTGCGCTCATAGCTCACGTCTATACATCCGCTCCATCACTAGATGGGTCAGTGTGGGTCGGCTTGACTATTCCCTATAGTCTTTGTTTTACCTCTCTTTTCCAACCTTTGGAACCTTGGAACTTGGCCCTTCTGCTCTCCTTTGAACTCGAGCTTGATCTACCCCTTAACCACCTTTGACTGGCTTTGGGAATTGCCCCTTAGACTGCCCCTATGTTAAGCTTTGACCAGCCCAATGGTCCACCCAACCTGCTCCCTCTCTCTCTTGCCTCATCTCTCTTCTCTCTTATGGGCCCCCTCTTAAGAACTAGTGACCTTGCTAGTGGGGGGGGGGGGGGGGGGGGGGGGGGGGGTCCCTTGCTTGCCTTGCTCTCAAAAAATGTCCCTTTTCATTAAGTAGCCTTTCAACTTGGTCTGCCAAGTGTAAAAGCCATCCCCATTAAATTTTCTAAGCCCTTTCACTTCCATTGCACTTTGGAGTGGTCTTAGCACTTGGAATTTAATACCAAGACCAATGTCTAAACTCCTCACAATCACACAATACCAATAGATATGTATTTGAAAATGATGTCGTACTTGAGTGCATGAAATTTTAGACTTTAATTTATTTGTGAGAAAGAGGGAAAGAATAAAATTCCTTTGATGCTCCTATGTGAAGTACCTCTGGACTTTAAAAGTGAAGCCACCCTTCACAATTGGAAGCCTTTAAACTTTCAAAAACCTTTGAAATCTTGTTTTGAAGCTTGAGTGGAGAGAAGCCTTGAACACTTTTTTGAATCTCCTTTTTGAACTCAAGGAATTTCTCTTTAATCTTCTTCAGATCCCCCTCCTATGGGAAGATACCCTTTTTAAAAAAGGGTTATGAGAAGCGTAGGCAGGTAGGCAACTCTAGACATGTGCAGAACCGAGCAAAAAACCAGGCAATCTGGGAAGCTTTGAGTTTTTGTGAAGGCTCATTCAAAAACGAATTAGGCAACAATTCCATAATACAACACATTTTTGGCAAGTGTATTAAAAGCCTTTTTGACTTTTTCAAGACCTTTTCAAAAGGTAAACACACACATGTTCAAATTTCAAAGGGAGAAAACACACATGTTCAAATGGCACGCGCGTACACACATGCACACACGCGCATAATAAGTAGAATGAGCAGAGAATGCGTGCCTAAGAGCTTCAATTATTGTCAAAATTAATCAAGCCATTACTTTCTCATGCATAATCCAAACATGGTGTATGAAGATTCGATCAAAAGCTCTTGTGATCTGCTACGTTGTGATGTATGTATAGGTGTGATCTGCTACGTTGTGATGTATGTATAGGTGTGAAGTCTCCAATGTACCCAAATTTGCAAGCTCTCCAAATGAGGGGACTCAATGCAGACAATCAAAAGGCAAAATCCTAAACCTAATCACACCAACCATTAGTGATTACACCAACCTCTTGTGATCTGCTACGTTGTGATGTATGTATAGGTGTGAAGTCTCCAATGTACCCAAATTTGCAAGCTCTCCAAATGAGGGGACTCAATGCAGACAATCAAAAGGCAAAATCCTAAACCTAATCACACCAACCATTAGTGATTACACCAAGCAAGGGTAGTGGCTCATTGAAATTACCAAGGACATGTCCAAACCTTGATTAAATCAACTTGTGTAGATATGTTTATTGCTAAAGAGTATAAGGGGAAATTATGATTAGCAATCAAGCATATAGGGATGCTCAATATAGTATAGAGAATAGAAAGAGATTGGGACTTATGCTCATGCTAACATGATGATGGCTTTGATACCAATCGTTGAGATTATGGAGGATATAAAAGGGAAGCATTCATAGTGTTGGCATACTAATGACAATGTTAATTACACAAGGGAGATAAAGTAGAATGTGAATGCAAAAGTAGATTGATTGGTACTATTATAAAGTGTATACAAAAGAGTTCATTATATAGAGCTAGTGTAAGCTTCTTATCTAGCATCATTGATAACATCATGCCTTGGGCTGACTTTTTCCACATGTGACCATATGTTTCTTTGCCACCTATGCATCACTTGTTTTATGCCACATATGTATCCCAATAAGATAGAGGAGATACACACCATCATGAGAAAAAGCCCACAATTTCCAACAATATATAATTTATGTGGTTCTCTTTTTAGAAAAAATATGTATGTGAATCCATGGTGGATAAGGAGACAAAGAAGGGAGCTCTCTTTCAATCGAGGAGGATGCAAGGCGGGAATGATCCCTTGAAGGGGAAGGGAAGCTAGAGGGGACCGTCATCAAACTCTATGTTTTTAGGCTCGATTTATATGTTTCTATGGGAACCAAATCCTGCTTCAACATGTTTCTCCCTCATCCTCTGTACGGCGCGCTACGGAATTTTCTTCCTCAAATTGTGCTTCTTGATAGTTTTTGCCATCGCTCAATTTTTTGGATTCAATTGGTCCACCCAAGGGAAGGACCTCTTCCATCACAAAACTCACTTAAAGGAGCGTGCTTACATGGCACACCCCCTCTCCTAGTGAATATGGTGGAGAGTAAAGAGTTTTTGCTAAAGGTGAAGGATGGACATCAACACCAAAGGAGTGCTACAAAATTTTCAAAAAACTAGAAATTTAAAAGACAAATTTTCACCTTTGTTCCTCTCTTTCTCAACAAAGGTTCCTACTATGCTAAAGTTCGGCCATACCTAGCAAGAGAAATATTCTTGCTCTATTGAATTGAAGGTTTCTTCTCCCTCAGATTTCAGACAGTCTTTTTCAACAAGGTTTCAAGTTTATCGGTAAGTTTTTTATTGGATGGTGGATTTTGTCACTCAAGGTTGGCATTGGCAATAGATTACAGATTGACAGTATTGATTTAGCAAGGCTAGTCAATTTTTTTGCAGTTGCTTCTAGCCAGCTACTCTTTGGTTTCATCAGGTGACTTTTACTACAAGCTACATATTTTCTCTTGCTAGCACAACACATTATGTCATGGATTCAGATATTGACATGTATCATACCTTTGATTTTGAGAACCCTATCCTAGTTCCACCTAATGCTACCCCGTAGTGTCACTAAGATGTCTAGTATGCTTGTGTAATTCATGCAATAGTTCATCAAGGGCCAAATTAATGAGCAGACTAGTGTTTCCATGACACTCATGCCTGGCAAGAGTATCCAATGTCTGTGGAGTGTCTCCAATCTATAGGGGTTGCACCTTCTCTTTCAAAAAGAGGTGGATGACTTGCTAAAGAATACCAAGCCACCAATTTTTTATGGAGAGGAAAAGGAGTGCAACAAAGATACTATGAATATATTCCTAAGTAAATGGGATAGTATTTACGATCTTAGACACAATCCAAACTTAGTTAAGGTACTACAAACAAGTATAACACTAGAGGGTAAGGCCTAAAAATGGTGGATGTCACTCAAGGAGAAGAGCATCATACCACAGATTTGGGTATCCTTCAAGGATGTATTAAAAAATATATATATATCCACAAATGATAGAAATTGGTGTACATGAGACAAGTACTCTATGCATCAGCATAAGACACTGCTGGAGTATATCTCATACTATCATGATGTGATTCTCAAGTTGGAGCATCTAGAAACATTTCACCAAGTTCATGGGCTCATCCGTGGGTTAGCAATGTAGCTTAAGAAGCATGTTAAAACCCAGGATCCCAAGTCGCTTGAGGAAGCTATAGTGCAAGTGTATGTACATGACAATCTCAATATAAAAGCATTGCATAACACTCACATGCCTGGCACTACACATGCGAATTCACAAACACCTCATGGAAATAATAAGAGAAAATTTATAGTAGCTACATTTGATGTGTCCAAGAAGCCCAAGGGACCTAGGGGCCATCTCTTTAGTAGAGAGTTTGAGAAAACAAAGAAAAGGCTAATTTTTACATGTTTAGGGAGTGGACATGCCAAAAAGGAATTGTCCCATGGGAAAATCTATTGCCCTATGATAAAGAGAAAGCGGTGCACATCATGAAATTGTTGCCTCTTGAGTCCTCCTCTCGCATTTCCAATGTGGGCATAACACACACCAAAGCAGTGCATGATTGTTGTATTGTGGACTCAATGTGGCAGTTGACCTTTGGTCCACACAAGTTGGTGTGCAACATGGGCTTATCCAAGGTCACAAGGTGAAAATATTGGTAGATGACGGTGCTTCACAAAATTTCAATAACTATAAGTTAGTGAAACAACTAAATTTACCCCAGACTCCTAGTTCCTACCATTACAAGGTAGCAAAGATTAACTATGAATATGGATCAAAAATCTGTGATACTTGGTGGGGAGTCATTATATGGGTCAGTGTCATACATAGCTATGAACATAATAGTTTGATGTTCAAATCCATTGTTGGCATGCACATGCTACTATTCGGAGAGAATGATGTTCCTTCATTGGCACTTATTTGTATAGCCAATCTTATGAAGCTATCTTCTCAAGATGAGATAGAAGATTTTTTTTTTTTTGCGTTTCTCAATGTGTCATTTTTTTGTCAAATGTTGATAATGTTTTAAGTGACAGTTCCTCAATGCCACGTACTTCTCTCTCATATCTTCCATCTATGGCTACTTCTCTCAATAGATGTTGCTAGAAAATTAAAAGAATTACTAATGGAATACAAGGATGTATTTCCACATGATTTTCCTCTAGAGTTATCATCGACACGTCGTGACATGTTTTTGCGAAATAGTGCGACTCACCCTACAGACTTTAAGAATTGTCTTTTTGTGCTTGAGGGACCCTTGGATGTAAATGAATCATCCTTGTACAAAGTGTACAATGGTAGTATGTCAGATCAGTTGTCTCTACATATGCAAGCTAGTTGTGCAAGGTACATGGTTTTACTGTTTTTGTACATAGAAGTGTCAAGAATTCAAAGACTGAGTAAGTGCTTTAAAAATATGAAGAAAAATTGAAATTTTATCAGCTTGAGGTCATGAGTGAGTTGGGAGTTTTAGTTGTAAAGAAAAGAGCCTCTATTGCTCAACCTACAATGGTGCATGGGGGTTGTGTAGTCATGTGCATGTGTGTGTGTGTGTGCGCATGCGCGGGTGAGGGCTGGAGCCTTAATGGGAGAGTATGTCTCTCATAAATAAGGCCATGAAAATGAGTGGTGACCTCTGCACTTTCACCCCTCTTCTTGGTTTTTGGTGATGGAAGCTGTGTGAAACGGAGCTCTCTTTGTATGTGTCTACTTGCTACTCAGGTTTGGTAGTGAAAGCACTTTGTTATTGTTGTGAATGGGAGAGTGTTTTCCCATGTTCACTATGTAATTTTTTGAGTTTTCTCATTGAAAATGATGAATTTTATTATAGCTCATGATCAACATGCTTTTTAATGGGTTTATGTCCATGGTTGGGAGCGATTATGGAGCCCCATCTTGCATATGTAAGGACTATTGAGATGGTGTGGGGCTATGATTTTTATGATCAAACTTTTAGAGATTTTTCTTGTCTTTTTTGGTTTCTTTTCCCCAAAATGTAGTGGTTTTTTTCTTCCTTGAGGCAAATTGCTCATAGCTGGAGCTATGGCAATATAGAGGGAAGCTAGTCGAGGCTAGTCGAGGTTGAGCATGTGTGGTTAATTAAATTTGTGACAGGAAATCAGCCCATAATATCTTGAGAGAGATATTTTCTTCATCATATTTTTAGTGTGGTGGTTTGAGGCATTGTAGACGCTAGCCCTCCAATCCTTCACATAAATTGGTGCTTCCATTGAGGAGGGGATAATAGTGTTTTGATGTTTTGATTGTCAAGTTGGAGCTGTCCACTTGGGAATCAACTTTAAGCCTTACCTAATTTTGGTCTAAGATGATTTTTTGGATTTTGATCACTTACTTGGAGGCATGTGACCATGTACTTGAGGACTGTGGACTCAATGATGACTATAAATAGGGTTTTCTCTTTATACTGACATGCCAATACATGCAGTTTGAGTTCTTGCAGGTATTTCAAAAGTGTGTCATGATGATGCTATGTATGAGACATGTGTTAGTTGGAAAAAGATAAAGGATGCACTTTTGGATTTAGCAAAGGCCTTTCACATGGCAATGAAGAGCATGTTGATGAGTATACATGTTTGTGGGATAAGGAAGACATTGTGTTTGATAGCACATGCAAATAAAATGAGGTTATGCAAATTGTGAATATGAACTTTCAATATGAAGAAGCTCATGTGGGTAAGCCTATGGTGGAGTATACATTATGGAAGCTTGATGCAGGTTTTTGTGAAGTTGTAGTGAAGCATGAGAATGAGGTAGAATGAAAGCATGTGGAAGATGATTCCATATATGTGGCTGATATATGTGATGAAAATGCAAATGCTTCTTTGGTCCTCCTCTTGAAGATGTAAAGGCTGGTTTGATTGAAACAATTGCTGACAGATGCTAGGAAGCATGGCTCATCAAGTATTCTAACTAACAGGATGGTGCCCATCAATGCTCTTAGCTTATCGATTCTCCAAGGCTCATCAAGTATTCTAACTATCAAGATGGTGCCCATCAATGCTTATCGATTCTCCAATATTTTGGAGAAATGTGGAAAAGATTGTGAATGTGACAAAGCCCTTTGTATATTTTCTACAATTGGTGGACAAAGATTCATTTGTGTTTAGCAAAATATATTGATATATGTCTAAATCTATTAAAAAATTTACAGAAGGAATAGAGATGGTAGCAAGAGACAAGGATGCAATTATCTCTCTTGCGACTAAATGAGGTATTTAATAATCACGAGATCGAATGAAATGTTTTTTAGTTACCATGTGTTATTATCATATTCACATAATGAAACGTGTTCACATTTAAGCAGATGAAAGGTAACCTGATAACCCACCAAAAGTGTGCCGATCTATTATTTTTTTGTGGTAGGTCCACTTGGATATAGCAAAAACCCACGAGCGCCTGCTAAGATATGGAAAAGCCATGTAAGACTATCGGTTTCGGTAGTTTGTCCAGGTTAATAGGAAGGTCACGTGAACATTTAACGTGTTCACGTGTTTTAAAATGTGATCGCTCAATGTTATTTACATGTTTGCATGTTTGTGATCACATTAATGAAATCCTTGGATAAAATGGAGGGCACAGATGCATATGTAATTGCATGCTGTTGCGTTTGTGTTGGATCCAAAAATTTTGTTACACAAAAAAGCTATAAATAGTAAAGCAATTAAAGATTTTAAAAATGTGTGTCAAAAACTTCTAGATGAAGATGGTGAAAAGTTTGCATTCCATCAAAGAGTTGCATATGCTAATTGGGAGGGAATGTTTCAAGACCCCTAGCACATTGATGCACTACAAGACGTCGCGCAGAATTCGGCGCAGGTACCGACGAAATAGCGTTAATTTTTAAACTAAAAAGCGCTGAAATAAGCCTTGTAAGAGACGTCGGTATCGTAGGGTCGGTATGACCATCTATATAGCGGGTGTTGGAATACACTTTTAAATAGGCGTCAAAATATGAAACGTAATAAGCACCGGTATTATTTATACTAAATTCCGACGGTCAATCCGTTGCCCCTACCGATGGTGATACAGTCACCTGTACTGACGACCAAAAACTGTAATTTTTTTTGGGCAGAGAGGGTTGGGAACTAATGCTGCATGTACTACAGCAAAAGAAAACAGCCCTCTCTGCCCAAAGGAAGAGTGCACAAGCAACCGCACTCCATCTACAAGCTGACGCTAAAGAGCGAGTGTATGGCAATTAGCAAAATTGTAAGAATAACATAACTTGTTAACAATATAATTAAAACATGAGTCTAAAATTGTAAAACCATAAACATAACCTGTTTTCCATACCATAACCATTGCCATAACTTGCTTGTCATACCATAACCATAACCATAACCATAACCATAACCATAACCATAACCATAACCATAACCATAACCATAACCATAACCATAACCATCACACGATTGCCTATACCATCATAGCAAAACCATACCTATCACCTAAACCAAAACCATAACCATAACCTTGCACAAACATAACCATAATCATAACCATAACCATAGCAAAACCCTAACCATAGCAAAACCATAAACATAGCAAAACCATAACCATAACCTTGCACAACCATAACCATAACTATAAGATGATTGTCATACCATCATAGAAAAACCATAATCTTAAGTTGACTGTCAAACCTTAACCATAACATCTGTGCCATACCATAAACATAACCATAAACCATAAACATAAGCACTACAAAACTGTACATATGCAAACAATCATTGAGTGAGAAGACCCTCATGGTAATACCTCCCAATCGACGTCCTCTCCCTCCTCCTGTAGGTGGGTGAAAAGGGCCACATTCCATGCTTGTACCCATACTTCTCCTGTCGGAAGGCGCTTCACGGCAACTTCCTGCAAAATTATGGTTTAATCATTAGATAAATCTTCAAATAACATATATATTATCAATAATTTAAAGCATACGTATAATACTTACAACTCATGTTGAAGTGTATCATAGCCTCCACTCCCAAGATGTGACGCTCTAGCAGACTCCAAACGTGCTCTGGCTGCATCTCTCTACTGCTGAAATCTATTGGGATTGTCTTGTGTCTCTCGTGCAATCCCCGTCCACTCCTCTACGTCCAACCATGCCGGCTTGGGACTGCCATCATTGTACCTGTCTCTCACCTTTGACTGACGATGTGACATTGTGGACCTCGCCACGCTCAAAATCCATGCGTTCGAGACTTGATCGTACCCCTATGCCGGCCTGTACTCTCTTTGAATGGCGTTGACGATGTAATTCTTTCTCTCAGCATCGAGGTTTTCCCAAATCTCCATCACAGAGTGACCAAACTGAATCGTACAGAGTTGTCGAATCCTCTGTCGCATTTCCTTTTCGACCCTATCTGCCACAACAGCCCCATCCCTGCTCTTGTACACCTTGCTAGGATCATGCTCGTGTGATCCCCAAGGTGTACGTGGTGTGCTTATCGGTGAACTATCTACTGAAGAGAGTGGTGGACGCTCTCTCGTGGTGTGGACGCATCAGTAGAACCGCTACCACAGCAACCACCGCCTCTAGAACTACGGCTACGTCGTATCGAGGATGAACCACCCGTCAATGTAGGGGGCACACAAGTCCTAGGTGTAGGGGGAACACTAGACTGAGATGTGGGGATGCTCGGTGTAGGGACCACACTAGTCCCGGGCATAGGGTCGGCCTAGTAGGTCTAGAGGGACCTGCACCCCAAAGGTGTTGTGCCATCGCGATCTGCTCTGGTGTGAACTGAGACAAAAACGAGCCCACCAAATACGTTAGTTTACATAAGAAATGCTTAATCAATACAAATAACAAATCAACAAAACTGCTACACAATGAAAACATCTAAAGTGTTTAAGTCGAGGCCACATCTCTGGCATTCGACCCACATCCTACAGATCATCTCTTTGGGCCTTGCTCTCCCTTTTCCCAGTGATGGTCTTCCAGATGATCTCCCCCACATTCTTAAAGATGTGCATTGGGTTGAGCAAATGATTAATCAGCAGGTCACTCCAGTACGAAAGATCATGGAAAATAGAAAGTCTTTTCATTCCAGGTGGCATCCAATCTCTGCTCTCCAGCCACATGTTTTTCCAATCGCTCGCTTTTAGTGGATGCATGTCATGTTTGCATATTCTTGGTCCATGTAGGTCATGTCCTTCAAGAAAAAATCTACTATGCTCCTCATAAACTGTCTTGCTTAAATGCTCAGAGCGGAGGAAGCCAAGTCGAGGACCACATTTTGGACATGCATGATTGCCCCAGTAACTCAAGCTTGAAACATCACATATTAATATTTAAAAGCGTTGAAATAGCCATGAATCACATGCGTGCGAGGGTTTTAAAGGCACTTACCTGAGCACTCATCGAAGCTTGGCCAATTGTGCATGGTCCACATGAGAATGCCTTGCACATGTACATTTCGTCCTCCGATTGGTTGGGACATATCAACCACATCGATTCCTGTCCACAAGATTTGGAGCTCTTCTATAAGTGGTGCCAGATAGGCGTCATGTTCTTTGCTTTGTACTTTCCTAGGATGATCAATGACAACAACAGATGGCCCTTCTTGATAGCGAGCCATGGTGGAAGATTATAATTAACCAGACAAATAGGCCACGTGCTCCATGACGAACTCCGTAATCCGAATGGGTTAACTCCATCCATTGCCAGACCAAAGCGGATACATCAAGGCCCGTTCTTAAATGTAGGCCAAATTTTCTCTATGTACTTCCATGCACGAGAGTCAGCAGGTACCCACATAACATCATCTGTTGATCTAGTATTTGAGTGCCATGTCATCAAAGCGGCTATGGACTTGCACCTGAACATGATCTTTATTCTTGGAATGATAGGAAAGTGTCGAAGGACCTTTGCATGGATAAATTTTCCTTGTGTGTCCTCCCTATACCTGTTTGATCCACAATTGGGACACTGTTCCAGGTTTGCATACTCGTTGAGAAAAAGTATATAATCATTAGGGCATGCATGCATTTTCTGATAATCCAAGCCCAAATTAGTAAGAAGCTTTTTAGCGGCTGGATGGATAGGAGGCATCTGATTCCCTTTTGGCAAGATTTTCTCATTCAGCAACCTGACGTTACATGAACAAGTCAGCCCTTTGATCACTTTATATGAACCATAATTTGCAATTTACCATGCTTAGGATAAATATGTTTACCTGAAAAGCTCTGTGGACTGAGGCGTCAGACCAACCGTAGATAGACTGCAAATTAAGCATTACCAATGCGGTATGGAGAATTGAGATTTTTGCACCAGTGTAGACTGGCATGCGTGCAAGACTTTGCATCAACTCTCTCTTCTCATCGTTTCTATCATGCTGCCGATATGAACGGGATGGTTGAGGTTGGTCCACGGTACCGTGTTCAATGTTTTCGCCTTCTATGTCGGAATCCATGTCAAAGAACGCATCCAACATCTGCTCCATCTCTACTTCTTGAAATGCCGCTTCAAGTATTAGTTGGGAGGACTCAGTCGATGGCTGCTCGTTTGAAAATCTTCTTCTCTGGGATGAAGTTGGAGCAATATCTACTTGCGGACTTTGACCTTCAATCTCTAGACCATGAGATCGATAACGCAGGTCTTGTAATTGCTCTATCGGAAAGCGACCGTGATTGAGTATGTATTGGTCATAGATTTTTTGTTTTCGAAAGATCTGATGCTTACAATGCGCACAAGGACACGCCATCCTATTGTCCATACTTTATCTACCAATGATGCAACAAATAATTAAAACACTCTAGTTGTTATAACTACACATTACTAAGTACATGACAAGCTTTAACAACCTCACTTTCTCTAGCTAGGCCCGATACCCGCACACCTCGGTCTAGAGGTGCACGGAGATTAGGACCACAGGGTAATAATCTCGTCTTTATTGGTCAATGACTATATATTAAAGTTCTTGAAGTCTGTGTGCACTTTTGAAGTCCGATTGCATTTTTTCAACTATGTTCTGCTAGCTCTAACAACCTCATATTCTCTAGCCAGGCCCTATCCCCGCACACCTCGGTCTAAAGGTGCACGGAGATTAGGAACACATGGTAATAATCTTGTCTTTATTGGTCAATGACTATATATTAAGGTTCTTGAAGTCTGTGTGCACTTTTGAAGTTCGATTGCATTTTTCTACTATTAATTTGATGCTAGCTCTAACCTAACCTATAATCTAACTTAACCTATAACATAACCCTAACCTAGCTTAATGTAACGTAACTTATAACCTAACCTAATCGAAGTCTGTTTGCGTTTTTGGAAGTACACGAGTCATCTTCGAAGTCCAATTGCATTTTTTATACTATTAATTTGAGGCTAGCTCTAACCTAACCTATAATCGTTATGCGTAACTTATAATCTAACCTAACGTAAAACCTACACCTAACTTAACTTAATGTAACCTAACTTATAACATCTACTAACCTATAACCTAACCTAACCGAAGTCTGTTTGCGTTTTTAGAAGTACACGAGTCATCTTCGAAGTCCAATTGCGTTTTTTCTACTATTAATTTGATGCTAGCTCTAACTTAACCTATAATCGTTATGCCTAACCTAACGTAAAATCTATACCTAACCTAACTTATAACATCTACCTAACCTATAATGTAACCTATAATCTAACCTAACCAAAGTTAGTTTGCGTTTTAGAAGTACACGAGTCATCTTCAAAGTCCGATTGCGTTTTTTCTACTATTAATTTGACGCTAGCTCTAACCTAACCTATAAGCGTTATGCCTAACCTATAATCTAACCTAACGTAAAACCTATACCTAACTTAACTTAATGTAACCTAACTTATAACATCTACCTAACCTATAACCTAACCTAACCGAAGTCTGTTTGCGTTTTTAAAAGTACACGAGTCATATTCGAAGTCCGTTTGTATTTTTCGACTATTATGCCGTCGATAGCTCTAATGTAACCTATAATTTCACCTAACATATAACCTAAACCTAACCTAACCTAACCTAACCTAACATAAAGACAACACAATGGTGAGGTGTTTAGCAAAATGACAAGCCATACAGCTTGCCCACCATGCATATGCGATCTGGGCAAGCTCTATGGCTTGCCAATTTGGCAAACGGCTCACCATTGTGTTGTTTTTAGAGTTGCGAAGCGATTTTATGGCCTGAAAATTGCTCGCAGACATATAGAAAACACAATGGCAAGCCGTTGGCAATGTGGCAAGCCATAGAGCTTTCCCATAATGCATATGCCTTGTGGGCAAGCTTATGGCTTGCCGTATTTCCAAACGGATCGCCATTGTGTTGTTTTTAGGGGCACGAGGTAATTTTAGCGCTTGAAACTGCTCGCAAATATATAGACAACACCATGGCGAGCCGTTTGGCAATACGGCAAGCCATAAAGCTTTCCCACAATGCATATGCATTGTAAGCAAGATCTATGGCTTCCCGTATTGCCAAACGGCTCGCCACAGTGCTATTTTAGGACTTGAAAACCGCTCGCGGGCATATAAACAACACAATGGTGAGCAATTGGCAATAAGGAAAGCCATAGAGCTTGCCCACAATGCATATGTGTTGTGGGTAAGCTTTATGGCTTGCCGTATTGACGAACGGATCACCATTGTGTTGTTTTTAATATGCACTGGGGGTAAGCTCTATGGCTTGCCGTATTGTCGAACGTAGCTTAACCTAACTTAACCTAATGTAGCTTTACCTAACCTAACGTAACTAAACCTAAAGTAGATTAACTTAACTTAACCTAACATATAAGATAACCTAACCTAACTTAACTTAACTTAACCTAACCTAACGTATAAGATAACCTAACCTAACCTAACGTATAACCTAACATAACAATGTAGCTTAACTTAACGTAACCTAACCTAATCTGACTTAACTTATAACTTAAACTTAACCTAAAACATAAACCCCATCAACTACATAATTTGAAAAACGACATAATTCAATAAAAATTTCTTCAAAACAAGATTTTTTCATAAACTGAAACAAAATTTTTCCATAATTTAAAATGAAATTTCACATAACAAATCCTAATTTCTTTTAAAGCATTGAAAGTTTAAAGCATGAATTTTTTTTTTCTTAAGATACAAAGTAATTTAAATATACTTAATATGCATTTAAAGGTTTGAGCACTCACATTCGTCCTATTTGAGCAATGAAAGTTGTTGTAAAAGTCCTGGAACCTACAATTAAAACGCACACACAAACACAAAGTTAAAGCATAAATCCTAAATCTACAAGTAAACATGAAAACGATCTTACCTTAGTGTTATGCGTCAACCCACAAGCAAGATTAGCACCTCCGATGGCGTGTATCGCAGGAGATCTGTTAGAGATGGTGGAGAGGAGAGCTTGAGAAAACACACAAGAACTAAGAGAAATGTGCAGAGAAAGCCCGCAATTTTGATTTTTGGTAGGTGCCGTCGATATAGATATTGGTACAGCTGTCGATACAGACATCGGAAGAGGTGTCGGTATGGGCATTCGCGTTGTTGTCGGAATACGTGCTAGAAGAGGCGTCGGTATTTTGAAAATCAAAATTTTAAAAAGACCTTAGCTCCCTCCATAAATACACACACATATACCGACGCCCGCCAGTGACGCCGGTAATGTGGCGTCGAAATTCAAGTGACCTCTTGTAGTGATGCAATTAATGTAGTCAATACCCCGATTTGGTGGAAGGAGTATGGTGGAGAGAAACTGAAACTATGACAGACTCCAATTTGAATGCTATCAGCTTCTACAAGTAGTGGCAATTGCAAACAAAATTGGTAGCTTTTGACTTTGTACACACCAAGAGATAAAACATACTTCACATCAAGCGAACATCTGGTCAAGTGTATATCATGTGCAATTTACGATTAATACATCAACCTACAAAAATTACTATAAGTGTAGTGGACCAATGCTTAGGTATGCGACAAACACATGATGCTATTGTAGATGAAATTAACAGTGACAATGAGCCAGAGTGGAAGGTTACATCTCAAGGTTTGGACATGGAAGAGGTGGATGATATGGTTCCCATATTCAAGCAAGTTGATGAGTAGGTCACAACTTGAAATCTTCAATATTTTGTAATGACTTCACACATGGAAAAGATGGATCATATGCGTGCCCATGTTCAAGCAAGTTGATGAGTAGGCCACAACTTGGAATCTTCAATATTTTGTAATGACATGATGACATGTGCAAGAAGTGTGCTATCAATTATATTTTGCAAGCTTTGATGGTTCAAATTATTGCTAAGATGTCATTTCAATGTTTCAAATATGTTGTTGTATATAAATTGAACTCTCTCTCTCTCTCTCTCTCTCTCTCTCTCTCTCTCTCATGTTGATAGATCAAATGGACTAGATTGTATTAAGATAAACAAACACCGAAATTATTTACATTTTTGTTTCAAAATGGTATACAAAGCATCACTATGGGCTAGAAACAAACATAAACCATGATTTCTCAATTTAAGCTATGTGCAGAATCTTCCATGATGTCTAAGAGTCTAAATTCATCTATCCCAATTGAAGATATGGTAGGGCATTCTTCTTTGGTTTGTGTTGCTACATTGTCTTCTTCTAGCAAAGCCTCGTATACTACAAAATAATGTGCAGCCTTGGTTTCTTTGAGGTTTCATAATTTATTTTGTAAGTCTCTAATGGTTGCTCAAACGCTTGCCACTGTCTCACCTTGGCTCGCAAGCTCTATCCCTTGCATTTCCATGGTCTTATATGTTCTTCAAGAAGCAAGACAATTGGACACTTGTGGGGAGGCAGAGGAGTGTTCTCCATGCTGGTAGCCACTTTGCCTGCAATTCAACCACGACCAACATCAACTGTGTGTGGACAATCATCCCAGTTCACTTGCCTTCTTAAGATGTACTGGATGTAGTAGTCGTGAACAATATTAGCTGGATATTTGATTGTTTCTTGGTACCGCTCACTCTTGATGTATGAACCGTCATAGTAGCACCCTTGCTAATCCCACGTGATGTACATCAGAGAGCTTTAATGGTGAAGTCTCTTTGGTGTTACCACTAACCCTAAAGATATTTCTGTGCACAAAGTAGTTGCCACACAAATTTCTACACTCTTCTAGGCTCAATGGCTTGCCCTCGACGGCTTTCCCTTGAGCTCACCTTCATCTTCCTGTGTTTGTGCGATGGCGATCAAGTCTTGGGAGCCATAAAAAAATTTCTCTTCTGATAGATGATTTGTGCTTGCTTGTAATCTAATTCTTTGCCCATAGTTGTTGCAAACAAAACAATGCATTTAGAATAGATTCTCTTTAGCATTAATTTATTAAAACCACGCACATCACTTAATTCGCTTGTACCACTTATTTCTCAAGTCATTAAAACCACTTAATTCACTTGAATCACCCAATCAGTCAAGTCATTGGCATCACTTGGCACCACTTGAAAATAGTTAACTCACTTGAATCACTTGATCACTCAAGTCATTAAACACTTAATTTACTTGAATCACTTAATCACTCAAGATATTAAACATTTAATTCACTTGATCAACCACTTAATGACTCAAGTCATTAAAAACACTTGAATCATAGAATTCACTAACATCACTTAAATCGCTTGAATTTTATAATTCACTATGACAAGAACACAAAACATGAGATTTATATTCAATCATCAACTATTCGTAGACCAAAACTAAGTGCAATATCATAACCATGTTGATAGGATCTATACATACATAGAGATGTGTTTGCCAAGAGCATAGCTTTTCCAGAGATAAGGTGGCAATGTATAGTTCTTACATAAAGTTTTTTCAGGTTCCACACGCTTTGGGAAACAATTTAGTATGTGATGCAAAGTGTGGCATACAATATATATGTCAATTTACCTAGAGAAGGGGAATCCTCGATAGATATACATTTTGGCAAAGCCTAGGGGTAGTTTTTATCTTGCTTTGCCTTGACCTCCGATGATAGGGATGGAAGCTTTGGGAATGTCTTGGTGGGGGAAAATTGGATGCTAAAACCCAATCACAAATGCCCTCATAGATACATTTGTCTGCAAAATGCAACATTATGTTGTGACCATGGAGATCATTGTGAAGGAAGTGATGGCGGTGGATAAACTTTACTGTATCCAAAACGGCATTGATGATGTGAAAAATATATTTATGGAATCTTTCTATTGTGTCATGCATGTCTAAGTAGTCTCTAATAGCAAGTTTGCTATCATCTGAGTTGTAGTCCTGAATCCAATTCTCGACATGGCCACCATTCCAAAGTTTGTATTCAAGTGTAGGGCGTGGACTGTAGTGAGATATGGCCATTGGTAATATCATCCCTTGATGTTGTATTTCTACCATTGTGGCTTCTTCAAGAGCTCTTTGCAATGTGGATGTGCCATAAAGAAGGATTTTTTAAATATTTTGCTGCATAGATCGGCAATGGAAGTGAGGATTTTGTACTACTACCCACATACCCTCACCCAATTGTGGCATTGACAAATGAAAAATTGCTCTCTCAGGGAGAACATGCAGCTCTAAAGGTTGGGTGCTCATGTCAAGACTTGCTGCCTCTAAAATAGAAACTTGTGGTGTTGTGAAGGCCACAAGCTCCCTCTCTCCTTTGGTTCATGTGCTCAATTCTAGCTCATCATCTATACGCTTGCGCTTTAAGAAGACTCAATCTTTTCCTTGGCCTTTTACGTTGCATGTAGCTACTTCACCAGTTGCACATCAAGAAGTGCGTAAATGGTCGGATCATGTAAACTATCAAATGAGACAATGATCTACTCGATGATTTGATGAATTACATTCTCTATAACTTAATTTGAGATAAGGGTAGTGTGCAAGGAGGTGGTTGGGTATGCCTATTGTAATTGGGTGAATGCGTGGAAATGTCTTTGATGAGACGGGTAAAATTTGCAAGTGTGGCAAGGTCAATATGACGGCACATGTCATTCTCAAACAGCTAATGTAAAAACAAATGCAACATCCCATTTTGTGCTTATGATGTGTGCGTGAAAGTTTTATCTCAGCCATTCGTGTGAATACATAGTTGTGTCAATGACAAGCACGATCAAAACAAAATAAATACTAAAAACTAAAGATAGATACACCAACTATCTTCAACAATGTTACTATGTGAGACATAGACAGCATGTACTAGGTTATTTGTTTTCACTAGAAATAGAATCATACGTGAGAGAGAGAGAGAGAGAGAGAGAGAGAGAGAGAGAGAGAGAGAGAGAGAGAGAGAGAGAGAGAGAGAGAGAGAGAGAGAGAGGACAAAAAGGCATAGATACAAAGAGAAAATGAGAATAGTATGTGTGCAATCCAACTAAGTGTGACTAATTTTGAAAATACAAATCTAGAATTGGGATGCAAGTCAAACACGATAGTTATGAGGATCTCAGAACTGAACACATACGTTTCATCTAATAACTTGCACAATGATTGGAGACAAAGAGAATAAAAATGTCAACTAAACGTTCATCTCGTTGTTTAAGATACTAGATGAATAACATCTACAATATCAAGTTACAATATCAGATATAGAGAGAATATAAAATTCAAGTCTATTCGTTTATCGTAGTTTGAGATAGAAGATGTATAACGAAGGTGAATTGTTCTTGTGTCGCAAAGCACTATGTCGTGCAAATTGTGAACTGTAATCTAGGAATGTTAAATCTAGTTTATGAAGTGTGAGGCAAGCCTCCAACATAGCACAAACTAGACACCTATATATGCTCATCTATGAAGTGTGAGGTCTTTGAAAACCTCTAGCACAGCATGAGTGAGACTCTGTGATCCATACCCAACATGGAGCTTCCTAAACCCTCTTGCGGGTGTGACTGCTAGAGTCTAACACAGCACAAGATAGGGAGTCTATCCACCCCTCAAAACCCTTCCTAAAGTATGACTTTAGAAGTCTAACACAACACAGGATAGGACCCTACAATTCTTATCATTACTACAGTGTGACCATGGGTCTAACACAAGCATTAAATGCTATGTGCACCTGCAACCAAACTTAAAGGGAGAGGCATGCCTCTGCTCAGCAAGGCTAGCACCAAAACATATGTAACGTTAGATTAAAAAAATCATGGTAGTTTCTAAATGTTGTTGATGTCGGCAAGTAGATTACTGCTATGCTATCTTTGTTTTTTCCGCTAGTAGGAGCTCTCTTACACAAGTCACAAGAATGACTTTTTGATCAAAATTGTCACTTGTCTTATCATTGTTTTTAAATATCAAAACGGTTTTCAACCAAAAAATGTTTCAATCAAAAGATCATTTTGATAAAAAATGAATTCAAATTATACAATGGATACATGTACAATTAGGATAATTGGCATTTAATCCCCTTTTGAACGTATAGATTTTGTTATACGGGTGTATAAATGGAACCTAGCTAGTAGCTTGGTGAGATAAGTTTCTTTGATTGGCATTGTTACAAACATGGTAGCCAATTCATTGTATGGTCTTTCTTTTATAATGAGGTTTATGGTACATATGTGACCTGAGCTATAAGGCTGATTTTTATGTTTTTCAAAATGGATCTTTTGGTATGAAAGGTATGCAATCTTATGTGTATGAAAAAGGAGGAGATATATGTTTAATGTCGTGAGCATATGGGCTTTTGCCATCTATGGGAGAAACTCTTTGTGTGTTATGTGTATGATTACTGGATCCAAAATGGAGGTGGATGGTGAGAGAATCTATGTTTCTTTTTAGCTATCTTATGTTTTTGTGCTTTTGTGACATGCAAAGTAGAAGGTGTTTAGAAGATGCTACAGTATGTACATGAAACACTTGAAAGTGTTCCATGCTTGTTGGGCGGTAATACATGATGTGCTTTTGCAGAATGGTGTGGGCCACCCCAAAGAATTCAAGAAAAAAAATTGTGCTTGTGGGAACCTTTGATGTAAATAAATAAAGCATGCTTGTACAAAGTGTACAAAGGTAGTTTGTGTGCCAACTGTGTCTATGCACGCAAAGTGTGGGATACATAGTTTTGATGTTTTTGTACATAGAGAGTGTCAACACCCAAAGAGTGAGTAAGTTGTTTAGAAATATGAAGAAAAATTGAACTTTTATCAGATCAAGGTTGTGAGTGAGTTAGGTTTCTAGCTGGAGAACCTAGAGCCTTCATTAGGGCCAAAAACTGCTAGAAAAGGGATGTTTGTTAATCTAAGAATTAAAGAATAGGCCAATGAAATCGTAGTAATGAAACAAGAGCACAGCTGGAGCATAGTTTTGGAGGCTTGCTACTGCTGCTCGCCCCCCCCTTGCTGCACCATCGCTACCCTCTCCCCCCCCCCCTGCCCACCCGCTGCCCTTGCACTGCCCCTGCGTGCTAACCTCTCTCCCCCCCCCCCCCCCCCCAACCCGCTGCCCTTGCGCGCTGCCCCATTGCCCCCCCCCCCCCCCCCCCTGTTTTCGCGCTGCCCCAAAGGCTTCCCGCTGCCCTCCTCTCGCGTTGCCATCCCCACCCCATCCCCCCACTCGCTGCCGCTTGTGCACCCGCACATTACCCGGTTGCCCACTTCGTCCTCGCCGTCCCCCCATCCCCCCCCCCCCCCCCCCCCCCCCCCCCCCCGTCCTCTTCGCTCCTGAAGGTCTTCTGCACCTGGCTCGGCACCGCTTTCTCTTCGAACAAGTGCTTGGCGTACTCGTTCATAGATTTTCTTCACCGCCCGCTTCTTCGACTCAGCAGTAGACACAGGTGGAGGCTCCAGCTCCACCTCAGAGGGACTCGCCTGAAGACCCCTCGCCCGACCTCGCTGAGCCCACCATTCGACTTGCTCTTTCGCCGACAGAGCAAGCGAGCCTTGCCGGAGAGGTAGAACGCTTGCAGGCGACTTCTGTCATCTGCAAGGTTCTCGGCACCCGTCCTAGCACAAGAGAGCTGCGAGACCTTCTCCAGGCCCGCCTCCTCGTAGAGGTGGGCAAGATCTTCGATGTCCAGATTCTCGGACGGGGGTACTACCAGATTGAGTTCGAGACTTCCGAGATGGCCTCCAAGGTCATAGCTATGAGTCCATTGGCCATCCGAACATCACGCGCCCACTTTCGACAGTGGAGACATGGTTTTGACCCTACTTCGGATGTGCTAGTAGAGGAAGCGGACATCCCCATCTCACTCTGCTTTTCGGGTTACGGAGGGAGTACCTTCCACTTCTCTCCAGGATTGGCTCCGCCATCGGGACTGTTCTGGAGACACCTCGTATGGCAGCATCAGTAGCTGCCAAGGCGGCTGGCATCCCTTCAGTTCGAGTTTTGGTTAGAGATACCCACACGCTCCCGAAGGTCATCCTTCTGCCTCGGGTGAGTGGGGGTTGGTTTAGACAGAGTGTGGAGTACTCGGGTCTCCCGAACTAGTGCTTCATTTGCAGACAGATGGGCCACCTAGCGAAGGCATGTCCACGGAGGAGAACACGACCCGCACCTCAGCCTCAGCCCCAGCCTGCCAAGGCTGGGTCGCAGCCACAGCGAGCAACACAGCGCACAGATTTAGAGCCACCCTCCGATCCTGGGGCTCCAGCGGAGGAGGGGTGGCAGCAGGCCCGTGGCCGTCGATGCCAGGGGCCACAGAGACAGCCTGGCACTCAGAGTGGCCCTCAGGTGCCTACTCAGCAGTAGTGGGTCCCCACGGGGAACCGCTTTGGTCTTCCTGAGCAGGAGGAGCCCCCTACGCCAGACTCCACCTCCGCCTCACCCCCGCCAGCCGCTCCGCCTTTTGATTTCCCCTCCTCCTCATCCCCTCCCCCGCCCTCTGCTCCCGCCCACTCCCCACCTCGCCCCCCTGTCTCTGTCGTCCCACCCCGCTCCTTCTCCGCCCCCCCCAGCTCCTTCTCCCCCCCCTCCTACTCTAGCACCACAGTCGACTCAGGAGACTGGTCCCTCGCCGACGGCTAGGAGATCTCTTGGCAGTGCCTTTGCCACGAGTCGCCTAGCGAGAGAGGGCCAGCCCATCTTGCGGCCCCCTCTACAGATTCAGACATCTTCCCTTGCAGCTATTCGTCGTGGTCTGATGAGCATTGACCTCCGACGCCGCTGGGATTTCTTCGATTACGGTTCACTCGCTTTCTCGGCGATTCCGCAGCAGACCACGAGGCAGCCTGCTTCAGGGTCCACGCTTTGTTCCTTGCCACTAAGGGGACAGAGGCCTTGGACTCACCAATTGGTTTCTCCTTCCCCCTCTGTGGTAGGACTGAGACAGAGTGGTCCCTCGACTCAGTGGTGGGATGGTTGCATACACAGGTTCTTGAGTTCTCTCACCACATGGGAGAAGTTGGCGTTACAGATTTGCTGCAGACTTTGTGGCCATTGGCCAAGTTTGCGGTGACACCCCCAGACTTAGCAAGATGTAGACACATTGTGGTGTACTTTTTGCTGATACGCAGTGTTTGCCTTGCTATGTATACATTCATGAGGACTCCTGGACAGAGGAGGTTGCTTTACACATGGCTCGCTCTGCTTGGGCTTGGACTAGGCACTCACAGCAGTCTCGCCTATCTAGAGGGCGCTCGGATGCGGATTACTCCCCATCCAAGCCAGCCTCGAAGATAGCCCGTCTTGCTACTGTGGCAGCATCTGTTCTCTCTCACTCCCCATGAGGATCGTCTCGTGGAACGTGCAGGGACTAGGTGGGCCCCAGTTTCAGCGACAGAGGGGCCGATTGCTTCAGGAGCTTCAGCGTTGCCTTGTGGGAGGAGAGATTGATCTCCTTATGCTTCAGGAGCACCATTTGTCTGAGAGCCGCATTCGGCGATGTGGTCAGATTTTGCGTGGACGCTATGATACCTTTTGGTCAGCTGCTTTTGGACCTAGAGGCATCCAGGGTGGGGTATGTATGACTATTGCGGACTCATTACAGCAGGCCATTGTGGGCAGAGGGATTATTGTGCCTGGCAGGGCTCAGTGGATTACTATGTAGGTTCAGGGTGGCCTTGTGGGTTTTTTGAACATCTATGCGCCCAATGTGGCGAGTGCTCATGCAGAGTTTTGGTCACAGATTGTTGAGTCTTTGCCACAGGTTGACCAGTGGTGTGTAGGAGGGGACTTCAACATGTTGAGGACCCTTCTGACAGGATCGGAGGTAGCCATGCTAGTGTGCATGGAGTTGAGTTAGCAGCTTGGGAGAGGTTGTGTATGACTTTGAGGGTCTCGGACACATGGCAGCATTTTGGCTTTGTGAGGCCTTCAGAGAGTCTTGCCTTCTCTAGATCGGACCGCAGAGTGGGAGGAGTGAATCTATCGCGCATAGATCTCTTCTACACTAGTGACCACTTCACTGACTTGGGGGGATCACTGGGCATCCTTGCAGGGACATCCTTCTCGGACCATGCACCAATGATCCTCACAGTGGCAGACAGGTAGAGGAGTGGGAGCACGATGCTTCGCATCTCAGAGCGGGTCTTGTTGGACTCAGCACTCAGAGAGAGGGTCGAGGCTCTATGGACAGAGGGCATGGACAGCCAGGCTCCACCTGCAGACAGCGTGGCCTCAGGCCTAGCTCAGCTTAGCCACTTCTTTCTCGAGGAGTCTCTGGCTCGACGGGCTGCAGTGAGAGAGGAGGAGGAGCGTCTCAGACGAGGCATTGCTTCACTACAGAGGATGCAGGAGCAACATCCAGACAGTCCATGGCTGGAGGAGAAGTTACAACATGCTCAACCGGAGCTTGCTTGCTCAGAGGAGAGGCGCCATGAGTTTGCCTTTCACCGACAGGCATCTCAGTGGACTCAGGTGGGTGACAGAGTGACATGTGCTTTTTTTGAGACAGTGGGACCTCGGCACTCGCATGCCAAGGTCAATCAGTTGAGGAGACCCGATGGGTCAGTTGTTTGTGAGCCAGAGGATATGCGTGCAATTGCTATTGACTTTTATCGTGAGTTACTGTCGACTGAGCCCGAGTCAGAGAGACAGGATGCATGCAGAGAGCAAGTTTGGGCACAGATGCCTTGTCTTGTGACTGAGGAGATGCGCCAGAGGCTAGAGATACCTCTTCAGCTTGAGGAGTTGCACACAGCTCTTAGGGACCTCCCTCGTGGTAGCTGTCCAGGTGAGGATGGGCTGACTCCCAGCTTCTTCTTGGAGTACTGGGACCTGCTTGGCCCAGATCTTTGTAGTGCCTTTCAGTACATTTTGCACACAGGAGTGATGCCGGATAGCATGAGTGAGGGCCTGATTTACATCATTCCAAAGGAGCGTGGATCCTTGGATGAGATTCGACAGTGGCGCCCCATCACCATTCTCAACTTAGCCTACAAAATTCTTGCCAAGGCTCTGAGTTTGAGGATTCAGCCACTTTTGGAGAGCCTTATACATGGGACTCAAACAGGTTTTGTCAAGGAACGCAGTATCCTTGACAACATCTTCACTTTTTGGGAGGCTTCTGCCCTTGCACGGCTCCGTGGGGAGGACCTTGTGATTCTTCTTCTCGATTTTGAGAAGGCATAAGACAGAGTTGACTGGGACTTTCTAGAGGGCGCGGCTACGCAGGATGGGATTCTCAGATGCTTGGATCAGAGGGGTGTCAGCTTTGTACAGACAGGCTCACAGTCAGGTGCTGTTGGCAGGAGGTAGAGGTGAGCGCTTCATGCTCACACGTTCGGTCAGACTGGGTTGTCCTCTTGCCCCTTTTCTCTTTTTGTTCTATGCGGAGGCGATGAGCAGATTTTTGGTGTCACAGCAGGTTGGTTTAAGAGGCTTAGCACTCCCTATGCGAGGAGATGAGCTTCTAGACGCTGAGTTTGCCGACGATTCAGCCTTGTACTTAGAGGGCCAGGAGGCAAATCTACACAGATGTGAGCAGGCTTTGGAGACCTTGTGTTGTGCATCGGGCACATTGATCCACTAGAGAAAGATAGTGGCTTTCTCGGCTGGCAGTGCTCCTGTGCCAGATTGGATGCCAGGAGAGGGTTTCAGGTGGATTCCTCCAGGGACTGCAGTTCCGTACTTGGGTTGTCAGGTTGGTCTGGACTTGTCCTCCGAGCAGCAGATTGCTCCTCTTCTCCTGTCCATCAGGGGAAAGCTGTTACATTGGAGCTCAACACGACTTTCGCTGGCTGGTAGAGTAGTAGTTGCCAACCAGGTGTTGTTGGCGACTATGTGGTACATCACTTCTTGCTGGATCTTCTCGAGTTCTTGTATCATCCAGGTAGAGAGGCTGATCAGGAACTTCTTTTGGTCAGGTCGCGATACTCAGATTGCCCGAGCCAAGGTGGCTTGGTCGGTCATCACACTTCCTTGTTCTTAGGGAGGGCTTGGGATCATTGATCCTGCACAGCACAACAGAGCGCTTCTTGGGAAGTTTGTCATCAGAGGACTTCTTCCAGGCGAGGAGCCCTGGAAGGAATTCTTGTTGCAGAGGCTTCGCGCCAGGGTGCCTCAGTCAGAAGGCCCTTGGCAACCTTCGACCAGATGGATCTTTTCAGAGCTGCGCCGAGTTGGTTTGAGCAGGAGACTGGAGGGCAGATTCGCTGTGAGTTTGCTTCGATCTTGGGAGCTCTTACGACGTGGCCTAGAGTAGAGACAGCCAACGTGCACGGAGGAGTGCCTATGACAGCCCCTCGTCTGGAACCCCATGGTTAGCACTCAGAGAGGCCACTTGGTTGGGAGTCGGCCTCATGTTTCTTGGGGTCCCATGGCGGCAGGTCCAGCGCGTTCTCTAGGTGACTGGCTAGAGTTCACAGGTTTGTCAGAGGAGGTGCAGGCTGTCCAGCTACAGGGCATGAAAGGGGTGCAGAGCATGTGTTAGGACATCTCAGAGTCAGTTCCAGCTGAGTGGCTCACGCCTCTTGAGCCTGTAGCACCCCGGTGGATGGGAGCCTTCACACGACTGGAGGTTCTCATTTCAGTCAGGGCTTGCTCAGAGATTGTCCCAGCCCTATTCTTCGAGCTTCAGGGTGGGGGACGATTACAGCGAGTTGCAGTAGAGGCCCCGCAGGTAGCAGAGTGCTGTTTCCAGAGGATCCGAGTTGTGGGCATCTGTGGGAGGACTTGCGTCATAGACCCTGACCCAGCAGCTCTTGAGACTGGACACTGGAGGCTATGGGCTTGGGAGTGTTGTCCACTGGCACGAGTACAGTGGGATCCTGGTGAGTGGCTATGGAGGGACCCCTTCTCTTCTGCCGACCGCCCAACAGTCCCCTTCTTTCAGTACACTGTTCGTCTTGGACGTCATATACTTGCAGCACAGAGAGAGGCCCGCCCCGCTGCAGCATGTCATTGGCAGGAGGAGGGCCTCACAGTCGAGTTCTTGGTAGCTTTTTGGCAGAGGCTGTGGGACTCCAGACAGCCGAGGGAGTCACCTTGATGCAGTGGCTGGTTGCACACAGAGCCACAGCAGTAGGGAGCTGGCTTGTGCATAGTGGTCTCTCGGCCGCATGTGCAGCCTATGACCACTTGGTGGAGAGTTAGCGTCATTGTCTTTGGGACTGTCCCTTGGCCCAACAGGTGTGGCTACGTGTTTTTCGGCTAATGCCTACCCTCTCCACGGCTCGACAGTACACTTGGGGGGGCAGCGGCTTGGTCCACCCTCAGGGGCCCAACACTTCAGTTTGATCTATCTTCCACCAACAAGATGATAGTGATATAGGGGGGGCGACCTACACTCCAGCCTGCTACAGAGATTACACCACAGGAGTGGTGCAGTGAGAGAGAGGAGTGTTGGGAGCTCATCAGCGGCCTAGCTCTCTGGTTTATCTAGCGGGCTCGCTGTTTCTGCATATTTGAGGCTCGTCCTGTGCCACCAGCAGAGAGACTTTTGGCTAGAGCTGATCCATACTCTCAGAGGACAGCTTGAGGGACTACACGGAAGCTCCGACCGCATGCGGGAGTGCCGCGAGGCTTTTCTTTGACTCTGGCTCCCTGGGCCTTTCTACACCATAGTTCAGGGGGTGCTCAGATGGCACTATTGTCCACCTGTGTGGCTCTTCCCTCCTCCCATGTCTTGATTTAGCCTCATTGTATATATGTTGTTTTTTCATTGGGAGAGTCTACCCATCATGCTTGTTGTAGCCCTCTCTCGCAGAGGTGGATGTAGCCCTATTGGAAGTTTTCATTAACTAATAGAAGGATCTAAAAAGAATAGTCCAATAGTCATTTGCACGTATACAAAAGTATGGCACTCTTGTATCCTCTATCTTGGGTATAGATGGTTCTATTTTGGTGGAGAACGGCTCAATGTCTTGATCACTTGGGCAAAACTGTTATATTTAGGTGCTTTCGATGATTAAGCCCATTAATTTTTGGCTCAAAGTACTGAAGGTTAACCTTTTTCCTATTTGATATTTCACAAAATCATTGTCAAAAGATACGAAATCTTTGTGAAATCTCTATTTGAAGGCTCTAAAAACAAGTTCATTAATTACAAATCACCTACTTTTTTCAAATGTCTATTTTTTTCACCTTTGCTTCATTGTGTGAGAGCTTTGCTTCTTTTCTTCACTGTATTTTCATTTTTCTTCTCTGATCTTTGAGTTTCCATGGGGTCTTCTACACATTGCCCTTCTCATAACATAACTTTGTGACTTTCATAACGCTAGAGAGGATGGTATTTGGAAACCCATGTATTTTGTGTAAATGACTAGGTAACAATGCCTCCTTCATGCAAAGGTATACACAGGCTGAAGAGAACCAAGCAAGATAAACTAAAAAACCATTGGAAAGGTCGTGTTCTTGTCCTCAAGGTGATCAATAATGGTTGCCTAGCTAAAGTTCAACATGTGTATATGGCTAATGATATGATGTTAAACTTGGATGAACATCCCATGCTCCATCTTACTGTAAGGAATACAAAATCTTATCTATTTGATGCCATGAATTTATAAATTTTTATTTTTCTCTCTCATTTTTTGATTCCATTGCAGATAAATTTCCTTCAACAGCTACGGAGTGGCAGTGCATGGAGAGCCTAAGTGGGACATTCAAAGCAATTCATAAGGGATTGTAGAGGTTATGTATGCTGATAAACCACCTTCCGTTTACAAAACAATGGATTTGTTTGTCTATTTTGTAGAATACAGGGTTCCATCAAGACAAAGTGCATATAGAGAACTACATCAATTGCCTGCTCCCACCATAAGATCGCTTGATTGGGAAGTCCATGATGCATGTACACTATCAAGCTTCAAATCCAAGATCAAAGAAGACATCCTCAAAGCTATGCCTCTGTGTAGGATTTCAAGAAGGATTAAAGTTCAATGGTACTTGCCTATACATGTCTTTGTGGCAAGTTTCAAAACAATGGATTTGCAGAGGACAAAGATGATGTGGCTTAATAGAAGGCTTTCTATGACTGAATTGCATATTGTACTTGAAGAAGGATGGGGTACCAAAGAAATTTTCCATATTGGTGATACTAATAGATGTAGAGTAAGCCCAAACTCTATGTCTATCGCATATCAAATATGTCGTCAGTCATTAGTTTTGGGCTATGACTATAGGAAATGGAGAAGCAAGTTAGGTAGTTGGGCTCCTCTTGACTTTGAGAAAAAAATTCAAGAGTTTGAACTAAAGGTCATAATCCATAGATACATTGAGTCTAGAAGCCTTATCGTAACAACAAATTGGAGACTACAACATGTCTAAGAATCTCTTGAGTTCCTTGATGCAGCATCTCCTAAGTATAAATTCAAAGTGGATGGCATTTTTGTGAGCACCAGGTTGGAGAATACAACCTCATGCATCAGATGTCTCCCCCCAAAAAGAGTTGTATTTGAGCCACTTGCAAGGACTCGGGAAAAGTGGAGCTCAATGTTGTAATCGATACATTTTGCAAATATACATGTATTTTTTGCCTTGTTGTGATTATTATTTATGCGGTTTCGAATCTAGATGACACAATGATACACAATCAAGAATCAAATAGTTGGAATTAAATTTTAAAGTACAAAATTATGAATGACCAAAGGGTGTATGTTCATATGGACAAAATGAACAAAAGTGTACATAATTTTTGTGGAGTGATGTAATCAATCATGAAACTCCATTTTTCTTTTTGCATCGAATGATCCTACATCCTTAGAGACCCTTTTTGTTTTTGTATTCAGGAGGGGGATGAAATTGGTTCAGGAGGGAGTGGTGGTGAGTTGGGTTCCTTGGGGTGTGATAACTTGGGCTCTTCAAGGCTTGGCTTGGGGACTTGGTAGTGGGTTCTATGGGCGTGGTCCTCAGGGGTTGGCTTGGGATACTTGGAAACCTTGTTTGGAAACATGAATGGAAGTTTGAAGGGTGAGCCAATATTTTCCCCCTTATTGTTCTTAGTTGAACGAGGCTTTTGAACATGGAATTTCAATGATGAGTGGAATGGATATCCCTTTGCTTTTGATTTTATTTTTGCATTGCTCTTCTTCTTGGTAGATCTCTTTCTCTTGGCAGGGATCTTCTTTGCATGGCTCCTCTTTGCATGGCTCTTCTTCTTTGTAAGGCTTGTCCTTCCTTTTCTTTGTAGCTACACCATTTGTGGCTCTACCTTTCTTTGGTAGCATAGGAGAGTCTGGATCATTTGGGTTTATTGATCTTTCCAAAACCACCATAGAAACATCCTTCTCTTTCACCCACATAACCCAAGACTCTCGATATTCATGCAAATGTAGCAAGAAGAAAAAAAAAAAGAACATGAGTACATAAGTTAAAAATAATAATAATAAAAAATGGCACATGTGATGGACACTTACAATGAGTGTAGTCATCTTGCACCTTGACTCAAGATATCTCCATGCGTTGGCAAGCACCCTCCATTCAGAAGATGTTGAGTCTGTTTGTAAAGGAAAATTTTTATTGTAGTACTTGAAAGATTCTATATTGTAATCCTTGTTTGTGGTGCTCAAGTGACCAACGATAAGTTTGGAAATAGTGCAAGCAAAAAAGAAGACATTAATCAAAGAGCTACCAATAGAAAACAATGGGCCATCAAGCATAGATCATACTTTAGGCTTACAGTTTACTTCTCCCATGAATACTTGACAGGTAATTCATAAATTTAATATCTTTCTCAAAAAGATTGAAGATAATAAGACTCCAATGGCCTCTACAAGAAAAAAAACAATTAGCTAGAAATACCACAAAATATAAAAAAATTGTTACGAGTTAAAATTTACTCTTCAACATAGGGGTATATTATGTAATTGCATGTTAGAATGTCAAAGCTTTCAAAAAAACCTAAAAGATTTCCCCGCTTGTTGAATAGGCACTGTGTCGCTAGAGGATCAAGTATGGATACTTGCATAGCCATAGCCTTAGGAAGATCCCTCATAAGACATCTGAAGTCAAAGGAAATACGTCCCCCATGAGGCCCATGTACACATGCACTAATAATTAGCAAAGGGGCAACACATACCTGAGATAGATAAATAGCACAGTATCACCAACCTCAATGTTGGGGTTTATAAGCATACTTGCATCTTGAGGGAATATGTCACAGTACACCTCATCATCCCCACGCATGAGACATCCACATCCATTTGGCCTGTAACTATTTCATAAAGGAGGGAATTGGATGCTCTTAAAATTTCTGCTTGCTTTGTAAGGATAGCATCTTCTAATATCATGTCTTTCTCTCTCTCAACCTCCTTGCCTCCTTTGATATCCTTTGCCATTCTTGTTTCATATTGATGTGTAACATCTTCAATGACAACCCGTGACTTCTTTTACTACCTGGCAATAAGAATATTTAAAATTTGATAGGCCCTAAGGTCCTCACTAGGAATTGGCTCCAGAACCTTATCAAACTTGTACCTCAGCCTTGACACAAGCTCAAAATATTTGCTCATAAGTGTGACCTTGTGAGAAAATGCAGCTGCAATGTAGTTATCATACATAAACTCTATTAAGAAATCCTCAACCACCTCCTAAAGGCACATCAAGGCTTTAGATTGCCACCTTAGTGAAATAAAATTTTTACTTCTCATCATGATAACCAATCTGTCTGATATCTCCTTGAAAACTCTCATGAAGGGTAGCCTAGGGATAAGAAGGAAAGTTGATTTTTGTGCTTTTCTTATCTCCCTTAAAGACTTCACTTGATAATTTATTCTTTTTCTAGCAGTGGTCAAGTCAAGAGGTTTTGGAACTGGCTTCTCCTGCTCATTCTTCTTTGATTCTGGCTTGACAATTGGTTCCTCTTGGTGTCATCATGTTTCTTTGACTCCTCTCAAACTTTGTAAACTTTTCTAGCAGTTTTCTTTGTTCTTGCCATTTGGGCAAGAATAGGGGGATGTCATGTGATAACCGATAAGAATGCCCAAACAGAGCGATAAGGTGAGTTTCAAACTTTGTCGACCGTGCCGATTGCACAGTGCAGGATGATAGAGGTGAAGGAGGGATTTTGTGGGATACCAGATGGGAATGCCCGAACGGAGCGATGAGGTGTGCTCTAAACTTTGATGATCCTGCCGTATGGTGCCATGCGGGATGATAGAGGGATGTAGATGGGAATGCCCAAACGGAGTGACGAGGTGTGCTTCAAACTTTGTTTGACCCATTGTATTGCGTCATGCGAGACAATAAAAGGGACAAAAGGCAACTAAAGGGAGCTTTGCTTAATGCGTGCACCATGCAAAGGGATTCTTCATTTGGGGATCCCTTGTGGACAACTAAGACAAACTCCTATCATGTTGTGCAAGATGAAGGCAAAATGGGCGATTCTGGTGTACTCAAAAATAGACCAAAAACAGCTCAAAAAACCATTGTCTCTCTAACACTGTAAGCTGTGGGTAAACCTATCCTACACCTGTACTGTCTCTCACTGTCCTGTAAGCATAGACTGCGAAAATGCCTCAACGGCAGTAAAGAAAAGATGCAATCCCAACTGTCTAACTCACAGTCAATACATCCTAGCTGCCTATCTAAGGGTGCTCGAGGGATCTCTCCAAGACCTGTATCACCAAAAGGATCTCAACATTCGAGAATCCCCCAGCTCAATAAAACCTCACTCGACCCTCAACAAAGGCTGCATTAAATCTGACGGTACATAGACTTCCCACAAAGTCATACATCCACAAATTTTCCACTGTGTGTTGTAACCGCTACGGTGGTTGTTTGCTGCGTGACTCACAGCCAGCAAACCCTCAACAAACATACATCATCTCTGACATTACATCCCATGTGGAAGTACCTGCAATGTCAGGATGAAATTTGGAATATCAAGCAGCAAACACAAGCTACTTGATGAACTAGTGGATGTCGCCTACAGTCTATGTGTAGGTGCGCCCGTGTCGTATGTGACACGCCTCCAAGAACTGTAAGCTGTCCTTCGTTGTGTAGATAGCAACAAATCAGCACTCTGGAAGTGCAGATATCCTCAGCACTTGCACTCATAGGCCGAAACCCCAAATTTGCAGAGTCGGATCTGCACCCGCCAAGACCACGTAGTCGAAAATGGCCTGTGCAGATCTTTTTCGAAGCCGAACGGTGGCCGAGAACACCTCAGAATGAAATTACAGGAATTGGGTCCGTGTCTTCGCCTATCGAATCTCACTCCAATCTAAGCAAGTGACTCTGGCTACCTGCAAATGCTGCCCTGAGCCTCGATCTGAGCTCTGATACCAGTTGAAGGAGTACGAGCGGAAGTGCGATGCGAGAGAGAGTGTGAGAAGAAGAGCACGACGATATGGTGAACTCGCTCTACTGTAATGTGTAGAGCATAGTGAGTTCTTATTAGGTTTTAACAAAAGAACATGTGTACATACCTCGCGGCCCGCCCACTTACCTGGGCGACCACATTGGGCTTTATACCCCAACACTCATCACTCCGAAAGGGACGAGAGGAAATAAAGGAAGAAAAGGGCAAGAAAGAGGTCACCCTCTTCTCCTTCTTCTTCACCTTCCTCTTCTTCCGACGAAAGCTATGGCTATTCTCCTAGAGAATACAAGAGGGGAGGACATCATAAATCATACCTTGCATGAAGAAGGTCACAAAAGCTCAAAAAGTTCAAAAAGGGAGGAAATTTTATCTCTTTTCTCACCTATGATGGCACCTTTGGTGCTACCGACAAAGTATTGGCCTTCATCCAACAATTTGATGTGGCCTTTGGAGACGAGGGCTTCACAGAGTCCTCCAAGCTATGCCATGTAGCTATGCAATTCCAAAAATTGGCTCCTAAATGGTGGGCTAGCCTTCCTAGTAACGGTGAAGCCCCAAAGATATGGGAAACTCTACGAGTTTCCATGATGAAGCAATTCCTTGCAAGCGATGCAAAGCTAACCGAATGGCGCAATTTGAAGCTTCTCTCTCATGAGTCTATTCACAAATATGTAAACAAGTTTTGGAATTTACATCTCAAGGCTATAGTCTTCCAAAAGATAGACTTCACCGAGAAAAAACAACAATTCTGTGTGGGATTACCTGAAGAGATGGCCGAGTACGTCAACTCTCAACGGCGTGGTTTTATCACCGAAGTAATCCACCACACTATGGTTGCTTTGTGCATCAATTTCCAACAAGGGGCTAGATGGAATGTCAAGCCCATGGAAAGCAAAGACAAAAATGATGCAAAGGGGAAAACCAATACCCAAAATTCTTCCCAAGGTAATTCCAACAACAGTAACAAAACAATCGCTCCAAGGAGAAGGGAGTTTACAAAGGTGAAAACAAACTCTCTCCTAAAGAGCTTGAAGCTTTTTGCAAGGACCATAAATGTTTTAAGTATGGGGAGGAAGGACATGGCTATCGTTCTTGCCACAAGAGAAATGCTCGCAATGAGACTCCTAGAGCTTCCACCATCAAAGATCCAAAAGAGGATGCTCATTGCAAAGGATCACCTCTCTCTTATGCTTGGGGAAAGGTAAGGGAGCATGATGCCTTCATCTTGTTTGACCCTGGCTCTACTTACAACTTCATATCAACGGAGTTGGCCACCAAGTTGGGCATTCAAGCTTTTGAGATGGGAGATGCTGTAACGGTCAACACTGCTTTCAACGGATAGCAAGCCTCTTTTACTCCCTTGATTGGGAAGTTGAGGCTTCATGTCCAAAGCTATGTCAACAAAGAAGATTTTTTCATCTCTCCTCTCCAACATGAGGATGCTATCCTAGGGGCACCATGGTTCAACCGCATGGCTGCCAACATGAAATTCCTTGAAAGGAGAATTTACTTCACCTACAGGGAAAATAACATGTATATAGATGCTAGTGAGTCTGGTCATACAATGCCACTTGTAAATCCTCCTACTTTTGATAAATCAATGAAGAGCTCAATTCCTACGTACATGATTTTTGTCAAAGAGTGCCTAAAAAGTCCTAATGTTTCATCAAATGTAAATGGTAGGAATCAAGAAGAGTTATACTTGTCTAATTTTCTAAAAGGATTCCAATATGTGTTCATCAATGATATCCCTATGGACTTACCTCCAAAACGAGGGGATGATGACCATCAAATTGAGCTCCTACCAGGAGGCTCACCGCCTAACAAGCCTCCTTATAGAGTTTCCCAAGCTCAACAAGAGGAGATCACGAGGCAAGTACAAGAATTGGTAGACAAAGGGATGGTGAGGCCTAGCTCCTCTTCCTTTGTTCTCCAGTCCTTTTAGTGCAAAAGAAAGATAGTACATATTGTATGTGTGTAGACTATCGAGCACTAAACCATATCACTATCAAAAACAGATGTAATGCACCTCAGTAGAAGATATGTTTGATAATCTACAAGGCTCTACCTACTTGAGTAGGATTGACCTTAAAAAAGGCTATCATCAAATAAGGATAGTGGATGAAGATATCCTATAGACTGTGTTTCGTACAACGTTTGGTCTTACAAATATCTAGTCATGCCTTTTGACTTGACCAATGCACCAGCCATGTTCAATCTTCTAATGGAGAAAATATTTAGACCTCATCGCAAATTCATTGGAGTGTACTTTGATGATATTATCATCTAGTCCAAGTCCTTGGAAGAACACAAGCAACATCTCCAAGTGATTTTTCAAGCACTAAGGGAGAACAAGCTTTTTCTCAACCAATCGGAAAAGCAAATTTTTCCTTCAAGAGATTCAATACTTAGGCCATATTATTTCTCAAGATGATATCCGTATGGATCCATCAAAGCTAGAGGCAATAAAAGCATGGCATAATCCAAGGAATCTACATGAGCTAAGAAACTTTATTTGGTATGTGTGCATACTATAAATGACATGACTTAACAAAGAAGAACGTTAAGTATTCAAGGACTGCTAAGGAGCAAAATTCTTTTGACAAGCTCAAAGAGAAGCTTACCTCCCAACTAGTCCTCATGCTTCCGGATTTCTCAAAGCCATTTGAGTTCCAATGTGATGCTTGTGGTGATTGCCTTGGAGCAGTCTTGCTTCAAGGAAGGGCATGCGATAGCATATGAGAGCCGAAGGATCAATACGGATCAATGGGTCTTAGGCATTTATGAAAAAGATCTTTCAGTTGTTCTACATGTCCTAGACACATGGAAGCACTATTTATTGGGGACTCCATTCATTTTACGACAGACCATCAAAGTCTCAAGTACTTCATGACGCAAACGAAGCTTTCCGAAAAACAAATGAGGTGGAAAAATTTACTTTTGCAATTTAATTTTCATATTGCTCACATTGTTGGTAAGCACAATCAAGTGGCCGATACACTTTCATGACGACAAAAAGTTGATGTGGTGTCTATAGCAACTCACAATGGTCTATCTTCTATGATAGATGAGTATTCTACTGACCCTAACTTTAGAGACATAATGTCATCCCTTGCTATGGGGAAGAAAGAGGAACCATTCACCTTGCAGGATGGTTATCTTCTCCACGGCAATAGACTATGTGTTACCCACTCCCTTCGTGAGAAAGTCGTGTTTGAATCCCATGCTCCCCCCTATGTGGGGAATAGAGGTATTCAACCTACTCTTCGAGGAGTAGAAACATACTTCTATTGGACCACCATGAAAGTGGACATACAAGAGTATGTTTCAAAATGTGTAGTATGCCAAAAGACCAAGTATGATAGAGGGAAGCAACCTGGATTACTCCAGCCATTGCCTATCCCAAATTCACCATGGGAGAGTATATCCATGAATTTCATCTTTGGATTACCCAAGTCTATCCATGGGAATACGAGAATATGGACAATAGTCAACAAGTTTAGCAAGCAAGCACACTAATTCCTGTCAAAAAGACTATTAAGGCACACCAAATGGCAACTCTCCTCATATATATCACAGATTTTCAAACACCATGGATTGCCAGCATCCATCGTGTTAGATAGAGATCCTAGAACGACCCATTAATTTTTGGAAAGGTCTCTTTCAAAATGTAGAAACAAGATTGAATTTTTCTTTGGCCTATCGCCCACAAACGGATGACCAAAGTGAGATAGCCAATCTTACGATACTCGATCTACTAAAGCCTTATGTTACCGAAGTAGATCAATGCTCACAATGGAAAAAGTACTTACCTTTTGCAGAGTATGCGTACAATAATACTGTACATACTTCTACGAGAAAAGAACCTTTTGAAATCATTGAGGGAAGACCTAAATTCCCTTGCTACTCAAAGTACATGGGAAGATCTTCACTATCGATGAGTATAGCCGTGACCTACAAGAATCTTTTCAAAAGATTAAGGAGGCTATATCCATCTCTCAACAAAGTCAAAAAGCTGCTGCTAACAAGCACAGAAGGGCCTTAACATTCAAAGAAAATGATTGGGTCTTACTTAAGTTTCCCAAGGCTCAATTGAGGCAAATGATGGGCAAAAACACAAAGTAGAATTTTTCACTCTACTTGGGAGAATGAAATGGACTAAAGAGTAGACATGCTTGCGGTGGCTACGTCTCCCAAGCACCAAATGGGTTAGTCATCCATCTTGGAAAGATGTCATAGGGTAAAAAGGGATCCCGCTAAGAAAGATTGACTAATGACTAAGGCTTTATCTCTTCTACCTCATATAGACGTGCTTTTGGGTCTATCTCGACACGGGGCCAATGGTAAAGGGACCCAAATGAGAGATGATCTGTCAAAGAGCAAGTTTAGCTAATGGAGCTTAAAGACCTTAGGGTTAGCTTCATTAAAGACATCCAAAGGTTAGTGTTAAAAGTCCTTTGACCTTAAGTAAGCTAGCACTGAGCTTGAGGTTAGAACCTGGCCCAAGCTTGAGGTGCTTGTCGTGCTTACCGACTAAGGTGCTTGAGGTGCTTGTCGTGCTTGTTGACTAAGGTGTTTGAGGTGCTTGTCATGCTTTCTGAATGAGGTTCTTGAGGTGCTTATCATGCTTGCTGACTAAGGTGCTTGAGGTGCTTGCCAACTAGGGAGCTTGAGATGCTTCAAGTGGGAACATTACCTAGGCTTGAGGTGCTTTGTCATGATTGCTGACTAAGGTGCTTGAGGGTAAGGTGTTCCACAAGGTGAAGCACTATCCCTACAAGGAGGGGGCGAGCCCTACAAGAGTGTTCCAAGACTACCCTTATTGCTTGTAATGCATCCTGCATGTGATTGGCCAGTCTTGCAAGGGTCCAATGAGCTTCAAGCTTGAGCTACAAGCGAGGGGGGTGACCAAATCAAGAAGGGGGCTAGCTTGGGGGGGTATACTCTCCCACACACACTCACACACACTCTCATTGTGTGAAGTGCAAAGTGCAAGAGCTCCACCTCCTTCTCCATGGTAGTAGAGAAGTTGAGAGCATACACCAACACTCTTGGCTATGGAATGCAAATCCAACCAAGAGCCATGCTTCAATGCTTAAGATTTCCATCTTCTTCATCTTCATTGCTATGCTATTATGTATGCTAGCTAAGTACTAAGTACTCATGCCAAGTTAACTAAGTACTATGTTTATGTTGCTACCATCAATTAAGTTCACCCTCTATGCTCACAAAGTAACCTTACAAAAATGCTGACTCTAATTTTCCTAATTCTACTACTCTCAAGTTCATAGGCCATTTCCATTACATTTGAGATACAATGGTGACATGCCAAGTGATACCAAAAGAATGAAAATTTGATGTAAAACCGATAATATTTTGCACAAAGATATATTTTTTGAATTTGGATCTTTTTAGAAAGAGCTACATAGTTTCAAAGTGAGTCAAAAGTCTTCATTTTTGGTTGAGCAGCATGGTTGTTGGTTGTTTAATCTTATCCTTTGTAATTGCCTCCTATAGAACCAATTGAATAATTATTTTAGTGCAGTGCTTGCCATGCAACACATACATGGATACTTGATATTGGCACCTCCACATACACCAAACATGCACATAAGTGCCTTAAGGTTGGCACTCAAGTGCCATTTTCAATAAGGTCACTCATGCCATCTACATGGAGTTGTTCACCTGCATTTTGGTATTGTATAAAAAAAGGGATGTCAATCTGCAAAAAGAGCCATTTTAATGTAGCGTGGTTCTCTACTAGTATTTGAGTTGCTCCAATCCACCATAGCTCCATTTTTTATTGAGTTTTGTGGTATGGGAAATCTAGCTTATCCTAGCTATAGTCCAATGCTGTATTCATTAAGGATATAGATATTCTTTCCATATTTTGACATTTTTGAATTTGAGCCTCATCCAATTTCATGACAAATGTAATTTTTCCTTCACAATCTCCTTCTTGTATTTTATAGTATCTCACCATAGCAGATTGAACTTTTTTTATAATCATCCAAATGTTATTAAAAATGTCATACTCAAAAGAAGAAAGCTACACGAGAGCAATGCACTGAAATGCGGCAAGCAACATAACCACACTCATTAATTCTAGTGATGCAAGAACTTCAATGCAAGGTCCAAGAACTATGTGAAGCCAACACTCACCACAACCTAGCCATCCTTTTAGTGATCAGTCTGCTATACAACAAAGGAAGGATCCCAAGTTCCTCCCACGTGAAAGATTTGATGGGGTGAGATCAAAGTTTTGGGTCTTCCTCAAACAAGTGATGTTGTTCATACATATGAAACCAGAGTGCTACCATGATGGAATTCTCAAGTTGGTCTCATTGGCATACTTCTCTTAGGTATGACCCTCTCTTGGTTTGCACCCTTGCTTGAAAAGGACTCAAGACTTTGTAAAAGAGTTCTCAAAACAACATTTAGAGAAGTAGAGAGGGCAAGAGTTTCCAAAACAAAGCTTTGCAAATTATGATAGGGCTTCCACCATGCATCAATCTATGCATCTAAATTTAGGCAGCTCATTTGTGATCTCACATGGCATGAGGATTATTTCATTGGAGAATTTTGATGGGGCCAAGCCCAGCCCCTACCTTCACCTCAACATCCTCTTCTGTAGAAAGTCCAAGCAATCAAGAAACTGGCATTGTGCCCATGAAAATTGATGTAGCCCAATTTAGAATGCTTCCACCACAAGAGAAGTAGCATAGGTGAGTCAATAGGCTATGCATGTATTGTGGGAGGACATGGACACATTGCTCAAAGCCATCCAAACAAAAGGATACCTAAAATACAAAGCATTACAACTCCATCATGTTTGGGAAACACGGTATTTCAACATTAGTAAAGACCATGAGGCTAGACTAGATACAAGTGAAAACCCAACAAGGTCTCTTCCTTCCTCCTCATGCAACATCCAATAAGGATTCACCTAGCTAATGACCCACTAGCGATAAAATCTCTATTGGATATTTGTGCCACTGCTTGTCTCATAGATGAAATTTTTTCCAAAGAACAATTTTAAATGCTTGTATATGAATCAACTCCCACATCTACAACGGTAATTGATCAAATCCCACTTGATTCAAGAGACATCAAGTACACATCTCAACCTTTGGAAGCTATGACAAATTAGAAAGGCTTGAGGAGAGCTTTCGATGCCATACGTTGCCTAGCAATCCAAGTATTATTGGCCTATCTTGGCTTGAGATGCGTAACCCAATCATTTATTGGATGTCTGAAAGGGTTGAGAAAAAGCACCCACAACATAATAAAAAAATCATATGAAACCACTCTATGTTGAAGCCCAGGTCTTCATGGACACAATCAAAAGGAATATGGAATTCTTGATATAGCTCCTTCCAAAGATAAAAGTACGAAAGCATTGCCACCTCATTATCATGATTACAAGAATGTATCTAAGAGAAAGAATGGTTTTGACCATGGACTTTATGACTATGCCATTGAGCTAAAAAAGGGGACTCAACCACCCTTTGGTCCGACTATTAATATATAAGCTATCCCAAGATGAGCTTGTAGAGCTTTCAAAGACATTGATGGAAACCTAGCCAAGGGCTTTTTATGGAATTCAAAGTCACTGGCACGGGGCACCAATACTGTTTGTGGAAAAAAAGGATGGTTTGCTATGCATGTGTGTATAGTACAAAGGATTGAACAAGATTACAACCAAGAACCAATATAATTTTACTATTAATTTAGTATTCTTGGAGCCCTTGGAAAATTCCAGATATTCACCAAGATTTATCTTCATCCAGTGCTTATAACCTTGTGAGAATAAGGGAAGGAAATGAATGGAAAACAACCTTTCAAACTAGGTATGGCCATTTCGTGTTTGTTGTCATGCATTTGGGCTTTTAAATGCTCTAGCCATCTTTCAACACCTAATGAATTATATTTTAAAAGCCCATTTGGGCTTTTAAATGCTCTAGCCATCTTTCAACACCTAATGAATTATATTTTTCAATAATATCTAGATGACTTTGTCGTAATATATCTAGATGACATCTTGATATTTTCATTAAATCAAGAAGAACATGAGTAGCATGTACATGTCAGTATTAACAAACTACAAGAAATGGGATTGTATGCAAAATTAGAGAAATGCTTTTTCACCAAACAAGGTGGAAATTTTGGGATATATCATCTTGAAGAATGGGATTTCCATGGATCTAAAGAAGATGAAGACCATACTACAATGGGAAACACCCACCTCTACCTGATATATTTCTATCAAATCTTTATTAAGGATTACTTAAAGATTAAGGATTACTCAACTTTCTATCAAATCTTCTTTAAGGTTTACTCAGAAATTGTTACGGGCCTTAAACAATCTTGACTGGGAAAAACAAAGTTAGTGGAACATGAAAACATAAAAAAATTCAAACACTTAAAAAGTCCTTCACAATAGCACCAATCCTAATATATGCAGATCCATCCAAGCCATTTTTCTTGGAAATAGATGCATCAAATTTGGTATTTGGTGTTGTGTTATCTTAGATAGGTGATGATGCTCGAGAGAATCCTATTGCTTTCCACTCTGAAAAAAAATTCTCCGACAAAAATCATCTACTAAATTCATGATAGATAGCTTCTATTAATTGTTGATTTCTTCAAGACACCTTCTCAAAGGAGCACCCCATAAGGTAACAGTATATACAAATCATAAGACTTGGAGTTCTTCATGAAATCTAGAGTACTCAATCATCGATAAAGCCGATGGAGCAACTCGTTATCCAAGTTTGACTTCATCATCATTTGTTTTATCAATTTCGTAACCAACAAGGAAAATCAAATGCTTTATCCCAAAGGTCTTATCTTGCACCTAAAAAAGGAGGCGCAACCCATAATCAACAAGAGTGAATCTTGAGGCCAAATTAGCTGCAGCTCTTTGCAGTGACTATCATGGGCCTAGATGACTCTTCGCTCCACCTCAAAGTAAAGAAGGCAAACCTCCATGGCCCCCTTGCTCGAGAAATTAAAAACTAACTCCAACATGGGGAACATAGCACCTCGGGGGGTTCACTATGTGTAAAACTACCATATCATGTGCGTTCAAGACATGTTTGTAAAACCCCTTATCTGTGAATTTTTAAAAGAATATAATGTACCCTTTTCTTTTAAAATATATAATTTTTTTTCAAATTTGAAAAAATAATTCCCTTTTGTATATATATTTTTGTAAGTTTCAAGAACTTTAAATACCCTTTTGTTGAACTCACGTGATAGGTTACATTTTTATTGGGTGATCTCCCCGGGCATAGCGCTCTACATGTCTTTGAAAATGCAAATAGATGGGTGTATTACAAAGGACTTCTCTATGCACCATTCAAAAAATAATATTGCATATACTTCAAGAGAGACATGATTCCCCATCAACATGTCATTTTGGAATAAACAAGACAATTGAGCTTATCACACGGGATTTTTGGTGGCCACATATGTAGAAGCTTGTCAAAGAATATGTGCTTGTGTGGGAAAATTGCAATAGGGACAAGGTCTCACGACATTGGCCACATGGATTAGTTCATCCCTTGCCTATCCGTGGTAAACCATGGTAATCTATTTCCATGAATTTCACCTTAGATCTACCCTAGTCTTCAGGCTATGATTCCATCCTTGTGGTTGTCAATAGACTCACAAAGATGGCACATTTTATCTCGACAACTAAATCAATCAATGCAGAAGGAATGGAAAATCTTTTCACTCAAAAATATCTTTCGCTATCATGGACTTCCAAATGACATTGTCTCAGCTCGAGGACCACAATTCATATCAAGCTTTTTGAACGGATTGTTCAAGATTCTAAGAGTGATGATTAACCTCTCTTGAGCCAACATCCACAAATTGATGGACAAACGGAGAGGGTGAATCAAGTCCTAGAGTAGTGTCTCCGATGCACAATCAACTATCATTAAGACAATTCGGTAGAGTTATTGGCCCTAGCTGAGTTTTCCTACAACAATACTATTCATGACTCTACTTGTCATATGCCAAGTATGAATAACACCCATGGATAGATGTCCACATTAGTTGCCAAGTAAAATGTCTAGCTATCACAAATTTAGCCATGCATTTGCTGAGATTTCACAAAGAGCTGATAGAGAATAACATGGAGACTCAAGAAAGGTATTAAAATAATGCAGATGACCATCAAAACGACATCCATCGTACAAGATTTGGGATCGAGTTTGGCTTCTCACCATGATTTGCACCCATCTCACCCTTCCCAAAAACTGGATTATCAAATACTTGGACCATTCGAGATAATTAGTCAATCTAGTCACATGTCATCTCCAATTATTACCATAGTGTATAAAGATCCATCCAATCCTCCATGTTCCAGTAGGGCATCTTGTCCGCATCAATCTTTGATTCTAGATAGATACTTACAACCACCATTTACCTACAGAAATCGATGGTCACGACTCATGAAGAACATGAAATCAAGAAAATCCTAGATTCAAGACGATCTCATGGTAGAATTTAGTACCTTGTACATTGGAAAGATTATGATATATGTGAACCGATATGTGGACCTATCTCTAACCTTCACCGAGCCCGTATCAAAATTCGCGAGTTCTAGCAACAAAATCAAATCTAGAAGTTTCTAGAAGCATCCAGAAGATTCTAAAAGGTTCTCAAAGGCTCTAGAAGTATCTAGAAATTTCTAGAAGGAGCAAATAAAAGAATCAAGAAAGCTCTAAAGCTTGTGGAAGAATTCAAAAGGTTCTGAAAGGCAGAACCTAGAAAGTTCTTAACCTCCTTAGGCTTTAGTGTAAATAGAGGCAAAGTCCCTCAGTCTTACCAACACCAATAGTGAAGCTCTTGTAAGCAAGTCCCTTTCTAGCTCCCATCTTGCACCCAAGCCTTATCCTTGTTGCGATCAAATCTTGTAAGCTCTTATAGCTGTCATCTTACACTCAAGCCTTATCCTTGCAGACAAGTCTTGTAAACCAAGCCTTGTAGTGAAGTTTCTTTACTAAAGTATCAAGTTTTATAATCAAGATCAAGTGTTTCAATCAAACATGAAGCTCTTGTATTGTGAGCGCCTTCTCTCCTTTAGCTCAAGACACACTTATAACAACTAGGGAACAATGCTTAAAGATAACTTTAGGAACCTTCTTGTTTTTTCATTTCCACTCCGAGGAAGTTTTCAAAATAATTGTACATTAGGTTGAGAAGTTTATTCGGCTTCTGACAAGGAAGAAGGTAGGCCGAAGAAGGCAAGGAATAGTGGTTTGGGACAAAGGCTCTGGCACATAGTTTAGGTTGCAAACATTGCCAAAGTCTGACCTTCCTCTTAATTTTATCCACCACATAATCCCAACGCTAAGTTGTACCTTGGCATTGCCGAAAAGTGTATGAACATACTTGATAAAGAGTCTCACAAGTCCAAGATCTCTAAAAGATGAAGTCACGTTCTATCATGTCGTAGGCCTTGTCAAAATCAACTTTGGAAAAAATGTAGTATTGTTTGGTTTTTTCTTCATGATGAAATCCCTCCCATAGAGAAATAATGGCATTCAAGGTGAATCTACCTTAAACTCTTCCTTTAAAATGATAGAACCCATAAGAGAACTCAATCTCCAAGCCAAAGCCAAGGCAAGTCATACATGAAATAGGTCTCCAATTAGCTAGGCACCCCCACACGAAAGGGAGTAATCGTAATTTGGTTATAAAATATGTCTCCAATTAGCTCTAAAGCTCCTCCTTAGCTACCCAGTGCTCGAAAAAACTTTTATAGGTTTTTTCACCTTCAACTATAAAATGTATTGGTAAATCTCAAAATTTGTAGGTGGGATTACACTAAACCTAGGTTTTTTTCAAGCACTACTAGTACGAACATCTCAAAGAGGTGTAGTTATATGAGGGGAGGGAGGGAACTCAAAACAGTCACCCCCTCTGCGTGTGGGGGTCTGTTTATTACACCTTTTGCGAACCATGCTAATAACTCTATTGTTGAAACTAACATGAGAATGCTAAGATTTTTTGGAGCAATGATTCAATGAATCTTGAACAAAGGGATGTGTGGGAAGTTTCGAAGATTTCATTTGATCATGTGTGATAATATTGTCGGTGGTCACTCAAGGGGGAGAAAAAAAGGAAAATAAACTAAAACTTTGGAAAAGGAAAGTTACTTCAGATATGGACGACTCTAGTGAGTCAGTGTGAATGCCAGAAAAGATGGAGAAATGAGGTCTAGTCAGCGGGTCAGGTAAATGAACGTGTGAGATGATTGATTCGCGATGATCGTTTCCTTTATTGGTCAAAGCCAAAAGAGTCCTTTGCACACCAAGACATTAGCCTACAAGTCGCTGTCCAGCACGGCACGCGCACTCTCTGAATGACACGTGGCAGTCCCATACAAGCTGGCACGCAAGGTGATGGTGATACAGCCCAATGCGGCCCAATGCAGCCTTCTTTTTCTGCTGTCTTTGCTACGTGGCAGCCGTTCATTCCAGCCGTGGTCCTAGAAGCACGTGGCTATGGACCCAGCGCGGAAAAATCAACCATGCACAATTGCCAAGAACCATGTGCAATTGCCAGGATAAGGATGGCTCTAAAATTGGAAGGTTGCAACACCCTCTTTAAGGGGTTTTACCGTGCTAACCTTCAAAAGAATTGCAGAAAATTCTGAAAAAGCATAGCTGTTTGCCCTTTTGTGTATAATGAAAAGGGGAGTTTCCTTTTAAAAAAAAAAACAAAACTCACAATTGTGAGTGAATTATATTGATCATCTCAAAAAAATTACAAGGACTTGCCATGCTCGTGCCGAGCCATGACACCATCCAGAGACCAAACTTACATCAGCTATCTTGGGAGTTTCCTAATAAGTAGTACCAACGTCTTCATTAGATGGAATCCAAAGAGATCCCTTGGCATTAGAGAAGGAAAAGGAATCTCTCTTGAGGCATCACTTAAGTTTTTGACCTTTTAGTTATGATTCATCTCATTTTGTGTGGCCTTTAAATGAAACTTTTAGAATCAATGCTTGAATTTTTACTTTTTTTTATAAACGAAAATTCTCGAGGTGAACTGAATTTTATTTGACAGAATCTTCGTAGATCTTGCTCCAGTCCTTGGCCAACCTTTGCATGATACAAGGGAATTCGGTGCCCCAAAGAGGCATCCGCGTATTTATTAAAAAAACAATCTTTTGCAGTTCCCTAACACTTCTGCACACAACCCTTAATCCCAGCCCAACACGTTGCACCCCTTCCTCACCCGCTCTCCGCCTTTGCTCGCATCAAGTGATTTTTATTCAAAAAAGGATCACAGCACCTTCGTCGGCATCTACTGAAGATTCGCCTCAATTCACTTTTTCTTGAAATCGTCAAGAGATATTGACTATGTTTGAATGTTTTCACTCTAAATTTATCTAGATTTGGTTAGGTTTTCTCACCTTCAAATTCAAAATTTCGACGTGACTGTCAAAATTTGTAGGTAATATTACACTAAACCTAGGTTTTCCTCAAGCTCAGCTATTCATAAATTTTTCCAGAAAGAAATTTTCATAGGTTGAGCTGAGTTTTAATCTTTTGACACTATTTTTCTCAAGATCTAGGCTCTTCTTCCCAAGATAATTTTCCAAATCTTTTTTTTTTTTGCCATACTCACAATTGTGAGTTGAGAGAATTTATATTAACTTGAAAAGAATACAATTACCCTCAAGCACTACATTGCCTTGGGGGGGCTAGGGTTCCAACAGAGGCATGTGCCCAAACAAAGGTACAAAACCGGCGGTTACAAACCTACCCTCTTCAGTGTTCAAAGCAGCTCAGTGCATGAATCCAATCTTCATCGTTATCCACTGACCCTCTTCTTGCTCCAACACCATGGATGAGCTCAATGCTCATGCGCACAATATCATCAAAACAAGCTACATCCAGCTTGGCCTCAAATATCCGGAGATTCCTAGACTTCTAGACCTCATTCAGGTAGCAAAATCTAGTAATTTGGGTGCACACCAAAATAGCATGGCTTTGGAATCCATGCCCTCCCAAGATCAGGTCATCAGTAAAGAAGATCGTCTTCCAAGTTCTTTGTACCCATTTGCAAACCTTAGCGCCAGCCCCGTGAAGTAGGGCACTTGATGAATAGATGAAGGGGGTCTTCGGAGGCTAACCTACAGCCAGAGCAAGTGTTAGAGCCAAGCCCTCTAGTTCGCACCTAAAGTATATGTAACATAGCTCGTGCATTCAACATAAGGGAATTTAATTTCGTGTAAATTTACAAATTCATGTGTACAAGAGGGGTATAAGGGGGTAATTAAAATCCATTTTGGTGAACACACTTGATATAAAAAAATTGCGCTTAGTGAACATCCCGAGAACATAATGCCTTTGCCTATAACTTTCCTTGAACATTCCGTGTGGTCAAACGAGTCTCTTTCTGAGAGGGAATCAATCTTGATTTCTCAATACTGCACACTGAGCCAAAAGTAGAAGTAAACAATTGAACAATCCCGAGGGCTCTTCTTAGCATTTCTTAGTTAGCTTTAAGAAAGAGAAGAGAGTCGACTGCAAACAACTTAGCAAGCAGTTGTTGTCCTCCATGGAGTGATAGACCTTGAATTTCCTCTTTCCTCGCGATGTCCTCGAGTGTGATCACCAGAAGGTGAGAGCCGATTGCAAAAAGCAATGGGGCAAGGGGGAAGCATTGCTTGATCTAAAGCTTGACTTCAAACCCTCCCAGTATCTTGTTGTTGAAGAGAAACTCATAGTAACTTCCTTCCCCGAGCGTACGAACTATCGCACGCATTTTGGGTCCAAATCCCAAAGCCTTCATAATAGCCTCAATGTAAGACCAACAGCTTCTATCGTAGGCCTTATCTAGGTTGAGTTGGAGGAGGATACATTCTTGCTTGGTAAAAGAAGCGTACTCTATGCCAACTATGGCAACGAGGATGTTGTCATAGATCGACCGTCCTTTGATGTATCCCTATTGGTGGGGGGGGTGATGATTCTAAAGCCAGTCTTAATGCAACCACCTTTTAGCAATGATCTTGTACGCAAATGTCATCAAGGAGATAGGCCGCCGATACTTAAGCAACAAGGAACATACCAACTTGGGTATAGGTTTGATCAAACCTCTTTTAAGGCTAGCATCCAATTGCCCCTCCAAAAGAGATCTGTTAGCTAACTATGGCATTGGGATTTTGAGATCCTCCCATAATTCTTTGAAGAATTTGCCAGTGAATCCATCCCACACAGGGGACTTCATCTCGATAGAGATTGGTCCCTCTAATGCTTTTTCTTCAGTAGGGAGTATATCACATTTGTCCATACCAAGTAGATGGTCCTCGACTCCCTGGGAAGCGACCTCTCGCTGACCAATAATTTTACTGAGATGGTCAAGCATGAGTTTGGCTATCGTGTTCTGGTCTCTTACTTCATTCCCCCTCTCATTAGTGATTGCTATAATAGAGCCCCTTCTTCTTGTGACTTTGAGAGATCTAAAGAAATGAGCTCTCTGGCCAGCAATTGGGTCTTATTGATCTCCTCAACTTGCAAATCAGCAAGACGCGCTTTGGCCTCAAGACACCTTTTGTGCCAAGAGCTCTCCCTTCTTGTTTTCTTTTAAAGATATCTTCTGCTTCTTCCTTCATATCCTTGTCAGCAACCTCTTGAGCCTTTCTCACTTTGGGCCCTGCACGTTTTATTGGTGATTAGATTCTACAGACCAGTGAGGGCCAGGATCAAGGGTCGGTAGCTTCCACATCCTGCTTTAGCTTTCCAAGAGCCGTATTGGTTAGGGATATGAAAAGAGAGTCCTTAAAGAGATGATTCCCTTAGACTAATTTCTTCTTCTTCCCCTCGGTGGAGAAAGTGTCATTGTTAGTTGTGGCTATGTGAAGCTTCAGAGGAAAGTGATCCGACATACTCTTGGAGGAGGTATCAACACATAGCACCACAGAGGGGGGAAGCCAATCTGCCTGATGGGAGATGTAGCACCTGCTCAGATGGGACATCGTGTTGGCGTATTAGAGGCTCCTATATGTCAAACCAAGAGAGCTACTCCACGGACCTGCATTCCATAAATCCAACAGCACCCATTTCTCGCAAAATGTTTGCCATTTGGATTTTTCAGAGCTAGCTAGTAGACTAGCCGACAACCAATAGACTAGCTGACCCCGTCTTATCCTTTCAAGATTCCACCATGTCAAAATCACCCATGATGCACCAGTCTCCTTCAAGGGACTGCTCCCTGAGATCCACCTAGAGTTAAGCTCTCCCCTTGGCATCACAGGGAGCGTAGATGTTAATAATGGTGAAGGACTCGGCCCCACCCACTTGATCCTTACCCCAACGACTCTCCTTGAGGTGTGGTTAAACATGATATGTGGCTCCTCTAGCTCCCTGTCGAAAACGGAGAGCACCCCACTATGCCCCACGACACTATCACCATAATACACCAACTTATTCCCTATTGCATGCTTCCTACAACAGGAAGCGTCAAGATGGTGCTCTTGAATTAGCCAGCAATTCGTATCTGCTTTTTTAACCTGAGTCATCTCAAAAGAAAAAGAGAGTTCTTTTCTTGGAAGATTTTATGTCCTTCACATTCCAAGACTAAATATGTAAGTCATATATTATGGGTAGAGTGGGACAAACTCCTCCACGTCTAGAGAACCATACCTAGCTACTCTCTTTCGCTCTCCTCCTCCACCACAGTCAGCCGAGAAGAGGATAGCTCTGAGGTAAGAAATCTCTTTTGGGTCCCTGTCCATAAGAACCTAAAAGACGTTATCCAAATTGATGGGGGCTTCTTGCAAACCTGGAGGATTCTCCTTGCGGTGGAAGTTGCTCCGCGCCAATGTTTTTACTCTCTTGCATTTTATCATAGAGATTTGTTGTCAACCAACAGCTTGGAGGCCGGGAGCAAGGCAATTTTTTGACGAGGCTTCATGGGAGATTTGAATATAGAGAATGCGGCAAAATGCAAGCTTGGTGTGGCTTGATTTTTGTTACCCTTAGGGCTCGGCTCGGCTTAGCACTCAGTTGTACTAGGGGAGTATCCTTATGAGTGCCCATGTTTCCGGACTCGAGCACTTCGCTCCCACCTTCTCCTGACTTAGCAGCTTCAGCTTCCATGTTGGATACTAGCAATCCTTTTGCATGTTCATCTCTAACGTCTTCCCTAGTACCATTCAGATGGTAGTCTCTAGCAAAGTGGCCGAACCCATTACACTTAAAGCATGCTCCAAAAAACGTACCAAATCTAAGAGGGATCACTTTCAGACCTACACCTACATTAATTACCATGCTCTTTGGAGGAGTTTTACGTACATCCCAGCAAATGCATACTTTATTTTCTGCCGTCCCCAGCTTCCTATGTGTTGGAACGAACAGAGGAATACCCAGGGTGCTTGCAAGGTCTCCGAGGTTATCCCATAACCACATTGGTAAGTTGACAAAATCAACCCACATGGGGCACAAATCCTTGAAGGACTTTGGGGATTCAAAACCCAGGTTCCATGGTAGGATGCAAACTAGGGAGCGGTTGAGGTATAGCGGGCTTTTGGCTAGGATCTTGTCAGTTATAGTGGGGTCGTTGAATCTAACAATGAAGAACTCTTTGCTTAAATATTGGATATAGTCAATTTTTCTACCATGGTTTAGGACCATCGGACCAGAGATCCAGCTGATGAGCTCTACCTGTGATGGTATTCTGCCCATAAAGCCAAATACCACGGACAAATTGGCCACACAGCAAGTTGCTTTTTATCAGTGCTAGTAGGACTGATACCGTGCACACATTTTCCACTTCAACCACCTATGTTAAGATTTTCTTCAGGACCTAGAAGGCCGTCTCCCCAACCGAAGGGATGTGGGTAGACTCGTTTCACCTCGTCTCTTGACCATAACTCTTAAGGTGACCATCATGCTGAGTCTTGCCACTTTCTTGCTCACTTTCATTTCGATCAGATAGTTGGGCCTCCAGATGATGGCCCCTGGATGTTCCTCGCCCTACGGCCACTACCTCTGCATACAAGACCTTAAGCGGGTTGTCCATAATACTCGATAGATATTAAGCCCCTGTAGAGCAGACTTACAATGTTAACCTCCGGTGGGAACGGCACCTAGGTGCTCAAAACTACCCACCAACATGGGTAGTAAAACTAGTGTTGAAGAGGAGGTGCAAAATGCGCCAAAAATAGGGTGTTGTCACACAAAAGATGATAAATTAGGCACGCAAAAGATGCGATAGAAGTCGCATGCATTAGCTAGTAACCAGATGGGGTGGGAAACAGAACCTCAGCATGCACTTTTTTCCCTACACTGCTACTTGCAACTGGCAGACCGCATAGAAAACCCAAGTGCCAAGTGCACACAACATCCACAACGGCCCAGCTTTTCAGTGCGGTCTGACAAGATCACTGTAGGCTGAACCACCAACACCCACCCTCTGTCATTGCCAGCTACGGCCCTCTTGCAAAGCAACCAACAAATCGATCTGCAACCCCCCTACTATGCCATCACCTGCGTGATGTTCAACCTAACCTCCCATGCTTGTGGCCACTATCACAATTTTCCAAATCTTAAGGTGGCAGGATTTTAAGTGGAGACACGCTTTTTTGGAGCATTGCTACTACCTAATCCATATCGATGAAAATCATTTTTGTAACCAATCACAATTCCTTTCTATGATGTTTCAATTTTTTTTAAAGAAATTGAGCATTTAAAAAAATATGTTAACACTAATTTCCTTAAATTTTATGTGGGGATTTTTCTTTGCCACTTGCTCTAAGCATGAGCTATTTTTCACATTTTCACACTGTTTTGCTCAAATGTCAACCGAGTAGAATATTTCTATTCTTGTTTAGCACACTAAAACAAACACTTTATTTATTTTTGCTTGTCCAACATTATAATTTTCCCATCCTCACGTTCAAGTCATCTCTCTCATCCTCTAAACTCAAGTCATCTCTCTCATCCACTAAAAGATAGCGTGCTCGATTTGAACACACGTACATATACCACAAACATTTTGTTGCTCTCATAACCAACCCAACATCTAGCTGAACTGTTTAAACACTTTTTGTATAGCCAGTGGCTCTCAGATTAACCATCAAAAAATAGGAGTTAAAGCTTCAAAAGGTTCAGTCCCACAATTAGTGATTGATGCTGGTTGCCAGATTCTTCCTAATGGACACATTTTCAAATTACTTGACATACTTATGGGCTTTAAGGTGACAATGGCCCAAAGGTGGGACTGGGTCATGGACAGATTCAGGAAGAAGGTTTTGATGTGGCAAAACATGCAGCCTAATCTGGCTGCCAGATCCTTTGTGCTCAATCACTATATCTTGCCATCCATAATTTATTACCTATCTTGCTGGAAACCCACCAAACAACAGCTGAACCAGGTCATAACCCTTGCCCGAAGATTTATGTGGGGGGGCACAGATGAAATTCATAAGGTTGCAGACGTTTCTTGGAACACTTGTTGTATGCCCAAAATAAGAGGAGGTCTGGGAATTCTGAATTTAGAAAAGCTAGCCCACAAGATGGCAGGTAAGTGGATAGCTAGATCTGTGTCTTCTGATGATTTCTGGGCTTGTCTCATCAAAAGAAATATTAGCAAATTCTCAGTACAGTCTTATAAAGCTTGGGAAAAGCTCTCCTTGTGGGATACTATCACTTCCACTGACTGCAGGCAGCACCCTAACTGTTGCTCTTTGGAAGTCTTGGTTTGAGATTAGGAAAAGCATGCATATCTCCTTGAAAAAGGCCTTGTCTCATGAATTTCTGATGCAGGACTCTATATGGATTGGTTTCATCCCTCAGAAAACAGGAAGAAAACTTAATATCAAGGCTCATAAATGCTTCAAAGCAGGCTTCCACAAATGGGCAGACCTATATAGAAATGGTGAATGGGTCTCAGCTAAAATGCTTTCTAACACTAATCTGTCTCCCGGCTGTTGTTCTGAACTCTTGAACAGGATTACTGAGCTTAAAGGCCTGCTCCAAACTGAAGAGACAGCTAGGACTAAGCATGGAAATGTCAAAGAATGGGCCTGGAAATCCATCTCCAGCTACAGCATGGTTCCAAATTTTGATGAAACACTAAGGAAGAATCTGAATAAGAAATGGAACTTGCAATGGAACTCAAGGCAATGGAGCTACAGATTTAAATGTATTTGGAGTTTTGCTTACCCCATTAAGCATAGCTATCTTGCCTGGTCCATTATGCATCAAGGTGTATGGACTGGAGCCAGAGCACTTAAAGCTAAAATTGGAGATGGAAAATGCAAAAGATGTCAAGCAGAAGAAGACTTATCACACATCTTTTTTTGCTGCAAAGCTAACAAGAGAAAGCTGCAGATGATTCATTACTGTTGCTCGACTCTACACCCTCAACCTCTTACAATTAATGAAATCCTCCTTGGAGAATGTAATAGACTCAACATCCCCCTGTGGAATCTATGGAGAATGGAGTATTTATGGGCCTACTGGACCCAAAGGAATGAAGCATTATTCCAATCTCAGTTCAAAGACAACTCTTGTGTTTTCTCCATGGAGCTTAAAAGAATAGCTGTTAAATCCTCCAAACAGATGATAGAAGTGTACAGTCAGCCTCTTAACTCTCTTCAAAAGTGCCTACGGTGGCAGTGTTGGCGGGATGTCATGCTCTCATATTACTCCTCAGATAGACTTAGGATGATTTGTTTGGCCTTATCTTTGTAAAGAAGTCGGGATACCTCTCTTCCCTCCTGTGAGGCACTGTTGTAAAGCTCCACCCCTTTTTTAATCCAATTTCATGTTTTCTCACAAAAAAAAAACATCTAGCTAATGATGTTGAGCTTCACAAACCACACATTTCAAAAAATCTAAACTTGCATCAACAATAACTATCTCCCCTGTGTATGGCCACATCGCCCCCTCCCTTCCTCGTATGTTGTCCCTTGCCTCGTTGTCGTCTGAGATCCCCTTATTGACAAACACTTTAAAAAAAACCTTTCGTTAACGAGATTCCCTTCCCCCGTTTGGAGTCCCTGACTTTAAGCATAAGCTTTTCCCCCTACATGCACCCTTGCACTTGCCATTGTCATCACCAATATGCTCCCCTGCATACACTCATTGCCTCCCCTCTCCACCTTCAACTGCAGCCCCTCAACATCTAGCCTTCAACCATCCTTGAACCCTTCAACCACAAAACAAGCACAACATAGAATTCTTCAGCAGGAGGCATTGTTGCAGACATGCTGCAGGCGAGACAAAGAGAGAGATTCGTGACGTAGGCCTTCGCGCGCGTGCTCTCTCTCTCTCTCACACACACACACACACACACACACACACACACACACACACACACACACACACACACACACACACAACGAGAGAGAGACGCTTACTGCCTCAAGTGCACCTAACAAGCCCATAGAGGTCTTCTTTGCAGATGGAAAAACGCCTCGTAAAAAGAGAGAGGAGAGAGGAGATGCATCATGCGTCTCTCTATCAGTCTCACAAGAGACAACCTTGAATGCTACATTCGAGTTTCTAGAAATAGAAACAGAGATAGACAATGGGCCTCCTATTTAGATGGGCAGCGAGTGCACTCGAGAATTTATTTTGTGTTTATTGGAATTTCTTCAAGCTACTACCTCCTACCCTACTGGCTTTAAAAGAAATAAATTCATTGCCTACATAAGTGCATAGTGCAAAGAACCTCTAAAGGAAAGAAAACGCTACACAAAAGGTAAACAAGAAGAAAAAAAACTGACTTTCAAATTCCATGGGGCTTTTCATTTTCTAAAATCGCCGTTCACGTATGCATTTGAGATGTTTTGAAAGGCTTTTATTTTATTGACCTGCACAAAAATCTACCTCGTGCTTTTTTCCTCCACGTGCCACTTCCCTCTTTTTAACTTTGAAGGCATGGAAACATCTGCACTTGATTCCTGTTAATACACCTCAAACCAAATTTTAAAAAAAAAAGCAATAGTCCAAAGATGCCTCGGCATCTTTTCCTTCAACGACGTAGCAACGACGCACGTGTGCGACTTAGCAACGACTACTCTCGTAGACAAGAGGCAAAGAGAATCGACACGACCATTGTCGTGAGAGAAAGAAAGAGCAAGCAAGGAACATAGAGAATTGCGATGCAACCACTATCGCAGTGAGAGAAAGAGAGAGAAGGGGCCTTGCAACATTTCGCTCGGACATAGAGATGAGAAAGAGAGAGAGGGAAATCTGTGACAACCGTCTGATTCTCCTACCTCTCCTCTCAACCCTGTCTGGTGCACACACACAATGCAAGCGACAAACAACTGTCAGCCTGCAACACGAGAGAGAGAGAGAGAGAGAGAGAGAGAGAGAGAGAGAGCCACACACGTGTGTGAGAGAGAATTCACCCTTCCACTAATCACCCTTCCCTTTTCGATCTTTTCATTAATGTCTTATTTTTTGAATTTTCTTCAGCTGCTACCTCCTACCGAGGGATATTTGTATTAATAGAAACAAAGATTGTCTATTATCACCAAAGCCCTTCTCTCCCAAAACTTTGATATTCATTCATCATGTGAAGAGATAGATTTAGAGGTAATTTGCCTAGATTCATAGATGTATTCCTCCATTATTTGGGTTTTCTTTCCCAAGACATTGCAAGGAACCCTCACTAAACCAAAGGGAACGCTTTGCTCACCCAATGATCATCACTCCCACTTTTATTGAATACAATAGCAGACTTATATATTGATTATCTAGCACGCAAGAGCTATCATCAATAGGAAAAACTTCGCATTCTTGTCAGCATAGCACCACTAGTGACAACCTTCTTACAAACCAACTGACATTCATAGGCTTTGATTTGATCTCTATGAGGAAGCTGCAAAATGCTATTTTGCAGCATCTCATCCTAGCCTAGCCTTCAACTTACCTTCGATGGCAGTTCCCACACATCATCCCAAATACTAAATAATCTATTCAAATAGGCTTGTCCACAATGCAACCTATTCATAGCACCCAACACTAATGCATAAAACTTTTTCAAGCCTCCTCCAAGTAGGAGGCATGGATTCTCAATCATAAGGACATGGAATCAATGTTTCTTTCTTCGCATAGAACAATAAAGACCAATTACAGTGGTAATTGCAAGTTTCTCACTGTTGGAAAAAAATTCCGATGTATCTAAGCAAAAAAGGGAGCCATCTTCTAGAAAGCTAGTTAACTAATGGACACTGGAAAAATTTGCATTGACATGGCAATGCTTTGATATGCAAAATCTATTTGGAAATCTGCACTTGCAAATGATCACTATCCAACTCCGTATGAAATTCCCATGTGAGGACTTGGGGGACTCACCTCTTAGAAATGAGCCATAAATGTGCATTCAAAAAATATCAAAAAGATCTCTTTAATTTGATGCTATGAGGTAATAAAATAACGTCTTATTTTTAAAAAAATACAATTTTTTTTCACAATTTCAAAAAAAAGTGTGAACTAGTAAAAGTTTTGAAATTTTTCCAAATAAAATATTTCTTCTTTTGGTACTTACATTTTTAGAGGTGACCCCAAGTGTGAGGAGGGTGTACTGTAGCCTCAAGTAATTTTTTGAACCCATGGATCATTTTAAAAATTATCGGTACAATATATGTAAACTCAAAAGCATATATGCAGAGGCTTATCTTTGTGGAAAATTCATTTTCTAGTAGGCTTTTTCAAATACAAAAATTTTCAAAATTCAGGCAATTTTCTCCTAATTTTAGAAAATTTTAAAAGACTTTAAGGTGCAACATTTCCTTTTCCTTTCCCTCTTCTTCCTAACTAATTGCATTATTGAATTATCAAGTGGCAACGATGCATAGTTCACTTTTCTAGAAAATCAGCCTACAAAATATTTAATTATTCATAAATCTTAACATATGATGTCGAAAATCCACAAATTTTAGTGAGAAATTGACTATTCTTCATTCTACTTTTAATTTTCAAGAAAAAAGAAAAAAAATATCATTATGAGGTACTTTTTTTTTTTTGACAAGATTGGGCAAGACTACCATTGTATATTGGAGCATGTTTTAATTATTTCACAAACCCATTGTTTTTCAATTCCTCAAATGAATGTCAACAAACTCATACGTCCCATTCTCATGTTTGACATTCCTCATTCCTCCTCTTTTTAGGTTTGACATTGTGAGTATTTTAGCACAAAGTGGAAGATTACACTCAAGCTGCCTATACCTTCTTTGTCAACAACTGTCCTTGGATGCAATCCTTACTTGAATAGGATAAGATTAATCAATTCAACTCTTGTCAAGGGTCTAAGGTCATGCTCTTGCCCAATCATAATGCAACCCAACATTATCCAACCAATAGTTCCTATGCAGTTCGAACATGCTCATTGGGAATTTTTAAGCATCATAAAAAAAGTAGCCACTAAATATTATTAAAAAATATTGCATTGTCTCATGCCCTCTCTCCTCTCCACACCTCCTACCACTCTCATGCACCACTTGCTCGTCGTTGCGTCCATTGCCTGGCTCAAATCGACAACTGACAAACACTTGTGGACAACATGTTTATTTACAAGCATGGATCCAACCTGTATCTGTGTTTTGTCATTACCAAAACTTACCAACCTAGCAATGATGTAAGGACATGCATAGTAAATTTGCGAAACTATGTCAATAAAAAAACCATATACATAAATTAATTGAATTTAATACTCATGAGGAATATGTATGCTCAACAAAAGATCCTTGACCTCTTTATGAAGGTCAAAAATTTACCTTGAAGTTGTTTGACTATTCAAACATATCTATTGAAGATTGCTAGTTCTTTGAATGGGGCCTTTAGTTTGATCTTTCTAAGGAATCTTTATTGTATGTTGAGTTCAATAAACATTGTCAAATGTATGACTTAGTTATGGTGTGCGTGCACGTAATCTATCAAGCTAACACAACGAATATTCTTTATTTGAATTCTCTTTGCATTCATTTTATTTCAAGTTTTCTTTTCCATAATCACAATTGTGAGTGGAAATGTTATATTGACTTAACAAAGAATATACAATGAACCTCAAGCACTACATGCGTCTTGAGGGGACATCGAAAACGGGTTGTACACTTCACAAGCAAGAGGCTCTACTTTTTTTCCTTATTTAGCAATTCTTGTTGGACATCAACTATTTGCTTTCCCCAAGAAGGCACCACCCAAGCAACCGATGCAACTCAATGCATGTGTCCCTTTTTTTGGCTTACGTAGCTGGCCCTACTCTTGATACTAATATATAGATAAGCTCAGTGCTTTCACTCATGATATCATTGAATTGTGCTATCACAAAGTTTCTCTCCAAGATCGAAAGGGTTTGGACGTTCCAAATTTTCTTTTGATGGTAGCATGTGATGATTTGTGTGCACACCAAAATTTCTTGGTTTTGAAATCTTCTCCCTCCCAGAACCAAGTCATTCCTAAAGAACAATATCTTCCATGCCCTCTACACCCATTTGCAGACTTTAGCAGTAAGACCCCGTGAGGAAGAGCAATTTTCAAATAGATGCAAGGGACCCTTATAAAAGCTGCTTTGCACCTAGAGCAAGTGCATGTGCCAATCCCTCTAGCAAGAATCTTGTTCCCAATTGGGATAGCCCCCCACAACACCTTCTAAGTGAACCTTTTTATTAAGCTTGTCCACTTTGGCTCCTGAATGTTGTTCATACACTTTAGCCACCTATGTTATGGCCAATTCACCCTCCACAATTTCATGGGCAGAGTGAACCAATCCACTTTATATTTTAGCTTGTTATATGTTCTCAATATTTTGGGAAGTGCAAACTTCTACCTTTGGGCCAATGCCAAGCTTTTCAGTCGAGCTCTAGCCCGGTGGTAGGCAATGGATGACTACATAGAGCTTGTGAGACTCTATTGATCAATAGCCTTTCATTTAAATTCAAACTATGTTGCACCACAAACCCATCCATATCCTTCTGGAAAAATTTATCATTGTCCCGTAATTGAGCCAACTTGGAGATCCCTTTCAAATTCCCTTCAAAAGGTAATCAAGGATCCTCCTCCACACACATTCGTCATATTTGAGTTCAATTTTTGATAAGTTTGTTTTTGTAATTTTACTTGTTGTTTGTGTGGAGATACTTTGTCTAATTAAAGACTATATTTTTAATGCTCAAATACAAAGAATGTTAGAACAAAGGGAGCTCATGACTTCCATGCCCTTAACTCTTAATCCTTAACACTAGTTTGGTACCAAAACAGGACACTTAGGTGTCTTTATTTCACAAATTTAAATTAAATGCTACTTGCATTTAGACGGTTTATTTAAGAAAACCCTCTTGATATGCTCAACTATGTTAACTAGAGGGTCTTTTAAAAGTATAACCTTGTTTTTTAGAATCTACCATGATCAAGAACTACACTCGTCAAGTTGACCTTCGTAACACTGCGATTGATGGTTTGAAGAAATCAACTTTATAAGCTCAAGAAAAAAATGAAGCGACCTTGTAGAAAATTTTAGGTGTCTTTTCCACAATTTTGCTATAGATAATTGAAAGTTTTATGTGCAAAAAAATTGACTTGGGAGTATATAAAATAATGGAAAGTTCTATGTGTTTGATATAGCCATTTCAAGCATATCATTGTATACAAAGAAAAAAATGTTTTTGATGTATTTGTGAGTTTTAGAAAGTGATACATTGCTTATCCTTTCCATTTGAGGCCTCAAGGTGGCAAGTAGAAGGGCTTTGGTATGCAACAATTATTGGATTAATTTAAATATTCAAAACTACATAAGAGATAACTTTCATATTATCATTCTTGAGACATAAGAATTCGAAACCTCAAATAAGATCAAACTTTCTATATAAATCAACTAATGTTTCAAAGTACTTGGTACATACACAATTGGGGTGCTCATGAAAACCTTGGTTTTAATGTTATTATGGAGAGCTCAAGATTTTCAAGAGTTTTTGCACTATAAAAAATTCAAGATAGAGTTCAAGCAACGAGATTTAATTGAGTAAGAGAGCCCAAAAAATACGTAGTTTCTGGGTTTCAACATATAAAGTCATTTGTAGTTGTCAAATGGCACTAGAAGAGCCCCAATTCCATGAGGGGACCTTTGGAAGACCGAATTTATGCTCTTATTCAACACGCGCTCAAGTATGAAATTATGTCTATAACTTGCATGTGACTTGGAAACTTGTCTTTAAAGTGCATTCTATTATTTTGTAATACTAAGTGCTAACACTTGGGTTTTATAAACATAAAAAAGACCATCTTTGCAAAAAGATATAAGAATTTTATGTTTTTTTTTTCAATACAGCTTGAAATTTCACTAAAATTTATGACTTAGAACTTACCAAAATTCTATCCATATGGATTTTATTTTGACATGGAGAAAAATCCAATGTTTTGTTTCCCTCATAACCAACCTATGGTAGAAGCAATGTATAAAATAATTCTTTCTAGCTTGACAAATAAATTGCCAAAACATGGAAGGAAAATAGGACACTTTAGTATCTCACGACACTTAAGTGTCCAATTACAGGACTAGTGTTAATGCTCTAAACACGATGGGATCTACATAACGAATCTCAAACAATCCAAATCCCTATATAGTACGACCCTGCCGCCTATATATACAACCTATTGCCATGTGCGCATCTTTGTGAATAGTTGCTCTCTATCCTCCTAGGATAGGCCATAACCCCTAGGCTCCTAGCCTCTAGATTCCTAGTCAGCTTAGCCATTGCAAGTGACACTCCAAGACCCATGTCTCGACAGTGCTCCCCCCTTAAAGAAGAGATTTTGTGCCCTCAAAAACACAAGCAAAAAATCTCACCTCTAGTACACAATTTTACCCACCCTTTGGCAGGTTTTTTACGTTCAATGTAACTAGCACTTTTGTCAATGATATATAAAGTTGTAAAGATTGTATTTCATCCAAAATTCATGCTTTTAAGACTCTTGAATAAACTCAATTATCTTGTATAAAGATGACTACAAATGGGTCGTACCTGACTGCCTATTGTAGTATTAACCTTAAGAAGAAACAAGGTAGTGAAATTTCTCTAAAAACAACAAAATCTGCAAATTTTATAAACTTGGATGAACTAAATTGGATGGATCTTATCAATTGATCAGATGCCATGAGTCTAGTACGCATACTTAACTTGCAATCACTTGAGTGTTTAAGCTAGCCTTGCTTGAGCCTAATACTCCTCCTAGAATACTGCTCCTGAAATCATAGCAGTCATGGCATATCTTATGTGTGGAGTAATAACTTTTCATTTCCTACACTATATATACTTCATAGAGAATGTGTCCATCCAATTGAGAGGTTTTCGTATGAACTAGATCCTACCTCCCTAAGGTGCCCATCCTCAGCAAGTATCTTGCTCATTAATCTCTACAATCCCAGCTTTTAGAATTTCCATCATTATGCTTGTAAGGGTTTTTTTGGACAAGGACCAGCAAGGTGGATCTTTTGACACAATAAATGTTTTTGGCGCCAGGTGGATCTTTTGACACAATAAAATTTTTTGGCACCATGTATCTTATCCCAAGGAACTCTCATAGTCTCTCGTGAAGGTCACCTAAGAGAAATGTAACATATCATGTGAGTTTAACAGAAGGGTATTTAAAGGCCTCAAAACTTACAGATATATATAGAAGGGTACTATTTTTTCAAAATTTTAAATAGCTTACAAATTTTAAAAGAAAAGGGTACATTGTATTCCTTAAAAAATTCACATAAGATAAGGGGTTTTACAAACATTTCTTGAACACACGTGATATGGTAGTTGTAGGTATAGTGAACCCCCTGAGCATAGTCTCCACATTTTGAGTATATTTCTATCAAGACGTTTCAACACTAGAAAAGCAGTGATGTGTGTAGAGTGATGTAGACGTTGATCCGAGCCTATCACAAATTTTTGTTTATCATATTTTGTTGGTTTTCCTTGCTTCTAGAGGTTTACAATAAAAGAAAGAGTGAGAACAACCTCTTGGAAAAATTTAAAAAAAATGATTTTTTCTTGACTAGTTCACCGGAGGTGAAAGGTAGAGGGAGAACCTAGTGGTAAAGGGAAGGGAAAATATGTAAATGTGAAAAGAAAAAATATGATGTGGTTGTGGAGCCATGCACCCATGATTCAAGGGTCATGAGTGGCTCATATCATCATGGCTTTGGAGCCATATGATGATTCAAACAAATGGGACCCAAGTGGAAGACTTGGTAAAGGAAGAAACCAGGCACATGATTTTGTTGAATTTTTAAAAACTACTTCCACTCCGATCCAAGAAAAGTTGTCTTCATCAAAGTTGTAACTGACGAGCTGAAGATTCTGGCCATATTTGTTTTATAATTTTTGCATCTACGGTCTAGGAGATATGGACAAAATGGTGGACGGCAGTTTTTTCAACTGTGGTGGAGACCACCCCCCTACCTTTACACACACACACCCTTCCTTTTCCACATTGAGACCTTCTTTTAAATCAGCCATTAGTCTTCTCACCCTCCTCTCCTTCCTCCTCTCTCTCAAGCTCAAAAACCCATCAAAGTTCCTCTTCTAATCACCTCTCAAGTCATGCTTAATCTTGTTGTAATTCATAAGTTCTCACTCAACCCCTTTCTATTATTACTAGATATGTATTGATTTTATGTAGATTCTTTACATTTTAAAATAAGGAAGCTCTTGGACTCAAGCTATGGAGGAAGCAGTGAAGACAACACAAGTGATGATGGAGCTAATTGGTCAACAAATCACTTGGAAGGAGCTTCTTCATTGGTTGAATGTCCCTAATCAAGCTTCATTTGTACAAATTACACTTGTATCTTAACCTCACTCCTAATCACTCTCTTTCCTATATAAAGAGGCCTTCCCCTTTGTAATTTCAAGCCTCCCTCAGCCCATTGAGCCTTTGTATCACTCACCATGAGCCCATAAGCTCATTCATTCACTCTATTCTTGCACATTCTAGAGTGCAAATTGTTTCATGCTAGTAACCTCTCCTCGTCTTACTTATGTTAATTAAGAGAAATGTTTTATATGCGTGTGAGAGTGCTTGATGTGATCTTGGCTAATCCTTGAGTGATTGTTTGGTAATCTATATGCTATTTTTGTTGGGAGTGTTTGAAGTCATCCATTCCCTGTACACACACCACGGTTAATGCTTCATTCATAGTGATCTCTCTCTCTCTCTCTCTCTCTCTCTCTCTCTCTCTCTCTCTCTCTCTCTCTCTCTCTCTCTCTCTGTCTTCGTGTAGCGGTCCTAGTTCACGCTTCCAAGACTAGGTGGTGCCCTCATCTCATTTCCCTTGTGGCGCAATGGAGTTTGTTTTGGTGTAGAGGCCGCCATTCCAAATTTCCTTCGTCAACGTGCTATCTTTGTAGTGAGAAAAATCCTTCATTCTTCTTGACTCTACACTCATCAGTATAGGGCTTATCATGCGGCTGTAAGGGAAAACAATTGACATCCCATCCCAAAAAAATAGCTCTAGAAAAATAATATAGAAAATGTTACATGTATAACCAATCAATCTATACATACTCAATGTCTCATAATACCAAAAATGTGTAAACTAATGATTTGAGAAAACTACAAAAGAATGATGGATATCAGCTATGGTAAATATACCATATGCACTTTGCTACTTTGTCTAGCCCCATTGCAAAGTGCTTCATACTACAATTTATGGATATGTCTTTGATAGATAAAAAAATATACATAAGAGTTTCTTATTTGGATTGCTTTAGTCCAAAACTTATCCTGCAAGATGCTTGGAACTTGAAAAAATCTTTCGTGAGAGTAGACGACTAGCACATGATTGATATGGTTCCTATTCCTAATCAAAAGGGTCTAAGGAAAAATACCCATGGAATTTGGCTCTCACATTCCTTATGTCCTTGTTTGGGAAGCTTTCTTTCCTTAAATATCATATAAAGTTCTGTCTCCCAAACCCTAAATGAGTGGAGCTCAATCACATTCAATATGAGGATGTCTCATACGTATAAAAAAATAGGAACTTATGTATCCTTCATTGTAAAAATGTTGTGAAGTATTCTTAGAGATGGTAGGATCAAGTTTGAGTGGCCACTTTGGCTAAGAGAGTGCAAACATATAAATAATCAAGATCGAGAATGTGCTATGTGTACAATCGAAGCACATATGCATGGAGACAATAGAACATAGGCATAAGAGCATCATATGAAAGAGAGTGCAAAACTATACATAACCAAGATCAAGAATGTACTATGTGTACAATGGAAGCATGTCATAAAATCTAATATCTAACCAACGCAAATGATTTTCTCATATTAAACTGATCATTTAATGTGGGAGAATAAACGGGACAAAGGGTTAGAATATAGACATGTGCTTATGGATCTAACTCAATACGGGGCCAAAGTCAAGGGGTCCAAATGAGAGATGGTCTCTCACAGAGAAATGCTAGATAATGGAGCTTAAAGACCTTAGTGTTAGCTTCATTAAAGACCTCCAAAGGTTAGTGTTAAAAGTCCTTAGACCTTAGGCAAGCTAGGGATGTGCTTGAGGTGGGAACCCAGACCCAAGCTTGGGGTGTTTGTCATGCTTGATGACTAAGGTGCTTGAGGTGCTTGTCATGCTTGATGACTAAGGTTCTTGAGGTGCTTGTCCTGCTTGACGAGTAAGGTGCTTGTCGTGCTTGCTGACTAAGGTGCTTGAGGTGCTTGTCATGCTTGATGAGTAAGGTGCTTGAGAAGCTTCCCATGCATAGGGGGGTAAGGTGCTTGAGGGGATTGAGACAAAAAGAGACCCTACAAAGAAGGGGTAAAGCCCCAAAGTTAGGGGAATTTTTGACTTAACCTCCCACTAACCCAAAGGGAACCCCCTTTCTCAAGTGGCACATGGACACATGTCAGGCTCTCCATATGCTTAGCCACATGGTGTGCTTGAACCCTATTGGCTGGGCTAAAGAGGGGTCCAATAAGATTTTAGTTTAATTCAACAAATATCTACATATTATCAAGCCCTCTCTCTCAAAGGGGTAAGAAGGACACTTGTCCTAATGCTACCCTTGTTGCTTGATATGCTTTATGTATGTGATTGGCTAGTCTTAGGGGGGTCCAATCACAATTAAGCTTGATCTACAAGGAGGGGTCGACCAAGGCAAGTTGGGGGTGTGCTTGGGAGTATACACCCTCTCACACACTCATTTTTCACACATTCTCACTTGGTGAAAGTGCAAGAACTCCATCTCTTTCTCCAAGCTTGTCGAGAAGTTGAGAGCCCACACGAACACTCTTGGCTATGGAATGAAAATCAACCAAGGGCCATGCTCCAATGCTTAAGCTAGTCATCTTCTTCATCTTCATTACTATGATATTATGCTATGCTAAGCAAGAAGAGTGATGATAAGTTAGGAACTATTTCTTCCTATGAATGATTCTTCTTCCTCTTCCCTACCCTCATTCCCCACTAGCTCTCTCCACCTTCAAAGGTGTTTGAGGCCTTGGGACTGAGTCCGGGGTGGTTAATGCTTTTACAAAGTTTATGTTAGGCTCGTGATGCATGAAGCTTTCCATCTTCATAGCATCACCTAGGTCCCAAGGAACAGAAAGAGATTGTATTGTACCAAGTCTCTCTTTATGGGAGAATCTATAATACAAAAGCCTATTGGAGGGGGGATGGGCTCCACATAAATCTGGTCCTCAATTGTTGTCAAGTTCTCTGATTCTCTCTCTTGAGAAAGTATTGTTCATGCCAAGTTAATTAAGTATAATGGCTATGTTGCTACGGTTAGTAAGTTCACCCTCTATGTTCTCAAAGTAGCCTCATCAAAATGTCTCTTAATTCCGCTATTCTCAATGTTCATAGGCCACTTCCATTACATTGGTTTCTCCTTTCATGCTTAAGAAGAGAGGTCCTTAAGTTTTCTATGAACGATTGGATGTGTTCATTGCAATAGGGTAAGTGGGACATGCATCTATTATCTTGGTTGAAAAGGACATAGTTCGAGGTACACCATTGGGAACTATAATGGAGTCTCTTGGGGCTTGCCTTTGGCTTAACCATTATTGAGCTACTAGCAAGCTCAACAAGAACTATAATCAACCCAACAATGTTAGACCCTCTCCACTAGTCTTTGCAATCAACAGTCTCTAAACCATGGGTGTGGCTACTTGAGAACTAATTTTCAAAGGTAAAGAAGAGTAGAGACTAAGGTTTTTGAGGGTCCAAAGCACAAAGTAATTTTATACACAAGTTTAATTAGCATGGCTGACAATAATCAAGAGAGTAGAATGAATATTGACAAATTTGATTTTGCACATGAAGGTGCTAATGATGATGCCCCCATGTTTGTGAAGTATTTTGTTACTAGGTTGCAACAAGCTATGGGCAACCCTGCTTTGCAAGCAAAGTTACTCAACAACTTCATGCTTATGGGATTTTCTTTCCTCTCCAAGAGGAGAGAGACCTTAGGAGGCCTCTTGATGAGACTCCCAAAAGAAGACTCTCTCCCATAAGAGAGGAGGAATCCAAAGAACAAGAAAGAAGCGAATCACTAAGTTCCTCTGAAGATGTGGCTCCACGAAGACAGCGGTCTAGACGGTCAACAACTCCTCCCAAGAGGAAAAGGTCAACCCATAGTCCTTCTTCTCGTCACCTCGACAAGGAAGAGAGTAAAAAAAGGAAGAAAAAGGAAAGAAATAGGTCACCCTCTTCTCCTTCTTCTTCAACTTCCTCCTATTCCGACAAAAGCAACAGCTATTCTCCTAGAGAATATAAGAGAAGAGGACATTGCCTATTCTACCCTGCCTGGAAAAGGTGCCAAAAGCTCAAGAAATTCAAAGACGGAGGAAAGAGTATCTCTTTTCTTACCTATGATGGAACCTTTGGTGCTACTAACAAAGTATTGGCCTTCATCCAACAATTTGATGCGGACTTTGGAGACGAGGGCTTTACAGAGTCCTCCAAGCTACGCCATGTAGCTATGCACTTCTAGAAATTTTCTCGTCAATGGTGGGCTAGCCTTCGTGGCAATGGAGAAGTCTCAAAGACATGGAAAACTCTACGAGTTTCCATCATGAAGCAGATCCTTGCAAGTGATGCAAAGGACAAAGTGGTTACCAAATGGTGAAGTTTGAAGATTCTCTCTAATGAGTCTATCCACAAATATGTGCACAAGTTTTGGGATTTACATCTCAAGGCTACTTTCTTCCAAAAGATAGGCTTTGCGAGAAAAAGCAAAAATTATGTGCGAGATTACTTAAGTAAATGGCCGAGTATGTCAACTCCCAACGGTCTGGTTCTATCACCAAAGTAATCTACCACACTGTGGTTGCTTCCTACATCAATGTTCAACCAGGGGCTAAAAGGAATGCCAAGACTTTGAAAAAAATAATATTGAAATGAAGAAAAGGGGAAGACCAAGGAAATTCCAACAACAATTGGTCCAACGAGAAGGGAGTTTACAAAGGTAAAAATAAACTCTCTCCTAAAGAGCTAGAAGCTTTTTGTAAGGACCACAAATGCTTTAAGCAAGGACATGGCTATCATTCTTGCCCCAAAAGAAATACCTGCAATGAGACTCCTAGAGCTTCCATGGTCGAAGCTCCAAAAGAGGATTCTCATTGCAAAGGATCACCTCTCTCCTATGCTTGGAGAAAGGTAAGGGAGCATGATTCCTTCATCTTGTTTGACCTTGGCTCTACTCACAACTTCATATCAACAGAGTTGGCGGCCACTAAGTTGGGCATTCAAGATTTCAAGATGGGAGATACTGTAACTGCCAATGGAGCTTTCAAGAGATAGCAAGCCTTCGTTACTCCCTTGATTGGAAAGTTGAGGCTTCATGTCGAAAGCTACATTGATAAAGAATATTTTTTAATCTCTCCTCTCCAACATGAGGATGTTATCCTAGGGGCACCATGGTTCACTCGCATGGCTGTCACTATAAAGTTCCCTAAAAGGAGAATTCATTTCAATAACAAGGAAAAATCCATGTATATAGATGCTAATGAGTCGGGGAACACCATATCCCTGGTAAATACGTTTGCTTTTGATAATTCCATGGAAAGCTCTACGTCTACGTATATGATTTTTGTTTGAGAATCTGTAAATGATCCAATGTTTTCACTGGTAGCAATAAAGGAAATAAAGAGAATTACAGTTTTTTTAATTTCCTAAATGGATTCCAAGATGTTTTCATTAATGACATCCCTAATGAGCTACCTCCAAAACGAGAGATGATGACAATGCAATAGAGCTTCTACCAAGAAGCTCACTGCCTAATAAACTTCCTTATCAAGTTTTACAAGCTCAACAAGAGGAGATTAGAGGCAAGTGCATGAATTGGTGAAAAAAGTGATGATGATGCCTAGCTCCTCTCCATTCTGGTCACCAGTACTTTTAGTGCAAAAGAAAGATGGCACATATCTCATGTGTGTCGGCTATAGAGCACTAAATAGGATCGTTGTAAATATTTAAAAAAAAGGTAATTTCCCGTGCCGCGAGTAGAAGATCTATTGGATAAGTTACAAGTTTTGTCCTAGAAAATGCTCTAGCCGCATTCAAACTCACGATGGAGAAAAATCTTTAGGCCATTCAAATTCTCACCAAGCGACACCTCCAGGTAATCTTTCAAGTTGTGAGAGAGAATAATCTTTTTATTAATCAAAAGAAAAGTGAATTTTTCCTACAAGATATTCAATATCTAGGTCACATTATCTCTAAATATGGCACCCGTATGGATCCAACAAAGTTAGAAGTAATAAAGGGATGGCCTAATCCAAGGAATAGGAGAGGTACGAAGCTTTATAGCTATGTGTGCATACTATAGATGCTTCATAAAAAAATTCTCTCTAATAGCAGGCCCATTACATGACTTAACAAAAAATAACGTTAAGTATTCATGGACTGCAAAAGTGCAAGAAGCTTTTGAGAAGCTTATCTCTCATGTTGTGCTCACACTACTAGATCTCTCAAAGCCATTTGAGGCCCAAGGTGATGCTTGTGGTAATTGCCTTGGAGCTATTTCTCCTCAAGAAGAGCGTGCCATAGCATATGAGAGTCAAAGACTCAACTCTGATAAACGAGTATTGGGAAAATATAAAAAAGAGCTACTAGATGTTCTATATGCCCTAGACACGTGGAAACACTATCTCTTGGGGACTCCATTCATCCTACAAATGAATCACAAAGCCTCAAGAACTTCATGATGCAAACCAAGCTCTCTGACAAAAAAATGAGGTGGAAAAAATTTCTTTTGCATTAAAATTTCATATTGCTCACATTGCTGGCAAGCACAATCAAGTGGCCGATGCACCTTCACAACAGCCAAGGGTACATGCGGTGTCAATATAAACTCACAATGATCTATATTTTATTATACATGAGTATGCTATTGACCGAGACTTTAAGTATGTAATTACAGCCTTTTCATTAGGGAAGAAAGAAGAACCATTCACCTTGGAGGATGGTTATCTTTTAAATGGAAATAGGCTATGTGTTACTCTTCCATACAATAAGAAAGTCATGTACAAATACCATGGTCCTCCCTATGCGGGGGATAGAGGCATTCAACCTACTCTTTGAGGAGTAGAGATGTACTTCTATTGGCCTACCATGAAAGTGGACATACAAGAGTATGTTTCAAAATGTGTGGTATGCCAAAAGACCAAGCATGATAGAGGGAAGTAACTTGGTTAACTGCAGCCATTGCCAATTCCTAATTCACCATGGGAGAGTATATCCATGGATTTTATCTTTAAATTATCCAAGTCTATCCATCGGAATACGGGAATATGGACATTAGTCGACAGGTTTAGCAAGCAAGCACACTTTATTCCTATCAAAAAGACCATTAAGGCACACCAAATGGCAACCCTCTTCATATCTTAGATTTTCAAACACCATGGATTGCCAACATCCACCGTGTCAAATAGAGATCCTAGAATGACCAGTAATTTTTGGAAAGGTCTCTTTGAAAATATAGGTATCTCCACAAACGGATACCAAAGTGAAATAACTAATCTAACAATTCTTGAATCTACCAAAAGCCTATGTCATGGAAGTAGGTCAACGTTCCCAATGAGAGAAGTACCTACCTCTTATAGAGTATGTGTACAATGACATTGTACATACTTCTATGGAGAAAGCACTTTTCAAGGTTAAAGAGGGAAGATCCAAAAGTCCCTTACTGCTTAAAGTACATGTGAAGATCTTCGTTGTTGGTGAATATAGCCAAACTCACAAGAATCTTTTCCAAAGATTAAAGAGGTTATATCCATCTTACAATAAAGGAAAAAAAGGGATGCTGCTAATAAGCAAAGAATAGCCTTAGCCTAAAAGAAAAATGATTAGGTCTTGCTAAAGTTTCTCAAGGCTCGTCTAAGGCATATTATGGGCAAAAATCCTATGGAAAACCAAGAGTATTATGCTAAACTAGCAAAAAGATGCTATGGTCCTTTTTAAATTCTTAAGCCAATCAATGAGATGGATTATCATTTAAATTTGCCCAACCATTGGCTCATGCATAATGTTCTCCATGGAAGCCTACTTAAGCCTTACAAAGGAGTGCCACCAAAAGAAGAAATAGTTGCAGACCCTCCAAAAATTAAAGATCAAGAAGAGATACTTCAATCTGAGTCCATCCTACAACATGAGGACAAGGTATTAAGAAATGGTAAAATTATCCAACAATATTTTTGAAAGGGTGGTGGTAATGCGTGTGCTAGTCTCCACCCAACCGTGCTATCTTATAGCATCCCCCTAGCGTACACACTGTCCGGCCATGCCAGTGGCCTTGCCCATAGGAACCATGTCCTTACATTACCCCGCTTGGAGAATCGTTTTCGTCCTCGAAAATGAACGTAGAAAAATGTTTCTTAAGTGCGCAGACATTCTTCCATGTAGAACCTTCTTCAGATCTAGCTAGCCATTTTACCAACACCTGTTGTCTGACACGATGTTTGGTGTGAAGCTCATGAGAATCCAAAATCTTTTTGTCCTCATGAGGAATGCTTGGCTGTTCAATAAGGTCAACTAACACACCTGTGTCAATGACATTATCATTCTGTCCTAGTTGTTTTTGTAAACGGCTAACATGAAAAACAGGATGAACTCGTGAGTGCTCTGGGAGAGCTAACTTATAGGCCACTCTTTGAGAATGGTAAACGATCCACAATAGAATGGTGAAAGTTAAGCAACTTTTCCCGTCTTTAGAATTTCTGAATACTCCAAAACTTTGAGGAAAACCTTGTCTCCTTCTTCGAAAGTAGCAAGACGACGATGCTCATCTGCGTACTTCTTATATCGACCTTGAGCTTGCTTAACATTCTGTCGAGCAACTTGAAGCATGTCATAATGATCTTGGAGAAAATCCTTCCCTTGTTGTATCTTCACCTTAGCCAAGCCCACTGTAATGGGTGATCTAGGTTGAAATCCATATAAAAGCATAAATGGACTAAACCATGTAGTCACATGCTTTGAACTATTATAAGAAAATTCCAATATAGGTAAGTGAGTCTTCCCAATTGGTTTTCTTCTTGCTAACATCGCTCGTAGCATATCCTCTAGCACTTGATTAACTCTTTATGTTTGACCATCCATTTCTGGATGATGAGCCGTACTTAGATTAAGTTTAGTTTCCAACTTTTGGAACACAGCTCTCTAGAAGTGATTATCTAACTTTCGATCTCTATCACTAATGATACTAGCTGGAAGACCGTAGAGTTTATATATATGCTCTACAAATAAACGTGCTAATTCTAGTGTCTTAACCGTAGTCTTAGTGGGAATGAATCAACCCATCTTTGTGAGATGGTCTACAATTACCCAAATGGCATAATGGCCACGATTTGTAGTAGGTAGCCCTACTACGAAATCCATAGAGATAAACTCCCACTTATCTTGTGGAATCTCTAAAGGATGTAAAAGTCCACCTACCTTGAGGTGCTCTGCCTTATTAACTTGGCACTGTTGGCAGTTTAGTACGTACTATTGAACATCATGATGTAAGCCCCGACCAATAAAATTGCCGTCAAACTAAGGCATACGTCTTACGAATACCTGGATGACCAACACTTGGACTATTGTGACACTCAAATAAGATTTGGTGCCTAGTATCTGAGTCCTTTGGCACACATACTCTACCTTTCTGGAGTAAATAGCCATCATCAATGGGAAATTCTTCCATCGCTTAAGCTCTTCCTGAGTAGGGGTGGATCTCTGTGTGTTGGAGTTTCTATCTGTGCGTGCAGAGACATGTGAGTGTGAGAGATCCCTTTTTAAAACTGCACTCAACACTTTAGCATATGATTGATCTTGTGCACACTTACCACATAATGACTCCAAAAATCCACTCTTTAGTTCCGTGAAAGCAAGTGAATTAATCTGAGGTATCCGACTTAGTGCATCCGCTACTACATTATATCGCCCCTTGCGATATCGTAGCTTACAATCATAATCTTGAAAGATTTATGTCCATCTAGCATTACGTCCCTTCAAGTCTGTTTGAGTAGTAAACCATTTGATACTCTCATGGTCAAAAACTACTTCAAACTCGGCACCATATAAATAGTGTCGCCACTTTCGTAAAGCGTGAATTATGGCATAGAGCTCTCTCTCATAAACAGAATAATTCTATTGAGCTTATCTAACTTTTTACTTTCAAAGGCTATAGGTCTTCCGTTCTGGAGAAGTACGGCACCTATGGCTTTATCACTAGCATCAGCCTCTACCACAAATGTCTTAAGTGGGTCGACGATTGCTAGGATGGGAGCAGTGGCTATAGCTACCTCTAGCTGTTCAAAATTGCGTTTTTGGGCTTCTTCCAAAGAAAAGGTCTTACCTTTTGCTTTAAGTTGATCCGTCATAGGAACAATGATTTTGGCATAGTCACCGATATACTGTCGATAAAATCTAGCCATGCCTAAAAATATTTGAAGCTCCTCAACCATGTTGGGATGTGGCCATCGAAGAATGGCGGCGACCTTGTAAGTATCCATCTTCATGCCAGAATAAGAGATCACATGACCGAGGTAATGTACCTCTATTTTAAAGAAATCACCCTTGCTTTGCTTAGCATACAACGCATGAGCTCGTAGCTGTTCGAACACTAATCGCAAGTGTTCTATGTGTTCATCTTCAGTCTTACTGTAAATGAGAATGTCATCAAGGAAAACCACAACAAATTTTCCAAGATAGGGACGTAAGACACTATCCATGAGTGTCATAAATGTAGCTAGAGCATTGATTAGACCAAAAGGCATAACCAAAAATTCAAAATGCTCGAACCGTGTTCTAAAGGCAGCTTTGGAGATATCTTGTAAAAGGATACGCACCTGGTGGTATCCTCAATGAAGATCTATCTTTATATAGTATCTTGCCCGATGGAGTTGATCAAACAACTCATCTACTCTTGGCAGAGGATACTTGTTCTTGATGATTTTTAATCCACGATAATCTACACATATGCGCATAGTACCATCTTTCTTTTTTACCATGCCCAAGGCGAAGTGCTAGGTCTAACGAAACCACGGGACAGGTAGTCAACCAACTAACTCTCAACCTCCTTTGGCTTCTTTAGCACTCATATGATAAGGTGGTTTACTCACCGGTTTAGTGTCTGGCAAGATATCTATGCCATGCTGCACATCACATATAGGGGGTAAACCCGGTGGTAAATCACTTGAGAACACATCACTATCACTCCATGAGTAAGTGAGTCAACTTTTGCCGTGGAAAAGGAGAAAGTGAACTAGAGTTATGTTGGGATGGAGAACCTTGTAATTCCTGTAATGTTTGTTTAATAACAATTACATGTTGCTCTATAGAATTGAAATTGAGTGAACTTTGCTCGTTAGATTTGTTAACACTTTTTTTATCAATAGAATTCATTGCACTTTGCATACCATTACTAGAATTCACTGCACTTTGCTCTTGAGAATTCACAAGACTTGGAGACAAGCAGTAACACAAAAAGAATTCATCTATTAAATCTGCTTTCTGCAAAATAGAAAGCTCGGCTGTACATATAAGAGGAACAGATGGTATGTTTTTCTCACCAAGCAAAAGCACATGTTTACCATTGCCCATAAAGGATAAGGAGTTATGCTCATAACTAGTGTGCAATGTGTTTCCTAAACCATGCAATCACTCCCGTCCTAAAACTACATCAGCACGGTCCATGTTCATCACTTGGAAGTCAAGGGTCATCGTATGATCTTGAACAATAAGCTCAACCCCTTCTTGAACTACAGTGTCCCATACTTCTTTATCATTCCCAGACATCTGATCCACCACATACTTGTGAGAGAAGGGAGTCTGTGTAAGCTTCAATTTCTTGACTAGCTTATAGCTCAAGAAGTTATGAGTTGCACCATCATCCACTAAAATACGAACATGTTGTCCGTTAATAGTGCCATGCATGCGAATCAAATCATGGGGGCCAAAGGTGGGCTGCCACATTGAACCAGGCACACAACACTTGTGCCTTTCTTCCATATGAAGAATCTCTATAGCACAATATTTAGGAGATGAATCTAATGAGAGGCGTTGCACCATGTGCATGGCATTTTCTTTGCCTTGCAAAAGAGGACAATCTTTCTTGTTATGTTGGTCCAAAAGACATCTAAAACACAAATTGTGTTTCTTCACACGCTCAAAATTGGCAGTGCTGAGAGACCCACGTGGAGTATCTCGTGAGTGCTTAGGCTTCTTAGCCTCTTGTGGGCGTGGAGAGGTAGATTGTCTCTTATTCCTCTTGGAACATGTGGGAGATCTACCTCTCCATTGGCTCTTAGCCACATTGCTCTTAGAAAAATTAGTCTTAGTGTAGGGAACATTTCCTTTCCTCTCTTGGTCATCATCATATCTTTGGGCATGACTGATGGCTTCTTCCAAAGTTTTTGGATGTTGGGTCTTGACATAAAGACGATAGTATTTGTCAAGACCCCTATTAAAACCCCGTATTTTTTGGTATTCATCTAGACCTTTTAGTTTTAATATGATTTCCCAATACTTTGAAAGGTACTGTGTGAGAGAGAGACCAGGCATGCAGCATGCAAAACTCTTTGGAGAAAGAAGCTTGAAACGTAGCCCAAGACGAAGGACGAGCATCTATTGGAAATTTCATCCACCACTTATAGGCCTTGCCTTTAAGAGATAGACTTGTTTCCACATCCGTCTTTATATCCGGGGTGTGTCTCAATCGATGAATATCACTCCATTTGTGTAAGAACGTATTGACCGCATCCTTGTTGCAATCACGCTCTTCCTCGTGAAATTCAGGAATGGTGATATTCTTAAGTAATGCATTGCTACCTCCCACATCTTCTGCAGCATTTGTCTCTTGGACTTCTTCAGTTGTGCGAGTTTGGTTCCCTTGAACCGTGCCACTTGTGGCTCCTTGAGTCGTTTGTGAATTCATAAATTTCACAAGTAACTTCGTAAGATTGGTAACATTTACACTAAGTGCAAAGAGGTTGCGTTCAAGTACGCTTTGGTGATTTTCCAAAGTCTTGAAAGCAGCTGTATCTACAAGGCCATGATCTCCTAGATCATTGTCCTCATGTATATTAGTGTCAGCCGCACACGTGGTGCCCTGATTTTGATCTACGTGCTCAAAATCAAACGTGTGTGTAGGTGGGATATCCTCACTGGCCATGGTAAACACACACCAATGCAAAGAGAGAAAAAAAAAATCACAACTTGTACCTTGTGAAATTGAAGTCTTTGTGTTTTGTATGCTTCGCGATTCGCGTTGCATGCGAACCTCGCCTTGCAAAAATTTGAGCGCTTCACTTGTCGTTTGTTGTAAGAACACCTGTGTTGATTCTTCACAAAAACCCATCGTTTTTGTGAAGGCTTTTGTTCACTTTGAAGCTACCTCCTTGAGGGAAAAAGAATTTTTGGAGAAAAACTTGCCTTCCTCCAAGAAGTGAAAAGGAAGGGTGAAGCTACTTCCTTGAAGTTTGAAGCGTTCCCTTTCCTTCTAGTTTTCCTTTCAACACAAGGAGGCTATAACAAGGGTCAATAGCTTGATGGTAAAGTGTTGGCCTCTTGCCCTCATGGGGTGGGTTCAATCCTCCTTCATGCAAGGGTTAAGTGGGCCTTCCTACGCGCACAGCCAACGACACCAACGGAAGCCTTTGAAGCCTCGGTACCGTCGAGTTACTGATCGAGTTTGCCTTGGTCCCCCACCTTAGTCATGCACTATGGAGGGCATAGATGGAGCGTTCGTGGTCGACTGTTGCTGTGTGCGCACAGGAAATCATGCATTTCTTCGTTTGTTGCACAGCGAAGACGTCGCTGTCTGCGTAACATGGGAGAGAAGCAGAACGTCGCACGCACATGCAACCCACTTTTCACATCCTCCCAAAAATAGCTCGGATACCAGTGAAAGGACGGTGGTAATGCGTGTGCTAGTCTCCACCCAACCGTGCTATCTTATAGCGTCCCCCTAGTGTACACACTGTCCGGCCGTGCCGGTGGCCTTGCCCATAGGACCCATGTCCTTATAATCTTATTAAGTTTAAGAATTATCCTTTTAAAGATGCTAAATGGATGCAAGGAACCTAGCTTGAGGATAATATGAACCTTGCCAATGCTTACAATGATGCCTTCCCTCTCTGTTTCTTAGTATTGTGCACAAACTTTAAGAAGTATGCATGCTTAGAATAATGTTTGTGTTGACGACGTCTCTCAAACACCAAGTAGAATTTTTCACTTTACTTTGGAACTATGATATGGACTAAAGAGCAGACATGGTTGCAACAGCTATGTCTCCCAAGCACCAAATGGATTAGTCATACATCTTGGAATGATGTCTTAGGGTAAAAAGGGATCCTCTACCTGCTAAGAAACATCGACTAATGACTAACGCTTTATCTCTTCTACCTCATAGTGGAGGATGTCTATGATTTCAAGAGAGAGGAAATGTCATAAAATAGAATGTCTAACCAACCCAAATGATTTTCTCATATTGGACTAATCATTTAATGTGGAAGATTAAACGGCAATAAGGGTTAGAATATAGACATGTGCTTATGGATATATCTCAAAATAGGGCCAAAGTCAAAGGGTCCAAATGAGAGATGGTATGTCAAAGAGCAATGCTAGCTAATGGAGCTTAAATACCTTAGGGTTAGCTTCTTTAAATACCTCCAAAGGTTAGTGTTAAAAGTCCTTAGACCTTAGGCAAGCTAGGGTTGTGCTTGAGGTGGAAACCTGGCCCAAGCTTGAGGTGCTTGTCATGCTTGCTAAGGTGCTTGAGGTGCTTGTCATGCTTGATGACTAAGGTGCTTGAGGTGCTTGTCATGCATGATGACTAAGGTGCTTGAGGTTCTTGTCATGCTTGATGAGTAAGGTGCTTGAGATGCTTGTCGTGCTTGCTGACTAAGGTGCTTGTTATGCTTGATGAGTAAGGTGCTTGAGAAGCTTCCCATGCATGGGGGGTAAGGTTCTTGAGGGGATTGAGTCAAAAAGAGACCCTAGAAAGGAGGGGAAAAGACCCAAATTTAGGGGAATCTTTGGCTTAACCTCCCACTCACCCAAAGGGCACCCTCTTTCTCAAGGGACACATAGACACATGTTAGGCTCTCCCTATGCTTAGCCACATGGTGTACTTGAATCCTATTGGTTGGGCTAAAGAGGAGGCCAATAATATTTTTGTTTAATTCAACAAATATCTAGATATTATCACGTCCTCTCTCTCAAAGGGGTAAGGAGGAAACTTTTCCTAATGCTACCCTTCTTGCTTGATATGCTTTAATGCATGTGATTGGCTAGGCTTAGAGGGGTCCAATCACTATTAAGCTTGAGCTACAAGGGGGGGTCGACCAAGGCAAGTTGGGAGTGTGCTTGGTGATATAAACCCTCTCACACACTCATTTTTCACACATTCTCACTTGGTGAAAGTGCAAGAACTCCATGTCCTTCTCCAAGCTTGTCGAGAAGTTGAGAGCCTATACCAACACTCTTGGATATGGAATGAAAATCTAACCAAGAGCCATGCTTCAATGCTTAAGCTTGTCATCTTCTCCATCTTCAGTACTATGCTATTATGCTATGCTAAGCAAGAAGACTGATGATAAGTAAGGAGCTATTTCTTTCTCCTATGAATGATTCTTTTCCTCTTCCCTACCCTCATTCGCCGCTAGCTCTCTCCAGCTTCGAAGGTGTTTGAGGCCTTGGGACTGAGGCCGGGGATGGTTGATTCTTTTACAAAGTTTATGTTATGCTCGTGATGCATGAAGCTTTCCATCTTCATAGCATCACCTAGGTCACAAGGAGCACAAATACTGTACTGTACCAAGTCTCCCTTTATGGGAGAATCTATAATACAAAATCCTATTGGAGGGGAGACTAGCTCCACATAAATCCGGTCCTCAATTGTTGTCGAGTTCTCTTATTCTCTCTCTTGCAAAAGTATTGTTCATGCCAAGTTAATTAAGTATAATGGCTATGTTGCTACTACTAATTAAGTTCAGCCTCTATGTTCTCAAAGTAGTCTCATAAAAATTCTCACTATAGTTCTCTTAATTCCATTATTCTCAATGTTCATAGGCCATCTCCATTATAGAGCACGTATACATGGAGAGAATAGAACATCATAGGCATAAGAGCATCATATGAAAACTACTACGTAACCAAGATTGAGAAAGTACTATGCTTAGAGTGGAAGCATATATGCATGGAGACAATAGAACATCATAGGCACAAGAGGATCATTTTAAAAGTATCATATGACATGCATGAAACTTAGAACCAATTTATTTATAAACCTCGCATGTTACAACTCTAAAAAACACAATATCACATAGCAAACAAAAGAAGACATCAAGTTGGAAATCATAGCCAAAAGAACACATCAAGAACCATTCTTGTAGCCTCATTTCCATGAAAATCCGTGGATTTTTTGACACACAATTTGATGTTTATGTCTCGTAGGCACTACAAAATAAAATTGGGAACCTGTTCTCCTTGAATTCAATCTTCATTCTTACCTTGGCGCCCATCTTATAATAAGAACCATGCAAAGGGAAACTGTAATTCCCTCACATGGTGTGCCTATAAATGATATAACCTTTAGGAATGTAGAAAACTTCAAAGAACTCCCCATCTCATCATGGATGACATAGAGTTATGTTGAAAGTGAATTGTTTTGAGGCCCTTGTCCTTCATCTGAAAAAAAATTAAATAGAAAAAATTTGATGCTTTCTTGCAGACATCAATTGGAAGCTTGCTTGTCCACTGAGCCACGACCATTAGTACCCAAAACATGTGTAGTGTTATCTTTTTGTCATATCTATTTGCATGCGGGTATTGAAGTAACTCGTGATAAAGTGTATGACTAGTATCCAACAATGTTCTATAGGAATTCACATTGTCAATGGTGTGGTGTGTGTGTGTGTGTGTGTGAGTGACAATCAAAAAATTTGAAAACATGATGCATCTATATTAGAAAAGTGTCTTCACTAAAATTGAATTGTTAAAGCATGCAATCCCTACATACAATAGTTGACACCATAATGTTAGCCTAGCATGCACATATTGGTTCCAACATAATAGCATGCACTCATGTGTGAGCTTGAATCTTTCAAAAGCTCGCTAGTAGATTGATGTCAAAATTGACAAACAATGTCAATCCCAAAATTTGCAATCACATGCAAGCTTGATTCTAATACAAAAAAATTTGTACCTTTTCCCAAATCCTTTAGAATCAATTTTTTGTAATTAACCCCATGCAGTAATATTTAGAGCCACTTATATGAGCAAGAATTTGCACGATTTTAGAGATGATACTTTCACTGAGAGATAAATATGTCAAAAGTGGAAACTTGCCATTTTTTTTGTGACCCAAAATTCCTGACTATAAGAAGTTTGGTGTAATTCACTCATTGTTTGTGCCTCAAAAGCTTGAAAAAAAAGGATCTCAATTTTTGAATTGGAACGCAGCACAATGGTTGTTTGTATGTTGTAATCTTGACACACAAAGTCAAATCAAATCCTGGCAAATCTCCAATCAATGATCAAATTAGAGTAACTTGAAATTTAAATGCTGGTAAAAAAACATCAAGCATGTCAATTGATGCAACAAAAGCTACACACACACACACAGAGGAGTAATAGAATTTGATTATGATGCATTAACAATTATATATTGTAGCTTGCAAGTGACAAAGGCATGATTAATTTATGGGCTATGCAATTGATAGCTAGTTTATAAGAGGAGAGCCCTTTATGAGCACAAGAATGGTCATTTTAATATCCACATGAACATTTCAGCATTGATAAAAATATATAAATAATAACATGCAAGGGGGAAATGCTCACTCTTGCACAGGGGGAGATTGCATCTAGTGCCACGTGCCTTGTTTTTGAACTGGAATAACCCCGTATTAACTAGAAAATCATGCCAAGTCATTCTCTCAAATGAGTGCCCTATGTCTTCTTCTTCTTCTTCTTCTTCTTCTTCTTCTTCTTCTTCTTCTCTTCTCTCTCTTCTCTCTCTCTCTCTCTCTCTCTCTCTCTCTCTCTCATGCATGGGTAGCACTTCGATCTAGGAGGTGCACATGCGCATGTTTCCTCGATCTCTTCTTCTATCTATTTGTATGCTATGATAGAGGATGTCTACAAGTATACATGCACAATTTTCCTCTTGTATACTTGCTATTTTATGCATGTTGTAGGGCCACCACATCTATGAGTGTAGTAGTGGTATCAAATGCATGGCTACTCTCTTGGACATGCAACAATTATGGATGTGGAGACGTGTGCCCACAACGATCAAAGATAATTTCTGTGTTTTATCCTTACTAGAAAAATTTTCTTCTCGATGATCAATCTGAATGCCCTTCATGTGAAATAATTTCCTTGTTATCTTGTACGGTTTTTTCTCATTATGAGTGAGGATGGTATAAAATAAAGGGGAATTTATCTTGCACATACTATGTAGAAGCATATCAAATTTGTACAAGAAAGGACTAGGTTAAGTAGAACATTTTACTTTTTTGCCTAGTTTGATTGAGCAAAAGAAGAGAGATATTAATGTCATCTTCTTCTAAATATTTTTGTTGAAGACAAACTCAAAGATCTTATCCCAAGCTATCTTGCTGAGTAGTCTCATACTTGAGATCTCTTATCCATAAGGAAGATTTTGCTATACAAATGTGTAAAACAATTCCAAGAGACCTTGATGATCTATTGAAGCATGTATGAATGCAAGATAATCATAATGTATAGAAAGGAAAATTAGGTATTAATTTCATCAAGCACTTCTTAACATGTGTATGGCAAAGGAGGAGAACCACAACGCTAAATACCATGAGGCCTTTCAAGAAGCCCAAGCCATGGGATCGATGATGCACAAGCAGGTCTGAGTTTGCTTTTTTTTTCTGTCGAGTTGACTTTTTCTCATTTTTGTTCACCATATAAGGGTGTATGATGCCATCAAAAGCTACATGCCCGCATGGCTAGGACAGTAGCCTATCAATGGGTAGGTGGTGGGTTCGATTCACCTTGCGGGCATTGATTGCGGCCTTTTTATGTCCATCCATCTAGCTTGAGATTCCCACACTCGGCTTACAACCGTTGATCCCATCTCTCTAGCTTCATTGAATAACTCGTGGGACTTAATGTTGTGGAGAAGAGAAGGAGGACTAGAAAATTATTTCTTTACCTTGCATGTCATAGTTAGGAAACAATCGAAAGAGAGCCTAGTGGGGCCACTCTTGAAAACTACCAAATACAAAGTAGGAGAAGGAGAGGGAGAAAAACCCCTCTCATGAGGGAAAAACCCCAAGATAATTCTTTTTAAGAAAATGAAAAAGTACAGTGATGAAATGAAAAATAAGATACCAAAGAGTGACCACCGAAAGCCAAAGAACGGAGAATCGGTGTGTGTGTGTGTGTGTGTGTGTGTGTGTGTGTGTGTGTGTGTGTGTGTGTGTGTGTGTGTGTGTGTGTGTGTGTGTGTGTGTGTGTGTGTAGTTGTTTTAATTTTAATAAATACACACCAAGGAACAAGACGTTCAAAAGACGATTGGCTTTAGATGACTAGGCAAAGATTTCTACATAAATAACTCAGTCTTTGATTCATAAATGTACAACATAATAAGAATGAGGTATCATTCCAACTGAGTTTATACAAGGGTATCAAAACTATCCCATTTGAATCATCAAGTGTTTTCAAAGTCGGACTGCAACAAGCTAAACCATTTTAAGTCAAGATAGAATTCTCACATGCATCCATATAGTCAAGAAAACAATTTGTTAGACTTGGCTACGTATGGCAGGCTTCAAAGAACCTATCAGTTGTTATCCATGTCAAACTTTAAAATTATTAGACTAACTACTGTCCTAAATAAAAGTAACCAAATCACAAGTATTTTCCATATTTTGAGTACTCCTATCAAAATTGTATCAAAGAGTTATACCCTGTCAAAGCATCCCTGAGTTAAACCAAAAATATGTAAGCACAACTTCAAAGTGTTTAGAGAAGCTTTGCAATGTAACTATACTCTTATTGTATGGATCAAAGTTGAGCCCTTCAACTAGTAAAAAAACCTACTCTATTAGTGAGAGTATTCCAAAGTCAGTTACCAGCAGTATTATAACCTTGAAACAAGAAGTAGAGACCAACATAATTTAGGGTGCAGCCAAGGCAAGATCGACAATCCATTATTATGAACCACAAAAACCCAATTTTCTAAAAAAATCCATAATGGAATTCCTCCAAAGTTCAGCAACAAATTAGTAATATAACTTCAGCTAGGTAGAGCTAGAGAATACTACTATAATTAAAAAATCCTATAGTGGTCTAAAAAGCAGGCCAACATGACAAAATCCAGTATGGTCGGCAAAATAGAAGTGAAAAGATCTTGCTAAGTTAGAATGACATTGATCAAAGCCAAAATCAACTAGGATTATCACTATACCATATTTAGCCCAGATATCAAGAACTAGAAGTCACTGAGTAATCCAGGTAGGCACATTCATTAGCACTATACATATTATCATAAAGAATTTCATTTGAAATTAAAGTACAAGCTGAACAATCATCCCAGAGAAGTACCAGCCAGACATCCCCATTCAAAATTCAATCTATTCCTTACCGTTATGATTAACACCCCTTCAATCATCAGGTGTTTTATCACCCATCCCTTTTTATAAGACCAGTACTTGGCATTGTCAGCATCAGCATGAGCTAGGAACCTTTATTCATGAGGCAAGCAAAATTTCTGATTAAAAAGACCAGATTAAAGGCAGTCAACCAAGAACCAAAAGCTAAATATTAATCTAGTATTCAGCAACATGTTGTATGTCAGATTTTTTGCAAGTCAAGGCCACCAGGCTTCCCATGTTACAACATCATAACCTCCTCAGGTAGCAAGTTATGTCAGTTCTCAGGTAGTAAAACCAATTTTCCATAAGTTTTCATGATAGGCAACCAAAACTACTACAGAGATTGCATAGGTTAGATTAATAAATTCTCAAGCTTAGTAAAGTGAGCAAGATCGGAGTCCAGCAAAACCATCTATTAGGATTTTCTAGTAAAAAGACCAGCAGAAATCGGTAAAAATGCTTCTTATTTTGTGTCCAAGCTTAGATTAGTTATCAACTTTTCTCAAAAAGGTCTCAACACAAAACAGGCCAAAGTTTGGCTATAAAAGACAAGTATTAGGAAGTTCTAGTCTCACCATTTTTTATGCCCAAGTCTTTCCCATTATAGGCATATAACAAATTCAAAGAGCAGGAATTTAGGATTTTAAGATCAGTACTTGGCATGTGTCAGCATCAGCATGAGCTAGGCACCTTTATTCATGAGGCAAGAAAAAATTCAAATTAAAAGGACCAGATTAAAGGAAATCATCCAAGAACCAAAATCTAAACATTAATCCAGTATTCAACAACATGTTGTATGTCAGTCTTTTTGCAAGTCAAGGCCACCAGGCTCCCCCATGTTACAATCATCATAACCTACTCAGCATGTTCTGCCAATTCTCAACTAGTAAGCCCAATTTTCCATAAGTATCCATGATAGGCAACCAAAACTGAGACTATGCACCCAACAGGGATAGAGATTCTCAAAAAAACTGAGATTATGAGTGAAATGTAGAACTTGTGGAGTAGAAGCAATCCAAAAAAATCTCCAGAGTGCCAAGGGGAAATCCAAGCACATTTCCTATGTTTTCTTATTCTCCTTTTCCCCTTTTTTTAAATATCATACAACCAAGTCGACCAAATCTGGTTGTTTTTGTGAGAGACACTAAAGCAAAACCCACTACCCAAATCCTAAATAATAACCGCTTTTCCTTTATGCTAAAAGGCAAAAGACAAAAAAATACCAAGTCTAAGTGAAGGGAGAAGAGCCCCTCACCTTTATATAGAGATAGTGGATGGGTATGTGGCAGTAAAGAAGCACGTCTGCCTAAAATATGACAGTTATGGCCATACCATGCAGGCTCACCACTGCAAGCAATCTCATTGAGATCGTGTACAGCCCTAAAGAGAAGGGATTATCATGCAAAGGATGAGTGAGCTACATGCCGCACCAAGCCACCAACATCATCAGAAAGGGAAGCTTCAGTCGTGAATCTTCTTGATTGAAAAGGAGGGAAGGGATCTGTGGCTACAGATATCGAAAAAAAGTCGCATCGATTTATGCTAGGAGGAGCCAAAATGGAAAGGGGGTTAACCATTTCTTTTTTAAGGGTTAAATCCACAAAGGATTGCTCCCATTGAGATTAGCTTTTAGTGGTACTCACTCAACCATGCTAACCAAGATAACATAGTAAGCCAATAACAAGGAATCAAATCTCAATTCAGTGATTTCATACTCTAGTTCATACTCAAGGTGGACAACCTTATGCTAAGAGTAGGCTACTTGTAATCGTAGCAATAGTTTCAAAGTCTTAGTCAACTGCCAGAAGTGTATGACTATGTGTGTTGTGGGTCAAGTATTAGCTGCATACATAGTTTGGGTAGCAATATCAATAGGTTGAGTGAGTGTAACTAGAAATAGCTATCATGATCAGATGTTGTGATCAAGTGTGTGTGTGTGTGTGTGTGTGTTTCTCAAGTATTAGCTACATGCATAGTTTGGGTAGCAATATCAATAGATTGAGTGAGTGTAACTAGAAATAGCTATCATGATCAGATGTTGTGATCAAGTGTGTGTGCGTGTGTGTGTGTGTGTGTCCCATGCAAGGCTAAAAATGATTCCCTTCTTTCAATGGTTATCGATCTTGGAGTGTGTGTGTGTGTGTAGCAATTCTAAATCTATATATATATATATATACGCAAACGAACACTAACTGTATACAGACCAAAAATTCTAGAAAAGTACAATGGATTTGTACAATAATCTATTTGCAGTTGAAAATAAATTTTGTACAAGGTAATGAAGATAACAGAATATAGCTCAAGAATCCGTAAACCCAAAGTCTGGGAAATTTTGCATCACAATAAGAGATCCACCATTTGTTAAGAACAGGACGTTTTAATCAAGGAAGGTAACCCTCACCTGCACCCATAGCAACAAGAAAACAGTTCGTTAGCACGTGACTGTACGCAGGTGATGCTGGGCATCCCAGTTGTTATCCATGTCACCATAAAAAAAACATAGTTCTTAACTTGTAATTTGTTCTTTTAGATAAAAGGGTTAAAAATGAAGATCCTTGGCTTTTCTGCCAATCTGATACAAAAGGTACTCAACCCCATGAGCAGCCATAAATTATGATTTTATTGTTTTTTATAAAAAGCTTTTTTTACCAATCTTAAGATTTAAAGGAGTTAAGGAGAAAATCAAATTTTTACCAGAACTTCATCCCTAACTAGATAAGAGCAACTTATATTCCATTGATTTATGTATAAGCAGTATCAAGCCAGACCTAAACTTACCACTTCCTTGTATATAAACAACATTTGGAATAGATCCTATTATTTGGAACTAGTTTTATAATCAAGCTGGGATATCCCCCAAAAAAATCCATTATTTACCACTTTTACCTACCTGAGATACCACTTTCTTAGAAAAATTCATAACCATTATTCCCAAAATATCCTTACTATTATGTTATGTCAATCATACTGCTGCCACATGCCAGCTAACAAATGTATACTACACTACATTGGACGACTCAGTCACACAGAGAGCCCACTCAGACTCAGTTTGAGAAATATAAAAAAGTCTCCGGCCAGTCTCAGATAAAGGGAACTATATAACATACTCTGCATAACAAGCACCACCCCCTTTTTAAAAAAATACAAGAAGCATTTTGAGTCATATACTGTAAGATGTTTAGAAAAAGACCAGTTACCATATACTTTGCGAGAAAAACATAAAAAATCAGCAGTCACTGCCAACAAATATTATTGACTACTGGCAAATATTATTGACTATTCGAGGTTCCAACAAACTAAGGCTAGTTAAAATCAATGTGTTTGTTGACTAGGTGAGCAGTCATAGGAAACATTCATTAATATTCTCTTTAAATGAAGTAATATGGTAAAAAAGTCAAGGTATATTTGAAACCAGCTATCTACCACATTCCGGTATTATGATGCATTCATTCCCTATCAAATATCCGAAACTAGGGCAATACCCCCGAAGTATTCAGTAAATTCAGAGTATCCTTTTAGTTAAATCAGTAAATTAAATCGTGTGGTCTAAAAAGTTCAGAATAACCAGCCAGGATCTGCTAAAGGTCACTATATGACTTACCCTATAGTATCGAGAACTTTCTAATCCAACCCACTAGAGGCTTTTTTTTTAAATTATACTGCAAGATGGTAGGTAAGGACCAGTTCCTATATACTTAAATGAGAATAAGAAGCCAGCAGAAGATGGTAAGCAAATTAAAGTGAGTAGCCAAGGTAACCTTGGCCATCAGAAATCTGTCAACACATTGAATTAGTGATAGGTTTACCGGGAACTACCACTACTCTTCCTAGCATATGATGAAAAAAACTAGTAAATTAGAAACCTGCTTTTATTCAACCTCAGTCCATAATGTGATGCCACTTTATTTCTATAGACTATCCGAGATAGGGCAACATATCAGAAGCCAGTACTCAGTACATACAAAATAACTTTTAGCCGATTTAGTACGATAGGCAACCGGTAAAAAAAATCAATCTTACTTGTAGGTGATGTATTATGGTAAAAAATGGTCGAGTCAATTTGCAAAAACATTATTTACTCCTACAATCAGGTATGTGAAGCCACACACAACCTACTGTAATATCAGAAGCTAGGCCAACATTTCCGAAACCTGTATTCAATGACCTCAGAATAATCTTAAGTAGATTTAATAAAATAGGGCCCAAAACTAGTAATCGAATCAGTCTCGGGTCAGTCCTTTTACCCAAAATACCTCAGCAATGTAACCAAACTATCCAACAAATCATATACATCTCATTTTTTGTGAACTTCTGGTTAAGACCATATTAGGTAAAGTGGGAAAATCCCAATTCCCAGGTTGGACAACTTTCAATATATCATGTATAAAATATAGAGATTTTGTCAAAAATTTGAGTTTTCTTAAGGTCTCATTCCACTTTGTGCACATACAATACACAATGAAAAAAACTAAAATATCATGGTTTCAATCAATTGGATTATTAGGAGAGGAGTATATTGCATCCATTATCGTTGTCTATGTTCTACTGTCCTACCTACAACTTATCTCAACATGGAGAGCTTGGTTTCTAGGTCCACCACTTGTCCAAGTTAATGTAAAAGTGACTCAAGTTTCACAACTTGTGAAAGCAAGGATCCATTGAGGAATACAATCCACTTGGCTATTTTTCCTTAATTTATTGCATGTGACATTTAAGCAAGGTCCACTTCTAATCTATAACTTCTTAATTTGAGGCATGGGGCATACATAAAATATGTAGCATATGCTCTATTGCCTCATAGGAAGGTTGGTTTCAAGGTGCACTTATCCATGCTAGCCTATCTTGGAGAAATGATGGAGCTTGCTTCTCTCCTTGTTTCAATGGAGACTAGCTTGGACAAGTGGTGGACCTTTGCTTCTCTCTATGTTTCAATAGAGTTAGCTTGGACAAGTGGTGATCTTGGAACAAAACCCCCATGTAAAACATATCATGGGTATTCCAAGTGATTAGAAAGATTACCATTTAAGATATAACCTTATAGGTTGGACAACTAGATCTTTGGTTGGAGAAATGGTGGACCTTTGATTCTCTCCATGTTTCAATGGAGTCTATCTTGGAGAAATGGTGGAGCTTGCTTCTGTCCATGTTTCAATGGAGCCTAGCTTGAATAGTTGGTGGACCTTTGCTTCTCTCTATGTTTCAATAGAGTTAGCTTAGACACGTGGTGGATCTTCAAAATAAACCAACTACTATCAATGTTGCCTAGCTTGGACAAGTGGTGGAGTGTTTCTCTACTCCATGTTTCAATGGATCTTAGCTTGGACAAGTGTTGGACCTTAAAACAAAAACCCCATGTACAACATAGAATGGATTTTCTAGATTTCAATGGAGTCTAGATTTAACAAATGGTGGAGCTTGTCTTCATCCATGTTTCAATGAAACTAGCTTGGACAAGTGGTGGACCTTGTAACAAACCCTCCCATGTACAACATATCATTGGTTTTCTAAGTGATGGGAAGGAATACCATTCAAGATATAAACTTATAGCTTGGATAAGTAGTTGACTTTAAAACCAAATTCATCATAATACAATGAAATACAGGTCAGCCAATTCCTAAATCTTGAGACCAAACCTCCCATGCTATTAGAGATAATATATTGGATAAGTGGTGGACCTTCTATTATTTTCCCATGCCTAGTTTAGACAACCGGTACACTTCGCAGCTATAAAGGTTGGACGAGTTGTGGAGCCTTGTTTCTATCCATGTTTTAATGGATCCTAGCTTGGACAAGTGGTGGACCTTGGAAAAAAGCTTCCATGTACAACATATATGAGGTTTTCCATGTTTTAATGGAACCTATCTTGGACAAATGGTGAAGCTTTCTTCTCTCCATGTTGATTTTGGAACTACCTTAGACAAGTGGTGGAGCTTTTCTTTTCTACTCTTCATAATACAATGAAGTATATGTTGGTTACATGGTGAATCTTAAGGCCAAACCTCCCATTTTACTAGAGATGATAGGTTGGACAAGTGGATCAACCTTCTATCATTTCTCCATGACTATATTGGACAATTAGTAGACATAACATCTCTCTATGTTGTCTAGAGATGAGCTTGGACAAGTGATGGACCCTGCTTCTCTCTTCCCTTGGTTTACTAGTTTGAAGACTCAGTATATATACTTTCTTAGATCTAGCTTGAACAAGTGGTGGACCTTGCATCCACAATCTTAATTCAGTACAAAAAAGTATATGAAAAAATAACATAGGAATCTTGGTTTGAAGGTCAAGCAATTAGGTTCCAAATGCACATAATAATATATTTTCCACCCATATTAAAAGAAAGTTAAATATGTTATTACCAAATTGACAAAGGTAACGTCCAAGAATTATATCTTTCCATCTTGTCAGATCTAAATCTTCATCAAGGCGACATGCATGTATACATCAACTTTCAAGCCATTCAAGAATACATGCACTTAGATTCCATAGTTTTGTTTTCAAAGTCTTTTAGGTTCTAAAACTCTTTCACATAAAGTATGTAATGACAAAATTCTTGAAGCAAACATTTGTGCCCAAGAAAAAGATCCCTCTCACATATTTAAAGTCCATGAATTCTCTGATCCACACTTACAAGTTTTATTTTGACATCAAACATCAATTCTTTCATAGTTCCAAATAAATGCAACCTCGATATGAATTGACAAAAAATGAATTTCTTTTACTATATGACCCAACATAGGCCCCAATCAAATAAAAAATGAGTCCCCAAAAATTTGGGTGCACTCTAGCAATACATCAGAGTCCCCTTACAATAGGATGCACTCCAATAGTACATTGAAGTCCCCTTAGAGTAGGGTGCACTCCATTCAAGTGTTCATAAAATTGACACACCTTTAAAAAAAAAAAAAAAGACTATATCAAATTATACAAATGTTGAAAGATACACACTAGAATAAAAAAAGCATCTTATAGCCATATTTATTCAATGCTTTCGTGTTGACAAGTACACACCAAGGACATAATTTGTCTTAGAATCACTATACTGATTTACAATTGTGTTGTATGTATAGACTCTCTTATCTCTTGCATACAACCATCCTACCAACCATGGAATTATGGTTCTCTGCAAGAAGTTTTGAAGTTGCTCGGAAGTTTGCCTCCACATCTTTGGAAATATAAGATATGTCCCTGGCATGTTCCACATCACCCTATATGGAGTGTCATCAAAAATTAAGGTATTGTTTGCATCCAAATCCTCAAATATCTTCCAAATATCACTCAGATTTTTGTGATAAACCCTTGTAAATCCTAACATGATATTTGGATTTTGGCAATTTTTGTTACTCATAAACACCTTGAACTTGGTATACTGCTCAGGAAAACACTTTTGTGTGATGCGTTGCACCCTTGTTAAGTTATAGCAACTCCATATCCATAGCTCAAAGTATTCAGCACAAAAATCCAAAAAACTTTGTGCGTCTGGTCGCACCACATGATAAACTTCATCTTTGTCCTCCACAAGTCGCATGTGTTGAGCCCAAGATGGCATAGAATCTCCATGTTTCATTTCAAATGTCTTGAGAAGTAACCCCTCTAGATCCAAGATAAGTACTCTTTTGATGTCCTTGAAAGCAAGTGGTAGGTGATAAGGAGGTGATTCATTCCTTGGACAAGGTCTTGGAGGAGGTTGGATGGGTAATTCAATAGTTTTCTTCAATTTATGCCAGCATATAGCCAATCCATTTTTCTGTAATGGTTCTGAAATTAAAGAACAAGAACACTTAATGCAAACACAACAATAGACATGAGTTTTACATTGTCTACCCTAAGGTTTTATTAGATACCAAAATCCATCTATGATCTACTCATTAATAGAAAGAAAGTCAAATTAAAATCCTGACTCTTTTTTATGCTACACTCTCTCTTAGTCTCAATACCATGGAGTTCAACTAGACTTAAGTCAACTAATAACTACTACTTGTTGTTAAAGGTATTCTTGAAGTGTATAAGGCTTAACCAATGCTCTAGTGTAGAATGGGTATTTAGGTCTCAAGGTCTACCACTTATCCAAGCAAAGATCCATTTAGATATGGAAACCCAATTTTTCTTAATATAATGATATAGAGTGGACAAGTGGTGAATCCTGAGACCAAGCCACTCATGCTACTAGGGATAATAGGTTGGACAAGTGGTGGACCTTGAATGTAAACCCCCCATGTACAAAGTATCAGGGGTTTTGGGTATTTCAATGGACTCTAGCATCTTGGAAACATGGTGGAGCTTACTTCTCTCCATGTTTCAATGGAGTCTATCTTGGATAAATGGTGGAGCATCATTCTCTCCATGTTTCAATGGAGCCTACCTTGGACAAGTGGTGCACGTTTGTTTCTCTCTATGTTTGAACAGATTTAGCTTGGACAAGTGGTGGACCTTGGAACAAAATCCCCATGTAAAACATATCATGGACATTACAAGTGGTGAGAAAAAATACCATTCAATATATAACCTTATAGGTTGGAAAAGTGGTGGACCTTAACACCCAATTATTATTAATATAATGACATAGAGTGGACAAGTGGTGAATCTTGCGACCAAACCTACTAGGAAAAGTACGTTGGACAAGTGGTGGACCTTGAATGCAAACCCCCCATGTACAAAATATTACTCATGCTAACTAGGAATAATTTGGTATTAAGGTCCATGTTTCAATGGAGCCTAGCTTGGAAAGTGGTGGACCTTTGTTTCTCTCTATGTTTCAATAGAATTTGCTTGGACAAGTGAACCTTGGAACAAAACCCCCATGTAAAGCATGTCAGGGGCATTACAAGTGGTGAGAAAAAATACCATTCAAGGTATAACTTATAGGTGGACAGTGGTGGACCTTAGCACCCAATTCCTCTGATTATAATGACATAAAGTGGAAAAGTGGTGAATTGTGAACCAAAACCTACTAGGGATAATAGGTGGAGAAATGGTTGACTTGAATGTAAATCACCCATGTACAAAATATCATGGGTTTTGCGTATTTCAATGGAGCCTAGCATCTTGGAGACATGGTGGAACTTACTTCTCTCCATGTTTTAATGGAGCCTATCTAGGAGAAATGGTGGAGGTTCCTTCTCTCCATGTTTCAATGGAGCCTAGCTTGGACAAGTCGTGGACCTTTGTTTCTCTCTATGTTTGAATATGGTTAGCTTGGACAAGTGGTGGATCTTGAATGAAACTCCCATGTAAAACATATCATGGGCATTTCAAGTGGCGAGAAAGGATACCATTTAAGATATAACCTTATAGTTGGACAAGTGGTGGACCTTAACACAATATAATGACATAGAGTGTACAAGTGGTGAATCTTGAAACCAAACCACTCATGCTACTAGGGATAATAGTTAAACAAGTGGTGGGCCTTGAAATAAAACCCCCTAGAGTGTTTTCAATGGAGCCTAGCTTGGAAACATGGTAAAGCTTGCTTCTCTCCATGTTTCAATGCAGCCTATCTTGGATAAATGGTGCAGCATCATTCTCTCCATGTTTCAATGGAGCCTAGCTTGGACAAGTGGTGGACCTTTGTTTCTCTCTATGTTAATAGAGTTATCTTGAAAAGTGGTGGACCTTGGAACAAAAACCCCATGTAAAACATATCATGGGCATTACAAGTGGTGAGAAAAAATACCATTCAATATATAACCTTATAGGTTGGACAAGTGGTGGACCTTAACACCCAATTATTCTTAATATAATGACATAGAGTGGATAAGTGGTGAAATTGGGACCAAACCTACTAGGAAATAGGTTGGACAAGTGGTGGACCTTGAATGTAAACGCCCCATGTACAAAATATCACTCATGCTACTAGAAATAATTTGGTATTAAGGTCCATGTTTCAATGCAGCCTAGCTTGGAAAAGTGGTGGACCTTTGTTTCTCTCTATGTTTCAATAGATTTATCTTGGACAAGTGGTGTACCTTGGAACAAAACCCCCATGTAAATCATGTCATGGGCATTACAAGTGGTGAGAAAAAATACCATTCAAGCTATAACATTATAGGTTGGACAAGTGGTGGACCTTAACACCTAATTCCTCTTAATATAATGACATAGAGTGGACAAGTGGTGAATCATGAGACCAAACCTACTAGGGATAATAGGTTGGACAAGTGGTGAACCTTGAATGTAAACCCCCCCATGTACAAAAAATTATGGGTATTGGGTATTTCAATGGAGCCTAGCAACTTGGAGACATGGTGGAGCTTATTTCTCTCCATGTTTCAATGGAGCCTATCTAGGAGAAACAGTGGAGGTTCCTTCTCTCCATGTTTCAATGAGCCTAGCTTGGACAAGTGGTGGACCTTTCTTTCTCTATATGTTTTAATAGAGTTAGCTTGGACAAGTGGTGGACCTTGGAATGAAACCCCCATGTAAAACATATCATGGGCATTTCAAGTGGTGAGAAAGGATACTATTTAAAATATAAACCTTATAGGCTGGACAAGTGGTGGACTTTAACACATATTTCTTCTTATATAATGACATAGAGTGTACAAGTGGTGAATCTTGAGACCAAACCACTCTTGCTACTAGGGATAATAGGTTGGACAAGTGGTGGACCTTGAATGTAAACCCCTCATGTACAAAATTATGGGTTTAGGGTATTTCAATGGAGCCTAGCTTGGAGACATGGTGGAGATTGCTTCTCTCAATGTTTCAATGGAACCTATCTTGGAGAAATGGTGGATCATCCTTCTCTCCATGTTTCAATGGAGCCTATCTTGGACAAGTGGTGGACCTTTGCTTCTCTCTATGTTTTAATGGAGTTAGCTTGGACAAGTGGTGGGTCTTGGAACAAAACCCCTTTGTAAAACATAGCATGGACATTACAAGTGATGAGGAAAAATATCATTCAAGATATAACCTTATAGGTTGGAAAAGTGGTGATGGACCTTGACAAGTGGTGAAGGATACCATTTAAGATATACCCTTATAGGTTGGACAAGTGGTGGACCTTAACACCCAGTTATTCTTAATATAATGACATAGAGTGGATAAGTGGTGAATCTTAAGACCAAATCACTCATGCTACTAGGTATAATACGTTAGAGAAGTGGTAGACCTTGAATGTAAACACCCCATGTACAAAATATCATGGTTTTAGGGTGTTTCAATGGAGCCTAGAATCTCGGAGACATGGTAGATCTTGATTCTTTCCATGTTTGAATGGCACCTATCTTGGAAAAATGATGGAGGTTACTTCTCTCCATACTTCAACGGAGCCTAGCTTTGACAAGTGGTGAACCTTTGCTTCTCTCTATGTTTGAATAGAGTTAGCTTGGACAAGTGGTGGACCTTTGCTTCTCTCTATGTTTGAATAGAGTTAGCTTGGACAAGTGGTGGACCTTGGAATGAAACCCCCGTGTAAAACATATCATGGGCATTTCAAGTGGTGAGAAAGGATACCATTTAAGATATAACCTTATAGGTTGGACAAGTGGTGGACCTTAATACATAGTTCTTCTTAATATAATGACATAGAGTGTACAAGTGGTGTATCTTGAGACCAAACCACTCGTGCTACTAGGGATCCTAGCTTGGACAAGTGGTGGACCTTGGAAAAAAGTCCCCCTGTACAACATAGATGAGTTTTTTCATGTTTTAATGGAAGAGAGATTCGACAAATGGTGGAGCTTGCTTATCTCCATGTGGATTTTAGAACTAGCTTGGACAAGTGGTGGAGCTTTGCTTTTTTACTCTTCATAATACAATGATGTATAGGTTGGTTACATGGTGAATCTTAAGGCCAAACCTCCCATCTTACTAGAGATGATAGGTTGGACAAGTGGTCAACCTTCTATCATTTCTCCATGCCTATAATTAGACAATTAGTAGAACTAGCATCTTTCTATGTTGTCTAGAGCTGAGCTTGGACAAGTAGTGGACCTTGCTACTCTCTTCCCTTGGATTATTAGTTTGAAGACTCATTATATATACTTGCTTAGATCTATATAATTACTCATTAGTTAGGTTACAAGTGGGTATGTAATTTGTTAGCCTCAAGGGACTTTGAATATTGAATAGTAAGAAAGTCAAGTGCTGGTTTGAAGATCTTTTGCTTATCTAAACTAGACTCTAACTCAATAATAAGTTTCATAAGTTCCACGAATTGTCCTATCTAGGCTCCAAAAGAGTCTTAATTGGTTTGTGCTAGATTCTAACTTCCTTGATGGGGTAGAATCCTAGAAAAATGAGGCACTATAAGTTTTACCTTAGCTCAAATGGATTTTTCACTTAAACTCGACTGCAATTTGGCTATCTAGTCTTTGTCTCGATGGAGTTTAACACTAGATACATAGTAGTGATATTTAAGCTTCATGTCTCTTCACTTGATCGAGATATGAGACCATACTTTCAAGGTCACCACTTGTCTTACCTAAAGACCAATGTGAGACATGGGAGCAAGAAAGCCATCCGATATTGTTTTAAGGACTATTACATAGGCAATCAATAACTTAAGTAAAGCAAAAAGACTTGGATCTTTCACAATTAATAACTTAAGTAAAGCCAAAAAGACTTGGATCTTTGACAGTTTTTTTCAAACTAAAAAAGCACAATCTCATGCTAACAAAACTATAAATCACAATTGAAAGGTTTGAACAAGAAAAAGATCAACAATCTTAATAAGAAGGATACTTTTCATTTCATTTGATGATTACAAACTAAAATAAAGTCTCTCAAGAAATTGATAAACAAAAAATGTAGGTGACTGCTTCATTATTTTGAGCAAAAATATCAAAATCTCTATTGATTGAGCTCCATCTAGTAGTATCCTTTGTAAGATCCTGCAAGAAGGAATAAAAAGAAAGATTTGTTAGATACCATGCACATGAGTGTTCAAGCATGTGTATCAAGAATATATGACATGTCACTAGTACCTTAGGGTTGCTTTCTATCCAGCCTTAGAAGATTGTTCTCAGCTTTCACCTTATTTATATAAGCCTTTGCTGTGGTTGCCTTCAAAACTCCTTTTGTGTTACAACCCAATTGCCTAGCTAAAGTGGTCAATTGTGACGCCTTCATGCTTTCAATGGGTGTACGCTCCTTTGCCAAGATCTCTTGTATTTGGGCTCTTCTCATTTCATTGCGGTGGCTTGTGTCACTTGCATCTTCAATGATAGTTTCATCTCTGTCACCTTTTGCAGGTGGTATTCTTCTTGTAAAGAACACCTTAGCTGACCAAACATCATTTTTCTGCTTCCAATACTCCATGATTTGTTTGTATTCACTATCATTTGTCACTATAGGTTGTCCATAACGATTAGAAGCAATTAAATCACGCACATCCCTTCTCTCATCAAGCTGAATCAAGTATGGCAGTAGCTCCTCCAAGAGCATATTGTCAACCATCTTCTCAGCATCAAATTGTGGTGGAAAAATGCAATTGTTTGCTGGTGAAATACATCCCTTGTAAGGAGAGTCATCAATAAGCACTGTTCTTTGTGGATCACATTCAAACCCCATGGCAATTTTGGCTAGAGGCTTGAACATTGCCTCAACGTTTGGATTGTCGGGTCTAAACAATTTTTGAGTTTGAGCGGTGTAGCAAACATCTTGCGACCAAATTGCAAAGAAAGGCAATGTATCCTCAGCTAAGTTGTTTAGTGCTGCAAGGATTTGATACACATTATTCCTAGTAGCTGTCGACCAAATTGCAACATTAAACCTTTGTAAAATAGTCTTCAAGAATTGGATGCAACCTGGCCTGAGTATAATATATCTTTTTGAATCCATTTGCACTGAGTTGTGGTGTGAGGATGGTTGAGGGGAACGTTTCAACAATAGACCATTTAAATCCAATATAATTGTAAGCATGGATTTCTCAACATCTACGCTACATGACGTAGTACCAATTGGCAATAGCTCGTGAGTGGACTTTTCAGTCTCTTTTGATGTATGTTGCATTTTTGAAGCATCGATTTCTTGGTTCTCATTATTGGAAGCTTGCTCAAGTTGCACAACACTAGACTCTAGTATAGAAATATCATCCATCTTGGGCACTTTAGAAACCATAGAATCTATGGATTCTATAGTTGTTGACTGAACCATAGGAGCATTATCCATCCCAGTTTGTGAATCTAAGAAAACACACACACAAATGGTATCTCAAAACCACTAGAATTTTATTCACCATATTTATATGTAGAACTCCTAGTAAGAAATTTATTTAAGGTAAAGTCGTTGTTAGAATCCTTGCAACCATTTTCAGCATTCGTACACCAAACACCACTTGTCTAAAATACAATCTACTAACTCAACATTTTCCATCCTACACTTTATTAAAGATGAGTACTTAAAGTGAAAACTAAAAGCCACCCTTGTTGAGGAAACATGGATACAAGGTCCACCAAATGTCCAACCTAGACTACAAGAAAATAATTAGAGATTTGGCTTAGATTTGGATTCAAAGGCCACCACTTATTCAAGTAAGATAACTCCACTTGTTTAAGACAGTAATGTTTGAAGCCCCACCACTTGTCCAACCTAGACATTGATTAAATTTTGGTAAGATTTATCACAAATCTAGAGTAGAATCAAGATTCTATGGCCAAGGTAGTCAAATATGTTAGACAACACACAAAGCATAAGAGCACTCTAGATTCTCGTTGAGCATAAACTAAACAATAATCAAATGTTATATTCACTTGAGATTTCATCCATGAAAAATGAAAATGATGCATGTACTTGAGATTTCCATCCATGTACAATACTTTACAATGTCAAGTAAAGTTATAGTCAGCAAACAACTCTTCTCCTGCTTCAACTTGACAAATAGTCTCAATGCATACATGGCCATATTCTTCTGACTTGATGTGTGAAGAGGTGCATTTATGCCAAGGTGGCAAATTTGGATCAAATGTATAGCGTACGTTGGGACAGACATTTGTACTGTGAGAACTATTTATATAGCCCGACACGTTTCCTTCTTCTACACAACCAATAATGTATGATTGATCTTCCTCTTCTTCTATGTTTGGATCCTCTAGAAGAGAATATTTATAAGCTCTTGGAAATATTTTGCATATCTTTTTCCAGTCTTGAAATCTATACTTATGCCCTCCATAGTTTAGAATAGTCAAACCACTTTCCAGGGTAGTATGCACAAATAGCCCATAACCAGCTCCTTCAATACATGAAAGTCGCACTTCAAAATCCACACCGTTAATATGGAAAATTACATCTTTGGGAATAGGAAAAGTTGGTGTCCCAAAAGGATCTTCATGCCAATCATAGTGTGAAATACATCTAGTTTTTATATCACTTAACTCCTTTGTGTCTGCAAAAAGAAGAAAATATTATGCATAAAATAATGACAATATCAAAGAAAGATATCATTATTTTATAGTCCAATAGGTCCATTGTATGGAAGACTTAGAGTGCCTCTTACATGGTGCCTCCAAGGTTTCCAAAAAATAAAATCATTGGAAAAAAAAGGCCACTGTGTCTCCAATCTATTGCCCATTTGAAGCATAGAGAGAACCAAGGTCCACCACTTGTCCAAGCTAGACATGGAGCATTGACACAAGATCCAACACTTATCCAAGAACCCTATAGTATATGTGGTAACATGGGATGCATTGATGCAACAAAAGTAGTCTAGCCTCCTCATCCATCTCTTTTTTCTTGTAGCCTAGAGGGATTAGTTTCAAGGTCTATCACTAGTCAAAAACTACACATAGAACATTGATACAAGGTTCCACCACATGTGAAACCTATCATCTCTAGTAGCATGGATGGTTTGATATCAAGGTTCATCGCGTGTCCTACCTATACTCTATTGTAGCATATAGATTCTGGTTTGGTGGTACTACACTTGTCCAAACTTGGCTTGTTGTTGATATCTGGAGGTAATCAAGGGTCCTCCACTTGTCCAAGTTAGGCATATAAAACAATTGCAAGGTCCACCATGTGTACAACATATGATTGATTATAGCATGCATGGTCTTATTTCATGGGCAACCATCTTCTCTCCAACATGTGTCCAACCTCGGCTCCATTGAAGCATGGAGAGAAGCAAGGTCCACCACTTATCAAAGCTATTATTTTCTCCCAGTGCTTTCAAAACCCATAATACGTTGTACATGGGGGGGGGGATTCTTGTTTCAAGGTCCACCACTTGGCTAAGATTGGATCCATTGAAACATAAAGAGAAGCAAGCTCTACCATTTGTCCAAGCTAGGAGCCATTGAAACATGAAAACCCCATAATATGTTGTATACGGGGGGTGTTTTTCAAGGTCTACCACTTGTCTAAGCTATGGTCCATTGGAACATGGAGAGAAGCAAAGCTCCACCACTTTTCTAAGCTAGGATCCATTGAAACATGGAGAGAAGCAAGCTCCATTGTTTGTCTAAGCTAGGCTCCATTGGAACATGGAGAAAACAAGCTCCACCACTTGCCTATTATTGCATAGAGATTCTGGTTTGAAGGTCCACCACTTGTCCAACCTTGCCTTCATGTATGGAGATAATCAAGAGTGCAATGCTTCTCTAAGCTAGGGACATAAAAGAGTTTCAAGGTCCACTACATATACGATCTATGATGGGTTGTAGCATGGGAGGTTTCATTTTAAGGTTGACCACTTCTCCAGCTCCGCTTGTCCAACCTCAGATCCATTGAAGAATGGAGAATAAAGGTGTACCAACTCTCCAAAATAGGCAAGACAATCTCTATAAAACCCATGAATTGTTAATATATGCTATGCTGTGGAGTTTTGTTTGAAGTTCCACTCCTTATCCAAGCTACAATCCATTGAAGCATGGAACTAAGTAAGATATATCTCTAGTCCAAGATAGGATCCATTGAAACATAGAGAGAATCAAGGTCCACCACTTGTCCAAGCTATGCATGGGTAATTGATATAAGGACCACTACGTTTTCACCTATACTATGCTCTATCATGGATGGTTTCATATCCCACCAATTTTCCAACCTATTTAGTAGGTTGTATTATGGGGGTTTGGTTTCAAGGTACTTCACTTGTCTAAGGTGGGTTCCATTGAACCATGGAGAGAAACTATGTCTACCACTTGTCCGAAATATGCTCCTTTAAAACATAAAAACAAGGTCCACCACTTGTCCAAGCTAAAGTTTCTCTCCATTGAAGCATGGAGAGAAACAAGGTCTACCACCTGTCCAAAATATGCTCCATTGAAACATAAAAGCAAGGTCCACCACTTGTCCAAGCTAATATAACAAATGGGTGTTGGTTACAAGGTGTACCACACTTGTCTAAACTAGTCTTCATGCAAGGTCTACCACATGTCCAAGCTATATGAGCTTGTTTTGAAGGTCTACCACACCTCTTGAAATTAGGATCCATGTAAGGTCCACCTTTTGTCAAGCTATGCATTTAATGAGTACTAAAACTAAGTAAATTGCAGTACTTAAATACCTTTCCAAGCTCATTAAGATTTTGGTCTCTAAGGCCGGCCACCACCACATGTCTAATCTATGCTCTAATTGATTACTTATGCTAGTTCTCAAAGTCCAAACATAAGCTCCCTTCTAGCAAGGTTAGTTTAAATTTAGGCTCCAGCACCTGTCTAAGCTAGGTTCAATTTATGAAGCATCACCATTTAACCATGCTACGATCTAATGTATCATATCAAGGGGGTATTGATAAAAGGTCCAAAACTTATTGAGTTCAAGCTCTTAAGTAATTAAGTCTTTGTGAGTATTAAATGTTATAGTTTTAGTCTACAGATCCACCATTCAAAAACTCAAGTAATTTACTATTTACATTCAAACCTTGAATGCTTGAGATAAAAAATACAAACTCAATCAATACTATATAAAGCAAAATCTAACATTAAGAGTATCAAATCAGTAACAAGAAACACTAACATGCACAAGAAACTCAAAACATACGTGTCTCCATTTCCAAAAAGTCCTCCATTGACAGAGGATGGTGTTGTTGTTCTTCTTCTTCTCTTTGTGGAGAGCACTCCTCTGTAACAGGCACAATGTCGCCTGATTGCGAAGTGGATTGTTGAAGTCCAGCCCATTTTTCTATATCTTCATGAGACTTAACAAAGTCTAGCAGCATGGTCTCCACGCTTTTTGCCTCCTCCACACTATCAATTAAGCAGATAACTTCTTTTTTCTGTTGTATTCCTTCTTGTGCAACCAAGGAGCCATCACCAAAAACATCAACAAGCTTGCGGTCTTCAAAACAATATGTACGAATGTAGTGCTTGACCAAAGCTCTTTTTTTGGCCTCCAAATATTGCAAATCTGACATATCGTTATCTGCTACTTGAAGAAGAGAACAATCAATTGGCATGGGATGTTCCTCTGATCTTCTTCTCAGGTCTTCAAATGCATTGCCTTGTCCCAAGAAGGCAATAACTGTTAGGAATTGAATTGCTCCTTTGCAAGGAGCTGATGGAAAGTGATGCAATGCACCACAACAATGGTAGCTCAGATTATCTCCCATGGCGTGAAAGGCACATTGCAATTTTGTGAAGTTAGTGAAATCCACAAATGCAAGAAAGACAAATCCAGGATCTGTTGACCCTCCAGCAATAGCCAAGATCCCATCCAAAGCATTGTTAAATGTCTCCTCACTCCACTTCAAATTGCCTCCAACGTTTTTTGTCATATCTAAAACACATAAGCCAATAGGCACTTTATTATTGAAGTGGCGCATCAAGTAGAGATTGCCTTCCATTTGTAGGCTCACCACATAGATTGACCATGGCAAATCTCTAGGCTCAGTTTTCTCCTTTTGAAGGTGAATTGCCCATTGCATGTATTTTATTGCTCCATCTGGAAAAGCCATTTTCTTTGTTCCACGCGTCAAACTAGATCTGATCCATTCCTCGCATAGCATTAAAATTGTTTTATAAACAACATCATTGATGTTATACATTTTGACCACCTCCTCCCAGTCTTTACATGGTGAAGACTCATTCAAATTGTTGAAGCCTTCAAGAAGTGCATCTTGAATCAATTTGTCTTGCTTCAACTGCTTGATTCGATCATACATGTCAGTTGCATCACCATCCTTTGCACTCTTTGACAGTAAAATCTTCTCATCTCTAATCTCTTCTTGAATAGTCTTTACCTCTGATTCCTCAAGGCCACAAAGGTATCTAAATACAGTTGTTGGGGGTTTCTTATTCTCCTCTTCTAGATTTTCAATGATTTCTATCCAGCAATCATAAACTAAATCAGAGTACGTGACCATGTGTGCCTGTTTAGCAATCCAACTTGCTGCTGCACTCATTCTTGCCAATCGAAGAAAAGCCTAAAAAGAAATAGAGAAATAATTAAACTATTGAGCAAGATTTGTTAATTAAACACTATCAAAAAGACAAAGAAAATAACTTACATCCCATCCGGCACGAGATGCATGTCCCTCTGCAATTCCACTTGCTGCCTTTGGTGGTCGTCCTGAGAAGATCCATTGACTCCGTAAATGTCTCAATATTTGGCTGTAAGGTTGCTTGACATACAATGCCTGAGCCTCCTCATTTGCAATGGCAGATATAGCAGTTGCAACAAATGGAGGAGCATTCACAACAATGCGAGCCTTTCTAAATTTATACACGCTAATCAGTCTTTCAAAGATCTCTTTGTTGTTTTGTTCATTGTGAAGCAAAACTTTTGCAGCATAGATTGAATGCTGCCCATCAAGAATCCAATAATGATAATCTTTAATTTTTTGCTCCTCTACCTCTTCTACTGCCAAAGGAGTCCCCTTCTTTGATTTTGCATTTCGAACAGGCATCAAATATGCACATGCTGCAGGCTTGGTCGTACTCCGTGAAAATCCAAATAACACACTTTCAGCGTGTTTTTTATCCATAATACGTGCATTATAGTGATCAGGAGCAAGCCAACAATTTTGAATAGGGATATCAAATTCCCTATATTGGAAAGGAAAATAATTTATGTACTTATTCATTCCACCTGTATCTTTTTCTTGTCCTTTCATGGCCTCAGCTTCTAAAACATCTGGATCCACAATTCTCATCTTTGACATTGAACCCTCTGTTGATGAGGATGCCAAAGATGCCTTGTCTACATCCAAAATGGAACTAGTTCGCTTAGCTTCTACTTTCTGCACTTTTGCTTGCTTCTTTGTGGATGGTGGTCGTGAAGCTTTCACCTTTTTTCGTTGTAGTGTGGCAATGATGGAGCTTTGAAGTTGATCTGCTGTGATATTTGGATTTGATTCTGCAAACTTCCATCCTCGAGAAAACATTGTCTCTTCTTTGTTTCTAGACATGCGCTCCAATGCATATGCTCCTGGAGATAGTTGAAATTCTAGATTCATTGGAACTAGAATGTCAATGCATTCCACCTCTGGATGACTATCAACTACAGAGACAGATGCTTCCACAACTTGTCCAACATCTTCAAACAAGCTGTCATTCTCCTTTTTGGCAATAAATAGATGCACCTTATGAAATTGTGCACCCTCTATACCATGTATGTCCAAATACCATTTCCTAAGATCATTGCAAGTATAGTCAACTGAGACAGCAACCCTTGCAACCTGTTTTTTTGGAGCCATCTTTCCTGAAACAAAAAAAACCAAATGTTATTTTAACATATACTTTTTTGTAATGGATTAAGTTTGTGTGAATACAAGTTCCACCACTTGTTCAAGCTAGATCTAAGCAAGTATACATAGTGATCATTTAAGCTAGTAAACTAAGGGAAGGGAGAAGTAAGGTCCACCACTTGTCCAAGCTCAGCTCTAGACAACATGGAGAGATTCGAGGTCTACTAATTGTCTAATATAGGCTAACTATATTGAAACATAGAGAGAAGCAAAGGTCCACCACTTGTCCAATCTAGGGTCCATTGAAACATGGAGAGAAGGATGCTCCACCATTTGTCCAAAATAGGCTCCATTGAAACATGAAGAGAAGCAAGATGCACCATGTCTTTGAGATGCTAGGCTCCATTGAAATACCTTAAAACCATGATATTTTGTATATGTGGGGTTTAAATTCAAGGTCCACCACTTGTCCAACCTATTATCCCTAGTAGCATGAGTGGTTTGGTCTCAAGATTCACCACTTTTCCACTCTATGTCATTATATTAAGAAGATCTGGGTGTTAAGGTCCACCACTTGTCCAACCTATAAGGCTATATCTTAAATGGTATTATTTACCACCACTTGGAATGCACATGATGGGTTTTACATAGGGGTATGGTTCCAAGGTCCACCACTTGTCCAAGCTAACTCTATTGAAACATAGAGAGAATCAAAGGTCCACCACTTGTCCAAGCTAGGCTCCATTGAAACATGGAGAGAAGGATGCTCCACCATTTGTCCAAGCCAGGTTTGATTGAAACATGAAGAGAAGCAAGCTGCACCATGTCTCCAAAATGCTAGGCTCCATTGAAATATCTTAAACCCATGATATTTCGTACATGGGGGGTTTACATTCAAGGTCCACCACTTGTCCAACCTATTATCACTAGTAGCATGAGTGGTTTGATGTCAAGATTCACCACTTTTCCACTCTATGTCATTATATTAAGAAGATCTGGGTGTTAAGGTCCACCACTTGTCCAACCTATAAGGCTATATCTTAAAGGGTATTCTTTCTCACCACTTGGAATGACCATGATAGGTTTTACATGGGGTTTGGTTCCAAGTTCCACCACTTGTCCAAGCTAACTCTATTGAAACATAGAGAGAAGCAAAGGTCCACCACTTGTCTAAGCTAGGGTCCATTGAAACATGGAGAGAAGGATGCTCCACCATTTTCCAAGATAGGCTCCATTGAAACATGAAGAGAAGCAAGCTGCACCATGTCTCCAAGATGCTAAGATCCATTGAAATACCTTAAACCCACGATATTTTGTACATGGGGAGTTTACATTCAAGGTCCACCACTTGTCCAACCTATTATCTCTAGTAGCATGAGTGGTTTGGTCTCAAGATTCACCACTTTTCCACTCTATGTCATTACGTTAAGAAGATCTGGGTGTTAAGGTCGACCACTTGTCCAACCTATAAGGGTATATCTTAAAGGGTATTCTTTCTCACCACTTGAAATGTCCATGATATGTTTTACATGGGGGTTTGGCTCCAAGGTCCACCACTTGTCCAAGCTAACTCTATTGAAACATAGAGAGAAACAAAGGTCCACCACTTGTCCAAGCTAGGCTCCATTGAAACATGGAGAGAAGGATCCTCTACCATTTGTCGAAGCTAACTCTATTGAAACATGGGGGGTTTACATTCAAGGTCCACCACTTGTCCAACCTATTAACGCTAGTAGCATGAGTGGTTTGGTCTCAAGATTCACCACTTTTTCACTCTATGTCATTATATTAAGAATATTTGGGTGTTAAGGTCCACCACTTGTCCAACCTATAAGGCTATATCTTAAGGGTTATTCTTTCTCACCACTTGGAGTGACCAGCATAGGTTTTACATGGGGGTTTTGTTTCAAGGTCCACCACTTGTCCAAGCTAACTCTATTGAAACATAGAGAGAATCAAAGGTCCACCACTTGTCCAAGCTAGGGTCCATTGAAACATGGAGAGAAGGATGCTCCACCATTTGTCCAAGATACGCTCCATTGAAACATGAAGAGAAGCAAGCTACACCATGTCTCCAAGATGCTAGGCTCCATTGAAATACCTCAAACCCATGATATTTTGTACATGGGGGGTTTACATTCAAGGTCCACCACTTGTCCAACCTATTATCTCTAGTAGCATGAGTGGTTTGGTCTCAAGATTCACCATTTTTCCACTCTATGTCATTCTATTAAGAATATCTGGGTGCTAAGGTCCACCACTTGTCCAACCTATAAGGCTATATCTTAAACTTTATTCTTTCTCACCACTTGGAGTTACCAAGATAGGTTTTACATGGGAGTTTGGTTCCAAGGCCCACCACTTGTCCAAGCTAACTCTATTGAAACATAGAGAGAAGCAAAGGTCCACCACTTGTCCAAGCTAGGCTCCATTGAAACATGGAGAGAAGGATGCTCCACCATTTGTCCAAGATAGGCTCCATTGAAACATGAAGGGAAGCAATCTGCACCATGTCTCCAAGATGCTAGGCTCCATTGAAATACCTTAAACCCATGATATTTCGTACATGGGGGGTTTACATTCAAGGTCACCACTTGTCCAACCTATTATTCTTAGTAGCATGAGTGGTTTGGTCTCAAGATTTACCACTTTTCCACTCTATGTCGTTATATTATGAAGATCTAGGTTTTAAGGTCGACCACTTGTCCAACCTATAAGGCTAGATCTTAAAGGGTATTATTTCTCACCACTTGGAATGACCATGATATGTTTTACATGGGGGTTTGGTTTCAAGGTCCACCACTTGTCCAAGCTAACTCTATGGAAACATAGAGAGAAGCAAAGGTCCACCACTTGTCCAAGCTAGGCTCCACTGAGACATTTAGAGAAGGATGATCCCCCATTGGTGGAAGATAGGCTTCATTGAAACATGAAAAGAAGCAAGTTGCACCATGTCTCCAAGATTCTAGGATCCATTGAAATACCTTAAACCCACGATATTGTTTACATGTGGGGTTTAACTTCAAGGCCAGTCACTTTTCCAAGCTATTATCCCTAGTAGCATGAGTGGTTTGGTCTCAAGATTCACCACTTTTCCACTCTATGTCATTATATAAAGAAGATCTAGGTGTTAAGGTCGACCACTTGTCCAACCTATAAGGGTATATCTTAAAGGGTATTCTTTCTCACCACTTGAAATGTCCATGATATGTTTTACATAGGGGTTTGGTTCCAAGGTCCACCCCTTATCCAAGCTAACTTTATTCTTCTCATAGAGAGAAGCAAAAGGTCCACCACTTGTCCAAGCTAGGCTCCATTGAAACATGGAGAGAAGGATGCTCCACCATTTGTCGAAGCTAACTCTATTGAAACATGGAAGGTTTACATTCAAGGTCCACCAGTTGTCCAACCTATTAACGCTAGTAGCATGAGGGGTTTGGTCTCAAGATTCACCACTTTTTCACTCTGTGTCATTATATTAAGAATATTTGGGTATTAAGGTCCACCACTTGTCCAACCTATAAGACTATATCTTAATGGTTATTCTTTCTGACCACTTGGAGTGACCATGAAAGGTTTTACATAGGGGTTTGGTTCCAAGGTCCACCACTTGTCCAAGCTAACTCTATTGAAACATAGAGAGAAGCAAAGGTCCACCACTTGTCTAAGCTAGGGTCTATTGAAACATGGAGAGAAGGATGCTCCACCATTTGTCCAAGATAGACTCCATTGAAACATGAAGAGAAGCAAGCTGCACCATATCTCCAAGATGCTAGCCTCCATCGAAATACCTTAAACCCACGTTATTTTGTACATGGGGAGTTTACATTCAAGATCAACAATTTGTCCAACCTATTATCGCTAGTAGCATGAGTGGTTTGCTCTCAAGATTCACCACTTTTCCACTCTATGTCATTATATTAAGAATATTTGGGTGTTAAGGTCCACCACTTGTCCAACCTATAAGACTATATGTTAATGGTTATTCTTTCTCACCCCAAGCTGCACCATGTCTCCAAGATGCTAGGCTCCATCGAAATACATTAAACCCACGATATTTCGTAGATGAGGGGTTTACATTCAAGGTCCACCACTTTTCCAAGCTATTATTGCTAGTAGCCTGAGTGGTTTGGTCTCAAGATTCACCACTTTTATTAAGAATATGTGGGTGTTAAGGTCCATCACTTGTACAACCTATAAGGCTACATCTTAAAGGTTATTCTTTCTTACTACTTGGAGTGACCATGATAGGTTTCACATGGGGGTTTGGTTCCAAGGTCCACCACTTGTCCAAGCTAACTCTATTGAAACATAGAGAGAAGCAAAGGTCCACCCCTTGTCTAAGCTAGGGTCCATTGAAACATGGAGAGAAGGATGCTCCGCCATTTCTCCAAGGTAGGCTCCATTGAAACATGAGGAGAAGCAAGGTGCACCATGTCTCCAAAATGCTAGGCTCCATCGAAAAACATTAAACCCACGATATGTCGTAGATGAGGGGTTTACATTCAAGGTCCACCACTTGTCCAAGCTATTATTGCTAGTAGCCTGAGTGGTTTGGTCTCAAGATTCACCACTTTTCCACTCTATGTCATTATATTAAGAATATGCGCGTGTTAAGGTCCACCACTTGTCCAACCTATAAGGCTACATCTTAAAGGTTATTCTTTATTACCACTTGGAGTGACCATGATAGGTTTTACATGGGGGTTTGGTTCCAAGGTCCACCACTTGTCCAAGCTAACTCTATTGAAACATAGAGAGAAACAAAGGTCCACCACTTGTCCAAGCTAGGGTCCATTGAAACATGGAGAGAAGGATGCTCCACCATTTGTCCAAGATAGGCTCCATTGAAACATGACGAGAAGCAAGCTGCACCATGTCTCCAAGATGCTAGGCTCCATCGAAATACATTAAACCCACGATATTTCGTAGATGAGGGGTTTACATTCAAGGTCCACCACTTGTCCAAGCTATTATTGCTAGTAGCCTGAGTGGTTTGGTCTCAAGATTCACCACTTTTATTAAGAATATGTGGGTGTTAAGGTCCACCACTTGTCCAACCTATAAGGCTACATCTTAAAGGTTATTCTTTCTTACTACTTGGAGTGACCATGATAGGTTTTACATGGGGGTTTGGTTCCAAGGTCCACCACTTGTCCAAGCTAACTCTATTGAAACATAGAGAGAAGCAAAGGTCCACCCCTTGTCTAAGCTAGGGTCCATTGAAACATGGAGAGAAGGATGCTCCACCATTTGTCCAAGGTAGGCTCCATTGAAACATGAGGAGAAGCAAGGTGCACCATGTCTCCAAGATGCTAGGCTCCATCGAAAAACATTAAACCCACGATATGTCGTAGATGAGGGGTTTACAGTCAAGGTCCACCACTTGTCCAAGCTATTATTGCTAGTAGCCTGAGTGGTTTGGTCTCAAGATTCACCACTTTTCCACTCTATGTCATTATATTAAGAATATGCGCGTGTTAAGGTCCACCACTTGTCCAACCTATAAGGCTACATCTTAAAGGTTATTCTTTATTACCACTTAGAGTGACCATGATAGGTTTTACATGGGGGTTTGCTTCCAAGGTCCACCACTTGTCCAAGCTAACTCTATTGAAACATAGAGAGAAACAAAGGTCCACCACTTGTCCAAGCTAGGGTCCATTGAAACATGGAGAGAAGGATGCTCCACCATTTGTCGAAGCTAACTCTATTGAAACATGGGGGGTTTACGTTCAAGGTCCACCACTTGTCCAAGCTATTAGTGCTAGTAGCATGAGTGGTTTTGTCTCAAGATTCACCACTTTTTCACTCTATGTCATTATATTAAGAATATTAGGGTGTTAAGGTCCACCACTTGTCCAACCTATAAGGCTATATCTTAAAGGTTATTCTTTCTCACCACTTGGAGTGACCATGATAGGTTTTAAATGGGGGTTTGGTTCCAAGGTCCACCACTTGTCCAAGCTAACTCTATTGAATAATAGAGAGAAGTAAAGGTCCACCACTTGTCCAAGCTAGGGTCCATTGAAACATGGAGAGAAGGATGCTCCACCATTTGTCCAAGATAGGCTCCATTGAAACATGAAGAGAAGCAAGATGCACGATGTCTCCAAGATGCTAGGCTCCATCGAAATACCTTAAACCCACGATATTTCGTAGATGGGGGGTTTACTTTCAAGGTCCACCACTTGTCCAAGCTATTATCGCTAGTAGCATGGTTTGGTCTCAAGATTCACCAGTTTTCCACTCTATGTCATTATATGAAGAATATCTGGGGTTAAGGTCCACCACTTGTCCAACCTATAAGGCTATATTCTAAATGATATTTTTTTTGACCACTTGGAATGTGCATGATATGTTTTACATGGGGTTTTATTCCAAGGTCCACCACTTGTCCAAGCTAGATCTATTACATATATATTATACATACAATATTCAACTAGATTCCCTACCTATCATGTCCAGTAGCATGGATGCTCTAGCTTGAAGGTCCACCACTTGTCCAACCTATACTCTCTTATGTAAGGGAGATCTCGCTATAAATTCAAAACCTTCCCGCCTAAATTTAAAATATCCCTCCCAAATCTTAAATATCCCGCCTAAATTTTAAACTATCCCGCCCAAATTTTAAAATTCAAACTTTTTTATAAAAATTTAAATTTTACTACTTAAATTTAAAATATTCCACGCAAAATTGATTTTAAATTCAAGTTTACCACAAAAAGATATCATTATACCACCTAAATTCAAATATGCAAACCTCAAATCATTATATTGTACATAAATTCAAACAAATTCAAATTAACAAGCCTAAACTGATATTAGTTTGCATAGATATGAATTTATCACACCTAAATTATGTCACCATGTTAGAGAGAGTGGTTAGAGAATTTGAACAAGGTCCACCACTTGTCCAACCTAGATACCAAGAAGGATTGAGTGTACAAGGTATTGTTTGGAGGTCCTTATAGTCCATTGGTCTCAAGGTCCACCACTTGTGGTAAGGGTCACCAAAAAGTGTATATATTCATCCAAAGAAATACACGTATTTTTGGTCTACATGTCCTAGTTTAAACCATTTATGTCCATTAGGTGTATCACTAAACAACACTACTATTTTTGAGAAACAGAAGTTACAATCATATCTACAAATGGATTAGAGGAAAATCAGCTCAGCATACATCCAGAACTCGCTACAAGAATCGACTTTAACAGATCACGCAAGTAAGTCTTCCATTCAATTTTACTAGTATTACAATGTGTTAGTTATTTGTGATATTTATGTATGTATATATACTATGTGTGCATATCGTAATTAAGTGTAATTGTGTATCTGCATTATGTATGAGTATTACAATGAAATAACACAAATATACATACATACACATAGATAACACAGACGCACACATACATGAGCATGTATTTTCAAGAGAGAGATAGCAAATACAGAGATAGATAGATAGAGAGAGAGAGAGAGAGATAAATACCTGTTTTTTAGAGAGAGGAGAGAGAAAGATAACAGATTTCACTGTGTTTATGTATGTGGAAGAGAGGAAGACGATGTATGGGAATATGTGCACGTATTTTCAAGAGAGAGACAACAAGATAACAGATTTCATTGTGGTTATGTATGTGGAAGTGAGGAAGACGATGTGTGGGAATATGTGCATGTATTTTCAAGAGAGAGACAGCAAGATAACAGATTTCACTGTGGTTATGTATGTGGAAGAGAGGAAGACGATGTGTGGGAATATGTGTATGTGTGCGGGGATACTTTTAAACTATGTATCTCTGTCTTTTGACGAGAGAGTGTGTGTGCAAGAAGAGTTACAGAGAACCATCTTCTCTATATGGAGAAAGACAGAGAGTGAGAGAGAGAGAAATACCTGTTTTTTCTCTATTCGTGAGGTGTGCAATGTCTCCTGAGAAGACTGCCCGATCCTGCCCTTCTGGAAAGCGTTGTGTACGCTGCTGTTTCTTTGTCTTGTGCGCGAACTTTCAATCCTGTGCACTCCACCTGTGTGTTGTGTACGATGCCGAGCTTGCTCCTCTACGCGCGCGTATACTCCAACTGTGTGCGATCCGTGTGCGCTTTCTGTGTTTTTGCTGCTCGCCTGCTTTCTCTGTGTGCGTTTCTCGTGCGCTCTCTGTGTGCCTAATCTTGATAGGGTTTATTAGAATGCCACGTATACTACAAGTCCATGTTTTATCATAGGATTAAAAAAAACAAAAGCAATATAAAAAATTAACCAATTCACACGGCCAAAATTAAAGAAATCATGGTTGAAAATATGAAAAACATGCGTAACTCTATACTAGGAATTCACTTTAAAAAAAAATGCCGCCCCTTGACCCCGCCCGGGGCGCTGCCCCGGACCCCGCCCAGAACAATATCCCAAAATCAACCTCCCAAGCCCCGCCATCGAGAGCGCTATATTCCACATCCCCATCAAGAGCGCTACCCCCAAACCTCACGTGGAAGCGCTGCCTTGTCACCCCATTGTGGCATTGCCCTAAGACCCCGCATCTGGAGTGCTAAATGGGAACATTCTTCATTAGTGAAATTTTGAACATAAATTATATTAGCATATACTTAAATATAATACAAATATTAACATATTAGCTATACTACTAATTTACTATAGCAGTTCTAGATTATGTCCCATACTATATTTAAGGTGCCAAAGGTTTGGCCTTATGGTCCTAGATTTAGCCAAGTGGTCAACACATATAGGACCAAGTGCACACTGTGCCACAAAACTTGGCCACCACTTCACTTGCCAAAGTTTAGGCCACATGGTCAATCCTAACTTTCCAATGTTCTTATTATGTCACCTTTTGCCTCGTGGAAAACCTAGGCTTGTTTTCACATACTCAGGCACTTCAAGCCACAATAAATTGTCATTACTCTTCGACAACCCTTTTGTTCAAGTCTTTGAAAAAACATTGTTTAAGGCCACCCTAAACCATTTTCATTTAGGGGTGTCTAAAACTAGCTTTTTGGCAATTCGAGAAGAAAATGGTCAAAGTTTTATACTTAGTTTTAACCACTTGACCAATTCAAATATTGGAAAGCAAGGTCTTGTAATACTTTTCTTTGGACATCACACATTAAAACTAGGTCCCTCACTTGTCCAAGCTATGCTCTAATACAATAAAGGGCTTTTGGTTTCAAGATGCACCACTTTCCCAACCTTGATTCCATTAAAGAAGCTAGCTCTACTTAGACATTTAATAGCAAGGTCTTGCAGCAGTTCAGATTGAACATTTTCCATGGCAGCTAGGTCCACCACTTATCTAAGCTATGCTCTAATAGAGTAAGGGGGTTTTGGTTTCAAGATCCACCACTTGTCCAAACTTGATTTGGGAAGCAAGGTCCTATAATAGTTTGCTTTGGACATTCACCATTACAACTAAGTCCACCACTTCTCCAAGCTATGTTCTAATACACTAAGGAGGTTTTGGTTTCAAGGAGAACCACTTGTACGACTCTGTTTTTGGAAGTAAGGTCTTTACATAGTTCACCTTGGACCTTGGACATTGGATACTACAACTAAGCCCACCACTTGTCCAAGATATCCTCTATATATAGCCAAAGGGTTTGGGTTTCAAGATTCACCACTTTTCCAACCTTTCTTCCATTAAAGAAAGGAGGGGCTTTATAACTAGGTCCACCACTTGTCCAAGCTATGCTCTGATATGGAAAGGGGATTTTGGTTTCAAGGTCCACCACGTGTTCAACCTTGCAAGACTCAAGGGATACTTGGACATTGGAAAGCATAGTCCTATAGTAGTTGATAGGTGGCAGTGGGTATTACAACTAGGTCCAACCTATGCTCTCATATAGGAAAGAGGCTTTGCTTTCAAGGTCCACCACTTGTCCAACCTTGCTTCCATTAAAGAAATGAGGGGCTACATAAACATTGGCAAGCAAGGTAGCAAGGTTCTAAGGTGTTTCACCTTGGATATTGGGCATTATAACTAGGTCCACCACTTGTCCAAGCTATGCTCTCATAAAGAAAGGGGATTTTCGTTTCAAGGTCCACCATGTGTTCAACCTTTCTAATATATAAAGGGGATTTTTGTTTCAAGGTCCACCACGTGTTCAACCTTGAAAGACTCAAGGGATACTTGTCCAAGCTATGCTCTGATAAAGAAAGGGGATTTTCGTTTCAAGGTCCACCATGTGTTCAACCTTTCTAATATAGAAAGGGGATTTTTGTTTCAAGGTCCACCACGTGTTCAACCTTGAAAGACTCAAGGGATACTTGGACATTGGAAAGCATAGTCTTATAGTAGTTGATAGGTGGCAGTGGGTATTAAAACTAGGTCCAACCTATGCTCTTATATAGCAAAGAGGCTTTGGTTTCAAGGTCCACCACTTGTCCAACCTTACTTCCATTAAAGAAATGAGGGGCTATGTAAACATTGGCAAGCAAGGTAGCAAAGTCCTAAGGTATTTCACCTTGGATATTGGGCATTATAACTAGGTCCACCACTTGTCCAAGCTATGCTCTGATATAGAAAGGGGATTTTTGTTTCAAGGTCCACCACGTGTTCAACCTTGAAAGACTCAAGGGATACTTGGACATTGGAAAGCATAGTCCTATAGTAGTTGATAGGTGGCAGTGGCTATTACAACTAGGTCCATCACTTGTCCAACCTATGCTCTCATATAGCAAAGAGGCTTTGGTTTCAAGGTCCACCACTTGTCCAACCTTGCTTCCATTAATATAGCAAGGAGGATTTGGTCTCAAGGTTCACCACTTGTCCAACCTATGCAAACCTTTTTCATGTTGTAGCATGATTTTTGGTTTGAAGAGTATTTTTCTATAACTATGGATTTAACAATGTAATCTTTTTACTTACAGGATGGACTTCGAATCTGGGGAGAAAGTACATATGATACTTGACAATGAAATCGTTGGTATTGGTTGTGTGTGTAGAACAGATCCAGATTCCACTTGTGGTGGTACAAAGATAGGGCTGGGAAATGTCTCCATACTAGTGGAGGAATGCTTGAAGGATGTGGTCCTACCTTTTCCTACAATGGATACTTCATCTCTCCAAGGCTCATTATGGAGTGTTGTTCGATGGTCAAAGCTTCTTTTGCAATCTTTTGTATTACATGGGAACTTAATTGATCCACACGAAAGCTACAATGGTGATGAAGAACATGATCATTCTGATCCTCTAGTTACAGATGCAATACCTATGACAAGCCCAGAATTTGAAGCAATGATTCGAGAGTCTTGGAGAAATCAGAGGGTCCTTTTAAAAGATGACACAATGATGCAAACCATGAATGAAGGGACCATCTTATATGTCTTTCCACACGATTATGTCAACTTTCAGGAACTTGGTCCTGATTGTGTGGGTGTGGGTATTGAAAGAGAAAATGCAAGCATTGATGATGTGGTTGAAGTGGGTAGCATCACTTTGCTAAAGTGGCCCATCAAGCAGACAACAATGTTGAATGGGAGCCCATTACAACGCTTTGTTCCTGTTGATGGCATGCATACTACATATGAGGATGTATCCAACGATGGCAATGTTGGAAAAAAACTTGATGGGAGTAATGTTGTCCAGTTGTCAAGGAAGAGACGATACACTTTCATGAACAGGACTCAAAAATCAAAAGCAGCACCAGCTTCGACTTTTTACCTTTCAAACAAATCAATTCAAAGGGTATCATGCATTGATTGTTGTGCACAAAAATGCTGCCAATTTGCAGATCGTGATATGGTGACAAGGTTACAACAACAATTTTGGGGAGAGTCTCAAAAATCACGCACTAATTATGTTTATGATGTTCTTTCTATATGTTATCAGAAAGATGAGAAGTCACGATACCAATTCAGGCTAAATGGCTCTATTGTTTGTTGTAGAGCATGGTATGAGCTACATGGAATACCAAAGACATCATTTTATCGATACAAGGAGAACTTTGAAAATGGTGTGCGCCAATATGTACATGGGAACACATGTACATTGAGAAGGGGACTTCAACATACTAGTTTAGCAAGAGCACTACTAAATGAGTTTGTGGAAAACAACTCTGAGAAGATGCCACATAGAAGTAGAACACTGCTAGATGGCTCAAGAGAGACTCAATTGGTGATTCCATCAACATACAAACAAGTGGATATTTTATGTGAAATCAACACGACACTTGACCAAATGGGCTATGAGAAGAAGCTATCCCAATCTTCTTTTGGTAGAATTTGGAACAAAGAGTACCCACATGTCACTTTAACAAAGACGAGTGAGTTCTCTAAGTGCAATATTTGTAGCTCAATCAAGGCAAGGTTAGAAGCTAAACCTTCTCTTGAAGAGAGAGCTCTTCTCTTGAGGGAGAGAGAAGTTCACATGGCACAACAAAAGAGTTGCAGAAGCCTATATTATGCATGGCGCACGTATTCAGAAACTCAACCACAAAAATATGTATGCATAATCCATGATAAGATGGATCAAAAGAAGACTGCCATTCCTAGATTACGCATTGTTCCCAAGGGTGTGGATTCAGGATATAATCTGCAGGTGGCATTGATTGGCATGATCACTCATGGACATGGAGAAGGTCATTACGGACACTTTGTCTTGAATGGTTTGTGGCCAGCTGATCCAAATCTTACAATTGGCTCAATTGCTAATTGTTTACATAACCTCGAGAGGATAGATAAGCATCCTCTTGGTGATCTAGTAACAAATGGACTTCCAAGGAGCAATATTTCACTACTACATGCTTTGAACTCAAGGGATGCTTTGGACTACCATAACTTGAGTGATGGAAAAGAGCCCATTGTGCAGTCGTCAGAAATTGCAGAAGAGGAATTGGGGTCAACATTTCGCAGATTGCCAGAGAACTTGTTGCTACAATTGGATAATTGTGCAGGGGAAAACAAAAATCGATACTTATTTGCCTATTTGTCAATGCTTGTTGCAAGGGGTGTTTTCAAAACCATCCAGCTGGGATTTTTAATGGTTGGGCATACACATGAGGACATAGACGCCATGTTTAGTAGGTTTTCAGAGAAGTTGAGAGTTACACAAACCTATACTTTGCCACATTTGATGGATACATTACGAAACAGCTCATCTTCATCTCCAGCTCCATTTTTTCTCACAAAGATCCCCGATTTCAAGCAATATTGTGATGGCTATCTTTGTGATGGACAAGACATACTTGTTGGACATTCCAAACCGCTTCAGTTCAGGTTCTTTATGCAGGATGAGACACCAATGATGCAATATAAGGCACATGTAGGTGTATCAAGTTGGAGTGGAAGTATTCGCCTTTGGAAAACAGACACAGAAGGCAAGCCAATGTTACCACATGGAGATCCACCTCTAGTACAAATGGCGGAGTATGTCAAGGCCCACGAAGAAGTCATTTTGGGGCTAAAGAACTATATAAAATTTTGGAAAAATTTAGGGAATGGTTCAAGTATTCCGCGATATTATAGACCCGTGATAGATTATTGGAGTAAGGTAATTGAAGAGATTGGAAAAGCAATCATATCAGAGGGAGTCTTGTATGAAATGTTTTGGCCAAAAACTCAAGAATATTCTCACCTACAAAGCACTACAATGAATTTGCAACAAGGAGCAGAAAGATTCCTAGGCCTTGAAGAGTTGAACGATCATTTTTGTGGGCCTCAACGAGATAGGCCAAGGGAAGAGTTTGACCCTATGTCTGATGTGCACCAAGGTGACTTTCTTATGCTTGTTCCGAGTGACACAGAAATCTATCCAGTGTGGCTTGCAATGGCTTTATCTGACATTGATAATGAGCCTACATCACCAAACTACAGAAAACTCTTGATTCAATATTGGGCACCTTGCGCGAGAAAAAGTGGGATGACAGATACTCAAGCTTACAGTAATTGTTGGAAGGGTTATTGGGCTGTCAACTATAAGGACCCACAAGTGTGGGAAACTATAGATGCAATTGTTTGGTCCTGGAGACCCAACAAAGAAGGACCATTTTCTAGAATAAAGATTCCAGAAAGACATGCTCTAAAAGCCAAAGAAGGCCTCACTCGTGCACATCAGCCACACTTGGATCAAAGTTCAGATATGGTATCAAATGTGGAGTAGAATTATGTGGAGCTTCTATTGTGACTATACTAGTCAATTTGTAAACAAAATCTTTTTTGTATCTTCCTTTGTTTTATGTAATTTATAGTTATTATTCAAATCCATGTGTTGTACATCCTCTTGACTTTTGGTGTTTATCAACACCACAATCCTATGAGATTTTCACTTTATTTACTAGCCACACACCTCAATTTTTCCCACTTTAAGTGGAAAATTCCCAAATTACATGAATTCGGTCGATTTGGAGATTCCCATAATGTGAGATTTTTACCAAAATACCTAATATGGTCTTGGTTATTTTCAGATCTGTAGTACCCCTTTCATAAGTACATTACCCAATTGAGTAGCAATTTTACTAGAGTCAACCGTATATGCACACCATTTCCTTTAAATACCACACCATCCTCTTTTCCATGCAGCCATAAGATAAGAAATCATTCATACCTGGCAATCTACCTTTTTCAAAAAAGTATATAGGACAAATTTTACTCAAAACAACCAGTTTTACAGCCCCTTTTACGGAAACCAGATTTATTACTTCCATCAAAAAAATACTTGGTAGTTCCTCGTTTTTCATGAGCTTTTCACATAACCAGGAAGAGCCAGGTTCCTGAGCATGGCTACATATACTTTTATACAGCAATATACGTCATTAGTCCAAGCTAACCCCAATTCCCATCTGTCCCAAAGTAATCATACACTACCACATACATTTCTCCCTATAAACCATTAAGAACAGTCTCCGGAACAAATTACTAATAAAGAAAACAGTCTATTAACTCGGTTTTTTCCCGTATTAGTCTTTGAGAGCAAGAAAAGATTTCCCTTTTTTTATATATTCAAGAATCAAAAAAATCAAATTTCTGTTAACCTGTAGATTAGGAGACGACGACGCCTCCACAATGGCTTCCTTTGATTTTTTTGGCATGTTGAGCCACAGCAACCAGTACATAAATACACACAGTTTTGAACTAACACACGCAGAGAGGTGATAACAGAGCACGCAGCTATGTGAGTATGATTACTCACCTTATGAGCCTTATTCATACAATTGATGCTCCTCTGTAGACAACGCGACACCTTGAGTTGGACATGTTAAGCCCACAACCGAGGATGCCAGCACAGGCACATACCACGGGATCCCTCACAGCCCAAGATCCGGAGGCTTACAGGCGAGATTCCACCATATCTGCATCGTATACTCAAGGGAAAAAGGCGGGGAAGACAAAAATAGCAGACCCACACCCCAAAACCTAAGCGGTGGCATGCAGTAGAGGCAAGAAGGACTCCATACCACGCTTACATAGTAAAGATTAGTACTATGAATAGAAAATGAAAAGCCCAGTCGGATAATCCACCTCACCACATGGTAACTTTAGATAGCATCAATTCCCATAGTCAAAGCTCGGCTTTTTCGACTAGAAGCGAGTAAATTGTATTAGGCCTCGGATATACATACCCAGTAGGTATTTACATCTTCTATCCCAGCCCGACTTTAAGTATTAGCAATCCACTAGTGTAAAAAACCCCGTTCTACACTATGAGAGTATAATAAATTTTGGGTATACTTTCCTATTCCCAAGTGGGTTTATTCTAAATGGTTGGTCATATATAAAACCCAAGTCCTGAGTATCATTTCCAGAGTTAGTGGTCTTCAACTATTTTGTTTAAGTTAAATGTAAAGCCTCGTCAGACAGTCTACATCACCACAAGGTAAAATTAGATAGCATCAATTCCAATAGTTACAGTTGTATCAGGCCTCGGGTATACATACACAGTAGGTATTTACACCTGCTATCCCAGCACTATATTAAGCTTCAGCAATCCCAATGGTGTAAAAAAATCCCCCATCTATAATGTGACAGTAAACTCAATTTCAGGCACACTTTCCTATTTCCAATTTGGTTTAGGAGTCAAAAAATAGTTTTATTCAAGATGGTTGGTCAAATATAAAACCCAAGTAGTACAGAGTATCATTTCAGAGTTAGCATTCTTCAACTATTTTGCTTCCTCGGTGTATTATGGCCTACAATCATGACCAGATTTTTTTCATAGCAACTGCACATCTCTTTATGTCAAATGAATCTATTCGTCGAGCAACATTACTCCGTTATGAACTTCATCTATTTCCGCAGTTAGGAACCTCTGTTTCCCAAACAAAGTGGTGGAAATATCAGGACCGAGTGACACGAGTGACACTTTGGGGTCGTGAACATTTCAAGAACAATATCCGATTGGCGATGGTTACTGAAGCAGTGGGCCTAGGGCCAAAGTATTATTACATCGAGCATTCAATAAAGCCTGGTTTTTCAGATCGGCTATATCTGCTAGCCCAGTTTCTACCTCCTCAGAAGATTTTCTTATACCATAGTTATGGTCATCAACTACGAGGATATTTTAAATGTACTCAACACACTCGGGAGTATGGGGTAGCCTTGGTGACTCGTATCGTACCTTTGGTTGAGCGTCCAAACACTTGCTTCTACTGTGATAGCTATTTGTGTGATCATGTAATGGGCGGCATAATAGAGATGTAGATGAAGGGCTCCTGAAATAATCATCAGCTAAGCTTTTTTGTCCCGTGACAGCTTTTGTGTGTGTGTGTGTGTGTGCATGCATGCATGCGCATGTACGTAGACATGTCCTTCTCAAGATGAGAACATTGCTTTTCTCTCAAAAAACTCCCATGTTCTACCTAGATGGATCTACAAGCAGTAGTGCTATTGTAAGCGGTCTTCTAGCGCTACTATCTTGCTTTCTTCTGCACTATCCAATGCTACCATATATTTAAAAAACTCCCATGTGCTACTTAGATGGATATGCAAGCACTAGTGCTATTGTAAGAAGTTTTCTAGTGCTACTATCTTGCTTTCTTTTGCATTATCCAATGCTACCATATATTTTAATGCTGAGTTGCATTAATTTTTAGAGTCTCAGTGCTACTCAAAGCCTTGCATTTGTTGCATCTCTTGCCAACACTACTATAAAGAACTTCTGCCAATTTGTTGCTAACGCTTTTGGAAGGCTAGTGCTATGTGCCTTCAAAATTTCTCAAGGCAACCCATTTCAAATTTACAATACTATCTTATCTTGGGGATCTACACCTCCATGTCGAGCTCAAGCTCCACACACTCCATACCGGAAGCTTCCGCTCTAAATATGCACTCTGAGTATACAAGCAAGAAGTTTTGTTTTTATTGAGGGCATGAATGCGTTAGGAAGCGAGGATTGATCACAAACTACTCTGATACCAATTGTGAAGTGCATGTGCATGGATGCGTGCATGAAGTGCTATGAAGATGAAGAGAGAGAGAGAGAGAGAGAGAGAGAGAGAGAGAGAGAGAGAGAGAGAGAGAGAGAGAGAGAGAGAGAGAGAGAGAGAGAGAGAGAGAGAGAGTAGAGAGTGACTGGAGCACAGTGAGGATAATCCCTCACACTCTTGATTCTATTTATTTACACATCAAAGAATAAGGTTAGGTTTAGTGATGGGTCTGGCTAGTTGGCATGAGCCCCAACAAGTAGTGTCCCTTGATCAAGGATAGAGGTGGTGTGCTTGTGTTATCATTCTTATTAGTGGACTGTATTTCCTCTCATGCACCTTATACATGGCTACTTCCATGGTTTAGTTATCATGCTTCTTGTGTGATCTACCGTAGCACCATCTGGTCTAGGTAGTAGCTTCCCTTGAAGAGATTTAGGAGCCGAGGTTCTTGGGTCATCATTTTATTATTGGAATGTATTGTTGCCCCTCATGCACCTAATCATCACATGAGTAGAGTTTTGAAGTTATCTTTAACTAGTTTGGTGGTTTGTAGGTACTATGCTAGTATGTTTATTTATGTTTCTTAACTCTTTGTAGCTAAATGTATGTATTGTTGATAATATGTAGGAGGCTAAAAAATGTCCCATTTAAACTACTTTGCGACAGCAACTAGAAGCAAGGGAGAGGCAGGTCTTAGAAGAGTCTCCTTATGCTAATAATCTGCTACACCACCTTTGAATGCTACATTCCAAACTGGCACCAAAGAGGCTTGGAAAAACTCAACCGGATCTGAATGGCCATTTGCTACCAATGTTTCCAAATCCATTGAGTGGAAATGTAATTTTTGTCATCTTTCAAAATCAAGGGGTGCACCTTGGATCAGGGATCACTTGCTTGGTGGAAATTATGGAATCAATGGGAAAAATTTGCAAGGTTGGTGGGGAAAATGAGGGTACCAAGCACCTTAGAGTTAGGAAAGATGCGATTGAACAAGAGACATGCTATCTTGATGCTAAATTTCCAAAACTCGACTCTAATGGGGTTTAGTTAATGCAAACCATCCATGGCAACCCCACATGAGATTTTGTTTCTCAAGAGGAAATACAAGTTCTACATGTCACAATGGAAATAGGTGCCTCACGAATTTCTTATTAGTAGCTCCAAGACAAGCATTCAAGTCAGGTTAGATAACATTTTTTGTACCAAAACTTTAGAGAATTTGCAAATTTCTTTTGCCAAGGCTATTAACTTTATTGGATCCTCATTACCCATGGTCACAAGGAATGCATAGAAGCATACATGGAAGACAATTGTGGAATTTTTCATAGGGTTTACCCATATGTACCATCACATGAGGATCAATTTTTAAAAACTATTTTAAGAAAGAAAGTGTACAAAGAATTATAGTTAACATAGCATATCAAGTTGATTGTAGTATAGTTAGTAATGGTTGGTCCAATGTCCAAAGACATCCCGATTAACACTAGTCTGGTAATCTAACAAGACATAAAAGTGTCCTTTCAGGGTTTTGGAAAATCTTTCCAAAACCATAGTACATTTGGCAAAAATGAATTTTTTTTAAAATTTCTCATGTCTTTGTCACAACAAGCCTCCAAAGTTGATAGACCAGTGCATTTTGCCCAAACCAGCCATTTCTTACGATTGACTGCATATAAATAGGAGTGTGGATTTTTGTAAGACATGAGATAAAATTCCCTGTGAACTTCAATGGGTTGGGGATCAAAACATATTGTTACTTTTGCCTCACTATTTCTTTTAAGAGAAAAAAAAAGGTACAAAAAAGTTGCATTTTTGTCATTCTGCGGATCTATCATCAAAGTTTCTATAGTCATGCTCAATATATATAATATATACATGTTTTCTTAGTTCCCTTTGGGCCTTTGGATACAAAAGGAGCCATGGAGCATGTCAAAAGAATAATGGATCTCTTACTAAGTGGAACCTTGGGGACAATGATGAAGTGCTAAATACAACAAACATGACAAAACTGGGTTTAGTATTATGACCTCTAGAATCCCATAGAAACTACTCAATATCTAGCCAAATTTATAGTTTATGATTAGATATGGTTACTACCTACAAAATACACACAATTGGCCTAAGAAACTAGTAATATTGAGAAAGCTACACTTGCTACACTAAAATGTCTTATATTCTTCAACAATAAAAAAACTCAACCATCATTATATGTATACTATATAGCATATTAGACCCCCCAAAACTCAAGCAAAAATAGCTTTATGTCATACCTAACACTTACACAATCAAATTTGCATTTGAGTATCAAGAAAGCCACCAAAAAAATCATAAAAGTGCTAATTTTAGCCAAAACACAGGATTAGGCAATTCTTGTAATTTGGTCATAACTTTCAACTTTAACAGTTAGTTCTCCCTAGGAGTGTCAAAACATGTTGAGAACTACAAAGGCATATCCTCTAGCAATCTAAACCTCACAAACGTGAAGTTTAGAGTGGTATAGTTGCAAAAATTTGGAAAAAAGGACAAAAACAAGATTTGTTTTTTCACACATTTTAGGTTCAAAAATGTTGTGCAAGAGTAAGGTTAATGGTGAGATTGATATTACAAAAAAATTGTCAAGTTTTTTTCAGCTCATAGGAAACTTTGTGGATATATAGCACCTAGAAATTCATTTTCATACTTTTCAAATAATTTAAAAAATGGTCACTTAACAGGACACAAAAGTTTCCTGTTACCAGTCTAATGTTAAATTCATGGCTAGCATCATTGGTGAGGCTATCAATCGTGTTGGACCACAAAATGTGGTCCAACACGATTATGGAGAATGTCAAAAATTTCAAAGTAATGGTCACACAACCTACATACCTTTGGAGGTAGCACCAATTTTTGTAATTTGGAGTGACAAAAAAGGTACAAAAGTGGTGATACTAAATGGCCCAAAGATATATAGACAATGCCAGTAAAGTTAAAAATTATGTGTTGAAACGAAAATGTGTGTTGGTTATGTATCCTTAATGCATGGAAGCCATGCTGAAGGTTCCTTATGATACCATTATTTCAAAAAAAATCTACATGGTCCAATCTTTGCTACTCAACTTGAGAAAGTGAAAGGGAAGGTAATTTATATATGATCTCTCATGTGAGATTGTCAATTTTGGGAAGAAGTGAATGATAGCTACCATGCAATGATGCCAATGATGCTCACTTTGTGATAGTTGGTAAATAAGGGCACACAAGTTTCCTCTCTTGCATCATGCTCTTATTGCATGCATGTCTTGGCTCTGATCAAGATGAGATGAATGGTAACTCCATTTTAAGAAGAAATTCCACATATGCAAACACAATCTCATCTCTCTTGTCCTAATTATGCCCTCTCTTGTGGGGAATAACTTGAATGAGGAAGGGAATGGAGCTTTGTTCTTTAGGCCCCTGTCACATTAGCCACTCGTCCCACTCTCTTTGGGACTAGCCGGGTATGCTGCTGTCACACGAGGTCTTGAATCAAAAGATCTCGAGGCACCACTTTTCTTAATGTGCATCACATCACATGAGTTAGTTGGAGAGGATTATTATTAGTTCAAAATGTATACTTTTATGTATACATTAGAGGGGGATGACAATTTTTTAAATAGGCCTACAATGAAAATATAATGTGAATATGGGGGTATTATTGATCTCTTGAATGCACTTGATATAGGAAGATTTTGATGAGTGACTGCCTCAAGAAAAAGGTGCGCACAATTATTAACAAATTGATGTGGTACAAGTGGCTCGACCCCGATCTTTGTTGAGCATTAGCTGTCAGTTCTCAAAGTCCATCATCTACGATCACGCACATACTTTTTGTGGATAGATGTTGCTTGCAAAAGTTGGCCAAGGTTGCTAGGGAAGCCCTTTGACATGAGATGGAGGCCAAGTTCATATTTTTCCATTGCAAATGATTGGTCACTACCTCGACATGGCCAGCCCTTCCCCACCCCAGTGTGATAGGGACCTTAGGCAACTACAAGAACACCTTATCTTGGGCTCTATCCTTCATTATTCTTTTTTTAATCAAATATTGGTGAATTATACTAGAGAGAGAAAACTATTGTAGCATCGGTGACTAAGTGAGATATTACATGAAAGATACTAAGTTTGGTGTTGAGTAGTTCTGGTAGGAGAGCTAGTTCCCCTAAGTCCCAAAGATCAAGTTGTTCTTTGAGAACTTCCCAAGCAATTCTTTTTTAGCCTTCAATGATTCTTCCATGTTGTTTGTACATGTTAGTGAGTGATTCAACCATGTTAAGATCACCAATCATGATGACCTCTTCTTGAATGCTAGTGAGTCTTGGCGAGAGAAGAGTTCTTCCCTATGTTTGTACATGTCAGTGAGTGATTCAACCATGTTGAAATCACCAATCATGATGACCTTTTCTTAAATGCTAGTGAGTCTTGATAAGAGAGGATTTTTTTCTATAACTGAGCAAGCTGTCTAGATGGTGGATGACAATGCATTCCAGGGTTTGGATTATGGGACACAACAATTTAGTAGGCTTCTAATTTAGTAGGCTCATGTGGTCTTGACTTCCTAAAAAGCTAAGATGTTATATTTGTTTGTGGACAGCCAGTTCTTGATCTTCTTGGTTCTAAGGGGGTTTTAGAGACCCTCAACGTTCCACGAGAGGACCTTCATTTGTGAACTCTTTTTCCTTCTTGCCTTTGCATGGGGTAGCTTTTGTAGGAGTCCTAGAGACTACCGCATGAGATGTTTGTTGTCCTTTTGCACCTCCATTGGAGTAGTTTCATGTGTGGAAGGTGGTATGTTCTTCTTATTAGCAGCTTCAGGTTGGGGGAGACCTAGTTGAGGTCAATCATTTGACTATTGTCCATTTGATTTACCCAAGTCTCCAAGAAGGAGGGTAGGGATTCTTCTTCTTTTGAGTTTGAGGCACTAGACTTACAGACCTCACTTTCTTCAAATAGAGGCATTAGACTCAAAGACCTCGCTTTCTTCTGAGTCTGAGGCAATGATGCAAGAATGGTGTATCTGTTGGGTTGTCTGTTTTTCCCATATTGTTGTCCTCCTTTCTCTTGTCAAAGCTAGTTGTTAGGGAGAGGTTCTTGTTTCCAGGTGGTTGAGGGGCAGTTGGTGAAGAGACCTCAGACAAGGGGTGGAAACTTGATGGGGTAATCCCTAAAAAATGACCTTTTTCCCCACAATGGAAATAGGCTATAGGAAGATACTTGTATGTTATCAATTTCAGAAACATACAAAAGTCCCTCTAGGGTAGTTTCAAAGAGGAAATTTTGCAAAATAACTGCCATTTTTTGCAATTTAACTCTATTTTCTTAAATTTTCCGAGGCACTGTCTCTGTTTTTGAAAGCCTTTCTTTCTTTATTTGCAACTGGTACGAGATGCTCTCTCTCTCTCTCTCTCTCTCTCTCTCTCTCTCTCTCTCTCTCTCTCTCTCTCTCTCTCTCTCTCTCCAGTGCTCAAAAAAAACCTATGTTTAGTGTAAATCCACCTACAAATTTTGAAATTTACCTCTAATTTTACACTTGAAGGTGAGAAAACCTACAAAAATTTTGAAAAAAATAGTGTAATTTGGTGTAAAAACTTCAAATTTTGTCAATTTACCACTGTTGTTTCACATATGTAGGTTTACTTTTTTTTTCTAGCACTCTCTCTCTCTCTCTCTCTCTCTCTCTCTCTCTCTCTCTCTCTCTCTCTCTGCGAGCACGTGAAAGTCATTTTCAAATGCATTGACAAAACAAGCATCGGGTCAGTACGTACTCGTATCGTACATGTTCCCCTCAGGTTTTGGCAGCTTGCAGCGTACTGCTGCCAAAGACCACATCCCTCTCCACCTGAGGAGTCAGGACTCATGTGGAAAAATTTGCGCATGAATTTAAGGATATATAGGAGTTCCATACTTTGGGGTGTGTGTGTGGCCGGCGCTTCAATGTTCGTTGTGTGCTTGTGCGCGCGCATGCACCAGCACCACATCATGAGATGCTCACTGCTACCGTCACGTGCTTCTCTCTCTCTCTCTCTCTCTCTCTCTCTCTCTCTCTCTCTCTCTCTCAGTGATCAGCACGTCATGTGCGCGAACAGGCAATCGGCCAGCCAACGTTCCTATTGTTGCCGAACGCAAGAGTGGCCGTAGCATGTACGCGCTACATCTCTCTCTCTCTCTCTCTCTCTCTCTCTCTCTCTCTCTCTCTCTCTCTCTCTCTGTGTGTGTGTGTGTGCGCGCGCGCGCGCGGCGTTCGCTCTAAGATAGATACGTGCATGCACGTGTGACCAGCAATTAGGTCAGGTCTACTTGCAGGCTGCAGCCGAAATCTGAGTATGCAAACACCCCGTTTTCTGGGATGAATATTAGTACACTGCACTCGACCACCTTCCCCCAGCTACTAGTACTGTAGTCTGTACTACTAGTTGGTATTGTTATCCCATGTGGTCAAGAAGAAAATCTCGTCTTTCCCATGTGTGCAACACATGCCCATTGCCATTGCCACATTTCCAAATAACCTACGGATCTGGTGACAGGTCCTTTGGGAAGGGGTTCAAGGATAAGGTGTCGTGGATCAATATAAGGGTTCAAGCCTCAAGGATCAATATAAGGTGTCGTGGACTGTGGTCAACCTTAGCCATTCCTAGGGAAAGTTTTGCCTCTCCTTAGCCTTGAGCCTGTTGAAAATCAAGATTAGCCGGTAGCAAACCAAGGTTAAGGGAAGCAAAATCGCTAAAATATACAAGAAAATAGTTTTAAAATCCTACAAGTTTTAAAATTTCTACTAGTGTTTTCGGTTCGCATCCCGGCAAGGAGGAAACCTAGCCATCTAGCTGGGAAAACAACTTTCTCTCGATTATGCTGGTGAATTGAGGGTGAACTAGGTCTTGATAGCGGTGGCAACCTTGGGTGTCCAATCATGCCCAACTGAGCATCCCCTGTTCATGATCGGATGGCCAATATTTCTCCCGATATCATTTCCTAGCTCATGATCGAACGGCCAAGGTTGCTCCCATACCTCACCCTCAATTTAAAAACATAATCAAAACAATCGAGGTTGACCCTGTTCGGGTGGTAAAGCCCAATGTACCGGGCTTAAGTGTTGGGTGGTCGGTGACTAACCGGGAACTAACACTAACCATTCATTCTACATAAAACAATAAGGACTCATAACCCTAACCACTATTCTGTTGGACTCCACTCAAAGCCTATGTCTCCTCTCTTCTCTCTTCTCCATTACTGCAACCACACACACGCTCTCACTCGCACACTTCAATTGGTATCAAAGCTCGGGGATCGGAGAGCACCATCGGAGCTCGACGGGGAAGCAGCAAAAACTGCAGCACATTTTTGCATATCTTTTTTGGCATGTCAAAAGGTTTTCATTCAAGCCAATTCCCTTAAGACTTGACCGGTTTTTTGTCCTCTTCAGCTCTATAGAAAAAAGTGTTCTCAAAATCTTCACCGATTTTGAGATACGTCACTCAGACTTCCTGTAGTTCGTGAAGGACAGGCTGCAGATTTTGCAGATCAGTTTTCTCTTGGTTGGAATTAGCGATTCACGTCGATTTCCTCATAGCCTAACTTTTTTTGCGTGCTCTACAACTATTCAGAAGGAAATTTCTGTAAATTTTGCATGGTTTGAGAGATATTCAGTTCAGACAACAGGATGGTCTACCTTCGTCGGTTCTTCTCTGTACATGTTTTCATCGCAAACTCTTTCTGCAATCTTTGTGACATGCATATTTGATGTAAGCTCTTGAGGGTCTATTAAATCAAAAAAACCGCTGCAACGGTTAGAAAAAAGGGTTTCTGTGGTTGATGGAAGAATTTATGTGGTTTATGTATTATGATGGAAATATGCAAAGTCTATTGTTGAGGGTGTGGAAAGGTTTTATTGAGCTGCGGGATTCTCAAATGTGAAGATCTTTTCAATGATACAGGTCTTGGAGCAAGTCCCGATGTCCCCATAGTTTTGGCATCGACATAGGATATATGTTTATGCGGTTAGTGCAATGTTGGTGTGCATCTGTTGACCCACTATTATTGGCATTGTTGTTGACGGTCGGTTCTCGAAACCACGGCCGCAAGAACCAACCCCAATCGGGAAGGAGCACAATACGAGAAAACAATTAAAAAAAATATTTTTTAGCATGCACCACCACACCTTCCATGCTTGCAAGCCGTTGGCCGCCCTCAGTTTGTTGGCCACAGTCCTCCATTATCACCAGAGGACAGCTCCTCTTTCTCCTGCTCGGCTCCGCCATCATCTCTCTCTCTCTCTCTCTCTCTCTCTCTCTCTCTCTCTCTCTCTCTCTCTCTCTCTCTCTCTCTCTCTCTCTCTCTCTCTCTCTCTCTCTCTCTCTCTCTCTCTCGTGTCACCAAGCCCAATGGGCGCATAAAAAAAACTTTCTCTGACTCCAAGGGGCCGCCATGCATGGAATAGAATCTCTCTATTCACACACACCCACACACACTCTTAGCCATACCCACCCTCTCTCCCCTTTCACACACTCTCTCTCTCTCTCTCTCTCTCTCTCTCTCTCTCTCTCTCTCTCTCTCTCTCTCTCTCTCTCTCTCTCTCTCTCTCTCTCTCTCTCTCTCTCTCTCTCTCTCTCTCTCTCTCTCGTTATTCCCCCTCCATCTCCAACGCACGTGGACAGCATGATAATAGGATCACTCACTCTCTCTCTCTCTCTCTCTCTCTCTCTCTCTCTCTCTCTCTCTCTCTCTCTCTCTCTCTCTCTCTCTCTCTCTCTCTCTCTCTCTCTCTCTCTCTCTCTCTCTCTCTCTCTCTCATTCACACCCCATCTTTCCCCCCCCCTCATCCCCCTTGCTCTCCCCATCTCTCATTCTCTCTCTCTCCTCCCTCCCTCTTTCTAGCTCTCTCTCGTTCTCTGTCCTCGGCAGCCCATGCGGGAGCAGCACAGCTCTCTCTCTCTCCGGTTACCTACACACAGCCCACACACACACACACACCCCTTCACCCCTCATTCTCACCCTCATTCCCCCCCTGGCCCGCTACCTCTCTCCCTCGTTCAGCCCCACCCCCGTTGACTCTCTCTCCCCCTCTCGTTTCCTGTCTCGTTCAAGCTCGTAGGCGCAGACAAAAGATAATCTCTCTCTCTCTCTCTCTCTCTCTCTCTCTCTCTCTCTCTCTCTCTCTCTCTCTCTCTCTCTCTCTCTCTCTCTCTCTCTCTCTCTCTCTCTCTCTCTCTCTCTCTCATTCACACCCACACACACACACACACATACCCCACACTACCCCCTCAGCTCTCGCTTCCCCCACACACTCACTCCCGCCCTCTCTCGTGCTTCCCCTCGTTCAACCCGTAGGCGCATCCAGGATAATCTCTCTCTCTCTATCATAACACACACACATACACTCTTTCTGTAACACACACACACACACACACACACACACACACCATCTCCATTCCCCTCACACACAACTCGCTCTCGCTCTCCTCACTCACGCCATCTCCTCTCGTTCTCTGTAATAAAAAAACACAGCACGTAAGATTATAAAAAATTAATAATAATATCTCCCTCTCTCTCTCTCGTTCCCACGCACACTCTTGTCGACACACACACAGACCCACACACAACCCCGAGCCATATGCACACACACTCACAACACTTGTTAAAAAAACACACACACAATTACATACACACACACATGCACACATACATTCACGAGCACGCACATACGCACTCACAGTCACATGCACCTACATCCAAAGGTACACACACGCATATACGCACCCACAAAAGAAGGTAAAAAAAAAAACGAAGGAACTCGACAGCGACACCCAACACAAAAGGAGGACGGCCAAATCACGAAGTGGCAACACCGAATCAAGAAGTGACGCCGAAGGCATGCCCTGGCCGGCCCCGAAGCTGGCAAACGTGCTACACCAACGCACCAACGAGGCTCGCAATTCCCATGGCCAGCTCAGCATGCATTCGCTCCTGGCGTTTGAGGCCGTCGAGGTCTGTGTCATGCTTTGCGCTCGTCATTTGGTGTCCCCACTGAGGAGGACTTCTCGAAAACCCTAGTTTACAATGCTGGAAACAACGCACATCGTCGACCATGGACGAATAGCTGCAAGAATTCTCCAACTGGAGAACGAAGGAGGAGAAGACTGAAGAAGCACTGACCGCCTTCATCGAAGTGCTACTGCCGGGTTGTAGCGTCATCAAGATCCAAGAGGTAAGCTCCCCATCTCACATTGCTCGTGCTAACCAGAAATTCAGAGCATCAGGTGGGAGGGATACAAAATGTCGTCAATGTTGTCAACCAATGCACCCTATCAATGAGTGTTGATAGAGGAGATAAAGAAAGAACGGTGAGTTTGGCTTTTGAGAATTGCAGCACTCTCACGACAGTTTTCTCTCTAATGGTCCGAGAAGAGTCGTCAACTATATCAACCACAAAGTCCAAGCCACAAAGCCTAAAGCATTTGGTGGACGCAAGTGGGTCTGCGCTATCTCTAAGCCTAGAGAGTTCAAGTCAAGTGCGACCACCCAAGCGTCATCGCCGCATGTAGAATGGAAAGCCGATTGAGGTAGAATCTTCTTGCCGAGTCTGTTTTGAACCTAATGTGGAGGATTGTGTGGACTTCAACAGGAGGTAGAGGCATGTGGTGAAGGTGTCACCTTGTCAACACTTAAGGTATGCAACTCTAGTAAGCAGTTCCCTACACCCGACATGGATAATAACAACAGGCAAGAAGTCTTTCCTTTCCGTTTCTTGCAACACATTCATGTAAACGTATATATTGATAGGAAGATATTCTATCAGCAAAATATTGTTTTTCTGTTCGGAGCAGAAATGCTTGATGAAATCCTGAGATCTTCGCGTCCCATCATCTTACCCCTCCTCCATTACCACCACTCTTTCAATGTTTCCATTTTTATCCTGTTTTAAATCCATCCACCCAACCCTGTAAGAAAGCCGCTATGCGCCGCTGAGTCATTTGTGATGTTTTAAAAAAAAAGTTTGTAATTTCTTGCTCATTGAGTTACTACCATGGAAAGTGTCTCTTTCCTCACATTCATTGGAAAAAAGGGAGAAGACATCACCACCGATTTTCTAGATGACTTTGACATCGCTTGTGTGGTTTCCAACAAGGATGATGATGCCTCACGGCTACAAATTTCTCCTCTACTGATGAAAGTAGAGGCCAAGTCTTGGTACAATGCTTTGCCACAAGCTACCAAGAATGCATGGGATGTACTACGTGCTGTCTTTGTGAAGAAGTTTGGTGGAGGCACAGCCTCAAAAAAGTTATGGCAGCTCTGTTGACAGAGTTAAAGCAGGGAGGTCTATTAGAGTATGCTGCTTATGAATCCAAGTTTGTGGATTTGTGGGAGCGATGGGTTGCCTCACTAGAGGAAGGTGAAGGAGGATCTAATTTCCTGAAGAAGGACCGTTTCATTGCTAGCATGTGGTTGCCGCTTAATGAGAAGGTGAAGGGGAGGTTCTCTGCAATGTATGAGTTGGCAGTGGAAGTAGATCGCCTTAAAGACAAGAAGATGTGCATGCAAGCAAGAGTCAACGAGTCACAGGAATCGAGCTCAGTCCGACTAACCCCAGTGACTGCAACAGCCGCTCATAGAACCCAACCACAAGAAAGTTTGAAAGTTTATCCGTGCATCTGGTGTAGCAAGGGCATGCACCAATCAAAAATTTAGGGCAAGGGAGAGGACAACAAAGGCAAAACCAAGAATATCATTGCTGCAATTGTGGAGAAGACGGCCATGGCATGTATTACTACCCACATCCGAGAAGGCAGAACTTCAATATAGGAGGAAGACAGAATTAGATCTCCCCACCAAGGGCAAGGGAGTACCAAAAAAACTTTCCATATTGGAGATAATATTATTTGTAGAGTAAGCTCACTACTCAGCTTGAAAGTTTATCCGTGCATCTGGTGTAGCAAGGGCATGCACCAATCAAAAATTTAGGGCAAGGGAGAGGACAACAAAGGCAAAACCAAGAATATCATTGCTGCAATTGTGGAGAAGACGGCCATGGCATGTATTACTACCCACATCCGAGAAGGCAGAACTTCAATATAGGAGGAAGACAGAATTAGATCTCCCCACCAAGGGCAAGGGAGTACCAAAAAAACTTTCCATATTGGAGATAATATTATTTGTAGAGTAAGCCCAAATTCTATGTCTATCTCATATCAACTATGTCGTCAATCATTAGTTTTGGGCTATGACTATAGGTGATGGAGAAGAAAAGTAGGTAATTGGGTTCCTCTCGACTCTGAGAAAAATTGTCTAGAGTTTGTAATAAAGGTCATAGTCCATCCACACACTGAGCATAGAAGCCTTATAGTAACAACAAATTGGAGACTATAGGATGTTAGAAAATCTCTTGAGTTTCTTGATGAAACATCTTCTGAGTATAGATTCAAAGTGGATGGAATTGTGGTGAGCACAAGGATGGACAATTCAACCTCTTGCATCACATGCCTTCCCCCAAAAAGAGTTGTATTTGAGCCACTTGCAAGGACTTGAAAAAATAAGTTAAATATTGTAATCATTGCATTTTGCAAATATATTTGTCTTTTTTATAGACCTTATTGTGATCATTATTTATGTTGTTTTAAACTGACTTTACACAATGATACACATTTAAGAATTGAATTGTTTGTATTAAGTATTTGAAGCACAAAATTATGAACCACCAAAGGATATATGTTCATATGGACAAAATGAACAAAAGTGTACATAACTTTTGTGGAGTAATCAATCACGAAACTCCACTTTTCTTTTTGCCTGAGAGGATTTTGCATCCTCAGAGAGCCTTTTTCTTTTGTGTTCAGAAGGGGGTGAAGTCAGTTCAGAAGGGGGTGGTGGTGACTTGGGCTCCTCAGGGCTTGGCACGGGGGACTTGGCAGGGGTTGGTTCTTTGGGCTCCTGAGGAGTGGTTGGCTTGGGTGACTTGGCAACCTCCTTTGGCAACATCATTGGTATCTTGAAAGGTGAGTTAGGTGCCTCTCCCTTACTGTTCTTAGCTAACCGACGCTTTTGAACCTTGAATTTCAATGCTGAGTGGAATGGATGGCCCTTTGTATTTGCTTTTCTTTTTTCAGGGCTCTTCTTCTTGGTGGGGCTCTTCCTCTTGGCATGGCTCTTCTTTGTAGGACTCTTCTTTAAAAGGCTTTTCTTTGTAGGACTCTTTTTTGTATGGATCTTCTTTGTAAGACTCTTCTTCTTGTGATCCCTTTTCTTTGCATCCAAACCCTTGGTGGCTTTACCTTTCTTTGGTGGCAAAGGAGACTCTTCTTCATTTGTAGTTGGTGCCATAGGAGAGTCTGGATCATTTGGGCGTATTGATCTTTCCAAAACCATAGAAACGGCATTCTCTCTCACCCACGTGACCCAAGACTCTGGATATTCATACAGCTACAACAAATAGAAAAAGAAAATAAAGGACATGTGTACATACATAGGAAGTCAAAACAAATCAATGGCACATGATATACACACTTACAGTGAGTGTAGTCATATTGCACCTTGACTCAAGATATCTCCATGCATTGGCAAGCACCCTCCATCCACAAGATGTTGCGTCTGTTTGTAAAGGCACTTTTTGATTGCAGTATAACTTGAAACCTTATATATTGTAATCATTATTTGTGGTACTCAGGTGACCAACGATAAGTTTGATAGCACTGCAAGAAGACATCAATCAAAAAGCTACTAATAGAAAACAATGGGCCATCAAGCATACATCTTACTTTATACTTACAGTTTACTTCTCCCATGGATACTTGACAATGAATTTATAAATATAATATCTTTCTCCAAAAGATTGAAGATAATAATACTCCAATGTCCTCTACAAAAAAATAACAATTAGCTAGGAATACCATAGAATATTATAAATTGTTAGGATTTAAGATTTACCCTTCAACATAGGGGTATAATACGTAATTGCAGGTCAGCATGTCAAGATCTTCAAAAAAACTTGAAAGTCTTCCTTGCTTGTTAAATAGACATTGTGTCACTAGAGGATCAAGTATGGAAATTTGCATAGCTATAGCCTCTGGAAGATCTCTCATAAGACATTTGAAGTCAAAGAAAAACATCCCCCAATGAGGCCCTTGTAGGCGCACATGCATTAGTTAGCAAAGGGGCAACACATACCTAAGACAGATAAAGAGCACAGTATCTCCAAGGTCAATGTTGGGGTTTACAAGCATACTTGTGTCTTGAGGGAATATGTCAAGGTACACCTCATTACCCCCACACATGGAGACATCTACAACCATTTGGCCTGTCACTTTTTCATAAAGGAGAGAGTTGGATGCTCTTATAATTTCTGCTTTCTCTGTAAGGATAGCATCCTCTCACATCATTTCTTGCTCCCTCTCAACCTCCTTGCCTGCTTTGATATCATGGGCCTTTCTTGTCTCATACTGATGTGTAACATCTTCAATGACAACCCCTGAATTCTTCTGCTGCCTGGAAGGGGGGATATTTAAAATTTGGAAGGCCTTAAGATCCTCACTAGGAATAATCTCAAGAGCCTTATCAAACTTGTACCTCAGCCTTGACACAAGCACAAAATCTTTGCTCATCAGTAACCCTGTGAGAAAATGCAGCTGCAATGTAGCTATCATTCATAAAGTTTATAAAAGGAAATCCTTAGTAGCCTCCTGAAGGCACATCAAGGCTTGAGATTGCCACCTTACTGAAACAAAGGTTTTGATATTCATCATGCTCACAAATCTATCTGATATTTCTTTGACAACTCTCATGAAGGGTAGCTTTGGAATAAGAAGACAAGTACACTTCTGTGCTTTCCTTATCTCCCTTAGAGATTTGACTTGATAATTCAATCTCTGCCTGGCCGTAGCCCTCTGGCGAGGTTGTGTAGGTGGTTTCTCTTCTTTCTTCCCAACCAATTCGTCCTAGTTTTCATCATTATCTTTCTCTGAATCTTTTGGAGCTTGGTAAACTTTTCTTGCTATTCCCTTTGTCCTTTCCATTTGATGGTCGGAAAGTGATTTGTCCTTTGCCAAAAAATTAATCAAAACAAGGCCCGCGGGAAGTTCAAGAGACTCCTAGAATATCCCGAACAATGTGATAACAGAGACCTACCACAGTTTGGAAGAGCACGCTATCGCGTCATGAGGGACGCGAACGTGTTGTTTAGGGGAGATGAAAAATGAACACGTGACATGAGCTTTTTATACATCCGACCATCTGTACAGTGTCTGTTGAAATTTTGCGACATGGTACGTGTGCATGAGTGACACGTGTCAATAACGATCATTTTTTGACTCCTTATATAAGCTTGATCTTGTATTTTTTTGGCATGTTATTTTTATTTTGTGCCACCTATAAACTTAAGCTTTCAAGCTCTGTAGTTATCACTTCAACTCTATTTTAGAGCGCTCTCCCCTTATCCATCACGCTTGTCTTGCACGACGCAAGGGTGGGTGCTTGCAAAGCTTGCCTCAGTGCACTATTGCTCCATTCGGGTTTTACCTACACGACAAGATAGCCGTATTCAGCAGAGTGTGGCTCGTGCCTATATCGCTCCATTTGCGCTTTGCTTCCACGGCCTAAGACACTGCACAAAGCGATAGAAGTTTATAGCAGGATCTTGGTCGTGGCTCTATCGCAACGTTTTGGTCTTGCTTCCTTCAACTCTTTTCAACCGAACCATGAGTGAAGGTCGTGAAGAGATTTTAGAGGAGAGCCCAAGTGAAAAGCTCTTGGTTGCTATCATGGATGGTGGTGACATGGAAGTGTACACCAAGGCATATGAAATATTCAATCCTTTGTTTGATCTTGCAGTGATGATAGACAAATTGAAGAACTTTTTGTCAGAAGAATTTAAAGACTTCGAAGAGGCAGCTGAGGGTAAGTGTTTGGTTTTGGATGGTAATACTTATTGCCATCTAACTGAATTTACTACCAACTCAATTGAGAAAGGCAAAGTAACAAGGAGGTTTGGAAGATTTTCTAAGAAGACTTCATTTATTTGTCCACCTACCATTTCTTGTCAATTACATTCAAAGCCTTGTAACCTTGTTCCAAAAGAAGTTGCCTTTCGTTCCTTAAAGTTGATATGCAAGGCAAAGGTGATGAAGTGAAAGATACAGACAAAGAGGGAACAAATACAAATGCTTCCACAGTCTTGCAGCTTGAGAAAAGTGAATTTCTAGAGGAGGAGAAAATTGATGTTGCAGCTAAGGAGTAGGAGAGTTCAAATTTTGATGTGGCTCAATTTAGAGCTAGTACGTGTCATTGATGAGCCCATAGAGGAGGTGGAGGTTTCTGAGGGCTCCCTTACTATTCCAAACCTTCCCTACTTCTATATCAATGGAAAAGAGTATATCCCTCTCCATCATATTCAATGTCAATTTAATATGAGTGAGGACTACTATATTGCAACCATTTTTGAAGCTTTTGAGGTGGCCAAAGATTTCATTGACACAGAAGAAGACTCAAAAGAGGAGTTTTTGGCACTTGATCTTCATACATCCAATAAATTATTTCTTCCTGCTCCTGATGCACTTGCTCTATGCATGAAAAGAGTGGAAGAGGAGAAACCTACTCTCAAAGATGAGGATTTTGAGAAGAGACTTGTTGAGCTTGGCATCCAATTTTTTGGCAAATACTTTAAGCTAAAGGAAGTTGATAAGGATGTTGACATAAGAGAGATGACTGGATCATGCAATCTCCTTCAAGAAAAAGTCATTGCAGAGGATGAGTTGCAAAAGGTAGATTTAGTTTCACCTTGATCTCCCTTCCTAAAATCTTCCTTTTTTTCAAGTTTATTTTAATTACTCATTATTTCTTGTTTTGCAGATTGAACTCCTTGACAAAGACAATTTTCTTGGGAAACTAAAGGCTCGATAGGGAAATCAATAGAGGGTACTTCAAGAAGGGATGCCTCCTCTCTCATACACTACATGCCTACATTGGATAGTGCCACCTTCTGTGCTTTTCACATGTAGTATTCTGAAGATCTTGAGTTGCCAATATTTGCCTTGAAGATATTGCACGGTTTTATGGGGTACACTCCCCAAATCAATGCAAACAAGATCGTGCTACTTGAGGAGCTGCAGCACTTAGAATATTTGGGTATGCTACAGGATTCAATGCCTCAAGAGCAGGATACTTTCTTTGCTACTCTAGCTATGCAGCAGCAGCTGAGGAGACAAATGTCAACCTTCTTGGGAGCTATAAATGAAGAAATTTTTTGAGATATAGGGGTGACATGCCTAGTGATACCAAAAAAATCAAAAACTGATGTAAAACTGACAATATTTTGCGTAAAAATATCTTTTTTGAATTTGGATCTCTTTGGAAAGACTCGGTACAAAGTTTCAAAGTGAAACATTAATCTCCATTTGTGGTTGAGCAACATGGTTGTTTGATCTCATCCGTTGTAATTGCCTCCTATAGAACCAATTGAATAATTCCTTTAGTGGATTGCTCCTTCTTTGTCCCCCTCCCTTTCTTGTACATCTGAAAAATGAAGTCCTCGCTTGATAGTGAGATTTTTCCATTCCTTGAGTATTCCATGTTGCAAGGGGTCCTTGTTTTGCAAAATATGGTCCATGCACATACAAAATATGCTAAAAATTAAGAAAAAAGGTTAGTTGAACGCATAGGATGCAATGTAAAATACTATCCAAACTTTAAAAAGTAATTGAATACTCACCAAGTAATATGTGATGTCTTTTGCTCCCCAAGCATCTATGATAGCAGCTATTAAAAGATTTATTGTTTAAAGTCATCTGCATAAGTAGCAGAGCTATCTTGTTGTCTCAAAACTTTCAAAAAATTGTCCAGCTTCTTCCACACTTCCATGCGTTTGCTGGCTACATCTCGTCTACTTTTGACATTGGTTGTTATTACAGAAAGATCCTTCCAGCAGTTCCACATAGCGTCAACTTGTTTGTTGTCATGGTTGCTCAAAAATCTTCTGGCTTTTGCTCCACCCATTGAAACATCTTGCAAAACATCACCTGTTCCTTTTGAAAGAGTAGGATCTTTTTGTAGATGTACTTGACCACCATGAAAACCCATTCGAGAGAGCAAAGCCGCGCATTTTTCTATGCACTCATCTGCAAGTTTACTTGGCTTAATAGAACATGCATAAGCAAGATGGAGTTGAAGCAACTTGTGCAATATTCTAATCTTTGCATGCATTGTACATATATGTACATTTTTAAAATCTATTGTTAGAATTGGATCCCAAATCATAGAAGGCGATGGGTAGTCAATGACGTTCACACTATTTCTTGATGGTGGTTTTTCAACCTTGTGTTGTTCTGCAAGCCATACTTTTGTTCCAGTGCTTTCCATGCAATGCAAACATGGATACTTGGTATTGGCACATCCACATACACCAAACATGCACTTCAGTGCTTTTAGGTCGCGTCACCCATGCCATCTACAAGGAGTTTTTCACTTGCATTTTGGTCCTGTATAACAGAAGGGATATCGGTCTGCAAAAAGAGCCATTTCAATGTATTGTGATTTTGTACTGGTATTTGAGCTGCTCCAATCCACCAAAGCTCCATTTCTGATTGATTTTTGTGGTATGGGGAATCAAGCTTACCCTGGCTATAATCCAATTCTCTATTCATTAGGGATATGGACACTCTTTCCATTTTTTGACATTTTTGAATTTGAGCTTCATCCAATTTTATAACGAATATAAGTTTTCCTTCACAATCTACTTCTCGCATGTTATAGTATCTTACCATAGCATATTGAACTATTTTTATACTCATCCAAATGTTATTAAAAACATTATACTCAAAAGAAGATTTTGTTTTCTGTTTTTCGTATGGCATCTTTCCTTCTATATAATAGTACTCTCCAAAACGTTCGGGTATTTCTTCGTTTAACAGAGTCCTTAATTTCCCAACATTGTGAGGCCTGGGCAACCCAAAAGCTTTAATCTTGTAGTACTTAAAACCGGAAACCAAGTTTTAGAGATGGCCCTGTAACCCCTTCTACTCATCCCCACTGTGTCACAAACTTCTTGCATTTGAGAAGGTTAGACCAATAAACCCACATCTTTCAATAAATTTTGAAATACCAATTTTTTCTGAGTTTGATTTTCACGAAGTTTCAAAAGTTTGAAAATGTCACTTTTGTTCATTACCTCATTCAAAAATCTCACCCTTTCTTAAACATTGGACATATCAAATCCTGAAAGGCTAGTCACATGTTCTCTAGTAATCTTTAATCTTTTTTCTCTTTGTTTAGAACCTTCTCTTAAGTTTACTACATCTCTCTTTTTTTTAACTCATGCTCTTAATCCTATTGGAGTTTTTTTTTAAGTCTGAAGCTAATGATTTTCTTGTTTTAAAGACGCTATTTGGTTTTCAAGTTCTAAATTCTTGTTGCATTTGAAGAAAAAAAAGTTTGAGATATTGAATGTAATGTGTATGATCAATGTGTAAATTTGAGATAGCCTAGAACTATATCCTAGTAAGCCATCAACCCCATCTCCAACAAATCTCATCAAATTATGAGGTGTGTGAAAAGATGGATACCTTCCAGTGCTAGGATCCGGTGGATACAAGATCCCATCTGTCCATAATCAATGTGTTTCTTTCCCTCGTTGCAAAGTTGTTGTGCTTCATTTGTAGTTATAACTGGTCTTTGATAGACACTCCGCGTAGTAGCATATTCTTGGCTTAGCTTAATGTTCAAGTGAAACTTGCAGTTATCACTAATGGAAGATGTATTACTCATTGTAAGTCATGAACACACAGAAGGAATAATGGAGCAGATTTGGAGCCGCTTTGACCATAAACGGCTTTTCTAATTAGTAAGTAATCAATTCCTTACACAGCCCTATTTGAATCGTTTTTGGTCCTAATGAGGGAAGTCCATATTCTACGACATGAAAACTGGGAAGCAACGCAACATGATCTTGGAGGCATCGGAAGATGAGTCCACCAATGATTATTTGTCCACCTCAGGAGAAGAGACAACAACAACCGAAGAGAGAGACAGTAGCATCGAAGTAATGGGGGTCATCCTCAAAGACCCAAAAAGATTGACACAATCTGAAACACCACCGGCAAACGAAGAGGGACCATCAGGTACGCAATCCTTGGTGGATAGGTGGATACAAGTAAGTTACATCAAATGCTCTCCAATGAGTTAATTGATGAAGAGAGGAAAGAATATGTCTCTATGCTAGGTAACTTCACCACATTGTTCATTGATGTTTATGACAAGATCACAGGCATCACAGTGGTACAACACCGCATAAGACTCAAGGAAGGAAGTAAGCCCGTAGTGCAAAATCTCAGAAGGCTTGGGGTAATTCAACAGGAAGCATTGCTCAAAGAGGTAAGGAATTTGCTACAGGCAGGTTTCATCTACCCCATCGTCAAAGACTCAGAGTGGGTCTCTCTAGTGGTAGTCACACCAAAGAAGAATGGTAAGTGGAGAGTTTGTGTAGACTACAAACCTCTCAACGCAGCCAAGAGGGATCATTTTCCCCTCCAATTCCAAGGCTGCAAGCCTTGGGTGGCCAACTTCTTAACATGGATAAGTGTCACATTGGTGAAAGCAAGGTCACTCTTCTTGGCCATGTAATTTCAGCAAAAGGGATTGAGGCTAACCCTGGCAAGATTCAAGCTCTAGGATCTCTGTCATCACCCACCGCAGCTAAGCAATTGGTCTCTTTCCTTCAGAAGGTAAGGTATTTGAGCAGGTTCATTCACTTGCTCTCTCAGGTGGTTCTCCCTCTACAACAAGTCACCCATAGAGATGTCTTCTCATGGAGCAAAGAATATGAGCAACAGTTTATCGAAGTAAAACAAATCCTGGCTACACTTCCCACCATTGCACCCCCTAGATGGGACGAACCATTTTATGTGAGCCCCAGTGTAGGAAGTGATAAACTTGGAGCCGTACTAATGCAAAAGGACCCCCAATCCTCTTTCATGCATCCTATCTACTTCTCTAGTTGTGTCATGACCCCATCAGAAAAAGGATTCACCGCGGTAGAGCACATGGTGCTTGCATTAATGTTTGCCACTACAAAGTTCCGCTCTTATCTATTGCCTAGACCCTTTGTAATTCTACCAATGGAAGAGGTCTTTCCGTATGTAATGCAACACATGGATGTGTCATCTAGAATCTCTAAGTGGCTTGTTAGATTACAAGAGTTTGATTACACCATGCAGGTAGAAAACTCCACCAGGGCTAATCTAGCAGGTATTCTTACTCATTGTCACTATGAGAAGAAGCTAAAGGTCAACACAAAAGGTAAAGAAGTGACACCAATGGTAGAAATTCCTAAGCAAGAAAGAGTGCATTCTCTTTTTTTTTATGGAGCATACAAAAGAACAGTGGACCAGTCTGCAGCCGGCAGAATCATTTTCAATGAGCAAAAGGAGAAGGCATTCTCTATTGGGCAACTGTTACACTCCCACTCCAACAATGAAGCAGAATAACGGCTTTAATTCTTGGATTAGAACAATGTGTTTTGCAAGGGAGTCAATGCCTGAAATGTGTTTGGCGATGCTCTTCTTTTGATAAAGCAGATAAATGGAAATTACTTCGCCAATTTTGCCAAGTTAAGGATCTTTTAAGAAAGTTTGAAGCAATGCAGTTATTTCATGTCCCTAGGGCAAAAAATCAAGAGGCAGATGCTCTAGCCAAGGAAAGATACAAGATGTTCCCATAGGAGCAATCAAAGTGAAACTACCCCTCTTTCAAGGTAGCGATGCTATGCCTGATATCACCAGCTTCTTAGATACAGGAGAGTGTCCTGAAGGGTACACCAAGGGCCAGAAACAATGTCTTATCAGAAAGGCTACAAGATACCACCTTGTAAACAGCAACCTATATTGCAAGGGCAAAGATCAGATTTTCAGGCGAGTGCCAATCTCCAGTGAGATCAGGAAGGTAATCTCAAGTTGCCATCATGGTGTCTGCGGTGGCCATTTTGCTCTAGATATTACCAGTAGGAAGATTTTACAGGCATGATTTTCTTGGCCCAGTCTAAACAAGGATGTGCATCATGGGTGTAAAACATGCAAGGCTTGTCAAGTGTCCAGTGATTGTACACTAACCTATGAGCCATAAACTCCTATCATCTCATATGGTCCGTTTGAAAAGTGGGGAATAGATGCAATTGGTCCTTTACCAAGGGTCCAATCAGGTAAACTATACATTCTAGTTGGTGTAGACTACATGACCTGATAGGCGGAAGTAGTAGCCACCACGCGCATTACAACCCAAGAAGCGGCGAAGTTCATATTTGAGCACATTTGTTGTCGTTTTGGCACACCTTTGGAGATAATACCTCATAGAGGATCAGGTTTTAGAGGCGATCTGGTGGGAGAACTAATGAAAAAGTTAGGCATTCCACACCGACATTCCACCCCATACTATCCACAATGCAATGGGATAGTGGAAAAGGTAAATGGCATGATTTGTAAGATCATCACAAAGCAGGTGAATAACCACACAAGTGATTGGGATAAGCATCTCATGGCCGCTCTTTGGGCCTATCGCACGACATTCCAAACATCACTAGGTTTCACCCCTTTCCATTTGGTATATGGAAAGGAGGCCATTCTACCCATCGAGGTACAGATATCCAGCTTGCGAGTCATGGCTAGCTAATTAGAGCGCCCAATATCCATCTCCGCAACCACATCCTGGATCTAGAGAGGCTTCAACTAGATAGGAAAGATGAAATCAATCACTGTGCAGCACAAGCAGAGGGACGCCGACTCACATTCAATCAAGGGCTTAAGGAAAAGGGTCTGGAAAAAGGCATGTTAGTGTTGAGATACAACAACACATCTGACACTAGGAAAGTTAAGAAATTTCAACCTAGATGGGAAGGGCCATTCATTGTCAAAGGGCTCTACGCCGACGGAAGCTACAAACTAATGGAAGCAGATGGTAGAATTCACAAGACCAGTGTCAATGGATGGAGGCTCAAAAGGTACTTTTCAAGATTTGCTCCAGAGTTCATGCTAGATATTCCAGAAGAGGGAAAACCCTCCAACTCCGCTGCTAGAGAATCAGAGGTAGAGCTAGAAGCATGAATGCCTCTAGCCAGAAGGGAGGGCTAATGACAACCGGTTTTCGAAATCGCGGCCGCAAGAACCAGCCCCAATCGAGAAGGAGCGCAATACGAGAAAACAATTAAAAAAAAATTAGCATGCACCACCACCCCTTCCATGCTTGCAAGGGGTGGGCCCCCCGCCAAAATCCTCCATTATCACCAGAGGACAGCTCCTCTTTCTCTTGCTCCGCTCCGCCATCAGCTCTCTCTCTCTCTCTCTCTCTCTCTCTCTCTCTCTCTCTCTCTCTCTCTCTCTCTCTCTCTCTCTCTCTCTCTCTCTCTCTCTCTCTCTCTCTCTCTCTCTCTCTCTCTTTGATTCCTCCATCTCCAAGGCACGCGGGCTAGCATAATAGGATCTCTCTCTCTCTCTCTCTCTCTCTCTCTCTCTCTCTCTCTCTCTCTCTCTCTCTCTCTCTCTCTCTCTCTCTCTCTCTCTCTCTCTCTCTCTCTCTCTCTCTTTGATTCCTCCATCTCCAAGGCACGCGGGCTAGCATAATAGGATCACTCTCTCTCTCTCTCTCTCTCTCTCTCTCTCTCTCTCTCTCTCTCTCTCTCTCTCTCTCTCTCTCTCTCTCTCTCTCTCTCTCTCTCTCTCTCTCTCCTCACCTACACACGGCCCACACACACACACACACCCCTTCACCCCTCAGCCTCACCTCATTCCCCCCTGGCCCGCTGCCTCTCTCCCTCGTTCAGCCCCACCCTCGTTGACTCTCTCTCCCCCTTTCATTTCTTGTCTCGTTCAAGCCCACAAGCGTAGACAGAAGATAATCTATCTCTCTCTCTCTCTCTCTCTCTCTCTCTCTCTCTCTCTCTCTCTCTCTCTCTCTCTCTCTCTCTCTCTCTCTCTCTCTCTCTCTCTCTCTCTCTCTCTCTCTCTCTCTCTCTCTCTCTCTCTCTCTCTCTCTCTCTCTCTCTCTCTCTCATTCACACCCACACACACACACATACCCCACACTACCCCATCAGCTTTCGCTTCCCCCACACACTCACTCCCGCCCTCTCTCTCGCTTCCCCTCATTCAATCCGCAGGTGCAAACACGATAATCTCTCTCTCTCTCTCTATCTCTCTCTCTCTCTCTCTATCTATCTATCTCTCTCTCTCTCTCTCTCTCTCTCTCTCTCTCTCTCTCTCTCTCTCTCTCTCTCTCTCTCTCTCTCTCTCTCTCTCTCTCTCTCTCTCTCTCTCTCTCTCTCTCTCTCTCTCTCTCTCTATCGTAACACACACACACACACTCTTGCCGTAACACACACACACACACACACACACCCCATCTCCATTCCCCTCACACACAGCTCCGTCTCGCTCTCCTCACTCACGCCATCTCTCCCACATTCTCTGTAATTAGAAAACACAGCACGTAAGATTATAAAAAATAATAATAATATCTCCCTCTCTCTCGTTCCCACGCACACTCTTGCCGACACACACTCACACCCACACACAACCCCGAGCCATATGCACACTCTTGCCGACACCCACACAACCCCGAGCCATACGCACACACACTCACAACAACTTTTTAAAAAAAACACTCACACAAATATACACACACATGCACATTCACGACCACGCACATACGCACTCACAGTCACATGCACCTACATCCAAAGGTACACACACGCATATATGCACCCAAAAAAAAGGTTTTAAAAAAAACAGAGGAACGCGACGTCGACACCCAACACAAAAGGAGGACGGCCAAATCACAAAGTGGCAACACCGAATCAAGAAGTGACGCCAAAGGCATGCCCCGGCCGGCCCCGAAGCGAACGTGCTACACCAATGCACTTGCGAGGCCCGCCATTCACTGGCATCTCGTCCACGACGCATCTCCGGGTATTATTATTTTCCGGTTTCAAGCCAAAAATCTTGTATAGGAACCCATTGTAAATTGCTACCTCTCTCTAGGTGATGGTCACAAAGGCCCACCTAGGAGATATCATTTTAAAATTCTCCTAAGACAAAGCAAGGGTCAACCATCTGGGACCCAACTCCTTCCTTTGTCTCTCCTGATTAGGGCCCTAACCTAATCAGATTATCCTAAACCTAATGCAGCCTGCACCGATAAAAGGGCACTAAGAGGTCACTATCGGGGGGACTGGCAACACTCGCATCAAGAGAGAGGGGATTTTGGGGCAACATTTTGGGAAGCTAGCACTATGAGAAGGAAGCCATGTCCACACCCTGACTCCAAGGGTTGCCACACGTGCACGAGAGTGAAATCTTCGTGCTTATGAGATCAGCTCTAGAGAACACATTATGAGGCTCTCTCTCTCTCTCTCTCTCTCTCTCTCTCTCTCTCTCTCTCTCTCTCTCTCTCTCTCTCTCTCTCTCACCTTGGTTGCGATCTTGCCGAAGATAAGGTTTCTATAAATATTGAATTGAATCCGTTTTTCCCTCACATCTTGAGGGGTTTTCATCTCTCTCTCTCTCTCTCTCTCTCTCTCTCTCTCTCTCTCTCTCTCTCTCTCTCTCTCTCTCTCTCTCTCTCTCTCTCTCTCTCTCTCTCTCTCTCTCTCTCTCTCTCTCTCTCTCTCTCTCTCTCTCTCTCTCTCTCGGTGCACAGTGTTTGTGCTATTTTAAATCACCGTTGTCCGCGTCCTAGCCTCTCAAAGCTAGGTGGTGCCCCCTACTCATTTCCCGTGGCCAGCTCGGCGTGCATTAGCTCCTGGCGTTTGAGGCCATCGGGATCTGTGTCGTGCTTTGCACTCCTCACTATCATCTTTATGGGTATGCGTTTGATAGTGTTCAATTGGTCAGAGACACTCTCCTAGAGTTGAAGACATTGATAGTGATAATTTTTTTGAGATTCTGTCTTGCCATTTTTTCCACTTGGATCAGCATTTCAGTCATTGTACACATTTGCTTTTGGTCTAGAAGTCAATTTTCCAAGGGAGACTCTGCCAAAAAAGTTCAGGCTTTCTGTCATCTTGTTTAGTGTAGCAAATCTACCACTTTTGTCCTTGTCAATGATGGATTCATCATCAGAGAATTCTTTGTTCAACATAGAGAAGTTAGATGGCGCTAACTTCCCATTTTGGAAGGAACAAATTTACAATAGGCTTAGTACAGAAGAAGCAAATCTGGTCAATAAAGATAAAGGGGATAAAGCATGAGGATACGGATGAGTATGATTGGCAGGAGTTGGATGAGCTTGCCAGGTCCACCATCATGCTAACTTTGTCAAAGAATGTGTACTTCAATGTGAACATGAAAAAGACCAGCTATGAGATAAGGAAGAATTTATGTGGCCTGTATGAGAAGAAATTGCAGCATCACAGGTTTATTGGCTCAAAAAGTTAGTCGATTTGAAGATGGATGAGGGCACACCCATGTGCAACCATCTCAATGAGTTCAGCACAATCTTTAGTCAACTTTCTGCGCATGGAGTCAATTTCAATGATTTGGTCAAAGCAATGTTTTTTCTATTTATGTTACCAGAAAGTTGGGATACCTTCTGCACAGCCATAAGTCACTCAAGACATTGAGTGCTATCATTGTCACAAAAAGGGTCATATGAAGAAAAACTGTCGAAAGTGAAAACAAGAAAAAGATAAAGACAAGAAGAGGGAAGAAGGCAAGACTGAAGAAAGTAGTATAAACATTGAAGAGGTCAACAGTGTTTTTGTTGAAAATTTTGATGGAGACATTTATCTCGTATCTACCATGGATTCAGCTTTTTGGGTTGTCACTGTTGACTATGCTTTACAGGATTGGGTTCTTGACTCAGGTGCATCGTTTCTTGTGACTCCTCAAAGGGAGTATTTTAGTACATATGATGGCATGTAAAGGTTGTGTTTGTCTTTAAAATGATTTTGCTTGTGCCATGGTTGGTGTCGATGATGTGCAGACAAAATTTCAGAATGGTTCTTCATTCATGCTCAAGAATGTGAGACATGTGCCAAAGCTTACCAAAATCTTGATTAGTACAAGACAATTGGATGACATAGGATATTATTGCACATTTGGTGATAGTTTGTGGAAGATCACCAAAGGTTCTTTAGTGATAGCACATGGTTCAAAGTCTAAGACTTTGTACATGCTCCATGTATCCAATGTTAAAAACATGTAATTTGAAGCAGCCAAGTGTTTCTTTGTTGCATCATCGATTAGGACATATGTCTCAAAAGGGTATGAAAATCTTGTCTCGTTTTGGTTATGTTCCTAGCTTCAATTTCTCGGACTTTTTAGTTTGTGAACATTGTGTTATGGTAAGCAAACACAATCACCACACAAAAGGGAAAGCACTAAGAAAAGTGAGCCGTTAGAGTTAGTGCATAGTGATGTGTGTGGACCTATGCCTAACATATCCATGGGAGGTTCATTGTACTTTGTTACATTCATAGATGACTTCTCAAGGAAAGTGTGGGTATATCCTCTCAAGAAGAAGATTGAACTTCTTTAAAAATTTCAAAATTTTGTGGAACTAAGTGGAGAATCAGTCTGGTAAGGAAGCCAAGTGCTTAAGTTCAGACAATATGTCACTACATCCTTTCAAAACTTTTGTGATTCCAAAGGCATCAAAAAAGAGTTTTCTACTCCAGATAACCCGAGCCACAAAATGGTGTTGTTGAGAGGATGAATCATACCACACAACAGAATTTGTGTAGCATGTTGTCTAATGAAAAGTTTCCTAATGGATTTTGGGTAGAAGCATTAGCAACTATTGTCCATCTTATTAATAGATCTCCCAACAAGGCTTTAGATGAGAAGGTACCTGAAGAGCTTTGGTCTAGGAAGCTACCTTCTTGCAAGCATCTTAGAGTCTTTGGCTATGAAGCATATTGCCATGTTCCAAAGGAGTTTCAAAGCAAGTTGAATCCTAAGTCAAAGAAATGCATATTTCTTGGCTATGGCAATCCTAGAGAGATGGGATTTTGGTTATGGGATCCTGAAGCTAAAAAGATTGTTCACAGCAATGATGTATACTTCAATGAAGAGAAGATGTATAAGAAGCATGTGCATACAGTGGAGATCAGGAGAGTTATCTTCCAAGAAGATGGAGTTGTTCACAATAGGGCTGAAGTGCCTCATGTTAGACAACAAGGTCAGAATCCTCCTGTAGTACAAGTTGTTGCTAAGGGACAACACGCTCAACCAGTTATTATAAGGTATACAATAGTTTCAAGGCCTTCTGATAGATTTACTCCCTTACTGAACGACATTATTTTGACAGATTGTGGAGAGCCTTCGTGCTCTAAGGAAGCCATGTCAATGGATGACAAGGAAAAGTGGGAGAAATCTTTGCAATCAAAAATGGACTTGTTACATAAGAATCAAACTTGGAAGTTGGTTTGGTTGCCAAAAGGTAAAACGAGATTACCATGCAAATGGGTGTGTAAGCAAAAATTTACACACATGATAATAAACCCAACACAAGGCACGACTTGTTGCTAAAGGATTTAAGCAGCAGCAGGGTATTGACTTTGATGAGATCTTTCCCCAGTTGTCAAGATGACTACTTTCCGGTGTGTACTTGCGTTGGTTGCTAAAGAAGACATGGAACTTGACCAGATGTATGTCAAGATGGCATTCTTGCATGGTGATCTTCAAGAAGAAGTGTATATGCAACAGCCAGAAGGTTTTGTTGAGAAGGGAAATGAATACTTGGTGTGTCAAAAAAGACTCTTTATGGTCTAAAACATTCACCAAGGGAGTGATATCGTAAATTCTACTCGTTCATGCTCTCTCAAGACTATAGATGTAGCAATATGGACCATTGCCTCTACACTAAGCAAGCTAAATATGGTAGTTTGCTGATTTTGGTCCTTTATGTGGATGATATGTTAATTTCCGGGAAATACAAGGATGAGATTTCAGCCTTGAAGTTAGAGTTACATGCAAAATTTTAAATGAAAGACATGGGTGAAGCAAGCCATATCCCTGGCATTCACATTAGGTGAGATAGATACAAGAAATTGGTTTTTCTGTCTCAATCTGAGTACATTGCTAAAGTACTCAAGCGTTTCAATATGGAGAGGGGGAAGACATTGAGTACTCCATTGCCTCCATATGTGAAACTTTCTAAAAATGAATGCCCTAACTCTAAAGAGAAAGAGGATGCAATGGCCAAATGCCTTACTCATCTGTAGTTGGGAGTTTGATGTATACTATGATTGCTACACGTCTTGATATTGCTTTTGCAATGGGAGTTGTTAGCAGATATATTTCAAATCTAGGCAAGAAACACTGGGAGGCAGTGAAGGAGTTATGCGATATTTGAATGGTACAAAAGACTTGTGCATTTTCTTTGGATAAATGGAAGCATGTGTAATGGGTTACACGGATGCAGATTATGCAAGATACTTGGAAAAAATTAGGTCCACTTTAGGATATGTCTTTGAATTCACTAGAGGTGTAGTTTCATGGTGATCTTGTTTGCAAGACTGCATTACCTTGTCTACTACAGAGGTTGAATATGTTGCAGCTTCAGAAGCTTGCAAAGGAGCTATATGGCTTGGTAGGCTAGTGGGAGACTTGGGAATGAGTGTTGAGATGCGTGTGTTACATTGTGACACCCAAAGTGCTATACAAATGGCAAAGAATCCAGTGTTTCATGCAAAGACAAAGCATGTGGATGTGAAGTATCACTTCATTCACGAGGTGCTTGAGGACAAGCAATTGCAAATTTCCAATATTCACACCAGTGAGAATCCTCCTAATCTTCTAACAAAGGGCTTACCTTCAGAGTGATTTGCACATTGTCGGGCACTCATGGGCATTGGGTAGATGATCATGGTCATTGTCTACCTGTATTGTATGTATATATACATTGCACCCCAACTTAAAGGCACATTGTACTTTAAGTGAGAGATTGTTGGGGTGGTAAAGCCCAATGTGCTGCGCCTAAGTGTTGGGTAGTCGAGGACTAAACTTTGTCTCCTCTCTTCTTCTCTCTTCTCCATTGTTGCACACACACACACACTCGCTCGTGCACTTTAGACCCCAATCCATGATGCCTAGTTTCAACCTTCCTCAAAGACCTCGGGGGGTTCACCGTTCAATACCCCCTATATAACATGTGTTCGTGGGGTATTAAAAAAACCCCTATTTTAACATGTTTGAATGAATAAAAAGATCCCTTATTTTAGAAAAAAAATCCAAAATTGAATATAAAAACCCCTTATTTTAATGTATCTATGTTAAATTGTTTTTTTTTAAATCATTTTAAAACCCCTCCTATCAAACTCACATTATACATTAACATGATTACATAGTGTACCCCCCCCAGTCAAAGACCCCCTTGTAACATAGTGGCAATGGAACACATGGTCATACTCTCTCTATGACTTCCACAAATGTATTTCCATCACGAGCCAGTCTTCCATGTCACTAAGGCAATGCTCACCATGTGGCTTACTACAAGGGAGGGCCTCCACGGGAGGGGGTAACTGTTTTTGAGTTACCCCCCTCCCCTTTCACGAATTGCACCTCTTTGAGGTGCAATTAAATTTCACCTTCTTATCTTCCTCTCCCTTGATGTGTGTGTGTGTGTGTGATATCTTGTCTTTTTCACAGGGTCTAATCACCCTCCTTCCTAGCCAAAAATAGCTGATAGCAAAGCCTCATATGAGCATCGCCTTCTTATCAGGCCATCAACACAGCCATCAACACTTGAAAAAAAACATAGGATGAGCGTAAGCCCCACCTATGAATTTAGAAAATTACATTTAAGTTATAATTCAAGCAGGGAGAAAATCTTTAAAACCTTGACATCATTACTATAAAACCCTTCACATATACTCAAGTTACCTACCTCTATAGATTGTTTATAAACGTTTTTCAGTTTTCAAAATAAGTTTTTTGTGGAGGAGTGCATGGCACTTTTTTCTCCATAGGGCCCATAATGTACCACTGTAAATTTTGAATAGATAGTACTTCAATATTTATCAACTCTATTTCCACTATATAATCATTTTTAAATCCCACGTGAGTTCAACAAGATTTTTTTAATTAGTGGAAATTTAAGCAATTTAACAAAGCTACAGAATTAACAAAAGGGGTTTTTTTATCTATTTTGGAAAAAAAACCATTGATTCGTCAACAAAGAAGGGCCAATTTGTTCATGTCAATAGTTCAATAGAGCTCGGGGGTGCACTATTGAGTATCCTCGTAAGTTTCTTTAGAAAAATGGGCCATCGTATTACAACGTATTATCCTTTGAACACAATAATAAACCCCCAAGAGTTCTTTTTTCTTTTGAATTTTCTTTTCCTTTCCTATTATTAGATATCTCAAATTGTAGCACGTTTCTTTGAAATCTATGGTGGGTGTGGCTTTATTGTTGCTTTTTAATTCCCTCAAGAAATTTTATGTTCATTTATTATTCCTTTTTTTGAGCAAGGAGAGCATTAATTTTTCCTGTTTTATAGCCACTTATCCTTTGGAAATTTCTTTGCATTTGTTGTGATTAGATTCCTTGGATTTTCTTTGCTTTCAACAATCTTATTTAACGAACATTTTTTTGTCACAATGACATTCTTTCCACAATATGTACAATGAAAATGTTCTTTGGAATCTTTGGTGGATGTGGATGTTTTGTTGGTTTGAGATTTCTTTAGGAATTTTGTTTTGTTTGGAGCAATGAGAACATTAGTTTTCTTGTTCCTTCTCTTATTCAAATATCTTCCTTTAGGAGGGGGATGAATTGTTTATAAGAGGGAAAGGGAGTTTGTTGCTTGTGAATAGGATTTATTAGTATAATCCCTCCAATTTCCATTTGAGATAAGAAAAAAAATTCCATCTTCTCAATCTTGTTGTCGTTCTCTAAAATGGTTAGGTCATCCAATTCCTTCTTGTAGTGTGTAATCTTGGTGGTAGAAATGGATCCATAGCAAGCACTTAGATCCGGCCAAAGCTAACAAGAAATCATGAAAAATGAGAGAAATTGACATGAAACATATGGAGACATATCATGGATCAAAATTGTGTTATCTTGAGCTTTTATGTACACTCCGTAGGTTACCAAAATTGTGTGTGGTTTCTTAATGATATACCAAAATCTTGCACTACTTAAGAGCCACCAAATAAAAACAGACTAGTTTTAACAATTATTAGGTGTCAACTTTTGAGCATCAACATGAGGTGGGAAAAATCAGGGATTGAGTGGATGGATTGAATGAACTCAATGATGGATAAAGTAACAAGAGGATAACCGCCACCAAGAGAAATATATGAATAAGAGGAACTTGATGTACGTATTGAATGGACAATTGTTGTTGACACAAATGTAAAAGGATTTAAAATGAGAGGTGCAGCTAGGACTATTAAAAGTACCAGATAGGATAGCTTATATGCTTTGAGAAAGCGAGAAGTCATCGCTCATGAAAATAGGAAGAACTATGGTAGATATACCAAAATGGTGTCATGGATGAGAGATCCCCCACACAATGGAAACTCAATGGAAGTTGAGTCTCTGAAAAGGTAGGAGGCAAGGGGAGTCTGAGTGCCTACATTTGTAGCAATGGTACCACTCATCAAATTTGGAGAAGATTCTCTTTTTTTCTCCTTGCCTAACATACTATTATACAAAGCAAAGATAGAGACAATTTAATTTGCAAGCATAGACACCAAGAGGAGAGAGGAGAGAGAATGCAACTAATAAAATAAAGTAAGGGATGAAAATTTAGAGTAGACCTTGATGGGAGAGGCAACAATAGAGACCGGTTAGAAGCCATGTATAATATTGTGCAAAGGGCAGCTTGTACAAGCCAATAATATGTCATGGGAGAGGTTGCTTGATTTTTATTATAAAACTTGAATCCTGTATGTTTTAATAAAAAATAGAAATCTTCTTAGATTTGATGTGCTATTGGCCTAGAGTCCACATCCATTAAGGAGATATATAGAAGGCAGCAAAAAACAACACCAGGCTAATTTTCTTGCTTAAAACATTAAGGTAAGGTAGGAGTCCCCTCTCAAAGAAGCTTCTAGTGTACCCTCTAAATATGAGAGGGCTAGGGACTTAACACATGCTATTCTCCATCCAACTTGCTCCTCTTATAGGCCCTCTAGCCTACCTTAAGAGACCCCCCCCCCCCCCCCCCCCCCCCCCCCCCCCCCCCCCCCCCCCGGGGTCCTACCCTTGTCCTAACACTACTCTCCCCTTGAATGAGATTCATCAAGGAAACAACTCTTTGTAATAATATTAATGTTTCCTTTATAAACTTGCATCAGGTTAGCTCATCCACTTAATATTTACCAAATGTGGTGCTCATATGTGAAACTAATTTCTCATAGCAAAAACTAAACCAAATGATTGTAGTTAAATATCCTCTAAAGAGACTATTCTTTTGGCCAAAAGGAGCCTCTACTTAGATCTCTCTACTTAAATCTCATATTATTAGAGAGACTAGTTCAAACTTAACGCTCTAATCAAGCAAAACTTATGTTGTCACTGGTTAACTAATAGTAGGACCTCTCTCAACTGAGACACTCTAACTGAACAAGACCTACTACTCTCATATCTCTACTAATATTAGAGCCTATCTCAAAGAAAATGCTCTAAGTGAAAAAATCTTATTGCTCAATCTTCTCAAGAAATTCTTTCCATAAATTGGAATGCTTCTTACTAATGCATTTTTTAGCCATACAAAAAACATAATATTGTAAAAAATTAATATTGATACTAAAAAATGAACTGGAAATAGTACATCTACTGCATATTCTTAGTGTAAAAAAAGATCGTATATTGTTTCAAAGAGATACATCCGATGAAAGCTTATCTAGAAAAACTTTACAAATAAATAGCATCTATTTTATGTCAAAATTGAATTGATAACCTATCAAAGTTGAAGATTATCTCATGACAATGGAGATTCTACTTAATGATATGGGCTATGAGAATCATCCTGCTATGTTGTCCAGAGCAAAGGGAAATCTCTCTTATGGTACTGTGAATTTGATAAACAACAGAAGTATGAAATTTATCTCTTTGCTTGTGCAAATTCAACAGTAGATAGAGAATCTATGAGGAATCTGTAGAGTGTGTAGCCTCCTAAGAGATTCAATGTCTAACATTGATTGTGTCTATTGGAATCTTTTTTTATCTATAGCATATACCAAAGCTTCTGCAATTTCTTCTTTCAATGTCTTTGGATGCAAATGAGTAAGTGAAGCCTTCATATGAGGATATAGACCGCGAAGAAAATCTCAAACTTTGTGGATTTCATGTAACCCATCCAGCTTAACAATAATCTCATGATACATGGAGATTTAACCAGCTATAGAATAATTGTGTGTGTGATAGCTATGCCATGCCTTCCACTCATTCTCTGCTTCATCACTGGGAAAAAGCTCTTTTTGAAAGATATGTCAAAACTACACCTCGGGGAGTCCACTATGTAAAAATTTCATATAGCACGTGCGAACAAGAGGTATTTAAATAATCCCTTACCTATATGTTTTCAATTATTGTATGTGCCACCTTATGTATGCATTTTTGTTTTAAAACTAGCCCTTATGTATGAAAATTTTCACTTTCTCATTAGAAAAACCCTTAATCTAAGTACATTTTTTTATAAATGTACCTAATTATAAATCCCTTATTTTGTTCGCATGTGCTATCTTACATATTTCATAGTGGATACCTCGGGAATTGCACCCACATATTGAGTTTTCATGCTGATGGAATATCCATCCACCTTGTATGCCCTTTCCTACAAAGCTAAACTTGTTTCTTTAGAATGTACAACATCCATTAGGAAGAGGATGTGGTCTAGGAGGGCCACTTATTTGCCATGAGATAATAGAGGTGATTAACATTTTGATGAATAGATGCATGCCATGTGTGCAAGAATGGTGGGTGTCTATATAAGAGAGGTGTAAGAGTGTTCAAAGGATGCACTTTTCTCCCCCAAAAAAAGGGATGGAAAAATTTGTGATTTTTGGCCTTCCATAACTTCTACACACATTCTTTGATTTTAGCGAAGATTATAAATCTATAATCTACATGCCAAGCTCTTTCCGTAGATATGTTACATGATATGGTTTTGCATGCTAGATTTTAAATTTCATTTTGGGAGGGAAATTTCAATTCAAATAAACAAACCGTTTTGCTTGTTTGAATTCAGAAGACGTCCTTTGATTGCTTTCTGAATACTAGTTAGAGGTTTGACTCCCTTAAACTGTCAAATAAAGAGGCCCTCCTAGACCCCATGCTCTTCCTAATGCTAGCGTTGAACGTAGATGGTGCATGTCTATCCATTTATACAAAAATGTATTGATAGCATCTTTGAATCATTCCTTATCTTCATCTTTGTAGATCAAGGGTTTTAAGTCTTTCATCCATGACAAAGTTTATGGGCTACCATACTGTATAGGGATAAATTATAATGGTTGTGGTCATGAAAACCTCAAAGGTTTTCATGGTTTTCAACATGGCAAATGAACATTATATGTTTGCAATTAGGAGTGAGGCTACACCAAATCATTATACACACAACAGTTTTGAGTTTCTCTTGGTTATTTTTTTGTAGCCATGAAAACAACCTCACTCTAAAAAATAACCAAGATCAACTCAAAACTATTGTGTGTGTAATGCTTTGGTGTAGCCTTACTCCCAATTGAACGCATAAAATGTCCATTCACCCTATAAAAAATCCTACTTTTTCACCTCATTATGTCATCGAGACGAGTTCATGGGAACTTAGAGAGTTTATTAGACAAGCCCAAATTCTTTTTGGAAGAGAAAAAAACCCTAATTGATGGCCTCACAGGCTTGAACATGGGGTAGAATTAGCACGGTAGTGCTCTAACACCTCCACTTAGAACAATTGTATCTCCTTCTTTAGATGGCACAAATGGTTACTTTTTTGACTTTATAAGCACCCCCCTAGCTTGATCAAAGATGGAACCATCTTTTATGTGGCATTTTTACCATTTTATAGCCATATTTAGCCCAAAAATTATCTTTTTTTATTAAAAAATCCCAAACAAACCAAGAAAAGCCACAAAAATTGTGGAAAATTTCCCTTCGACTCAAATTCCATTCTCAAAACTCCATTTTTCACTTGTCATGCATTTTAGATACATCTTTTACGAGTACTTATGAGACTTGCTATTTTTTGGATCAGATCATTTGCATTGGACTTTCTAGGTAAGATGAGCATGCCAATTCAAAACACTTGACATTTAGTCCATTCTAAGCATGCTTTGAGAAGAGAAAATAGGAAATGATCATCCCATGTTCAGGGGTTAGAGTTTAGATTCATGTCATTCGGTGGTGGCTCCAATATCTCCCAGGAGTTGATAAGGGAATGAGAGCTACCATATACATGTGGTAGTGATGTGTGTGAACACACTAGGACCGCCGGGGCATTTTTTCCCTCTTTAGGATTTTTTTTCCCCCGAGCATTGTATAGATGCCCATCACTCTAGGGCTATCTATCTTTCCATTGCACACTAAGTAACACACTCTCTATTGTGTGCCTTGAGCTTCCTTCGTCTTCTCCAAGCTGTGTGCGTTTCTCTGCAACCCTAATTCCAACAATTGGTATCAGAGCAGGTTACGTCCTCCCAGGCTTAGTCACCAGCTGCTCCAGCACACGCCTACTCACTTTCTCCGATTACAGTGAGATTTGGCAAGTGTTCGTAGGTCGACTAACATTTGGGAGATCCCATAGAGCTCAGTCTGCTCAAATTTTTGATTCGGGCTCGTTTCGGCCTCCGTTTCCACTACAGGCAGTCTACACAGGCTATTTCATCATTTTGTGCAGAATTTTTGTCAGTTCCATTTTCTGCATGACAGGTGCCTTACAGTCTCCTACGGTTTGTGCTATATAGCATGTGTTGTTCCCGCTCCGTTTCCCCAATTTTTGGGTAGTTTTCACATCAGGTGCAGCATTTACCATGGCTGACAACAACACAGATGTGTTCAAGATGTTTGTTGCTGAGGACAAGTTGGTGGGGACAATTACCCTATGTGGGCTTACATGATCCAACATGTTCTTGTGTCAAAGGGCGTCAGGAATATTGTGCAGGTCATTGATGTACGTCCTCGTTCTAAGGATGTAGGCGATGTTGAGGATGTTGCAAGGATTGTTGCTATTAGAGTTGTTTTGCCTACGGCAGAACAATCTCGTTGGGATGTAAAGGATGTGCAGGCTCATGCATTGATTGCGTTTTCTGTGAAGCGCACCATTGTTCCTCACATTCATTCAGCAAAATCTGTAAAATAGGCTTGGGATATATTGGCTGGTCTTTATGCAAGTCGCAATGAGGCTAAAATTGCTTTGCTGCATAAAGAGCTGGAGTTGAAGATTATGCATGAGGAAGATGATATGGACACTTTCCTTGCTAGTGTCAAGGATATCAATGAGCAACTTATTTCTACATGAACTCATTTCAGACAGTTCCCTTGTGCAGACTGTTCTTGATGCCTTACCAGATTCTTACCAGACTTTTGCTAGTACTTGGAGACTTATGACCCAAGGAAATCCTGAAGTTGTCAAGTTTGATGCATTATGTACATTGTTGTTACAAGAGTCACTTTCCAGAAAAAACAGGACTAGACAGTGTGCAGTTGAACAGGCTTTTATTGCTTCTCAAAGAAAGGGTGGTAACAGCCATGCAGCCACTTCTTATGGTTCTACTGCGAGTGGCAAAACTTCTGTTCCTAATGCTTCTGCTGGCAGCACCTTGTATGCCAATTCATGTGATAAGGGCAAAAAGAAGATGCGTTGCCATTATTGTAAAGCTAATGATCACTTGATCAAGCAGTGTCCTAAGTTGAAGGCCAAAGAGGCTAAGAAGAAAGAGGGTGGTTCCATTGCAAATGTTGGTTCCACTACAAATGCAGCCATTGTTGAGTCTTCTGTGAAAGGAGACTGTGATGCTGATGTTGATGCAGAATGGGCTTTTAGCTCAGAGTGCACTTACAATCCTGTTGTCCATGATGCATGCTTGTCAGTTGCTGCAAATTCACATGTGTGGTATTTCGATAGTGGTGCTACAAAGCACATTACCTCACATCGTGAATTGTTCACCTCTCTTGAGTCTGTCCCTCATGGGAATTCAGTCACTTGTGCCAACAATGCCTCTTATCCGGTTCAGGGAGTTGGAAAGATTGTGCTTACTGCTGCAAATGGCAATTCATTCCCACTTGTTGATGCACTTTATGTACCTGGGATCAAGAAGAATCTCTTGTCTATATCCGCACTTGCTAGACTAGACTTGTAGTCAAATTTGTGGATGACATATGTACAATTCATGATCTCAGTTTTGGTGATGAAATTGTTGCATCTGGCCTTTTGTGTCGTGGGCTGTATAAGCTCACTTTGTATGACAAGTGTGGACAAAATTTTGCAAATGTTATAGATCAGCCTATTACTGATGCAGATGTACATGATGTACTTGATGAGCAAAGGGCTGAAAATGAGCAGGCTAGAGGTATGCCAAAATGGCTGGTGCACACTTTGCGTGATAGTAAATTGGATGCACCTTTGTCTAGTCGTACTTGTTCAGGCTCTCGCCATGCATCTTATGCATCAGATTGTTATCCTTTGGCTGTGTCTAGCTTACATGATGTTGAGGAGCCTCTGTCTTTTGATGAAGCACAGAATTCAGAAAATTGGATGGCTTCCATGCAATCAGAATATGATGCACTTATAGAAAATGACACATGGACTTTATGTGATTTGCCTCCTGGAAAAAAGGCCATTCGTACGAAGTGGGTTTACAAGTTGAAATGCAAGCTGGACGGTGAGGTCGATCACCATAAGGCTCGACTTGTTGCAAAGGGTTATGCACATCAAAAAGGCATAGATTATGAAGATACCTTTGCTCCCACTTGTCGTATGACTACTGTGCATTTTCTATGTGCATTGGCATTTCATTTTGGTTGGGATATACATCAATCAGACATTGTTACTACTTTCTTGAATGGTGACATATTTGAGGAAGTTTATGTAGCGCAGCCTCGCGGTTTTGTCATAAAAGTACAAGAGGACAAAGTGTGCAGATGTAAGAAGGCTTTGTATGGGTTGAAGCAATCTCCTCGTGCTTGGTATGAGAAAGTTGAAACTCATTTGGTCAAACGAGGATTTCGTAGCAGTGCAAGAGAAAGCACATTGTATGTAAAGCGTGAGGGTGATGTACTTCTCATTGTGGTTCTTTATGTAGATGATTTACTGATCACTGGACCAAATGAGAGACATATTGCTGAATTTAAGGCTGATTTGAATGCTACTTTCAAGATGAAAGATTTGGGGTTGTTGCATCATTATTTGGGCATACAGTTTAAGCAGTGTGATGGTGGTATTGCCTTGTGTCAAAAAAGTTACATAGACATTGCTATGTAAGTTTGGACTTGAGGATTGCAAACATATTGCCACTCCCATGGAAACAGGTTTGAAGTTGAGTCTACATGATGCTGGCGATCCAACTGATGTCACTCTTTACCAAACTGATGTTGGCTGCCTCATTTATGTATGCAACACGAGGCCGGATATTCAACTTACAGTCTCACAAGTCAGCAGATTTATGCATAGCCGAGGGTCTAAGCATTGGCAGGCTGTCAAGAGGATTTTCCACTACCTTACTGACACTTTACATCTTGGCTTGTTTTATCTCAAGGGGGGATCATTGCCGCCAAACTTACATGCTTTTTCGGACTCAGATTGGACTGGTTGTTTTGACACGCGAGTGTCCACAAGTGGTTTTTGTTTCATGCTTGGCAGTTCATGTATATCATGATTGAGCAAGAACCAACCTACTGTGGCCACTTCAAGTTGTGAGGCTGAGTACAAGGCAATCTTCACAGCTACGGTTGAGTGTGTATGGCTCAAACGCCTTATGGTTGATTTGGGTGTTGGACAGGACACTGCCAACACTATCTACATTGCCAACACTATCTACATTGATAATCAGAGCATATTGGCAGTTGCGAGGAACCCAGTTTTTCATGCTCGCACAAAGCACATTGAGGTGCATTACCACTATGTCAGGGAGAGGCTCTCAGCAGGAGAGATCAGCTTGGCTTATGTGCCAACACGGGACAACCTTGCAGATCTTTTCACAAAGGCATTGTCTCGTGAGAAGCTTGAATCTTTCCGCAAATCTTTGGGCTTACTCCCCTTTGTGGACTGATCATGTCCTCAGGGCATGGCACTTCCCTTTACTCATGTGCCAGCTCTCGTTCACCGCATCACTCCAGGGGGGATTTGTTACCATATACATGTGGTAGTGATGTGTGTGAACACACTAGGACCGCCGGGGCATTTTTTCCCTCTTTAGGAGTTTTTTTTTCCCCAGAGCATTGTATATACGCTCATCACTCTAGGGATATCTATCTTTCCATTGCACACTAAGTAACACTCTATTGTGTGCCTTGAGCTTCCTTTGTCTTCTCCAAGCTATGTGCGTTTCTCTGCAACCCTAATTCCAACAATGAGGACCATTTTGTGGCTATGCCCGAGCATATTTGGCATAGATGTACCTTTCTTGATGATGCACTATGAGAGTGTTGTCCACCACCCAGTTGGATGGCATGAGGATGGACCACCATTCGTAGGGTATCCTCAGGTTAGAGTCTTGAGGCATCTGCATTTCTGCTACTAAATATGTACACCAAGTCACTTTTAGTGAGTTTACATATTTCTTAGAACTTTTAGCCATTTTCAAGCTCACGGGGTTTTCCAAGTGCCTCTTGAAATCTTTCCATGTATCCCTCAAAAGTTTCAATCTTTGTATAAGCGTCAGAAGAGCTTTGGAGTTTTTGCTATGTGGGAAGGCCTCCTAGTGGGGATCGGCCAATTTTCTTTTTATTAAGTAATCCCTACAGGGATGCCAAGTGTAAAAAGAAGCTTTTGGAGCTTCAAGGCTATGGCATGCACATCGACAGTAGCAAAAGAGTGGGAATTTGCACTAACAGCACCTTACATAGGGATCGACTGAGCACCATGAAGAAGGTTGAATGATGCATATTCATGCACCATGAAGAAGGTTGAATGATTCACGTTCCGTCATAACCACTAAGCTAGCTAAAGGTACACTAATTTAGGTCAACAAGTTGTAGCCCAATGGTGAAGTGTTTATGTGGGTGAAGAGTTTTTGTAGGTGAAAAACTAAAAAAATAAAACTTCTCACTCGTGATTGGACAAAAATTTGAATTAATTTAAAGCTAAGGGTGTGATCTAAAAAAAGGGTTCATAATTGTTGTGACCTAGTGTTTATATGAGTGAAAAGTTTTTTTTTTAATTATTCTCACTTGTGACTAGACAAAAATCATTGGATTAATTTAAAAATAAGGGTGTAATCTAAAAGAAGGGTTCATAAGTGTTTGGACCAGCTAGACAAATATAGTAAAGAAAAATAAGTAGGTAGGGTTCTCACTTGTGACTAGACAAAAGTCATTGGATTAAATATAAAGCTAAGAGTGTGATCTAAAAGAAGGGTTGATAATTGTTGGGACCTACTGCCATGGCAATATTCTAAATCCCTGATTTTAGTTCATTAAAGTATTATAGCAAACCACAAATTTCTTCAGACCAACCACATTCTTCCAAAGACTTTGGATGACTGCTCTAGCTAGAGAATTTGAAAATTCCAATTGGAGATACTCATTATCTTATAGCATGCGTGTGTGAAGTAGTTGAATATTATGGATATTATTATTAATAATACTATCAATTGCAATAATGGTACTTCCCTTTGCATGTTGAGGTTTTTTGACACTAAGTAACACCTATGTAAATTAATGGGATCGACGGTCGGGCTTGGGAGCGGGATCTCGAGGCACACTAAACTTGGTCAGTGCGAAAAACGAGGCACGCCGTCGAAAAAATGGGGGGCGCTAAACTTGGCTAGCGTAAAAAAACAAGGCGCACCGGCGCGATTTGAATTCGGGACCTCGAGGGTCCGCGTTTAGGGTCGAACGGGCTAACCACCTCACCCATGCGCTCATTGTGTATCCCAAACCGTTTTGACGCTAAAATATTGTGAGTTCGGGGTGTATTGGCCACGTTGTCTAGGTTTAGCGCCTGTTCAAGTTTAGTTTTTGAGCAGTCCAAGTTTAGTGTGTGTCCAAGTTTAAGCAGACATCTACGACTGCGATCTTTTTTATCTTTGTGCGTGAGTTTTCATGTCGTCGATCCCATTACTTGGCCCCGCATTAAATATAGGTGTTACTTAGTCCTGAGGCTTTGCATTGGTTTTATCTTTGAGAACATGTCATCCGAACAGCCAAGGGAGCTGAGCCCAGCATCTTGAACTCATAGGCTATGACTCTTCCAATTGAGCTAGCAGGCGTTGACAAAAATGTTGAAGTTGCAACGATAAGAAATGGTGGAAACTAATATACCAAGTAATTTTATCCCATAAAGTTAGAGTTGGAAAAAAAAATTAGATCACAACTAGGTCTAGTTTAGTTGAGGTGGAGTTCAAGTTAGGGAGCAATCTCTTATAATATTGGAATTTGTGTACTCTATGAGAAAACTCTCTCTATATCTATCTATCTATCTCAAAAGCTCAAGTAATATGAGCTTTTCCTCACGATCCATGAAAATTTATATAAGTAGATTATTTTATTAGGCTTTCTTTATTCCCATCAAGGAGGGAGGTGTCATGGCGCAGAGTTCAAGAAATTAAATAAGTCATAAAAGATCTTTTTTTTTTTAATAAAAGATCAATACAACCAACAGGAAACACTACATGTGCCTTGAGGGGAAGTTTTGAGAGTACAAAAGTACCAAAATTGGATTTGTAATTGTCAATGAATCAATATAAGCATTGGAAATGCAGCTAAAGCCCATTGAGATAAGCACTTTAAAGCCCATAAATCAAGAAATGTGGTAAAGTACCTCTCACTTCATGTCTATACTTAAAAGAGAGTGAGTAACCCAAAATCATGTGCTCTTTCTTTTGATTCTATTGACTATGGGGTTGGCATTGACACCTTCATCTTCATGTTCCTCCCTCACTCATTTTCATGGTTTCATTGATTAGCCATTATACAAACTTTATCTAGTCCCATGAGTGTGTTCTCTTTTACATGCAAGGTTGAATATCAATTTAAAAAAACAGGTGCCATTCCATTGGCTACTAGTTTTCCTTTATAATTGTACATGATCTACCACCAAACCTTGAGTACTTGGATGTAATCTGTGCTCTTTTTTTTTCAAAATCTCACACCGATGAGTAGATTTTATTAGCATAACCAAAAATTACAATTTCTTGCCGTGCTCATATCGCGCCATGATAACTCCAATAGACCATAGTTCCATCAACTGATAGGGGAACCACCCCACGGGTGGTCTAACCCTTAACCATGTAAGTCAGTCATTGCAATGCCACTTGCCATGTTCCACTCATCAATGTTCATCCGTTTTTCAATGGCGATAATTGCTCCCCTGCTTTCTTGTATTATGTCAATGAAACTAGTTGTTTCCATGGCATTTTCGAAGACCCGAGAGTTCCTAGTCTTCCAAACATGTTTGAAGTAACAAAGTCTAACAATTTGTATTACAAACTCTTTTCTTTTATAATACATTCACCTCACGCTTATGTTTTATTTTATTTTTAAAGGTTATCAAGAACTTGTTGGAGCATTAAGAACTAATGCTTTTTTGCAGTGTTGTTAAACTGATTTTCTGCCAGAAGTAGTTGAATCATTGCCCTTAATTTGGTGAGGCAAAATTGCACAGACATAATTATCATAGATTTTCAAAATTGCACATATATAGTTTCACAGATATAATTATATCAGTCTAGAGGACTACTGCCTAAATTTGAAGGTTTTTACACTACAATTTTTTTTCTCGAGAAGATATTTCATCTCAAAGAGTGTTGGAACCAGCCAAAAAGGAAGCATGATTTGGAGACAATAAACTAAAGGTAGGAATTGATCACATTCTCCAATATTGTTAATTTCAAGCACAAAAGCATAAAAGCATGTGTTGTACCTTCTTAGGAAAAAAAATCTTCTTGATTCCTCCAAGAGTTATTTTGCTAGTTTGATGTTTGTATCAAAGGCCCAAGGATCGACATGCAAGTCATAGTACCTAGAGACAAAGCACCTCTGCAAGGATCGGCCTTGCAAAGCTACCCAACCCACTACAAGTTGAACCTGTAAATTCACATAACTTACCCTCGACGAACATGGTTGATTTTTGACAAGCACCCTTGCTCATCAAATTTAAAGAATGTCATAGACTTTCTAGGATTACATAGTGGTTTTGACATGTTAAAACATGCCTTACAGTTGCAAAGAACTTGTAATCCTTTGACCCTCAAGGCTCAGTCTGAGCTCGAGGTTGGTGTATATTTCTGATCTTCTTAATAATATCCACTCACAATTGTGAGTTTTCCAAAGAAAAAAAAAATGCCTTACAGTTCAAGTTGGGTGAATGGCATACAAATTGCTAAATCCAATTTTGTAATTTGTGAAGGAGTCTTTTCATTGAGGAACCTTGTGCCTTCCTTTCAACTTGTTTCTTAAAAAAACTTATTTTAGTTTCGTTAAGGGTCTTTTCGTGGGACTTTCTTTTTAGCTTTTTGTTTCAATATGCTAGAGTGAGTCTTCACCTTGTTTGAAGGACGGCCCACAATTTTACTCATAAGAAAATGGATAAAATATCCAAGAACAAGTAGCATGCCCATCAAAAAGCAACCCTGCAATTGCGAGAATCCAAGTACACTAAACAACTAAATTTCAGTGTTGATTTTTGATGGGCACGCTTGCCCTTTAAAATTTGAAGGATTTTATGTTTGTAATGGTAACCTAGTGTAATTTTTGCAAGGTAGCTAACAATGTCACCAAGGGCTCTAAAAAAGATAGGTTCACTTTATCCAAAGCCTCTTCAAAAAAAAATGGCCGGCTCAAGTTTGGGCAAGAAGGTTTTCAAACCGATTCAAATTATGAAATTTTTAGTTATAATATAAGCTTTTTAGTGTGATTATCCCTCTCAAATTAGCCTGTTCATATGCGTGTGAAAAGGTTCCAAAGTCGGGTCCACAAAAAATGTTTCTCGAGCCTTGATGTCACCGATGAAAAACGATTAGAATATCCAAAAACGGGTAAAAATGCGCGGCGAAAAGCGACCCTAGGAGTGTCCTCGAGAATAAGTCTTTAGAAAGGAGAAGGCATGCTTGTTTGTGACTTTTAGGGCTTCTTGAATCACTTCAATGTTGATTAACTATCATTGTCAATGGCATAAATCAAGCACGCCTTATGATTGAAAATGTCTCCATCAAGATTGTGAGAGGAGCACATGCCCTATCTTTCCAAGAAAGTTTGTTACTTCATCCCATCGCTTTGAAGTTTGAAGTTTTATCCATTTGAGTAAATAATATAGAAAAGCTTCAGCCATCTCTCTCTTTCACTTTAAGGCTCTACAAAAGTACTATATTTCCATCAACCATCAATATCATGCCATGTTTATCACATTGTTTTGACGTGCTTTCTTAAAAGTCAACAAAGCTCTCTCCTTTGCTTGCAAGTTGAAATAAGCTTTTTTTTTTTCCCCATAACTTTGGATAACCCTAAGGCATCCATATGTAAAGGCATCTCTAGCAAACATGAAGATTTGCCCTACCTTTCTCCAATTATTGTGGGTTTCTATGCTTCTTAAACTCAAGTTCTTGGCCAACGTAAGGCCTTCATAAAGCATGGAATCTTTGGCAACAATTGTGGACAATTTTATGAAGCTTCTAGATTCATGCCACATGGCCAAGTAGTGATGGAGACCATTTTTTCTTCCCTTCATGTTTCTTGTAAGAGAGGCATTCATTATAAGAATTGTCTTCTCTATAGGCTATGTAGCCATATCTACAAGGTGCTGTGAGAAATCGTTGACGTTTGTTTTAGTATATTTATAAAGAGGGGCTGTAAAGAGTGAGCCATACATGACCGTTCTCATTCTCTTATGAAGGCCACGATGACTTTTCACATTGTTCCTCAATGTTTATCAATAAAAATCTTACTAAGTTTGATACTATTGAAATCTGCAAGCATATTACCCACCGAAAAAACTAAAAAATCTTTAAAATATTGTTTTAATATCCATTCCTAAATGTTTTGCATAACTTTTGGCCTAGATTTGACGTTCAAAAAGCATGAGATGTTAAAGTTGATCTTCAAATGAGGTGAACACACACAGCATCCTATCATAAAAGGAAAAGTTCAAAAGTCAGAAGGTACGAATGAAACATAAAACAGAAATCCATGTAAAATAGGTCTAAGAAATGATGGTAGATCATAAACAAAGTAATTCATTGTCCTTTGATGTATATCAACCCCCTTATACACAACAATTTCTCACTCAAAAAAAGAAAGGAAAATGGCTATTTATTTCATCCAATTTTTTGGCGTGTGGTGGGTGCAAGAAGGAGAAGACACACACAGCATGTGGTGGCATGTGGTGGAGCATAGGATGAGAAGAGGCCCATCCACTCTTTATTGTTCTATTAAACCAGTAAGTGAATTGGGTTAGTGATGGGTGTTTGCTTTTTTATATCTTTTGTAACATGTTTAACACAACTTCGATTCATAAATCAAAATAAATTCAATAGAATAATTGATTGAATAATTACAACGCACAAAGAGAACAGCATGAACAAAAGCCAAAATACAAGACATCATGCTACGTACCAACCATCCCCCTCAATCAATATGATTGAGGTTGCATCTTTACTCATCTCATGGAGCATGAATTACAATGATATAAATATATGAAAGATAAGAGTGCATGAGCTACACAATAAAGAGAGTGTATGCCATGATTAAGAGAAAATTAGCATAAAAGAGGACAAAAGTGTATCTTTTGAAATAAATTGTAACCTTTTCAAGAGTCAAGGAGAGCTAAGTGAAAGAAATTAGCATTCATGAGATAAATGATTCTAAAGAAACCATAATACCACGGTGTGAGCTTGACAATACAAATTATCTATACGCTCTTGAGACGTCTCTTTTCAATGCAAAGCATCAAAAAAATCTTCATGTTTAAATTCCATGGGTTGTCTCTTTTTATTTTATTGTTTTATGTATGCATGTTGTGCTGTGTGAATTTCTTTCTTTGATTGCTCCAATTTGTGCGTTTTGACAAGTGATTTCATTAGCATGTGGTCCTTTATGAGAAATGTGAGATAAAAGAGTGGACAATGAATACCCATATACAATTTGAAATGGTGATTTTCTTATGTATAGATGAGGAGTATTGTTGTATACAAATTGAAGCAAGTGAATGTATGTGTCAAGTTCTTACTGTCTCATAAGTGTATATCTGTAAAAGATATAGAATGGTGCTATTGGTTGCTTCTGTATTTCCATTAGAATTTGGATGAAAATCAAAAGTGAAGTCCATTTGAGTGCCCAAATTTGTGAAAAGTATCACCCACAAATCATTACAAAAACATCTATCTCTATGAGCTATGATCATAGTTTTAGGCATTTCATGCAAAACAAAAATATCTTTAGGAAATTAAAGAGCCTCTTGCTTAGTTAAGATGGTCTTCATAAAAGGTAGAAAGTAAGCATATTTCCTAAATCTATTTACAATGGTCCAAGTCATATCATTTTATGCACAAGTGAGTGGAAAGCCAGTAATAAAGTCCACAAAAATGTGTTTCCAGGGAGATTAAGGAATAAATGAAAGTATCAACAAATCATATTGCTTACCATGATGAGTTTTGATTTGTTGACAAACAAAACATTGTATAACATATATAACAACATCTTTTTAAAGGGAGGATCAATAAAATTGAGATTATACAATGTAAATAGTTGTGGCAATTCCATGGTGGCCTAGATAAGGTGGTTCATGGCACTCTTTAAAGACAAGTTGATAAAATGCAATGGTTACACACAATTGCTTTTCAAATAAATCATAAAAATAGTATAGTGTGTGAACAAAAGATGTATGGTTACAAAAGTAAGCATAAATGTCAGTAAAGTCAAATTCATGAGCCTAATTATCAATCATTTAAAAAAAGTTTCAGCAAACACAACAAAAATGTTATCAATTGATGGTATGGAACTTAGGCATCTGCACTGTTACTTTTATTTCCTAGTTGATATTGATTGAGAGAATGAATGATGTCCACTTTATATGACGATCAAAGATAGTTGCTTGTCAAAGCAAATGATAAATGCTTTGTTAATTAGTTTTAGTCAGAAATTTGGATCCCATTAACTAATGTATCCACAATTTCAAAGCATGCATAGTAGCTAGAAATTTTTGGTCATAAGTGCTATAATTGAGCTCATTGGGTTTTATCTTTTTACTTTTATATGCAATGGGATAATTATCTTGCATTAATACATCCACCAATACCATGTCCACTAGCATCAATTGTAACAAAGAAGAAGAGTCTTTTGAAATCAAAAATTTATAAACCAACAACATATATGAGTTCATATTTGTGTGTCTCAAAAAAAATTGACGTTGTTCATTCCAAGTGAAAGATATATTCTTTTTCAAAAGATTTGCAAATAATAAATCCAATTATGAAAAATTTTGAATAAATTACCTATAATAATTACAAAACCAAGAAAAGAATGAATCTCATTAATACATTGAGTTCTAAGCCATGCCTTGATGCATTGAGTCTTCTTAGATTCCACACGGATTTCTTCTTTATAAACAATGCGATCTAAATATTCAATCTAAGTTTTTCTCGTGATTCAAATAAAATTGGTTTTCATGCAATAATTTAAAGACCAAATCCAAATGTGCATAATGATATTTTTCATTCTTACTAAAAACAAAATGTCAGCAAAGAAAATCACAACACAATCTCATGCTTCCAAAAGATCCAATTCGTCATGCGTGAAAATGTAGCATGCACGTTTGTTAAACCAAAAGGCATTAAAAGAAATTCATAATGACCAAATGGTGTTTGAAATGTAGTTTTATGAATATCACTTTTCATAATACGCACTTGATGATAGCCAAATTTTAGATCTACCTTATTAACAATAGATGCATCGCATAATTTATGAAGTCATCTACAAGAACAAAAAAATGATTATTTATCGGGATTTTATTAAGTGCTTTATAGTCAATGCACAAATGATAAGTACCAATTTTCTTTTTGACTAAGAGAATTGGTGCACCAAAAGGTGAACTACTTGGCTTAATTGAACCACTATTTAATAATCTCTCAATTTGATGTGATGATATGATACTCCACAAGCTGGTGCAATACCTAGAATCAACTCTATTGTGTGGTCCTTCAATCGAGAAGGAGGTAATCCCGATGGGAGATTTCAAAAAAAATGTATATCTAATCAAAAATTTATCTTAAGAAGGAGAAAATTGGTGATTGTTTGTTACAATCTCATTGATTAGAATCAAAAATTATTTATTATCTTTTTGAGCTCATATTTTAGCTTAAGTGTGACTAAGAAGGAGTTCTAGCTCTAGCTTTTGGTTGGCTTGTGATGTGAAAGATTTTTTATTATGTGTGACAATGAGTGTGTGTTGATCATTTGGATTAAAATGATGTCTCCAAGGCATCCGTAAAATTTAATATGTGTTTTACAATGGTGCTACTAGAAAATCTTGTGATTTAGTGAAGAGTCCTAATTGGTATTGCAAATATTTTACCATATACACGCAATTTATTTTGGTTCCTCAAAGAGCTGCGTTTACTTTATAATTTATGAGAGTCATATGCAATTTTAACTTTTGTGCAACACGTTGTAGAAATGTAATCATGTGTGTTTCCATCATCATGTAATAACTTAAAAGCATCATCACCAATTTTACCTTACACATGTAAGGGACTATGTAGCTGAGAAGTAGCAGTACATGTGTGATCTTAGTAGTCTGAGTTACCTTGAGTTTCTTTATTGTTATCTTTAAACGTGTTGGCAATGTGGACATCCATCTCCGAATTGTGCACTTAATGGTCATTAGCATATTCAACCTCCTCAATAAAATGTGGCGAAGGTGCAAACTTAATTTCAAGTGTAGAAAATGTGGCATAAGGTGGTAGTACACTACACCATACACACCTACTCAAAATGATTTAGCATAGCATATGAGAAAAACCATCCAAGAGAGAGTCACGTCAATGTTATCTATGGAAAAATAATCAAAAAAGTTTTAGGCAAAGTTTGTTCCCTTTGTGAATCATCCAAGATCCATTTCCAACGACGCTAGTGTAGCCTAAGTCATCAAGCTGGATAGATGACACCAAACTTTTAGCCAACTTTGGCACATGTCTGATATCTCAAAGCGTAAACTCGGTGTCATTATGCATACATAGTTTCACATCTCCAACGCCACAAATCTCAAGATGATTGGAATCACCAAGCTTGACCAAGAAAAATGTAGAAACATAGTTGAAGAACCGCTCCCTATGTGGAGAAACATGAAAGGTTGGCACCTAAGTAAATGATTGAGTTTTGTGCATAACACTCTAGAGCCAACAACAACTCTAGACTCAAATTAGCAATGAAAACCAACCCATCTGATGGTTGTGACACGTCAAGAACAACCTCAACTGGTGGAGAGTCAAATAAATGATTCTTCACAATGCTCTATGGAGGATCAGACTTGACAATGGGTTTCTATTTCTCACGGATCAAAATATGGTAACTTTTCTTTAATTGATCCTTCTTGTGGAAATGGTAGCATTCCACATTGTGCTTGTCACATCCATGGCTCTTGCTACGAGCATTTTGGTTGTCTTTAGAACAACCACAATTACAATTATGATCTCTTTGCCTATGATAGCCATATACGCATTTCCATGCCCACTAAAATCAAGAGATTGACCTCGTATCTCTTTCGGGAGCAATTGGTTTTTTAGATGAAAAGAGTAAATCAACTATAAAGCGTATCTCATAAAATTTCAAAATCCAAATTTATATAGAGGATTTCTGCTTTTTAAAGTTTCCAAGAAATATGTAGTATCTTGGTTTTAACCTCTAAATTCATCTTAGAACATGAATTTGCAAAAAGATAGCATGAATTGTTTGAGCTTTGAAAGGATGAAAATTATCACTTGAGTAGCATTTTGCAATTTCTCATTCACTACTTATAGAAAATGATAAATATAAGCTTTCAAACATGATATTTTCCATTCAAGATGGCATTTTCTATCAATATAGTTATATATGTCTGAAAAATATAATTTCTTTAGGAAGTTAGAGTTTTATGTTTTTTTTACCAAAAACAGCTCAAAATTTGCGTGAATTTTCATTATAAAACTTATCATATATCTTTTACTATAGTACGTATTTTGACGTGGAAAAAAATGGTGTACTCTTTTCACCTCATGAACTATGCACACAATGAGCAAGAGCTTAAAAGTTAACTGATAGCTTAAAGAAATAAATGTCAAAAGTTGATAAAAACACAGGACACTTTAGTGTCCTAGGACATTTGAGTGTCCAATTACAGAAGTAGTGCTAATAGGAAAAACACTTTGATTTTATAAGGGCAAAGTAGTAACTATCTAATTTTAGAGCAAGTTTAGATATGGTGAAGAGTGTGCTTGCAAGAGTCCTCAAAAAGTTGAAGCTATTAGAAGGAAGTCGTTGCATGGTAGAATTGCCATGTTAGAGACACTAAGTTGAAAAAAAGTACTCACTGCGGACAATTTTAAAGCTCAAGTCATTTTGATAATGTGATTATGACATCAACTTTTATCAAGAAAAAAAAAGAGAAATGATATCAAGATTAATCTTTTAGATTTTAGATTGATGCTCAATTTTAGAAATTGACTTTTGAGGTATAATTTTTTAGCAAATCACAAAAGGATAAGCAAGATTCCAACCATATCTGATATTTTTGTCTCTAGCTTGGAGGGGGAAATGTGCTCTATAAGAGCATGTCTCATAATGGCTCCCTTGCACAATCACCATTAGTTTTTGTTCTCTAGCCTTGGATTTCATATTCAGCTCTGCCAAAAGCCATTGGCAGAATTCTTAATGAAAGAATCGAAATCCAAAGCCATTTTAAAATTAAGCTGCTTAATCATAATGTTGAACTACAAGAATGAGTGAAGCTCCCTTGTGAGGGTTGATGCACTTTGAAGCATATAACATGTGCCATGGTCAAATCCTTGTGAAATGTGCATAATGGAGATGAGGGAATAATTACAATTAGCTCCATTGATTTTGACTAAGAGTCTTCTTGGTAATACATACTTCACAATGTGTTCCATAGCATAAAGTTATGTGGGAAAGAAACTTTATATTTGCCTTGAAAAGATTAATTTCTTCATTTCGTTTTGTCACCTAGATGAATATTAGATGTCTTTATATAGGGCCGAAGATGAGCCTATAGTTGATCTGGAATCTTGGGCTACCTTTACCTTGTATCTTTTATGTTTTCCATTGCCATCTTGAAATGCTTAGGGGGCACATCCACGAGAGGCAGTAACTGTTTTTTAGTTACTCCCTCCCCCACACTGCCCCCAGTTACCCCCCCCCCCCCCCCCCCCCCCCCCCCCCGCTCCCTTGGTCTGTGTGTGACGTCGTGTGTTCAAAGGGTCTAATCACCCTCCCTCCTATGATTACCCTCTCCCATGAAGGCCCCTTCTAATTATGCTAAAAGGGCATGCATAATTTACTATCAATAAGTTGGGGTGTGTGAGGAGTTAAAGACAAACATAGTTGCGAGTTGAAGCGACCTCAAATACCAAGGTTGCAAGCGAGGATCAGATGCTTCTCATTCAAAGGAAAAAGAGGAAAAAGAGGACACGTGTCCAAATGAAATAATAAAATAATGTGAGAGAGAGAGAGAGAGAGAGAGAGAGAGAGAGAGAGAGAGAGGTGTGGACCAAGCATGAGAGGGGGGTATTCTCTCCCCCACAAACACATTCTCTCATTGTGTGGAGTGCAAAGTACAAGAGCTCCATCTCCTTCTCCAAGCTTGTTGAGAAGTGGAGAGCCTACACCAACACTCTTGGCTATGGAATGCAAATCCAACCAAGTGCCATGCTTCAATGCTTAAGCTTGCCATCTTCTTCATCTTCATTACTATGATATTATGCTATGCTAAGCAAGAAGAGTGATGATAAGTGAGGAACTATTTCTTTCTCCTATGAAATGTTTCTTCTTCCTCTTCCCTACCCTCATTCCCTTCTAGATCTCTCCACCTTCGAAGGTGTTTGAGACCTTGGGACTGAGGCTTGGGATAGTTAATGCTTTTTGCAAAGTTTATGTTAAGCTCGTGATGCACGAAGCTTTCCATCTTCATAGCATCACCAAGGTCACGAGGAACACAAAGATTGTATTGTAACAAAGTCTCTCTTGATGGGAGAATCTATAATACAAACTCCTTTTGGAGGGGGGACCCCGGCTCCAAGTAAATCATGGTCCTCAACTATTGTCATGTTCTCTAATACTCTCTCTCTCTTGCAAAAGTATTGTTCATGCCAAGTTAATTAAGTACTATGTTTATGTTGCTACCATCAATTAAGTTCACCCTCTATGTTCTCAAAGTGATCTCACAAAAATGCTCACCTTAATTCTCTTAATTCCATTATTCTCAAAGTTCATAGGCCATTCCCATTACATTGGTATCAGAGTGTTTGATTTCTCTTTTCTTGCTTAAGAAGAGAGGTCCTTAAGAAGCCTATTGATGGTTGAGTTTGTTAATTATATTAGGGTAAGGGGGATTGGGATCTATTATCGGTTTGTTGAGCCCACTATGTGGGATATGGTGCACACCTCGGGAGCTTTAGTCTTAATAATGGGGTCTTTTTAAACTTGCCTATGGCTTTACCATTATTGAGCCATAAGAAGTCCGAAAGGAGCTATCCCTCGGCAATTCTTCTATATTAGACTTACTCCACTACTCTCTATAATTAACCAATTCGAAACGTGGGTATAGATACTTAAGTGCTTATTTTCAAAGGCTAAGAGGAGTAGCAACTAAGGTTTTGAATTGCCAAAGGATACACTAAGTAAACACATAAGGGTGAAAGCATGTTAACCTGTCGCGCTTTTTGTGCTAGTTAACAGTTTCAAGTTAGCACATCTTCAAAAAGTTGGACGTCCGGTAAATTTTTTACAAATAATATCAAAATTTGTCGGAGGTTGTACATTTGGATTCCTTGTTTCAAATGCTTTCTATTGATATATCATATGTCATAGATCTTGGAGATGTAGCTCAAGTTATTGTACTAGTTAGCATATGTCAAAATTGTGCTAGTTAGCATTGTCCGGGACATGAAAAAGCATGACAGGTTAACATGCTTTCACCCATAAGTATACTTAGCATGGCTAACAATAACCACGAGAGTAGAATGAACATTGATAACTTTGATTTTGCATATGAAGGTGCTAATGATGATGCCCCCATGTTATCAATTATCTTGTTACTAGGTTGCATTAAGCTATGGGTAACCCTACTTTGCAAGCTGAAGTTACTCGACAACTTCGTGCTTATGGGATTTCCCTTCCTCCCCAAGAGGAGAGAGAGTTTAGGAGGTCTCTTGATGAGAGTCCCAAAAGAAGACTCTCTCCCATAAGAGAGGAGGAATCCAAAGAACGAGAAAGAAATGAATCCCTAAGTTCCTCTAAAGATGTGGCTCCATGAAGACAACAGTCTAGACTATTGTCAACTCCTTTCAAGAGGAAACGGTCAACCCATAGTCCTTCTCCTCGTCATTCCGAAAGGGAAGAGAGGAAACAAAGGAAGAAAAAGGCAAGAAAGAGGTCACCCTCTTCTCCTTCTTCTTCACCTTCCTCCTCTTCCGACGAAATCAATAGTTATTCTCCTAGAGAATACAAGAGGAGAGGACATTCCAAAACTTACCCTGCATGGCAAAGGTCTCAAAAGCTTAAGAAATTCAAAGGGGGAGGAAAGAGTATCTCTTTTCTCACCTACGATGGCACCTTTGGTGCCACCAACAAATTATTGTCCTTCATTCAACAATTTGATGAGACCTTTGGAGATGAGGGCTTCACGGAGTCCTCCAAGTTATGCCATGTAGCTATGCACTCCCAGAGATCTACTCGTCAATGGTTGGCTAGCCTTCATGATCACGACGAGACCCCAAAGACATGGAAAACTCTACGAGTTTCCATCATGAAGAAATTCCTTGCAAGCAATGCAAAGGACAAAGTGCTTACCAAATGGCGGAGTTTGAAGCTACTCTTCAACAAGTCTATCCACAAATATGTAAACAAGTTTTGGGATTTATATCTCAAAGCTACAGTCTTTCAAAGGTAGACTTCATCAAACAAAAGCAACAATTTTGTGCGGTATTACCTGAAGAAATGGCCGAGTATGTCAACTCACAACGGCCTAGCACTACCACCAAATTCATCCACCAGACTATGGTTGCTTCAAGGATCGATTTCCAACAAGGGGCAAGAAGAAATTTCAAGCCCATGGAAAACAAGGATCGAAATGAAGCCAAAGGGAAGAGCAATGCTCAAAACTCTTCCCAAGGCAACACAAACACCAACAAAAACAAGGCTAAGGAGAAAGAAGCTTACAAAGATAAAAATAAGCTCTCTCTCCTAAAGAATTGGAGGCATTTCATAAAGACCATAAATACTTTAAGTGTGGGGAGCAAGAACATGGTTATCATTCTTGCCCCAAAAGAAATGTACTCAATGATACTCCTAGAGCTTCCATGGTTGAAGCTCCAAAGAGGATACTCATTGCAAAGGCTCATACCTCTCCTATACTTGGAAAAAAGTAAGGGAGAATGATGCCCTTATTCTCTTTGACCTTGGCTCTACTCACAAATTCATATCAACGGAGTTGGCCACTAAGTTGGGTATTCAAGCTTTTGAGATGGGAGATAATGTAACTTCCGATACAGCTTTCAAGGGATAGCAAGCCTCCGTTACTCCCTTGATTGGGAAGTTCAGGCTTCATGTCCAAAGCTACGTCGACAAAGAAGATTTCTTTTTACCTCTCCAACATGAGGATGTTATCCTAGGAGCACCATGGTTCAACCACATGGCTGCAAACATGAAGTTCCCTGAAAGGAGAATCTATTTCATCTACAGGAAAAAGAGCATGTACATAGATGCTAATGAGTCCAGGAATGCCATATCCTTGGTAAATATGCTTGCTTTTGGTAAGTCAATGAAAACTCTATTTTTGCATATATGATTTTTGTTAGAGAATCTGTAAATGATTCTAATGTTTTCACAAGTAGCAATGGAAGGAATTAGAGTTGTCTAATTTTCTAAATGGATTCCAAGATGTTTTCATGATGACATCCCTAGTGAGCTACCTCCAAAATGAGGGGATGATGACCATGCAATAGAGCTTCAACTAGGAAGCTCACCGCCTGATAAACCTCCTTATTGAGTTTCACAAGCTCAATAAGAGGAGATCATGAGACAAGTGCATGAATTGGTGGAAAAAGGAATGGTGAGGCCTAGCTCCTCTCCATTCTATCCACCAATACTTTGAGTGCAAAAGAAAGGTGGCACATATCACATGTGTGTCGACTATAGAGCACTAAATAGGATCACTATAAAAAAAACATTTCCCGTGCCGCGGGTAGAAGATCTATTTTATAAGTTACAAGATTTGGCTTGACGATGGACAAAATTCTTCAGGCCACTCAAATTCTCTTGAGGAGTACAAGTGACACCTCCAGGTAATCTTTCAAGTTGTGAGAGAGAATAAGCTTTTCATTAATCAAAAGAAAAGTGAATTTTTCCTACAAGAGATTCAATATTTAGGTCACATTATCTCTCAAGATGGTATCCGTATGAATCCATCAAAGTTGGAGATAATAAAAGCATGGCCTAATCCAAGGAATCTGCATGAGCTAAAAAGCTTTATTAATATGTTGTGTGCATACTATCGGATGCTTCATACCAAAATTCTCTCAAATAGCAGGACCATTGCATGATTTAACAAAGAAGAACGTTAAGTACTCATGGACTGCTAAAGAACAAAATGCTTTCGACAAGCTCAAAGAGAAGCTTATCTCTCAACCAGTCCTCATGCTTTTGGATCTCTCAAAGCCCTTTGGGGTCAAATGTGATGCCTGTGGTGATTGCCTTGGAGCAGTCTTGCTTCCAGAACGGCGTGCCATAGCATATGAGAGTCGAAGTCTCAATACCAATGAACGGGTCTTGGACATATACGAAAAAGAGCTTTTAGCTATTCTACATGTTCTAAACACGTAGAAGCGCTATCTCTTGGGGGCTCCATTCATCCTACGAATGGATCACAAAGCCTCAAGAATTCATGACGCAAACCAAGCTCTCCGACAAACAAATGAGGTGGGCAAATTTTCTTTCGCAATTTAATTTCATATTGCGCACATTGCTGGCAAGCACAATCAAGTGGTCGATGCACTTTCACAACGGCCAAGGATAAATGTGGTGTCTATAGCAACTCACAATGATCTATTTTTATGATATATGAGTATGCTATTGATCAAGACTTTAACACTAGGTTGGTAACCTAACAGGACATAAAAGTGTCCTTTCAGGGTTTTGGAAAAAACCTCCAAAACCATAGTAGATCCACTCATTTTGTAAAATCCTTTTATGAGGTTATATTTCAAGGCCTACTACACATGGAAAAAATAAGAAACTTGTAAAATTTCTCATCTTCTGGTCACACCAAGCCTCCAAAGTTGATGGACCAGTACATTTTCATCAAAACAGTCATTTCTTATGTTTTGTTACCTAAAAATAAGATTAGGGATTTTTGTAGGATTTGAGATAAATTCCCTAGTTAACTTCAATGGGTTGGTGATCAAAACATATGATTGCTTCTCACTCACTATTTTTTGTTTTGCCAAAAGAAATAGGTACAAAAAAGTTGAATTTTTACCATTCTGCAAACCTATCATCAAAGTTTCTATAGCCACGCTCAATACAAATAATATATGCATGTTTTCTTAGTTCCCTATTGTCCTTTAGGTTCATAAGGAGCCATGGAGCATGTCAAAAGACTAATACATCTCTTACCAAGGGGAATCTTGGGGACAAAGATGAAGTGCTAAATACAGCAAACATGAAAAAACTGGGTTCAACATTATGAGTTGTAGAATCCCATAGAAACTATTCAATATCTAGCCCAATTTGATCCTTATGACTAGATATGATTACTACCTACAAAATGCATGTAGTTGTCACAAGAAACTAACAATATTGAAAAAGCTACACTTGATATACTAGAATGTTTCGTTTTCTTCTATAATTGAAAAAAATCAACCATCGTTGTCTACTATGCAAAATAGGGTATTAGGTGCCCCAAAACTCAAGGAATATTAGCTTTATGTTACAATATGAGACATAGAAAATCAAAACTGCATTTGGATATCATGAAAGCCACCAAAAAAATCATAGAAGAGCTAAAATTGGCTAAAAAACAGGATTTGACAATTTTTGTAATTTGGTCATAACTTACAACTTTAACATTTATTTCTCTCTAGAAGCATCAAGACATGTTGAGGACTACTAAAGATAGTTCTCTAGCATTATAGACCTCACAAACATGAATTCTAGAGTGGTATAGTTGCAAAAAGTTGAAAAAGGCCAAAAACATGACCCGTTTTTTCACACAGTTTAGGTTGTGAAATGTTGTGCAAGGACAAGGTTAAAGATGGAATTGATATTCCAAAAAAAATGTCGAGTTTTTTTCAGCTCATGAGATAACTTTCTAGACAGATAGCACCTCAAAATCCATTTTGAAACTCTTGACATAATTCAAGGAAAATGGTCACTTAACAGGACATAAAAGTATCCCATTACCAACCTAGTGTTAAGTAGGTAATTACAGTCTTTGCATTAGGAAAGAAAAAAAAGAATTATTCACCTTAAAGGATGGTTATCTTCCAAACGGCAATAGGCTATGTGTTACTCATCAATACAATAAGAAAGTCATGTATGAATCTCATACTTCTCCTTATGCGGGGCAAAGAGAGATTCTATAATCTACTCTTCGAGGAGTAGAAATGTATTTCTGTTGGTCTACCATGAAAAGTAAATATACAAGAGTATGTTTCAAAATGCATGGTATACCAAAAATTAAAATTTGATGGAGGGAAGCAACTTGGACTATTTTCAGACAATAGGCTTAGCAAGAAAACACACTCTATGCCTATCAAAAAGACTGTTAAGACACATAAATCCGCAACCCTCTTTAGATCTCAAAATTTCAAGTATCATATGGCTTGCTAATATCCATGGTGTCGGACAAAGATCCTAGAATGACCAGTAATTTCTAGAAGGGTCTCTTTGAGAATCTAGGAAGTAGATTAAATTTCTCTTTTGCCCTATCATCCACAAAAAGATGACCAAAGTGAAATAACTAATCTAACAATTCTTGAATCTACTAAAAGCCTATGTCATTAAAGTAGATCAATGTTCTCAATGAGAGAAGTACCTACCTCTTATAGAGTATGCGTACAATGACATTATACATACTTCTATGGGGAAAGCACCTTTGGAGGTTAAAGAGGGAAGATCCAAAAGTCCCTTACTACTTAAAGTATGTGGGAAGATCCTCACCGCGCTGAAGAATATAGCCAAGACTTACAAGAATCTTTTCCAAAGATTAAAAAGGTTATATCCATCTCACAGCAAAGGCAAAAAGGGTTGTTGCTAATGAGCATAGAAGAGCCTTAGCCTTTAAGAAAAATGATTGGGTCTTGCGAAAGTTTCTCAAGGCTCATCTAAGGCATATGACGGGAAAGAATCCTACGAGCCACCAAGAGTATTATGGTAAACTAGCAAAAAGATACTATGGTCCTTCCTTTTTAAATTATTAAGCCAATAAATGAGATGGCTTATCAATTAAAGTTGCCAACCATTGGCTCAATCACAATGCTAACCATGTGAGCCTACTCAAGCCTTACAAAGGAGAGCCACCAAAAGTATAAACAATGGAGGACTCGCTAGAGATCGAAGATCAAGAAGAGGTGTTGTAGCCCGCATCCATTCTTCGACACGTAGACAAGGTACTATGAAACGGTAAGATTATCCAATGATACCTTGTTAATTTAAGAATTGTTCTTTTAAAGATGCTATATGGTTACAAGGAACCTAGCTTAAGGATAATATGAACCTTGTCAATGCTTACAATGCTAAACTAGAGTAAACAAATAAAAATGCATTTTAAAGGAACAATGTTTTTGTCTTATAAGACTCATTCTTTTTCTTTTATTGTGCACACAATTTAAGTAGTATGCATGCTTAGGATCATCTTTGTGGTGACAACGTCTCCCAAACACCAACTAGAACTTGTCACTCTACTTTGGAAGTATGATATGGACTAAAGAGCAGATATGCTTGCGGCAATTAAGTCTCCGGAGCACCAAATGGATTAGTCATCCATTCTGAAATGATGTCTTAGGGTAAAAAGGGATCCTCTACCCGCTAAGAAACATGGACTAATGACTAGGATTTATCTTCTCTACCTCATAGTCGAGGACGACAATGATTTCAAGAGATAGGTAATGTCATAAAATATAATATCTAACTTTACTAAATGATTTACTCATATCAAACTGATCACTTAATATGGCAAGATAAAAAGGGAACAAGATTTAGGATATATATATATATATATATATATATATATATATATATATATATATATATATATATATATATATATATATATATATGTGTGTGTGTGTGTGTGTGTGTGTGTGTGTGTGTTTTTAGACCTATCTCAACAAGGGACCAAAAGGAGAAATGGTTGCATCTCAATAGGGGTTCAAAAGGAGACGGTCTACCAAAGAGCAATGTGCAATAAGTGCTTCTAGATTTACCTCAGCAAGGGACCAAGAGGAGAGATGGTTACATCTCAAAAGGGGTCCAAATGGAAGTAGTCTATCAAAGAGCAACGTGCATCTAATGAAGCTTGAAAGACCTTATGGTTAGCTTCATTAAAGACCTTCAAAAGTTAGTGTTAAAAAGTCCTTGGACCTTACGCAAGATAGGGCTAATCTCGAGGTGGGAATCCTACCGAAGCATGAGGTGCTAAGATGCTTAAAGTGGTTGTGGGAACCTTGCCCAAAGCTTGAGATGATTTTTATGCTTAAATGACTAAGGTTTTTTAAATATTAAATTCAAAGATAAATTCTCAATAGACATGAACGTGCTTGATTGATCAAGGTTTGAAGTATTCAATTCAAAACAAATGACTTAAGAAGCATAAAATACACGTGCTTGCTTGATTGATTAAGTCCTTGAAGTATTCAATTCAACCAAATGACTTAATAAACATAAAAGACGCATGTTCAAATGACCTCCATATGTGGCCATCATGATATGATTGAATGCTATTGGATAGGTTTTAAAGGGGTCCAATGAGAATTTAGATATATAAAAATAAATAAATAAGTTCTTTCTCTGAAAGAGAAAAAAGAGGACACATGTCCAAATGAAATAATAAAATAGTAAGAGAGAGAGAGAGAGAGAGAGAGAGAGAGAGGTGTGGACCAAGCATGAGAGGGGGGTATACTCTCCCACACACACACATTCTCTCATTGTGTGGAGTGCAAAGTGCAAGAGCTCCATCTCCTTCTCCAAGCTTGTTGAGAAGTGCAGAGCCTACACCAACACTCTTGGCTATGGAATGCAAATCCAACCAAGAGCCATGATTCAATGCTTAAGCTTGTCATCTTCTTCATCTTCATTACTATGCTATTATGCTATGCTAAGCAAGAAGAGTGATGATAAGTGAGAAACTATTTCTTTCTCCTATAGAATGTTTCTTCTTTCTCTTCCCTACGCTCATTGCCCGCTAGCTCTCTCCACCTTCGAAGGTGTTTGAGACCTTGGGACTGAGGCTTGCGATAGTTAATTCTTTTTGCAAAGTTTATGTTAAGCTCGTGATGCATGAAGCTTTCCATCTTCATAGCATCACCAAGGTCACGATGAACACAAAGATTGTATTGTAACAAAGTCTCTCTTGATGGGAGAATCTATAATACAAACTCCTTTTGGAGGGGGGACCGGCTCCAAGCAAATCCAATCCTCAACTATTGTCATGTTCTCTAATACTCTCTCTGTTGCAAAAGTATTGTTCATGCCAAGTTGATTTAGTACTATGTTTATGTTGCTACCATCAATTAAATTCACCCTTCTCAAAGTGATCTCACAAAAAATGCTCACCTTAATTCCGCTATTCTCAAAGTTCATAGGCCATTCCCATTATACCTATGGTGAGATTTTGAATCAATTTTAACATGATTCTTGGGGAATTCATCTATATTGGATTGCAAAGTCTCAGAACTTATTGACAATATGTATTTTCATGAATTCTTAACAAGGTGCATGAATGCCTTGCTTATGATCCCATCCTTTCTTTTTATATTCCCTTGATGGATAACAAATAGTATGCTCATCTTGCAATTGAAACGTGCACTCAAGACCACAAAAAAAGACCCTAAGCTTTTTGACCCAATCGTGCTAAAATATCTAACATGTTGCCCCAAAGTAAAGTTAACTTTTTTGCATTGAATAGAGTTATACAACCAAATTAGACCACAGTCTTAATGTTGGTACACATTATTTGTGATGGAATGAAAGATGTGAAAAACGCATGCAAGTTCTATATTTTTTATGATAAGACAAGGTATAAGATGTTTCCGCAATGATACTCTATATCCCACAAGGCTTAGCTTAAGGATCAAGGAGACAAGTTGAAATTTTATTGGGCTAGTCACTCTAATAGTGCACAAAGTGGATCTCATTTTTGGGCTTTGGAAGTAAAACATGTTACACCATTGTGAATGGTCAAATATGATGTCCACTTAGAAACACCCTAGTTCTTTTCACATACCATGTACGCACAAGTGCAACTATTATCATGAATCTTTTGACACATCTATATGAAAGCATTCACAATAATAGCATTTCGATGTGAGCAACGTAGTTAAAGATAGTTTATGTCATTAATTATTAGAAAATATAAGACATTTCTCTTAGAGCAACTCAAATATCTCGGCATAATTGGTTTACTTGAAAAGCCATGAATTAGATACCCTTGCATTAAAGCCCAATGGACTCTTGTAATGAGGAAGAAATCCACACCTTTGCCAATTAAGCCTTGCCATGAATGGTGCCATGTTACCATGTATTTGGGAATAGTGTCTTCGCTTAGCCTCGAGTCATTTTACATTCAACAAAGAATGAAAGGATCAATGTTCAAGAAAAAATATTTTCCAAACATTCACCGATGTTTTGAAGGCAACTCTTAACTTTTGAAAGAAAGAACTATATATTTTCTACATATTTAAACTAGTATCTTTTTGAGTTCAAAGCAGATGTTTTCCTATTCCCCACTTTTTGACCTTGAGCGGATCACCCAAAGATGACCATTAAGATACCTCCATTCTGTAGCATGTGTCCATGCGGTCATCCTCGTGCTCTTTCCCAAGTCTACGTTAGGAAATCATATATGCCAAAACCATAGCTACTTTCTCCCTTACATTACATTGAGGCCTTTGTAAACCTAGTATAAGAGAGGAGCCCACATCTTATAAATTTCATACATAAGGATCCCCCCAAGTATTTACTCCATATATACAAGGTCTTAAGCTATAGTAATGCTACGAATTTGAACTCCACCAATGAAGGGAATAAGGAGCGTGACCTTAAATTAGCAACTTTGATTGTTCATTTTACGTAAGTAACCAAAATATACAACTCTCTTCAATATATGCTCTCACAATTGTTGAACCTAACTATATTTCACAATTTGTGCATTGGTTTAGAAGGATATGTGTATGTATACAAGGATTTAAACACAACCTGTGATGTGCTTGCTGTGATCATTCGGCAAGCACAATATAAGATCTACATGCACACACACACACACACACACACACACAGAGAGAGAGAGAGAGAGAGAGAGAGAGAGAGAGAGAGAGAGAGGGGGGGGGGGGGGGGGGGGGGGGGGGGGGGGGGGGGGGGGGGGGGGGGGGGGGGGGGGGGGGGGAGCGCAAAATGAACCCCATCAAGTGGAAAGAATTTACAAGTATACAAATCCATATGCACGCATATGTATGGTTCAACAAACGTGCACACAAATTCCTTCACTAGTTTATATGTAAGTTTGTTTTCAACACTAGTACGGCCGGCCACCTTCAACGGGCTCTCTCTCTCCCCCCCTCCCCCCCCCTCTCCCTCTTTATCGCGTGCAAAGGGACTTCTTTTTGTTTTGGACTTTAGCCTTCAGGTCACAGATTGCGATACGTGTAAAGGACTCCCCCTTCCGCCATATTATATTAGTAGATTAATATGTTCATAAAAGATTGTTGTATGAGCCTTCAAGTCGCAGATTGCGATACGTGTAAAGGACTCCCCCTTCCGCCATATT